>NC_044311.2:4465542-5077830 GCF_007474595.2 Lynx canadensis | reverse complement strand
CGGCGGCGGCGGCGGCGGCGGCGGCGTGCGGCGGCCCGGCCATGTGGGACCCGCGGGCAGCTAGGTGCGTAGCGGCGCGGGAAACGCGGGGAGCGCTTCTGGCCTTGCGGGCCCAGCGCCTCTGCCCGGCGGGAAGCGGCGGCGCGCTGGGGCTGGCGACCCCCGAGCGGTCGTGGGGCGGGGGGAAGGCGACCCGGGCCTGTCGCGCGGGGGGCGCGCAAGCGGGGGCGGCTCCGGCCCCGGGGGTGGGGTGGGGGGCGAGGGCTCGCGCGGCGACGGGACCGCGGCGGCGCGCGGCCTGCCCCGTTCCCACCCGGGCGCCGAAGCTGCGGCTCCCGGGCCCGCCTCCCACCTCCCGCGGGGGGACCCCGGGGCCGCTGGCCGGTGGCGCGGCGCGGACCGGCGGACGCGCCCCCGGGGCACGCAGTCGGGGCTGGCAGGTCCGGACGTGGGGCGGGATTTACGGGAACTTGGACGGCGCTGGCCGCCCCCCCCCCCCCCCCCAACCCCCGGCGGGAGGAGGCTCGCGATTCCCGCCCCGGGAGGCCTCGTCTCCAGCCGCCGGGTCGGGAGCCGGGCTGGCCCGCAGGGGGCCGTCCGGTCCTCCAGTCCTCGGCTAAACGCGCCTGGGGCGGTGGGTAGCAGCAGGGCCCCGCGGCCGAGACGCGGGGGTTTCCGCTGGCGAGCGTTGGCAGGCGTTGGGTTCCCAGCCCGGAGGCCGGGAGGCGCTCTCCGCCCCCCGCGCCGCGCGCCCCCTCGGAGCCCCGCGGCGCGGCTGGAATAGCGCCTCCCTCGGGTTGCGCCGCGCCGGCCGGCTCCTCGCCCGGCCGGAGGCGTTTGCGGGAGCCCGAGAGCCTTCGGGCTTCCCCGGGACAATTTCTAGGGAGGTGTGCAATTTGGAAAATAAAGGGGGAAATTTTTGAAAAGGGGGGGGGGGGCTCTGAGGTCTCTAGCCCCCCAGCCCAGCTGCTTTCGGTCCGATTTCTGTCGGTGGATCCTTAGCAGGGAGGACGAGCGGGGAGCAAAGGGCCTTGCGTTCCCAACGCCCAGGCTCTCCTCCGCTCCCCGGGGTTGAGCCTCCCGGGTGCCAGGAGCCTCTTTGAGGCAAAGCTTTTACCCGGATGACTTGGTCTTTTGTGGAGTATCCTGTTCTGTGTCTCAGTGAAAGGGCTATCGTAATAGGAGAGTCAGAAGTTGTTTTCAACTGTTTTCCAGTCTAGTCTGTTTTGTAGAATTGCAGGCTGGGTGACTGAGTTCTAAGTAACCTTTGCTGGCTCCTGTATCCTCTGCAGGGCGTGGAGGTAGGAGAGGTATGTGTGGCATTCGCCTCCCGGAGTAGGATCCTACTGCCTCAGGATGTGGGTTTCCCCATGTTTTAAAATTTCTTTATTTTATTTTTAATGTTTCTGTGTGTGTGTGGGTGTGTGTGTGTGTGTGTGTGGGAGAGAGAGAGAGAGAGAGAGAGAGAGAGAGAGAGAAATTGTGAATGGGGGAGGGGCAGAGAGAGGAGACACAGAATCCAAAGCAGGCCCAAGCTCTGAGCTGTCAGCACAGAGCCCCTCTTTGGTCTGGAACCCCACAAACCCAGAGATCATGACCTGAGCGGAAGTCAGAAGCCTAAAGGACTGAGCCACCCAGGCGACTCTCCCCATCGTTTTTAAAACCAGATCCACAGTCCAGACCCACCCCTGCCCCCATATATACAAGTATAAAATTGCAACAAGGACTTTACAGTATCATTATTCTTTCTACAGGGTGGGGCACAATGATATTTTCTATTTTGTTCTGTTTTCTGTTGTTTAAAAACGCTAGTCATAATCCGTGAACTTGATTTTGTGATCGACTAACCAGTTTTAGGGGGCAACTGCAGGCTCTCTTTAGGGCTGAGGAGAACATCAGCATTTCGCCGAGAAACCAACTTTGGGACGGGGGAGTTGGTGTAGGAGACATGAAGGAGGCTGAAGTTCAGACCGGAGTAAGGAAATTCATACCTGGGTCCTGAGAGTACCACAGGACATGGCTGTGTGGTTCCCATCAGTGGCATCTACAAAGGCAGACCAAGGGATGCTCCCAGTTACTCTGGTTCTGTGTGTCCACAAGGAGCTCGCCACCTGCCATGGAGGCCGGTGGAGCCTTGGTTAAGTTTTGGAGAGATAGGGGCGTAACGTCTCCTTGGCGTTAGGCCTTTTTTGGGGTGGTGAAGGAACAAAGAAGGAGGGTGCTGCAAAGCTGCCTCAAATTCTGGATTCATAAATTCAAAAGAGGATCCTTAACATCTCTGCTCAGAATTCCACAGCTGCAGCGTTAGGGGCAGGGCCATGAACAATGTATAGATGGAAAGACTGAGGCCCATCACCTGTTGGTCATTACAGCTAATGAAGGGTAGCCCTGGGATTGAGCACCCACTGTCTTGATTTCTCAGCCCATGACTCTCAAGGACCGAATAGAGACTTTGCCCTTGACTCTCAAGGACCGAATAGAGACTTTGCCCTTGACTCTCAAGGACCGAATAGAGACTTTGCCCTTGTGGACTTCTCAAACTCCTCTTTGCTGATTATTTGTTTCCTGGGTCCCTACCAAATGCCGTCTTACCGTTTTATCTTTGCTTCTTGGGATGAAGATTCTTTTTTTTTCCTTTTCTTCTTCTTCTTTTTGCTTGGGTTTCCCCTGCATTTGCTAGACTCAGGAAATGCTTTTTGGCAATAAATTGTGACAACTGTAAGGTTCTCCCTCATTTGTTTCCCATCTCTCAAGATCACTGCCCTTCCCCCTGACCCTGGCCTGGTTTTGGAGTCCATAGCTGCTGAATTTATTTTAGTTTATTTATTTATTTTTTACTTAGATTCACTTAAAGTGTGACCCCATCTTTCCTCTTAAAGCCTTAGCTGCCACTGGGAAAATGTCACAAAGAAATTTTCTGGATTATAGTACCACCTTTTATCCTCTCTAGATACCAAAGATAAATGCTGTAAAAATCATTTTATGCATTTACTATTACTCAAAACATTTGGTGAACATCGACTATATCCTGGTCACTATTTTAAGGGCTAGCTTATTTATTTATTTATTTATTTATTTATTTATTTATTTATTTATTTTTGGGATTTGTCATATGCCAACCATATAACCTCATTAATTATCAATTGAGATTTGAAATTGTGTTGAAGGTGGAGGCTGTGTCTTAGATATCTTTGAATCCTTTTCTATTCGTAGAACGGGTAACAGCATTCTGTACATATGGGTGTTACATTCAGAGTGAATTGAATGATGGAAAACAAAAATAAATGAAAATCTTTTCTCCAGAGTGAGAGATGCAAAGTAAAATCAGTTATGTTTTCTTTTTAATTTTCCTTTTTTAAAATCTTTAAATTTTTTTTATTTTTTTGAGAGAGAGAGAGAGAGAGAGAGAGAGAGAGAACGTGAGCAGGGGACGGGCAGAGACAGAGGGAGACACAGAATCCAAAGCAGGTTCCAGGCTCTGAGCTGTCAGCACAGAGCCCGATGCGGGGCTCGAACCCACGAACTGGGAGCTCATGACCTGAGCCGAAGCCAGACGCTTAACCCACTGAGCCACCCAGACGCCCCTTTTTAATTTTCTATTTAATAAATTTATACCCCCTTCACCCATTTCTCCCATCCTCCTTCCCCACCTCTGGCAACCACCAATCTGTTCTCTGTATCTCTGAACATTTTTTTTTTTAAAGATCCCAGATATAAGAGAGATCGTATAGTTCTGCAGAATCTTTTAGTAGCCAAAGTGGAGCCCCTAGGTCCCGAGTTTGAGGAAGGTAAAGTGATTCTGTGGATGTTTTCAAGAACTGACGTGGAGGTTGGGGCCTGGGCCTCCGGCCATTGTCTAGAGCGTGGCATTGTTTCATTTGACCTTGAGGAACAAGCTCTCTGTTACCTTTCCCCACCTTGGGAAGTCCAGCCCATAAGTCACTGGCTTGCCTCTGGTTTTCCAGTCAGTGACACAACTGACGGTGGGCTCATGGCTTTCTAAGTTTTAAAATTTCTTTTACTTCTTAATTTATTTGATTTATTTACAATTTTTTTTTAATTCACATTTTAATTAGCATACAGTGCAATATTGGTCTCAGGAGTATGGCTCATGGCTTTTGTAACAAGTTTCCTTGGAGTGCAGCCTGAAGTTTTCAAGGCCAACAAATCCTTGGTGGAAGAAATCTTTACAAGGAAGAGGAATTTGGGGGACATGGACAGTCTCCTCAGCAGAGATGACACTTCAGTTTGCAGCAGAGACTGACGGTGGGGACGGTGGCAGTGGTGGGGAGAACATTCAGGCTGAAACTCAAAAACTATTGAACGAGGTGAACAGACACGTCAGAACCCGCAAATGTCACAGCACCCAAACCAAGAGCAATGCTCGTCTGTTCTGCCTGACCAGACATTTTTCTTGGTCTCAACATTCATGAGTGAGCACTGCCTTGTTTCCTTGTTCTTGTTGATTTTTGGACAGGTGAACGAGCCTTACCTGTGACGCCAGTTTAGCCGAATTGACTCCATCTTTTGTCCGGTCAGTATCAGTGCCCACCTGCCCTCACCATGACATGTTTGCCCGAGCTCTTGTGGGCCTGGCTAGCTGGTGGGACTCACTCCCTGTGTGTCTGTTAGAGCCGGGACAGGTGTGAATTTGGCTCTGTGTTTGAAGTTCCAACCACACTTAGACTGAGAATTTTTTTAAGCGCTGGGTCCTCCGATCCATGGGGCAGCGCTGGGAAAGGGAACACGAGTGCCAAGCCTGGAAAACGCTGATGCTATCTGGGGGGAAACCATGCCACTGCCCGACAATGCAGAAAATATGGAGAATTACAGTGCCATACCGGGCAATTTGATTCCCTGTGACCAGAGTACTCGGGTCACGGCCTTGAGTCATATCCAGCTCTGGCCTCCAGGGTGCTCTCCTTTGGTCACCTTTGGGCCAGCTCATCCCTCAGCCCATTGGGGTCCCCTCTCCCTGGAGGCTCAAAATATGGTGACTTTGAGGACTCACTCAAGTCTAAACTTATTGGCCAGGGTCTAAGGGTCCTGATTGGCCCTTAGACTTTCTCTCTGACGAGCCCTTTCTTCTCCCCTCGGGGTTTTACCTCTTCTTACCTCTTTGCAAGTCAGTTCTTCTCATATAACGGAAGGCCCTGCACTGGCCTATGGAGGATAGAAACATCTGAGACACAGGTGCTTCTCGTGCTGGTAGAACAAAGCTGACGGCGGGCAGACCCGTGAGAAGACCTCAGTGGAGACGTAGACAAGCGCCCCGAGACAGTTCCCAGCTCCTGAATCCTTCCCAGGAGGAAGTAAGGGAGGCCGCTTTTGAACCAGGCCTAGACAGACAAGAGAACTTCCAGCAGGCAGATTGAGGGGGGCCAGGAGGGAGAGAGGGACAGTCCCAGTGAAAGAAGCAGCTTCTTAGTACGAATAATACTGAACAAAAGGGCTTAGACTCTAACCGTCAAGAGAATACTAGCAGGGATAATAACGGTTGACCTGGAGCCCGGCTCTATGTTTGGTGTGTTTCAGATATTCCGTTATGTGATTCTCACAGAAGTATTGTGAGCAGTACGCATTTCACGGGTGTCCCTGCAGCAGAACGTAAGCTTCTGGGCAGCAGTGTTTTGGCCGGTTACGCTCAGCCCCATATCCCAGGCATCCAGCAGAGTGCCTGGCACGCAGTAGGCATTCAACTCATTTGTGCTGACTGACTGAGGACCCAGGGAGTCCCGTCAGAGAGGTGATGCTGTCCCCGTTTTCCAGGATGGAAACCGAGGCCTCGGCTCATGTGGTACCAGGTAACGTGTGACTTGATCCCACGTTTTGGGCCTTTCTTTCCTATGAGGAGGACACACTCGTATCCTCATATTCTCCTCTGACACGTGCCCCAGCCTTGCAGAGGCATGGGAGAAGGAGGGAGCCAGAAAAATCTGGGGTCGTGTGGCTACAGCACGGCAGGCGAAGTGTCGGAGAATGCTGGAAAGCTAAGTTGAAGGTGGTGTGTGTGAGAGGCTGAGAATGGGAATCTAAGCTATTGAGAGTTTATTCTAAACGGTTTTAAGAGCCATGGAAAGTGTGTGCGTGTGTGTGCGTGTGTGTGTGCGTGTGTGTACATGGTTCTGTGTTTTATTAAGAAGGCTGAGATTGTGGATGAATACATTGTTCAGCCTGGCCAAAGTTCATACTTTTTTCAAGGCCAAGTTCAAGGCCCTGTGTTTTAGGAATCTGTCAGCTGGTGTTAGAGCGGGAGCTAGAACTCAGCTCGTCCCGGTGCTGCTAAGGGACCTCCCTTTCATGGGTTCGTCCTTCAGGGGCCCCTGTCTGGGGGGAGACTGGTTTATGAGGCGCTCCTGGGCACCTCCAGACCCTCCCCACGCTGCAGTAGATGGTGTTTTAGCCTCTCTGCAGGGTTTGTCTTGCCTTCCAGATTGAGGGGGAAGCAGACTGCAGTGGTTTGAGGATGGGAGGCGCAATGGAGGCCATTAATCAGCATTTGAAAGGTTGTGGGTGGCGGAGAGGCTTGGGGGTGGACCTGGGGGAGGAGGTGACTGGGCTGTGAGTATTCAAACTGAGCCCTCTCTGAATCAGAAAGCACCTTTTTTCCAGGGCTGTCGTAGGAGGGCTTCGTCGCTTCCTCCTGACTTCACCAGCAGGTGCTCCCCGTGAGGGGAATATGGCACAGAAGCCAGGTCAGGAGTTGTAAGCAACCTGTGGTGGCCGATGCTCACCTCCCTCATCTGTCCTGAAGCAGAGTACGGAGTGCTCACTTTTCAGTTTCCTTCAGGTTCGCTTTTATGGGGATTTTATTTCATTCTTTCAAGAGTTTATTGTATTCAATTGATTTTTTTAAAGCTGATTTATTTTGAGAGAGAGAGAAAGAGAGAGAGAGAGAGAGAGCGCATCCTCATGAGCAGAGGAGGGGCAGAGAGAGAGAGAGAGAGAGAGGGAGAGAGAGAGAATCCCAAGCAGGCTCCGCGCTGTCAGCGCAGAGCCCGATGTGGGGCTCGATCCCATGAGCCGGGAGACCTGAGCTGAAATCAAGAGTTGGATGCTCAACCGACTGAGCCATCCAGGTGCCCTGTTTTTAAGGACTCTCTATGCCCAATGTGGGGCTCCGACATCAGGAGTTGCATGTGAGCCAGGCAGGCACTCCAGGATTTGATTCAATTTTGAAGGCCGTCCTTTATGTTTTCCCCGGTCACCCTCACCCTTCCTACATCCATCTCCCCGAGGAGCTGTGGACGCAGATTTTTGGCAGCAGACTTGGGTTTGTGCCTTGCTTGGAGAAATCCCTTCACCTTGATCAAAAATGTTTCCTGATGTGTACAACCAGGATAATACTTACACCTCCTTCACTAGCACCGTTAGGGATGTTCCGTGAGAAAATGCCG
The DNA here is from genome assembly GCF_007474595.2 of Lynx canadensis. Lineage (NCBI taxonomy): Eukaryota > Metazoa > Chordata > Mammalia > Carnivora > Felidae > Lynx > Lynx canadensis. Next base: position 5,070,433 of record NC_044311.2, on the reverse strand, counting down.
GAGAAGGTCTCAGCACGGGGCCCGGCACGTAGTAAGTGCTCAATAAATTTTAGCCGGTGTTACCTCAGGCTGCTCTCATTCAAACAGCAAAATGGAAGGGTGCCGATCTGTGCGCACACTGAGGGGAGACCGTGCCCACCGCTAGCCCCTGGGTGGGAGGGACGTCGAGAGTCCAGGACTCCAGTTCAGAAGTAGGAGTTGCGACTGAGCCACCTTTGCATGCAGCGATATTTCTTGAGTCGCTTTCAGAGACCTGGTGTGGTTTTGGGAATTTGGAATGTCTGTCTCTCAAAGCTCACACCGTCTGCACACTATCGAAGCCTACGATGCAAAGACCTTGGCCCATCCTTTTTCAAGAACGGCATTCTTTAGTCTGAGTTTACATTCTTCCTTCTTCTTTTTTTTTTTTTTTGGAGTTAAAATGTTCCTTATTTTGTGAAATTATGGGATGGTGGAGGGTACACTGTAGACATTAAAAAAATTTTTTTTTTAATGTTTGGGGCGCCTGGGGGCGCAGTCGGTTAAGTGTCCGACTTCAGCCAGGTCACGATCTCGCGGTCCGCGAGTTCGAGCCCCGCGTCAGGCTCGGGCTGACGGCTCGGAGCCTGGAGCCTGTTTCCGGTTCTGTGTCTCCCTCTCTCTCTGCCCCTCCCCGTTTCATGCTCTGTCTCTCTCTGTCCCAAAAATAAATAAACGTTGAAAAAAAAAATTAAAAAAAAAAAAGAAAGAAAAAATAAAAAAAAAATTTTTTTTAATGTTATTTATTTTGAGAGAGACAGAGACAGAATGCGAGTGGGTTAGGGGCAGAGAGAGAGGAGGAGACACAGAATCCAAAGCAGGCTCCAGGCTCCGAGCTGTCGGCACAGAGCCCGACGCGGGCCTCGAACTCACAAACCGCGAGATCGTGACCTGAGCTGAAGTCGGACACTCAACTGACTGAGCCACCCAGGCGCCCAACATTTTTTTTAATTAAAAAATTTTAAGTCAACTTTGTGCCCCATGTGGGGTTCAGACTCATGACCCAGAGATCAAAGAGTCACATGCTCTACTGACTGAGCCACCCAGATACCCTTGGCTCCATGGTATCCTTTTTTTTTCCTTTTTCAAGTTTTTATTTAAATTCCAGTTAGTTAACATGCAGTGTAATATTAGTTTCAGGTGTAGAATGTAATGATTTATCACTTACCTGCCACATTTAGTGCTCATGCCAACGAGTGCCCTCCTTAATGCCCATCCCCCATTTAGCCCATCCCCCCCACCCATCTCTCCTTCAGCAACCCTCAGTTTGTTTTCTATAGTTAAGAGCCTGTTTTATGGTTTGCCTTTCTCTCCCCCCCCCCCCCCACCGTGTTCATTGGTTTTGTTTCTTACATTCCACATATGAGCGAAATCGTATGATATTTGTCTTTCCCGGACTGACTTACCTTGCTTCGCGTAATGCGCTCTAGTTCCATCCCCATCTTTGCAAGTGGCAGACTTCATCCTTTTTTATGGGCTGATAATATTCCGTTGTATATGTATTATCACGTCTTCTTTTTCTTTTCAAGTTTATTATTTATTTTGAGAAGAAGAGGCGGAGGGGCAGAGAGAGGGAGGGAGAGAGAGTGAATCCCAAGCAGGCTCTTCATCGTTGGCATGGAGCCCCAGTGGGGGCTCGAATCCATGAAGCATGAAACTCATGGGCTGAGGCCAAAACCAAGAGTCGAATGCTTAAATGACTGAGCCACCCTGGCGCCCCAATTACCATGATCACGTCTTCTTTATATCATGCACCAGTTGATGGACATTTGGGCTCTTTCCATAGTTTGGCTATTGTCAACAATGCTGCTATAAATAGCAGGGTGTATGTAACCCTTTGAATCAGCATTTTTGTATCTTTTGGGTAAGTGGTAGTGCAATTGCTGTTTATAGGGTGGTTCTATTTTTAACTTTTCGAGGAGCCTCCATACCGTTTTCTAGAGTGGCTGCACCGGCTTGCATTCATTCCTGTCAACAGTGTAAGAGGGTTCCCCTTTCTCTGCATTTTCCCCAACGTTGTTTCCTGTGTTGTTAATTTTAGTCATTCTGACGGGTGTGAGGTGATATCTCATTATAGTTTTGATTTCTATTTCCTGATGATGAGTGATGTTGAGCATCTTTTTAATGTGTCTGCTAATCATCTGTATATCTTCTTTGGAAAAATATTTATTCATGTCTTCTGCCCATTTTGAATTGGACTTTATGTTTTGGGTGTTGAGTTTGAAAGTTCTTTATAGATTTTGTGTCTTTACAAGATTGTATCCAATATGTGGTTTGCATTTACAAGATTGTATCCAATCTTTACAAGATTGTATCCAATATGTTGTTTGCAAATATCTTCTCCCATTCTGTAGGTTGCCTTTTTTTTGTTGATTTGTTTCCTTTGCTGTGCAGAAGCTTTTTAGGTCGATGGTCCCAAGAGCTCATTTTTGCTTTTGGTTCCCTTGCCTCCAGAGACATATCTAGTAGTTGCTATGGATGATGTCAAAGAGGTTGTTGCCTTTTCTCCTCCAGGATTTTGATGGTTTCCTGTCTTATATTTAGGTCTTTCATTCATTTGAATTTATTTTCATATATGTTGGTACACTTAAAAATTCCTTTTAATGTTTATTTATTTATTTAATTTTTAAATGTTTTTATTTTTGAGAGAGACAGACAGAGCGGGAGCGGGAGAGGGGCAGAGAGAGAGGGAGACACAGAATCTGAAACAGGCTCCAGGCTCTGAGCTGTCAGCACAGAGCCCGACACGGGGCTCGAACCCACAAACTACAAGATCATGACCTGAGCCGAAGTGGGACACTTAACCAACTGAGTCACCCTGGTGCCCCGATCCTCGAGGCTTTTTAACCCCACACAGAAGGCGATGTGATGGATTTGGGGACCATCTCCCTGGTGGCGGTGAGGAAGCCACGCTGGAGTCGGGTGAGGCTGGGGTAAGGGGAGGGTGACAAGGCGGATACTGTAGTAACCCAGGCGACGAGAAGAATTCTCTGGAGGGTGTGTGTGAGCCAGACTTGGGTGATAGCTCTTCTGGAAGCTGTATGCTGAGGTGGGGAACCTGAGCGTTGTCTTCGGCCTGTTGTTTCCTAGTCACGGCCGGTGTGTGTTCGTGCTTAGATGCCCAAGTTGATTTTTGCCCAATCTTTGGTGTGCAACTGGGAATGGTACATAGGATTCTTCTGGGGCAGGGTGTACCTCCTAGGTCAGCGGTGGAGGGAAAAGATTCTGAGGCCTCGTCGGCCCTGCAGGGAGGGATACTGTACTAGAGATGTTCTGGAGTGGGGTGGAGGCAGGACACCCCTGATTTAGACCCTTGTCTAACTGGAAGCTGTAAAAGAGCATGAATGGGCAAGCTGCTCTCCTTTCCCCCTTTCTAGCAAAACGAAAATAACAACGATTCAAATTGCTTAGGTTAAAGAAGGAAAGTTCTAGAAGGTGGCCCATGACGTCAGTAACAGGGAAGAGGCAGGGGAATTGGAGGGAGCCCTTCTTTCTGCCTCTTCCGCTCTCTGTCCACTCTCAGTCCAGAGTGGCTTCTTCTTCGGGGTGGGGGTAAGGCTGTACCCTTTGGAGCCTCCTACCTCAGCTGCCACTACCAGAGGAGCTCTTCCCAAGTTCGGGTTCAAAGTCCCAGGTAAAGGTTCTGTCGGGGAACGCTGGCCTGCAGGTCTGGCACATAGAACAGGTGTGAGGGCTGGGGTTTGCCTCTGTGCACCTCACACCTCCTGTCAGAAGGCCTCTGTGGTGAGCCACACAGCCATCCCAGAGTGCGTTCACGTCGGTTCATTGGCCGCCTTCTAGAACTTTCCTTCTTTTGCCTAAGCAATTTGAATCGTTGTTATTTTCATTCGCTAGAAAGGGGGGAAAGGAGAGCAGCTTGCCCATTTCGTGCCTCTTTACAGCTTCACGTTAGACAAGGATTTAGTAAGGGCCGGTAAGCAAGTGTGGACCCTTCTTTTCAAAGGAACAATCACAGCAGAGAAGGAGAAAGTTGGGGGCCATTTTCAGATGTTGCAGTGCTGACCCCCTCTCTCCTCCCCTCATCCAAGGCCTCAAATCTCTGATTTTCTCAGCTATAGCTATTTAACTGACTGGTAATTTTCAGGGATCCCCTGTGGAAACAGGCAAATACTAGGGCTGTGTTTCTACCAAATATTTCTCTTTGCTGGTAAACAAAGCAAAGGTTCTGTAAAATGTTGCAGGGATTACACTCAATAACCTATGGAGGTTGTCACGGCCGGTACCGTTAACCGAAACCTTCACAGACCAGGGGCAAGACCTGGGTTCTGGCCCTGGCTCTTTGCCCCCGCAACAGGTGGTGTGGACCGGGGTGCCGGGTCCAGGAGAGAAGCCCAGTTTTGAACTCTGGTGCTCACTACATTGTGACTGTGGTCAGGCCCCCAATCTTGAGCCTTGGTTTCCTTGCTCTGGAAACTAGCCTAATAGTGTCACTTTATTAAGTCCTTTTATTTATATGATTCTGTGAGCATATTCAGTGAGGGTGTCATACTTGTTGCTAGGGCTGCGATAACAAATTACCACAAAGTGGGTGACTGAAGTCAACAGAAGTTTATTCTATCATAGTTTGGGAATGTTCTTCCCATTCCCAGACCTACTCCCCAAGATAGCCACTCTTGTTCGCTTCTCAAGGCCTTCCAGAACTTCTCCCAGTAGATCGAGCATATACACATACACAAATATGGCCCTAAGCTTTCCAAGTTGCTCTACAAGTTGTTCTCCAGCTTGCTTATTCACATCATTGCGCATCTTGACATGGCTTCCTCTTACTTAGATCAGCCTCATAGTTTAAAAAAAATTTTTTTAAGAGAGAGAGAGAGAGAGAGAGACGAGAGACAGACAGACAGAGCATGAGCGGGAGAGGGGCAGACAGAGAGGGAGACACAGAATCCAAAGCAGGTTCCAGGCTCTGAGCCGTCAGCACAGAGCGCGACATGGGGCTCGAACTCACAGACTGCGAGGTCACTGACCTGAGCTGAAGTCGGAGCTTAACCAACTGAGCCACCCAGGCGCCCCTCGTTCTTTGTTTTTAAACACTTTTGTAAGACTTTGTGGTGGGGAGCTGCACTGTTGATTTATTAAACCAGTCTCCTGTCAATGGGCGTTAATGCTGGTCCCAGTCTTTTCTAATTACAACAGGTTGACAAGTGAATAATCTTGTACATGTTCCATTTCCAGTGTGTGCAATCAGTCTGTGAGATTGATTTCCGGAAATGGAATCGCCAGCTCAAAGGCCGTGTGGATGTGTCACTTGGTTCAGTATTCCCAAATTTCCTCCTAGAGCAGCTGAAGATGATCTAGAATGTGTCCCTACATTTTCTCTTACGGCTTTTATGGTTTCTTTTCCTCAATTCCTTAAATGAGCTATTTGCATGTAATGAAAGGCACAGATTTTGAGTGCACTATTCAATGAGCTTTCGCAAGTATATATACCTGTGTGGCCACCAGTCCATCGAAATCTAGAACATTTCCATTCCCCGCAAAAGTGCCCCTCCCTCCTTAGGCAACCGCTGTTCTGATTTCTGAGATTTGCCGGTTCCAGAACGTCATCCACATGGGATCACACAGTGTATCCTCTTTTGAGTCTGGCTTCTTTTGTTCATCATATTTTTGAGGTTCTTTGTGTTGCTGTGCATTTTATTATACGATCTGTGTTGGTTTTCTATTGCCCCCGTACCAAATGCCACAGACTTAGTGGCCACATAAGTGAGTCGTGTCACAGTCTCTGGGTCCGAAGTCTGGGTCAGCTTGGCTGAGGTCAGGGTGTTGGCTGGCTGGGTGGGCTCTTACAGGAAGGTCTGCAGAGAAGCGCCTTCTAGGCTCATTCACGTTGCAGGCAGGATCAGTTCTTGCAGCTGTAGTGTTGAAGGGCCCTGTGTCCTCACTGACTGTCCACCCAGGGGCCTCGTCAGGTTCCAGTGGCCACCTACCTTCCCCTTGACGTTGCCTTCTCTCCACCAGCAAGGCAGTCAGTGATGGGGCCGGGCTTTCCCTAGTTCCACGTCACGTGCCACATCTCTCCCGCCTTCTTCCCTGGCATCTTCCCGACTCCAGCCAGAGAGGTTTTCCTGCTTGTAAGGGTCCAGTGATTAGCTGGGCTGACCCAGATCATCCAGGATGATATACTTGTCTAAAGGCCTATAGTCCTTAAACTACATATACATAGTCCCTTTTGCGTTTCACGGGTTCTGGGATTGGGGCGCGGGCATATTTGGCGGGGGTGTGTGTGTCCATTGTTAGCCTAGCACACGCTATGAGTGTAGAAATTTTAACTTCTTTCCAGATGGTCAGCACCAGCTTGTACCAAAGTGATTCAGTCTTTTCCTATCTATTAAAAATCTGGTCCCTATCACACATGGAGTTCTTTTGATAGTAGTATATAGTTGTGTTCTGGATTTTCTATTTGTCCCACCCATCTGCTACTCCCATGTTAACATCATCCTTAAAATCAGATAGTTTGTAAATATATTTTAAAATGTTAGAGATTTTCTCTTGATCCTTTTTCTCTTTTTCCTGTAGAATATATTTCTTACTTGGCACATCCCTGACGGTCACACGTGATCCATTGTCAGGCTTCGGTGTGTTTCCCCAAATTGGGTACTTCACACCGTTCGATTCAGTGCCATCAGAATGGATCTCAGGGCGAGGCTTGTGTGTGTGGTGTGTGTGTGTGTGTGTGTGTGTGCGTGTGTGTGTGTTTAAGAAGATAATTCAACGTTATATCCATTTGTGTTTGAAACCAGAGCTTTCTATATTTCTTTAAAATTTTTTTTAATGTTTATTTCTTTTGAGAGAGAGCGCAAGTGGGGGAGGGTAGAGAGAGAGGGAGACACAGAATCTGAAGCAGGTTCTAGGCTCTGAGCATTCAGCACAGAGCCTGACGCGGGGCCTGAACCCACAGACCGTGAGCTCATGACCTGAGCTGAAGTCGGACGCATAACTGACTGAGCCATCCAGGGACCCCTAGAGCTCCTATTTCTGTAACGCAAGGTTAATTTGACTAAAAGCTTTGGAGTGGACTCTTCCTGCCCTTTAGTCCCATGGAGAGTGTCCGCCTCCTGAATGGCCTTACACTGGTTCATTTCTCTCCATCTTGCCTGCAGCCAGCATGATGGAGTTAGTTTTGTTAATCCCCAGCTCGAAAGCCTCTGGTGCTGTACTGTCCAGTGTGGTAGCCGTGGGTCACAGGTGGCTGTGTAAATTAAGGGTTAGCGAAGCTGAAACAAAAAATTCAGTTCTTCTGTACCAGCCATATTTCAAATGCGTAATAGCCACATGTGGCTGGTGGCCACTGTCTTAGTACAAAACAGAACATTCCCATCATCACAGAAAGTTGGAGTGGACAGGGCTGTCTTTCTCAATCGTATTTAAGATGAATTCTGGTATCCTTGGTCGGCCTTCGTGATCCCAGATTATTTATCTCTTACAGCAATTACCAATTACTTCCCAGCCTCACTTCTGTCCCCACCCCCTGGCAGTTCTTGAACGATGAAGCTCAGGGCCTTTGCATATACTGTTCCCCTGGCGCTATTCTTCACTGGGCCAACTACTCACTTTTGGGGCTTGGCTTACATGTCACTTGCCCCTCCCCACTCTAAAGTTATATTCTCATTTTATAGCTTTCTTTTACCCTCTACTTTTCTGCTTCAGAAGAACAGTCCGTTAGCTATAATATTTGTGGGTTATTTATTTTATGTCCATCTCTCTAACAGACAATCAACTTCTTGCAGGTGAAATAGTGGTTGCCCTTTCACCACGAAACCCCCGATGCCCAGGACAGTGCCTCACCCAGGTTAATTCCATGTAAATATTAACATTGGAGTAATCTAAAGTTCTAGATCCCCTTGAGAGGCACGAATATGTTGAGTGAGTAAGTGAAAATTTCATTAAAAGAGGCATAGCTTTAAAAGCAGTCAAGAGACCCCACATATTAGGGAGATTGTTATTTATTTACGTTTAGGATGTAAATTTCACAAGGGTGGTTTGGAGCTGAACTAGTCCATTGGTTTTCGAATCACCATCCTGACTTTGGTGAACACGTAGTTGGGGGTAATTGAGGCTATCAATTAAGGTGGAAGTCATTTAAAAATTTTTTTTTTTCTTTTTTCAACGTTTTTATTTATTTTTGGGACAGAGAGAGACAGAGCATGAACGGGGGAGGGGCAGAGAGAGAGGGTAGACACAGAATCGGAAACAGGCTCCAGGCTCCGAGCCGTCAGCCCAGAGCCCGACGCGGGCTCGAACTCACGGACCGCGAGAGTCGTGACCTGGCTGAAGTCGACGCTTAACCGACTGCGCCACCCAGGACGCACCCCCTTTTTTTTTTTTTTTTAATTTTTTTTCAACGTTATTTATTTTTGGGACAGAGAGAGACAGAGCATGAACGGGGAGGGGCAGAGAGAGAGGGAGACACAGAACCGGAAACAGGCTCCAGGCTCCGAGCCGTCAGCCCAGAGCCCGACGCGGGGCTCGAACTCACGGACCGCGAGATCGTGACCTGGCTGAAGTCGGACGCTTAACCGACTGCGCCACCCAGGCGCCCCTAAGGTGGAAGTCATTTAAAGTTGTTGGATAAAGGGGATTGGCTGGATTAGGACAGCCCTGGGGTTTATGGCAGGCCACTGAGCTGGGCTTTGGTGGGTTGGTGGCAGGCTGGTGAGACGTCTGCGGGGTGGACAAGGTGATCTGGTCTTTCTGTTCTAATTAAACACCCAGGTAGGAAAAGCTTGGGTCCAGCACCTCATACTTTGCCACAGGCCTTTTGAAAAAAAATTTGGGTGAGTTTCTCCAGAAAACCTCTACTCTCCCCATCAGCATTTACAAGCCTTCCCCCGGGGGAGGAGGGGGGGAAAGAAAAGAAAAGAGAAGAAAAGAAAAAAGAAAGAAGGGCAAAGAAAACAAATTGGAATCTCCAGAATGAGTTCTGACTTTGGATTTCTATCCCAGACTGTCTGTGGCCACCTTCTCTCCTGTGGGAGTAGGAAGGATCAGTTTAAGAACTGTTCCCCCTGGCCTTGGTTCGGAACTGTCTATCCCCAGCATCCCAGGGTTCGTCTTAAATCATTGACTGTCTTTGCAGGGTTTTTGAAAGGATTTTCATAAAAAAGAAAAAAAAAAAAAAAACCCAAGAACAAGAAAAGTGAATTTGCTATCAGATTTCTAGTGCTCAGATGACGTATGAAGGTAAAGCCTCCCTGTGCCCATTTTAGTGGCCCCACGCCCAACCCTGTCTGAAGTTTTGCTCTATTCCTATAAGTCAGTTACAGGGTTTCATGTGTATATAGACAACAGTAATAAAAGCTACAACAACCTGAATCTGCTTTGTTTCAGACCTTGCTGGTTTAAAAAAATCTACCGAGGGCACTTGTATTTTCTTATTTCTACTTCCTTGGGTGTAGCCAGGCAGCCCATGACACCTCCCCACAACTGGACCTTGAATCCTGATGGGGACACAGTGAAAATGACTGCCAGCCAGCACCACAGCTGTGAGACTATCTACTTTGGGCTTTCATCACACCAAAAAAAAAAAAACCCTGGAAGTGAGGGCTCGGTGCCAGCCAAATCATCACATGCCTTGGGGATTGACTGGGTGCTGACCTTTGAGCCCCTGTCCTGGCCTTTCAGACTGTAGTTCAAGGTCACATCACCTAGGTGTGCACTGTAGTGCCACGACTTTCTGTGTCACTGTGGCAAGTAGCTTAACTTCTCTCTGCTGCAGTGTCCCTGTGTGTCAAATGGGGATGCAGTCATGACTCCCTCGTGGGTTTTCTTGTAAGAATGAAATGGCGTGATTGATGTCAGGCACATAGTAGGCACTTGGTACGTATTAGCCATCAACTGTATGTCATTACCATTTGTACTTAACAATTTATTCTATAAACAGACTGCCCGGTTGCTTAAAAAAAGCAGACTCAACCACCAAGCCCTCTGTGTTCTAAGGAAGAGATATAAAGCATTCTTCCCTATCATGAGACCGTGGCTGCTAACAAATCCTAATAAGAAGCCAAAAAGCCGGGGCGGGGCGCCTGGGTGGCTCTGCCGGTCAAGCATCTGACTCTCAGTTTCAGCTCAGTTCATGATCTCGCTCTTTTCGTGAGTTCGAGCCCTGCCTTGGGCTCTGCGCTGACCGTGCGGAGCCTGCTTGGGATTCTGTCTCTCTCTCCCGCTCTCTCTGCCCCTCCCCCACTCACGCTGTCTCTATCTGTCTCAAAATAAATAAATAAAAACTTAAAAAAAAAAAAAAGAGGCAAAAAGCCTTCTGTGTGGCTGGCAATCCCCCTATTTCCTGTGATGTCATTTTACCGAGAAAAAGCAGAAACAAGAGAAGGAATACATTTGACGTTTGCTCACCTAACATTAAAAGCTCACTGTTGGTGGAAACAACCCGAAAATTCTGACACGAATTGTTTTTATTGTATTTGTAAATAAAGTGGAAATATTTTGTGTTTGAATTCTTCAATTAAGCCCTTAAAGAGTCTCATTTTAATAACATTTATATTCTGATTATTAATGTACATTGTAGAGCAGCTGGGAATTCAGAAAAGTACAAGAAGGAAAATTAAAACCCTGCCTAATCTCAATGGTGGTTTCATTTTGGCATATTTCTTTAAAAAAATTTTTTTTTACATTGATTTATTTTTGAGAAACAGAGTGAGACAAAACGTGAGCGGGGGAGGGGCAGAGAGATAAGGAGACACAGAATCTGAAGCAGGCTCCAGGCTCTGAGCAAGCGGTCAGCACAGAGCCTGACGCGGGGCTTGAACTCACAAACTGTGAGATCATGACCTGAGCCGAAGTCGGACGCTCAACCGACTGAGCCACCCAGGCGCCCCTTGGCATATTTCAATACATTATATGTGTTAAAAATTCAATTTGGGATTATACACCTATTATGTAGACTGTACTTTTCATTTACTAACATAGCCAATCATTAAATGTTCTTTTACAACATGATTTTTTAATTAATCGGGTGGTATTCTCCCATATGGATATATTTTTTTTAATTTTTTTTAATGTTTATTTATTTTTGAGAGAGAAAGAGACAGAATGCATGTGGGTTAGGGGCAGAGAGAGAGGGAGACGCAGAATCCGAAGCAGGCTCCAGGCTCCGAGCTGTCAGCGCAGAGCCTGACGTGGGGCCCAAACTCACAAACTGTGAGATCATGACCTGAGCCGAAGTCAGAAGCTCAACCAACTGAGCCACCCAGGTGCCCCCCCCTCAATATGTGTATTCTATAACCGATTCAAATCCATTACGAGTCATAGGACATTTAGGGTCATTTCCACATTTCACTGTGGCAAACATCCGTAAGACTGAATCTGTCCGTGATGTAGTACATTTCCCCTCTAAGCGGTATATGACAGCCCCCGACATTTGGGGTCATTGTTTTAATTCTTTAAGTATTTCCCCATGATACCTTGTTGCTGTAATTCTTCATTTCTTTGCTCTCTAGTGAGAGTGATCTTTTTTATTCACTCTCCGTATATTTAGAAATTACTTGTATTCCTCTGTGAATCGTGGGCTTACAGCCTTACACATTTTGGACAAATTTGTGGCCTTTTCTTGCAGTGGGAAGTATTTTTTTAAAGTTTTTATTTATTTCGAGAGAGACAGAGAGAGAAAGAAAGAGCTAGGAGTGGAGGGCCAGAGAGAGAGAATGCCAAGCTGGCTCGGTGCTCAGGTCGGAGCATGACGTGGGGCTCGATCTCACAACTGTGAGCTCATGACCTGAGCCGAAATCGGGAGTTGGACGCTTTAACTGACTGAGGCACTCGGGTGCCCCGGGGAGTTATTTCTAAAAGAGGCATATTGGGAACCCTGGCTGCTTAGTCAGTAGAACATGCAACTCTTGATCTTGGGGTTATGGGTTCAAGCTCCTCTCTACTACCTTGCTCAGCAAACACTTTGGGGTCCACGGGCAGGTGAGGCTCTGGACCGCTTGTCTCCGACTACACATCAGAGAGAATCAGTAACAGGCAACCTTCTGGGTTTGGCATTCCAATCTGTTACACCATGAATATTTAAATGGCCCTCATATGCTAGTCTGTAGGGCTACAAAGAGGAGTAAGACAGAAGGTACGACCTGCAAGAAGTATCTCGGGGACAAATACTCTGGGGATTATATTAGAGTGTTTGAGAAAGGGGAGAGGGCGGAAGAGGCAGTGGCTGTGGCCCTGTGTCCTAACCCCTCGTATATGGAGGCCTCTAGACCTTTCCCCCCTTCCAAGAGGAATGGGAGGGCTGTCCACTGAGTTTCGCTGCTGCCAATAGTCGATGCGGTGCAGTGGTCAGGAGCAGAAGCTTGGCCATCAGGTCGGAACCGGGGGCAGGTGACTTGAACCTCCAGGAGCCTCAGTTTCCGCCTCTGCACAGCGGGGACGGCGCCTCCTTACGGGGCCGTGGTGGGTGGGTAAACAAGAAGGTAACAACAGTGCCAGTGTCGGGAACAGCCGCCGCTTCTCGGGCACACACGACCTGCCAGGTGTCAGTCGTCTTGCGGGCAGAAGCAGCCTCACCCCTCAGTGCCCGGCCGGCCATTAGCACAGAATAAATGGAATCCCCCCACCCGGCTGCTGCCACTGAGGTCAGAAAAGAACTGGGGAAAGAAACGGTCTCCTCAGGAGCCCCGTGTGGTCCCCTGGTGGTGAGGGGTGTTGTCAGGATGTGCTCGGCAGGTGGGGTGGGGCCAGAGTGAACCGAGTGCCTCTCCACACAGTCAGCAATGCAGACGTGAAGGGAGAGCGGCCGGGCCGCCAGCCTCTCCCCCCCACCCCGTCTCTCTGCTCGCAGGATGGACCCCACGGCTTACGCTGAGCTGTTGAAAGAGTCTGGCAACCAAGTTCTTAAGAACGGGAACTTCTCTCTGGCCATCAGAAAGTATGATGAGGCCATCCAGATTCTCCTGCAGTTATATCCGTGGGGGTAAGTGCTGGGATTTACTCCTCACCTTTCGTTGGCTTGTTTGTTTGTTTGTTTTGTAGCAAATGGAAGGAAACTCACTCTGCCGCTTATGTTTTCATTTCTTATCACGCCGCCTAGTTTCTGTTTTCTTTCTCGCCCACTTCCTATTTATCCCCCCTCTGTGCTGTGAGCTCAGAAACTGCACAGAGAATACCAAGTACTGGAGAAATAGAAAGTGAAACATAGGACGCTGTTGGTAAGCATTGCACAATTTCCCCTTCTGTCTGGTTATGGGAATCTGAGTTTTCTGGGACGATCCCAGCCCCAGCCTCTCTCAATGGCCATCTCTCTCACTTTCTTGATCATCTGTGATGTTTACCCCCAGGCTACAGCGTGTACCCCAGGGGGACTCAGGTCCACCCCTTCCTCTGCCCCCTCGGCTTTCAGGAGACCTGTTCCCAAACATTTTTATTATCGCAGCACGCTTAACAGCTAAGAGCTGTTGTCTGTGTAGGGTGTAGCTTTCAGTAGAGCCTGTATTTGAATTTAAAACGGAGATAAGCTTAAAATACGTTTTTAAGCATCTATTGAAAAGATCAGTAATAAGCCCATTATATGTTAACGTAAGGAACACATTATAATGCAAAATAAGTATGTTTTCCAAAGCTGAAAATTTAGTGAGAAGGGTGGCTGGCCCAGTTTTCATTTTTGCAGCCCTCTTTAATGTCCGTCCCAACAGAAGGCATCCGACTTCTCGTATCTGCTTCTGCGTTCATTCCACTGTGATGCCACGCGTCGTGTAGCCTCTAGAAGATTCCCCGCACACATGGGAGAGAATGTGTGAAAAAGACACATGCGTGGTCCCCTGTTACCGCTGTGACTAATGACCACAATTTAGCGGCTGAAAACACCATTTATTATCCTATAGTTCCGGCGGTCAGAAGCCGAGATGAGTCTCCCGAAGCTAAAATCGGGGTGCTGGTGGGGCTGGTCTTTTGCAGAGGAGAACCCATTTCTTGCCTCTTTCGGCTCTGGGTGGCTGCCTGCACGGCTTGGCTTGTGGTCCCTTCCTTCATCCTCAAAGCATCTCTTCCCAGCGTGCTGCCACGTCGTGTCACTCTCTCCTCTGCTACAGCCACGTCTCCCTCTGTCCCTCTCCCATAAGGACTCTTCTGTAAATTAATCCATCTGCAAAGTTTCTTTGGCCAACAAGTGGTACCATTATTGGGGGACTATGTTCAGCCTGCTATCGTTGGGAAAATATTTTGACCTTGTGGGCCACCTGAGATGGTCTTGGGGCACACCAGACACTCCCAGACCACACTTGGGGGACCGCTGCAGTAGAGGAGGCCGAGATTGGCATTTGTGGGGTGCCTGCGGCCTAAATGTGTACTGGGAGATGTCCCGGGGTGAAATTACTGAATCCCGGCTCCCACCTCCTGCCTTCTGTCACCTTGGTGTCTACCCAGTAGCTGGATGTGGGTTGAGTGTCATTGATTTGGGCCTGTCATTCCGCCCCTCCCGGCTCAGATCAGAACGGTGTCAGAGCTGGGCCTCGAGCACAAAGCATTTGACTTTCTTAAACACGCAGTCGGGTGTAGCGGTTATGGCTGTACACTGACCCCGCACCGTGGGGCCGCTAACGGGACCCCTGCCCGGACCCTCCCCTATTATCTCTCATAACCTTCCTGCCACTGTTCCCCCCTGCCGCTGCCGGCTGACATAGGGATTTAGGTGCGTTTGGTTTGCTGAGCAAGTGCTCTCAGGAGAAGGGGACTGAGGGAAGGAGGATGGGGCAGGGGCAGGGGCTCCGAGCAGGGATGGTGCGGCCTCTGGAGGCAGCTTCAGCCTGATCCCCTGGGGAGCTCTGGCGCATGAGCCCGTCCCACTTTGGGGCCAGGGAGCTGACCTTCTGGTTCCCACGCCAGCCAACCCTCGGTTGTAGGCTGTCTGGCCCCGGGGCGTCGTCCTCAGGAGTGGGGCTTGGGCTGCCAAACAGCATGCCGTTGACCGGGCGGAGTCAACAACAGGAACTTACTCCTCACGGTTCTGAGGCTGGTAAGTCTGAGATCAAGGTGCTGGCCAGCTCAGTTCCCGGTGAAAGCCCTCTTCCTGGTCTGCGGATGGGTACCTTCGCTCTGAATCATCATCACACGGCAGAGCAAGAGAGAGAGAGATTGAGAGAGAGAGAGAGATTGAGAGAGAGGACGCTCTCTGGGGTCTCTTCACATAAGAGCACTAATCTTATCATGAGGGCCCCACGTCATGACCTCATCTAAACCTAATTACGTCCTGAAAGGCTCCATCTCCAAATAGCATCACACGGGGGGCCAGGGCTTCGACATATGGACGGAGAGGCACAATTTAGTCCGCAGCAGGGGCACAACTTCCCGGGGAGAGGGCAGCTCCCGTTAGGTCGAGGGCGAATCTGGAGAACAGGGCCATGGGAGCCCCTAGTGGCAGCCAGTGCTCACTGCAGCTGTGGATGGCTGCGCGGCCCAGGTTACGTGGGCGGGACACCTGCAGTCAGCCCCTGCCGATCCATCACCCACTGACCGCCCCACTGCCTCTTCTGTGCACCTCTGGGGCCTCATCCCTTCAACCTGAGGGGACAGAAGCCGGAAACAAAGCACTGACGATGGGGCAGTTGTAGAGGTGATGTTTACTTTGCTTTTTATTTGTGCTTATCTGCATCACCTAACTTAAAAAAAAATGTTTTTTAACACTTATTTTTGAGAGACAGAGCATGATCAGGGGAGGGGCAGAGAGAGAGGGAGACACAGAATCCAAAGCAGGCTCCGAGCTGTCGGCACAGAGCCTGATGTGGGGCTCAAACCCATGACTTGTGAGAGTATAAGCTGAGCTGAAGTCGGACACTTAACTGACTGAGCCACCCCAGCGCCCCAGGACCAGTCACCATTTTCACAGAAGCTTCACCAATGGTCTCTAAAAAATGAAAAGATCCGTGGAGATCAGTCAGAGGTAGAACCAAGGTGTTGAGAACATCTGTCATGAAAAGGAGCAGAGGATTTGGGAGTGGTTGCACTTTGCCAACGCCCTGGGATTTCTGGGGGCTGGAGGGTCAGATGTGATCGGTGTAATTGGGACCTTAGCTGGTGATGGTGGCAGTCAGCCCCAGAATTGTGACCTCGAAGGTGGTTTTCTGCATTTGCAGAAAGATGGCTCGGGCTCTCCTGACCACCGGTTGGTTCTTTCTGACAGGGTTCCCCCCAGGGAGCTGGCCGTCCTGCTGTGCAACAAATCCAGTGCATTTTACAGCCTCGGGAAATGGAATGAGGCCTTTGTGGCGGCCAAGGAATGTCTCCAGTGGGATCCAACCTACGTGAAGGTACGGGGACAGCTGGGGGGCCCTGCCTCCTTCCTCCCTTCTTTTTAAAACGGAAATGTGAGGAGTGCATCTCATTCAATCCTTTGCACTTTACACAGGTGCCCGTAGGGCGTGTGAGCCTGTCTGGAGAAGACGGGGAACACTGAGGGCCAGGTGTGGCAATGCCCTTGCAGGTGGAGCTCGTTGTGCTCTGATGTAGTTTCACCACTACTCGTAGTCTGAAGTGTACTTTGATGTTTCCGAGTTTCATTTGAGCTAAGCTGTGTTGCAGGTGCAAGCTGGGTGGACCCACATGGCACCGATTACTTCTTATTTCCGAAGCACTTCTTACTTCGAAATCAGCTCCCTTGGAGGGATGGGGGTGGGGGGAGGTTCGAATGGCCAGCAATCCACCCCCACCCCCACCCCCCCACCGGGGGTTAACAAAGATCGGTAAATGAGTATTTAAATGAGTATTTGACTGTTTTCCGCAGCTAAAATGCTGTCAGAGTTCTTCCTGCCTCAGGGTGAACAAAAGGCCCGGGAGACACCAGCCCAGCTGTTGAGTAACTCTCGGTCAAGTTGGGGAGAGGACAAAAAGCAAAATCGGAGACCATAAAGGAGTTGCCATTCTGGAGCCATCTGAGGCACAGACAATTAAGTGTCACGTGAGTGATACGGACCATTTATGGCGAGGCTCCAAGGTCAGAAACGCATAGGCCTTTCTCCCCGCTGCTCTGCTGTGCGGCAGACTGGTTTCAGCATGGGAGGAAATGCGTTTCCTTCCTCAAGCCTTCCTTTCCCCGACTGTGTAGGGAGTGGCTGCTTAGGTCTCAGAGTCGCTTCAAGGATTAAGGAGACCTTGGTTCGAGTCGTTGGCACTCAGGACATAGGAGTTTGTATCGTCTTCTCAGTGATCTGCATTTTGTGTACGGAACAGTGGGAAGGGGTGAGGGGTTTTGACCTGCATGTTCTCCATCCTCGAGGGAGGGATTTGCCTATTTTACCTTCAGCCTTTCCTTAAAAAAATTTTTTTTAAACATCTGTTCATTTTTGAGACCGAGAGAGACGGAGTGG
Source organism: Lynx canadensis (assembly GCF_007474595.2). Classification (NCBI taxonomy): domain Eukaryota; kingdom Metazoa; phylum Chordata; class Mammalia; order Carnivora; family Felidae; genus Lynx; species Lynx canadensis. Next base: position 5,053,091 of record NC_044311.2, on the reverse strand, counting down.
GAGCGGGGGAGGGGCAGAGAGAGGCAGACACAGAATCCGAAGCAGGCTCCAGGCTCTGAGCTGTCAGCAGAGCCCGATGCGGGGCTCGAACTCATGAAGCGCCAGATTATGACCTGAGCTGAAATCGGATGCTTAACCGACTGAGCCACCCAGACGCCCCTATACATTTTTAACAGAGTGGTAAAGCGTGGAGGCGGGACAGACAAAGGAGAAGGGTTTAGACTTCGGGGGCTGCGGACTGTGGGAACGCACATGCACACACGTGGGGGAAACTCATGAGAGGGGTGATAAGGGCGATCTTAGTAATGTTTAGCAGCGCTGGGCCGGCTCAGTGCCAATGTCCGTCTTCTTCATGGCCATAAAAATTCCCTGGGAGAGAAAATTTATGGCAGTCCTCATTTCGTAGACTTTCTGCTTTTACTAGGATCAGGGGAGCTCCAGGAAGGTTTCCTTCCACATCTTTCGAATCTCAAATGCCTTGGGCTCAAGATAATCCTTAGGCCCAAGTGCCATACTTTGGGCTGGCATACTCTGAACCCCTTTCCTCTCCCCACCAAAATGAAAGATGAAAGAAACTAAAATCTGAGGAAGGGAAGGAAGTGGGGAATTCTGTATCCAGCTTACTGGGTTGGGCGAAAAAAACCCCAGACATTCTCCCAACCCTTTTTTTCTCGTTGTCATCTAATGATGTTTCAAACGAAGGTGAAAACAAATCAATAGTCAGAGATTTGGTGTTCAGTGGAATTTTTAAGTGCTTGCTTTTTGTGTGAACCCAGTTGGTGGACACCTTTCATTATGTTAGAATGTTGTCATGATAGATCCTGGTGTGGATTCCTTTAGAGAATCAAAGAGGGGGAAGGCACTGCCATTTTGTTCCTACTCAAGGCACACCATTTTATACAGGCAAAAGTCTGCCATTTCCCTCCAACAATCATTGTAATTTTCCTCTCCACAGAAATAAAAAATTTTTGCCTCCGGTATACAATGCCTATAACGTGGAGCTCGATATACCTCAACGCTTGTCATGACAACTTTTTTTCCAGCTGTGTACCCGTGGAAGTCGTGTTGACTTTGATTGAAAGGAGCAGGGAACAAGTTCTGTGTTTACATGACAATCTCATTCTTTTCTGGAACACTGTCGTCGGAGGATTTTTTTCATTCTCTTCTTGCCAGGGCTGTGATTTGTTGCGTGAATAAGCCACACATGTACTTGGAAGCGGGCCTGCTTCCTTCGCTCTGTCCTATGTTAGATGCAGTAGAAGTCATGCATTTGGAAATGATTGTTTTCTTGGCAGTTAAAAAATGACAGGAAAACTGTGGCACAGAACGTAACGTGGAAATCCTGTAGCCAGTGCTTGTTAGAAATCTGTGTTGACACAGAAGTGAAACCTCTCCAGCTCATTTCCCCATGTCATCAATCTTGCCTTTCCTTTTAGCAGCTGGTTAGAGGGATGGGTGAGTTATGGGTTTGCTTTTCTTCTGTCCCAGGGATACTACCGGGCTGGTTACTCCTTGCTGAGGTTGCTTCAGCCTTACGAAGCTGCTCGAATGTTTTTCGAGGGTCTGCGACTTCTCCAGGGCAGCCCGGACCAGATCCAGATTGCTGATTTCCTTGTGGGAGTCTTTACCACTATGGGCAGTAAGTTGGAACCGCGGGAAATGTGCCTTTCTTCCTTCCTTCCCCTTCCTTCCTTCCTTCCTTCCTTCCTTCCTTCCTTCCTTCCTTCCTCCCTCCCTCCCTTCCTTCCTTCCTTCTTTCCTTCCTTTCTTCCTCCCCTTTTCCCTTCCTTCCTTCCTCCCCTTTTCCCTCCCTCCCTTCTTTCTTTCTTTCTTTCTTTCTTTCTTTCTTTCTTTCTTTCTTTCTTTCTTTCTTTCTTCTCCTTGTTATTTTATTTGAATGGCTCCTGGAGAGATAATTCCAGGGGGTTTCTTTGTGGCTGATGTATGCAGTTTGAATGAAACTGATTTTCACATTAGAAAGCATTTTGGAAGTTGGGGTGGCTCAGGTTCTTGTAAAAACACCGAAATCGTTTTGCAGAAATCACTTAGAGCTCCGCCACTCTTGTTTCAGGCTTCAGTTTTCTGTGTTGCTACTGAGAGATCTTTCCCTATTCATACTACTCGTTTTACGTGAGTTGTGCTCTTTCCTATGATTTTTGCATGGATTTATCCCATACGTGGAGGCAATATTTTTGTTCGCTGTCAGAATAGCCTGGAAGGGCTGATGGAGGGTCCCGCGGAAGCTGCCGCGGTGCCCGGCGTCTCGGCCGCTATGGTCAGTGACGCACGGGGGCTTTCTGCGTCACTGCCTTGAGTTATTACTCTAATGACCTGGCCCGTGAGCCGGCTTTGTCAGTGGCCTGGATTAGACAAAGACAGAAAGCCGTAACACAATGTAATGTACTCCCTGCCAGTGACCACGGAACTCTTTCTGTGTTTATCTTGGCGCAGTCTAAAAGTTCTGCCAATGACCAGCCCATTGTTTTATATATTGTGTTTGATCACATTTAAGATTGTACCCATTTAAGATGTGCCACTGAAACAAATGCTTTGCCACTAAGAGACAAACTCAATCGTCACACACGTCCCGATTCTAGAGACGTTAGGATGTGAAACATGGCACCTGTTAGAACTGTGGGCAAATGGTCTTCGGCTTTCAGAGGCGGGGAAATAAATTCAACTGTGACAGAGCCACCTGTTCCCACTGGGAGTGTGGGAAAGCAACTTGTGTGGTCTGTGGCCAGCATGCCACAGATTTTGGCAAGTTTGGCACAGATGGGGGGTGAGAGCCGCGTCAGGCAGTGAGTGGGGGATGGTTGGAGGTAGACACAGCCACGTCCCCCCAGCAGAGAAATGGAAGATGCCCAGATGAGTGCTGATGGGTCACAGCTTTCCAGGCACCCTTTCACTGCCGTGACGGAGCCTGTGTCCCATTCCTCTGAACCTGATGGCTTGGCCATTCCCCTTCGATCCCTCATGTCTTTTCTGCATCTTTGTGAAGTCACCGTTCGTTCTTGGCGACGGCTCCCCTAAGAAATCTGGACGGTTTCCATTCTGCTCCCATCCTGAGAGCGGCACGTCGTAGGACTCCGTAGGGCAACTCATCCCAGACTTTTATACCAAACGACTCCTGTTTGGAGGGTGAGTGGATGCCCACGGCCCGATTTCTAAAATTTGAAAAATATGCTTATGGAAATTTTGCATCCTTTTGTGCAACATCTATTTATTTTGATAGTTCCCTGTCTGTGGAAATTGATAATCCTGGAGGAGGTGCCATGCTATGGCACCTGCCTCGTCCCCTTGGATGATCTCACCCATGGGTTTGAGAAATGTGGCTTTTGGAGGATCATGAGATGCATTGGGCCACTAGGTTAGAAGAATGTGTGTTGAATAAGAGAGTTGGTGGATCTGGGTTCCCATCTCCGTTTTTGTCGTTAACTGGTTGCGTGATATGCCATGAAGCCTGGCCTCGTTTGTCTCCGTTTCTCATTGGTTGGGTGAGGATAATATTTGTCACATCTTTCTTTCTTCTTCTTTTTTTTTTATAATTTCTTTATTTTTTTTTAATTTACATCCAAGTTAGTTAGCATCTAGTGCAACAATGATTTCGGGAGTATATTCCTTAATGCCCCTGACGCATTGAGCCCATTCCCCCTCCCACCACCCCTCCAGCAACCCTCTGTTTGTTCTCCATATTGAAGAGTCGCTTATGTTTTGTCCCCCTCCCTGTTATATTAATTTTGCTTCCCTTCCCTTATGTTCATCTGTTTTGTATCTTAACATGCCTCATATGATGTCACATCTTAAGGGAAGTGAGTTGTTGTTTTTTTTTTTTTTAACTTTTTTGAGCTTCTATTTCTTCCTCTCTAAGTGGAGATAATAGGCAGTGCCTTGTCGGTATGTTTGAGGGATTAAATATTAGCACATATCACTGGGCTTCACATATAGAAGAGCTAAGTGAGTATTAGCTCACATTATACCGCTTAACCCTTGGGGCATTGAGTTTATAGGTGAACTTAAAATGATTGCTGCTTCAGTCAATTATATAGGACTTTTACTTTGAAAGTGCCTCTCTTTCTTTTTTCTTTTTTAAAAAGTTTATTTATTTTGAGAGAGAGAGAGTGTGTGTGTGTGTGTGTGTGTGTGTGTGTGTATGTGTGAGCAGGGGAGGGGCAGAGAGAGAGGGGAGAGAGAATCCCAGGTAGGCTCTTCACTGTCAGAGTGGGGCTCTAACCCACAAACCAGGAGCTCATGACTTGAGCCTAAGTCAAGAGTCGGAGGCTCAACTGACCGAGCCACCCTGGTGCCCGAGAATGCCTCTCGTTCTGATATCTTTAATTTACCATTTGTTTATGTGTGGTCCTAAATGGAGGGCCTTTTCCCAAATGTTCTAGACTCTGCCTGGGTTAAAATTTCTAAACTATGGAACTTTCTTTCAGGCGACCCCATTGTTTTGCAAAGTTTCTTGCCCTGTTTCGATCATATTTTTACTACTGGATTCTCAACAGAAGTGTGGCAATCTGTAATAGAAAAGTTGGCAAAGAAAGGATTATGGCACGTAAGTAAAAGGAGATGACTCTCTTGTGGGAAAAGCACATTCTCGATCAAACAGAGTCTTTCTGCTGGCACTGGGGAGGGGGATTGTAATTTATTATTTGTTTATCTTGATGCCAAAATAACTTTTTAACTGACACATCATTAAAAATGGAAAGTCACTGAGGTATATTAATTAACCAGTTTTTTTTTAAGATAGGAAACGTATTCAGAACACCTATAATAATATTAGCTAACGTGTATCACCCTCTCTCCTTGCCCTATGTCTCCATGGTCATCCCAGAAGCGTAAAGTCCAGATGCCAATGGTAATATGGAATGAGGAAAATAAATTTTGGAATGTTCATCTTCATATAATCTTTTTTTAATGTTTACTTATTCATTTTGAGAGAGAGAGAGAGGGAGAGCACGCGAGCAGGGGAAGGGCAGCAAAGGAGGGAGAGAGAGAGAGAATCCCACACAGACTCCACGCTATGACTCCCTCCCGATGTGGGGCTCGAACTCACAAACCGTGAGCTCATGACCTGGGCCAGAATCAAGAATCGGACACTTAAGCAACCGAGCCACCCAGGCGCCCTCATGCAATCTCTTCTATATTGCATTTGCTAGTGTGGGCTCAGGAGACCTGCCTGTGCTGCCCCCAGTGCTTCTGTGTAGGCTTAAGGGACCGCTGCCCGCAGGTAGCAGTGAGGTTGCAGGAGCCGGCCCGAGGCGGGGAATCCGTGGAAGGGATTCCCGGTGCCCAGTGCACCCGCAGCCTGGGCTTTGGTGTGACACAGATGCCTCCTCGAATCATCATCTTCCACTTTCTGTTTTGGACCAATTATTTCCCCTCTGGGTCTCATTTCCACGTTTGTAAGTTTCAGGCTATAAACTTACTCCCTCGGGGCTTTGGTGAAGTTTAGAAATACCGGAGCAAGAACGCCTAATAATAGTATTAGCTAATGCTTGTCAGGGGCTTACGATGTGCCAGGCACTGGGCTAATGGAGCTTCGTGGTAGCTGGCTGTGCTACGTGCCCAGTGCATAGTTGTCATTGATGGTGGCCTCTCTGTGCTCGTGAAAAGAGCCGGCCGAGGATGGGAGTTAGGTCAGGAAGGGCCTGCTGGGCTTTCTAAAGCCTGGCAGTCCAGAAAAGTCACTAAAAGCCAGGGCAAGCCGTAAGGACTCTAGGGCCAGGCAGGGCGAATGACTTTAGAAGACAGAATTCTTCAATTTTTAGAAAGCTCATGGATTCCACCGGAAATCTAATGAAATCTATGGCGTTCTAATTTTATACACACACAGTTATGGCTATAGTTTCAGGGGGTTCATGGGACATCCCCTAAAATCCAGCCACGAGTTCCCTGAAACTCAGTCCCATATTCCAAGGTCTTGAGAAAGCAGGTAGGTAGGGAAGGGAAGGCCCAAGAAGGCAGCCCAAGGGGCAGGTGCACTTGGTCCAATACTCCAGCAGTGGGGCCCAGGTCATTTTCACATACTGGAAACAGAGACCAAAAAAAAAAAAAAAAAAAAGCCGGATCAGCAATGTCATCTGAGATTGGGGCCTGTGTGTTCAGGGTGAGCAGTAAAGAGAGGGCAGCAGGCTGAAGGAATCTGCAAACAAGATGTGGCCATAGGCTCAGTCGCTGTGGTCCCCATGTCCACCGGGCATACACGAGGGAGACTGATGCGGAGCCCGGGCCCCAGTCACGGCCATACCAGAACCTGGAGCCCTCAGACCTGTTGGCACACCTGGATGATCTCGGGAGGGACCTCTCTGTGTGACCTAGGACAAATTGCTTAACCTTTCTGAGGGATTCAGTTTCTTCATTGACTCTAGATTGGGTCGGTGGTTCAACAACTGGCTCTCTGCGAGAAAAAGGCCTGATTTGTAGTGGTTGTCAATTTTTGTAGCATCAGTACTCCAGCCATGGCCAACCTCAAGCCACGAACAGGGCTACCGGGTGTGGAATTGGGGAGAGATGTGCAGCCGGCTGTCACTCGCTGATAGGGACCTTTCCAGCACACTCTGCCTGCCGGGGTCTAACGGACCCCAAACACTTGGGGCTTATGAAACACCCGTGTGCTACAGAATTAATTGGGATGAGATGCTTGTAAAGGATGGGATTCCTCTGCTTGCTCGGCTTTAAGAATTTTGCAGAGAATCACTTTTTTACCCACTCTGCCCTCGGCAATGCTGCTTAACGTCAGCTGCCCCCGTCTGCAGCAGGCTTCGAGGAAATGTGGAGAGAGCTTAGCTGTCAGCAGGAGCAGGACATCGGCCGGACGGAAGGACTTCGATTATCATGGCTCAGGCTCTAAAGCTTGGCACGTAACTTACAAAGAGCGACGGGTTTGGGGCGCCTGGGTGGCTCAGCTGGTTAAGCATCTGACTTCAGCTCAGGTCATGATCTCACAGTTTGTCAGTTCGAGCCTCGCATCAGGCTGTCTGCTGTCATCACAGAGCGCGCTTCATATCCTCTGTCCCCATCTCTCTCTGCCCCTCCCCCGGCTTGTGCTCGCTCTGTCTCTCTCTCAAAAACAAATAAACATTTAAAAAAAAGAGAGAGAGAGAGAGAGAGATAGGGCCGGAGGGTATTTTGTTCTGGTTTTTGCTTGTTTGTTTTCACCCCGAAGGTAACGTTTGTTCCAATAACTTACGTGGAGAGCATTATTATTCCAGGTTTTTCTCTTTCTCCCTTCTCACCAGTCGTTCCTACTTCTGTCGGCGAGAAAGGACCGGCTACCCCGAAATATCCATGTCCCAGAGTTATCACTGAAGAGTCTCTTTGAGGTGAGGTGGCTTCTTGAAACATACGGTTTTAAGTCAGGCCACTTGGGGCTTGTATTTGGGACCTCTGCTTGTATAAGGGGACTTCAGCTGCCTCACCGCATCTCGGTTGTTTATGATGATCTCAGGCGTGGGCCACAGCGAATCTAGGTTTTGCTGATCCCAAATGTTATGAGTGAAGGGGTTTGACGTTTATTTTTTTTTATTTTTATTTTTTTTATTTATTTTTATTTTAAAAAAAAAATTTTTTTTAACATTTATTTACTTTTGAGACAGAGAGACAGAGCATGAATGGGGGAGGGTCAGAGAGAGAGAGGGAGACACAGAATCTGAAACAGGCTCCAGGCTCTGAGCTGTCAGCACAGAGCCCGACGCGGGGCTCGAACTCACGGACCGTGAGATCGTGACCTGAGCCGAAGTCGGACACCTAACCGACTGAGCCACCCAGGCGCCCCAGGGGTTTGACGTTTAATATTGATGTAGTGACTTCCGTGATTCTTCCTTTGTGTTTTTCTTCCCCCCCAGAAATATGTCTTCATTGGGCTTTACGAGAATTTGGAACAGGTGCCCAAGCTAGTGCAGTGGCTTGTCTCCATTGGTGCGAGTATTGAGACGATAGGACCATACCCTCTTCATGCCCTCATGCGGCTCTGTATCCAAGCAAGTGAGTGTTCTTCTGGTTCACCCCGCCCCAGCCGCCCTCCCGGCTCTGAGCTCCGAGCTCTGCTGAATTTAGCCGCTTGAGTTTAGCCGCCAGAATTGAGCCACTTGAAGGTGGAATGTTCAAACGATTTGAATACTCAAAGGGTTTGATTATTCAGATGAATAAAGGCAGCTCGGAGATAGCATTGTTTGGTTTTGGTTTTGGTTTTAAAACGTTTTATTTTTTTATTTTACAGAGAGAGAGGGTGCGAGCAGGGGGGAGAGGGGCAGAGGGAGAGACAGAGAGAGGGAGAGAGAGAATGCCAAGCAAGTTCCAGGCTGTGAGTGCAGAGTCCGATGCGGGGCCGAACTCACAAGCCGTGAGATCGTGACCTGAGCCGAAGTCAAACGCTCAACTGACTGAGCCACCCGGGCTCCCCAGACAGCCTTGTTTTTATTTTGCCCGGGACCTAGTAGCTACAGGGGCCCAAGCTGAAAGGATTCTGTGTTCCTAGACAGATCCTGGCAGCACAGGGGCACTGAGACCCGAGGAGGGACCTTGGGACAGACAGCCTTTGCTGGGCGGAGCTCCCCGAGCCGCGGAAGGCGCGTGTGGTCCCTTGTTCGGGTTCATTTTCTCTCTAGCCGGAGAGTCGACTGCTTCAACACTCTTCAACACTGGCTGTTGTTGATAGTGCCTGCTGTGATTCTTTTAAAGGACTCCGATTTTCATAGAATTCTTTTTTTTTTTTTTTTTTAAGTCTTCACCACTCGGCTATAGGAGTTCAATTTGAAAATATTTAAATTTTATCATTCACACACACACGCACACACGCACGCACACACAAGATAAAAGCTTGTTTTTCTTTTCCAAGCATGTACGGCACCAGAGTTAGACATTTACCCGTACTGTTTTAGAGCCAGAAGACGCAAGAGAATTGTCCAGACAGTCTTCCTCTTCTAGGCTGGATTGCCTTCCTGGGAATGAAGGAGTGAGGGGGTGGGCAGGGCCTTCAAGACCTGGGCCCCCACTTTCCTTTAACCAGATTTCCATTTCATGTACTGTGGAGTCCATGAAATGTTTTATTCTTACGCAGGGACTGTGGATCAAACATTTAAATTTTTTTTTTCAACGTTTTATTTATTTTTGGGACAGAGAGAGACAGAGCATGAACGGGGGAGGGGCAGAGAGAGAGGGAGACACAGAATCGGAAACAGGCTCCAGGCTCCGAGCCGTCAGCCCAGAACCCGACGCGGGGCTCGAACGCACGGACCGCGAGATCGTGACCCAGCTGAAGTCGGACGCTTAACCGACTGCGCCACCCAGGCGCCCCTAAACATTTAAAAGTAAAGTCTGACTAAAAGCAATTTGGTCCAATCCTCCCAGTTTTTTAATTTTTATTTTTGATTTTTGAAGGGCAGAGTGGGAGAGAGAGAGAATCTTGAGCAGGTTCCACGCTCCGTGTGGAGTCCAGTTCTGGGCTCGATCCCACGACCGTGGGATCACGACCTGAGCTGAAATCAAACGTCAGACGCTCGACCGACGGAGCCAACCGGGCGCCCCCAATCCTCCCAGTTTTAAACTAGGAATCTGGAACCCAGAGAAGTGTGCCTCTGGTTGTGAAAGTCATGATTCCCCGCTGTGTCTGCTCTTTACGTTAGCTCCCATGGGTACAGGCACGTGTCAATACGATCAAGTGTTCAAGGTTTTCCCTGATTTGTTCCTCAGAGGAAAACTCTGATGTGGTGACAAACCGTGTTCAAAGAGTTGGCAGAAGTGTGTGGCTTTCCTTGATCCCAGGAGCTCCAAGGAAGGAACTTGGGAAAATAACTTTTAACTATATGTCCTATCGGGGCTCCTGGGTGGCTCAGTCAGTTGAGCGTCCGACTCTTGACTTCAGCTCAGGTTATGATCTCACAGTCATGGGATCAAGCCCCGCACCGGGCGCCCAGCTGAGCGCGGAGCCTGCTTGAGATTCTCTCCCTCTCTTTCTGCCCCTCCCCTGCTTGCATGTGCGCTCACGTACGTGCACTCTCTCTCGAAATAAATAAACATTAAAAAATATTAACAGTCTTGATGAACAGTCTTATTAACAGTATTGAGTAGGGTAACCTTTTCGGATACTGACCTGCTTTCTGACACGGGCACTGTTGCCCTGCCTGGAGCCTCTTTACGACTAGTGCCCCCATCCCCACCTGCTGTTCCACAACTGCCTCCTTGGCCAGAGAGCTGCTCTTGGCCAATCAGCCCCCCATTCTCTGGAGGCGCTCCCCCCCCACCACACCCCCTCCCTAGAGGTGCTCTGGAGCTCTTGACTGACTGACACAAAGGTTAGCCCCTGCCTCCTCGTGGGTCAACACCGTGGTGCAGCTCACGCTGCAGAGCTCCCTGTGGGGTCAGGCTGAGGCCGACTCAGGGGAGACCACATCTCTGCTCGCCTCCTTCGCCTGCCCCGCCCTGCGTCCCTCACGCTCTTTCTCCTGAGCTCCCCGTCAACAACTCACACGTACAAGAACCCTGGTCTCGGGCTCTGCTGCTCGGAAATCTGGCTGAAGTTAGAACTCATCCTTTTAGTTTACAGACTCTGCGTCTCCCATTCTCGTGGTGAGTGGCACACATGTGTCGGAGTCCCCATTTGGCTCCCTCAGGACGGTACGTGTCGATGTGCTTTCAGATTGATTTTCTGTGTGTGGAAAATAACATCAGGAACTCATTTTAATTCCCTTCAGAGGAAAACCATCTTTTCAGGTGGTTGATGGACCACAAGCCCGAGTGGAAAGGCCGCATCAACCAGAAGGACGAGGATGGTTGCACCGTTCTCCACGTCGTTGCCGCGGCTCACTACCCAGGATACCTCATCAAACGTAAGTGGCGACACCAGGCTGGAGGGGGTGCTGTGGGCTGGATGACCTCAGGCATTAGAGAGCCTGACCACACGTTTTTACCCTTTTCCTCCTGGGACGGGCTCAAGAGGGCTAAACCTTATGTCGACCTAAGCATGACTGGGAGGGCAGGCTGTATGCAGGAAAGATGCGGGTCAAGGGAAGGAAGATTGGCTGGGGTCCCCATGCTCTTTCGGCTTCGATGGCTTCTGTGGGGTTGAATGTCTCCGGGATATGGGCTTCTGGCTGCCCTGCTCCTTCCCTCATCACACAGTTACTATAAGCGCTTTATTTTATGCCAAATCTACGCTAACGAGCCAGACCACAGAAGTGGTCCTGCTTTCTGGCCACTTAGAATCGAACACGGGGATCGCATCCTCTATACCTGCCAAGGCCGGACAGGCCATGAGGAAGAGTGAGGCTGGTTCTTTTTTTTTTTTAATGTACTTTTTTAATGTTTATTTATTTTTGAGACAGAGAGAGACAGAGCACGAGCGAGGGGGGTCGGGGTAGAGAGAGACACACACACAGAATCCGAAACAGGCTCCAGGCTCTGAGCTGTCAGCACAGAGCCCAATGCGGGACTCGAACCCATGAACAGTGAGATCATGACCTGAGCCGAAGTCGGACGCTCAACCGACTGAGCCACCCAGGTGCCCCCTGGAAAGATGGACTTTTAAAAAATTAGACAACTCAAGATTATAAAATGTCTGCTCAAAATTAAACATGCCTGTGGACTAAATGCAGCCTGGAGGGCTCTGGTTGGGGACGTCCCGGGCACTTGTAGTCTTTTTTCCTCAACGTGTCCCAGGGAAGCCCAGCGAGGATTGTTTCTCTAATGTCATCCCCACGGAACTGCGTCCCAGGAACCCACATCTGGGGAAACGGAGAAAGGGTGTGCTACAGATACTGTTTGGAGCTTTATTGAAATATAATTCAGATGCCATATAATTCACCTGTTTCAAGGGTCCGATTCCCTGTTTTTAGCACATTCACGGTGTTATGCAACCATCACCACGATCAGTTATAAAACATTCTCATCGTCTCCAAAAGAAACCGCGGATCCATCAGCAGTCATTTCCCATTTCTCCCTACCTCTCCAGCCCTAAGCAACCACTAACCTACTTTCTGTGCCCGTAGACTTCCCTCTTCTGGAAATATCATACAAATGGAATCATACAGTCTCGTGACTGGCTTCTGTCCCTGAGCATGCTCTCGACGTTCACCTTGTAGCGTGTATCAGGACCTCATTCTTTATTATTGCCAAATAATATCCCGTTGTGTAGGTAAACCACATCTTATTTACCCATTCATCAGTGGATGGGCCCGTGTCTTGTCTCCACCCTTCGGCTATTACGAATAATGCTGCTATGAACGTTTGTGTATGTGTTTTTGTGTTGGAATATATTTCCATTTTTCTTAGGTAGATTCCTAGGAGTGGTATTGCCGGATCATACGGTAACCACGTTGAATCCCTTCAGGAACTGCCAGACTGTTTTCCAAAGTGGCTACACCATTTTATACTTCCCACCAGTAATGCACAAAAGTTCTAATTTTTCTAAATCCTTGCCGGCACTTGTTACTGTCTTTTTTGGTGTCCTGTGTATTTTACTACCTTCTTCTCTTGTCCAGATACAGTCCTACGCTTCCCCACCCTCCCTTTCTCTTCTCTTTGTCTCTCTGCAGAAGGGGATCCCTCCCCTCTGTTCCTCTGCCGCCCATTGTATCTCTCCCAGTTTGCAGTCACGCACCTATGGCCCACCAGTTTGTCCTGGTAGGTCCCTGGAGGCATCTCTGTCACTTTGCTACCCGGGGTCTTGCAGTTCAAAGTCCTTTGGACTCAACACTGCTGTGTTCGAGAGACGAGGGAACTTCGGATCCCCCTACTTCTCCGCCATGTAGGATCGCTGCCTATTTTAGTACCTTCTTAAAGGCAATGGTATCCTGGCAGATGTGTGACAAGTGGGTTCTTCAGAAGGAAAAGCCCTGAATTGTGGTGTTTGCCAATTTTCTTGGTGTAAATACACCAAGACTTGGTGCCCCGAGTTTTGTTTTTTTATTTTTTTTTAATTTTTTTTTTTTTCAACGTTTATTTATTTTTGGGACAGAGAGAGACAGAGCATGAACGGGGGAGGGGCAGAGAGAGAGGGAGACACAGAATCGGAAACAGGCTCCAGGCTCTGAGCCATCAGCCCAGAGCCTGATGCGGGGCTCGAACTCGCGGACCGCGAGATCGTGACCTGGCTGAAGTCGGACGCTTAACCGACTGCGCCACCCAGGCGCCCCTCGAGTTTTGTTTTTAATGTAACCTATTTACCGTAAGTTTAAATGGCTATGTTGATCAACCATCTTGTAGCATTTCTAGACATTCGACTACTGGCCCTTGTGGACTAGGGTGATCTGGTTCCAGCTAATGATAATTACCCTGGTCATTTATGGTTAACGTCTGTGTCTCCAATCACTGTGGTCTCCTTACACATCCCTACTCTGAAAATCCACCCCCCCCCCGAAGTATTTCCAGACAGGACTTTGCAGTTTGCAAAGAAACGCAGCCTCAAGTCTCCTGAAATCCAGGTGGTTTGCGCAGTGTGGGGTATTTTACATGCATGGAGCGCCTCGGGTGCCAACTCTCTGCATTGATAACTTGGCAAGCATTTCCTTTCCTGGGGCTTATACAAGGACTGTCCAATACAAGCATAATGAGAGCCACATATAATTTTAAATTTTCTGGTCGTCATATGAAAAAGTAAAGGCAAAATAAGTGAAACTAATTTTCGTCATGTATGTTATTTAACCCATCTATCCGATGTGCGTTATCCAATAGATGTTACTTAGCCCATCCAATCTATGTTTATACATATTTAGCCTATGTATTTAGCCAATATATATAGCCTATATATATATATAGGCCAGTATACTTAGCCTATCCAATAGATGTTATTTAGCCCATCCAATATATGTTTATATATATTTAGCCTATGTATTTAGCCAATATATATAGCCTATATATATATATAGGCCAGTATACTTAGCCTATCCAATAGATGTTATTTAGCCCATCCAATATATGTTTATATATATTTAGCCTATGTATTTAGCCAATATATATAACATATATATATATATATAGGCCAGTATACTTAGCCTATCCAATAGATGTTATTTAGCCCATCCAATATATGTTTATATATATTTAGCCTATGTATTTAGCCAATATATATAGCCTATATATATATATAGGCCAGTATACTTAGCCTATCCAATAGATGTTATTTAGCCCATCCAATATATGTTTATACATATTTAGCCTATGTGTTTAGCCAATATATATAGCCTATATATATATAAGCCAGTATACTTAGCCTATCCAATAGATGTTATTTAGCCCATCCAATCTATGTTTATACATATTTAGCCTATGTATTTAGCCAATATATATAGCCTATATATATATAAGCCAGTATACTTAGCCTATCCAATAGATGTTATTTAGCCCATCCAATATATGTTTATATATATTTAGCCTATGTATTTAGCCAATATATATAGCCTATATATATATAAGCCAGTATACTTAGCCTATCCAATAGATGTTATTTAGCCCATCCAATCTATGTTTATACATATTTAGCCTATGTATTTAGCCAATATATATAGCCTATATATATATAAGCCAGTATACTTAGCCTATCCAATAGATGTTATTTAGCCCATCCGATATATGTTTATATATATTTAGCCTATGTATTTAGCCAATATATATAGCCTATATATATATAGGCCAGTATACTTAGCCTATCCAATAGATGTTATTTAGCCCATCCAATATATGTTTATACATATTTAGCCTATGTATTTAGCCAATATATATAGCCTATATATATATAAGCCAGTATACTTAGCCTATCCAGTATATGTTATTTAGCGCATCTATCCAGCATATGATCGCTCACATCTCAGTGCAGACTAGCCTCGTCTCAAGTGCTCAGTAGCCATCTGTGCCTCACGGCTGCCATATGGAACGGCACAACTTTATACTGTTTCTTACAAAGGCAGAGACCTTCCGGACTTTCTGCAACATGGGAGAATAAGCCCGTGAAGTAAAGAGAGGCTCCTTTCTCCTTGCAGGTGTAAACGTGGGCTGTCCCCCGGGCATCGCCAAATGAGGCTTCACTACTCTTGCAGGATTGCTTCTCTTTTTTCATCAAAGAAGCTTTTTTTTTTTTTTTAAATCTTCAATTTCAACTAATTTTAGACATACAGAAAAGAGGCAAAAATAGTTCAGAGAGTTTCTGTATACCCTCCCCCAGCTTCCCTTAATCTTAGCATGTCACGTGTCAGAGTTTGATGATCAAAATCAAGAAGTTAATTTTGACAGAATGCTATCGACATACGCAGACGTCATGCGAATTTCACCCCTGTTTTCATGAATGACCTTTTTCCGTTCGGAGACCTGTACCTCACTTCCTTGTCGGGGCTCCCTAGTATCCTCCAGTCTTTGACAGTTCCTCGGGCTTCTGTTACCTTGACCCTTTTGAGGAGTACTGGTCAGTCGTTTTGTAGATGGTCTATCAGTTTGAGTTTGTTTGATGCTTTCTCATCGTTGGAATAAAGTCAGGCATTTTTGGTAAGAATTCTACAGAAATAATTCTGTGTTCTTCTCAGCATTATATCCAGGAGTTCGTGATGGCAATATGTCCTGTGACGTTAGCCTTGATTGGCTGGTTAAGTTGTGATCTGTGGGACTTCTCCATTGTGAAGTTACCATCTTTCCTTTCACAGTTGTTAAATACCTTGTAGGAGATAATGTGAACTCTCCAAATACCATCTATGCAAATACTGTTTCCCTTTAAACTTTTGCACACTAATTTTAGTATCCATTGGTGGATCTTATCAGCACCAACTATTACTGTGACCTTTGGTTAATGTTGATTTTTAATTTTCTTCTTTTCTTCTACATTACTTGGGATTGTGTCGCAATGAAGAGCTATCCCTTCGATATATGTATGTATGTATGTGTATTTTAATATGGACTCATGGATATTTATTCTATGGGATAAAATCTAATACTATCATTATTTATTTTGTTGCCCAAGTTGTTCCAGCTGTGGCCACGAGGCACTCTTTCCTTCAGATTGGCTTCTGTGTTGCTTTGACGAGCCCTATCATACCTCTGATTGCAGACCAACACCATGGTCATTTAGCCTTTTAAAATTTGTGACCTCTCTCTTCTACAATATATTTACTTATGTGCTCACTTTTATGAGTTTCAGACCTGCTATCCCATGCCTCTTTGAGAAACACATCCACTAACTAGATTTATGTTTGTTTTATGTTCATTTTATGTTCGTCTGTGTTCAGTTCTTTTTGTCTTCAACTTTACGGCATCCAGTCAAGATAGTAAGTTCTTTTCCTCCCCACCCTATTCACTGTAGGTATGCTGCTCATTTGTAGTACCCTGAGGATTATTTTTTCAGTGTTTGCATTTCATTTTAGGGTTCTTCTCATGTCCTGATTGGTTTTGTTTACGTTTTGGTATGTGAAAGGCACATATGTGAAACATTATTATGGTTCTAGGAGTCTGAACTTTACAAAAAGATATACTCAGAGAAGGGTCCTTTCCTCCTCCTCTCTTGACACCCTCAGTTCCCAATTCCCCCCTTCTTTCTGCCCCTCTCCCATCCGCTCCCTGTAAGCGATCAGTTTCTTTTATATCAGGCCTATTTTTTCTGGATTCCCTTTGCAGTGATGGGCAGATACACGTGTATTTTCTTACATCTCCTTTTTTACATGGAGGGTCCCCTTCTACAGACACTGTTTGGCACCTGGCTTTTTTTTTTTTCCATTAACAGTTATGTTCTGCAGGTCACCCCATATCATATTTAGTTCTGTTAGATATCGTCAGATTTCCATCTGGAAGGACTGTGTCAATTTGCACAACTACCTGCCATGTATGCATCTTTCCCCACAGATTCACCAACAGAATTTGTTGTCGGATTTCTAAATTTCTTCTGGTCTGAGAGGTAAAAATTGGTATCTTAAGGTTGTTTACCTTCTAATTATGTATGACTTTGGATGTTGAAAAATACATTTGAGAACCATTTATACACACACACACACACACACACACATATACACACACATACTTTTTTTTTTGGTGAGTTACATGTTCATGTCTGTTTCCCCTTTTTCCATAGAATTTTTGGTCTTTTGCCCTCAATTTTTAAGAATTCTTTGTTCATTAGCTCTTTGTCTATGGTATAAGTTATGAATTTTTTTCTCCCAGTTTTTCAGTTGTCTTCTGCCTTCTTTTTTGTCATGCAAATTTGATTCTTTTTATGTAGTCAAATTTATTGATCTATTAATTTATTGCTTCTGTATTTGGCGTCAGAGTTAGAAAATCTTTACCTGCATCAAAGTTAAAGACTTCTGTTTTTTTCTAGTACCTGTATGGTCTCTTTATTTTTTTTTTTAAGTTTTTTTTTCTATTTATTTGAGAGAGAGAGCATGAGTGGGGGAAGGTCAGAATGAGAGGGAGAGAGAATCCACACTCTTAGCATGGAACACAACGCGAGGCTCAATCCCACGACCATGAAATCATGACCTGAGCTGAAATCAAGAGTCAGATGCTTAACTGACTGAGCCAGCCGGGTGCCTGGTTTCCTTTTTGACATTCAGATCCTTGATCCATTGGAGTTTCATGCAAAGATCTAATTTTACCATTTTCCAGATGTCCACTTACTTGTCTCAGCATTATTTACTTATTTTATTTATTTTTCAGCATCATTTATTTTTAAAGTGTGCAAGACCTCAGGGATTTGAGATGCCACTAATTCTGAACTTTCTCTCCTGGTCTACTAGGCTCTTTGCCTGTTCATAGAGGCTTCTTTGAATCACCTTTCCAAAACTGGTTTAAAAATTAAAAGTACACTTCACACCAAGATGGCTGAGATACAAAAAGATGACAGGAACTTATTGACGAGGATGTGGAAAAATTGGGAATAAAAAATGGCGCACCTGCTTTGCAAAAAAGTCTGGCAGTACTCACATCACCATATGATCTGGCAATGTTACCCCTAGGTATATGCCTCATGGAAATGAAAACGTATTCCAACAAAAACTTGCCCGTGAAGGTTTATAGCAGCCTTATGGGATAAGAGCCAAAATAGTGCAGGCAGCCCAAATCTCCATCAATTGCTGAATGGACAAAAAAAAGGCAGTACATCCATACAATGCAATATTATTCAGCCATAAAAAAGAAGGAAATATTGATACATGCTACAACATGGATGAACCTTGAAACATTATGCTGAGTTCGAGCCCCGCGTCGGGCTCTGGGCTGACAGCTCAGAGCCTGGAGCCTGTTTCAGATTCTGTCTCCCTCTCTCTCTGCCCCTCCCCCTCTCATGCTCTGTCTCTCTCTGTCTCAGAAATAAATAAACATTAAAAAAAAAAAAGAAACATTATGCTGAGTAAAAGAAACCAGACACAAAAGACCACATACTGCACGATCGCATTTATATGAAATGTCCGGAATAAGGAAATCCCTAGAGACAGAATCAGATTCCACATTGCCCCTGGGGGTGGGACAGGGGAAATATGGAGTGACTGCTAATGCATATAAGGTTTCTTTTTGGGGGGATGAAATGTTTTGGAACTGGATAGTGGTGATGGTTACACAACTTCATAAATACACAGAAACCCACTAAATTGTACACTTTAAAAAGGATGAATTTTATGGTATGTTCAATCAAAAAATATTTTAATGGGCACACGGGTGGCTCAGTCGGTTGGGTGGCCGACTTCGGCTCAGGTCATGATCTCACGGTTCGTGAGTTCGAGCCCTGCACCGCACTCTGTGCGGATAGCTCAGAGCCTGGAGCCTGCTTCAGATTCTGTGTCTCTCTGCCTCTCTCCCACTCACACTCTGTCTCTCTTTCAAGAATAAATAAACATTTAAAAAAATTTAAAAAATATTTTAAAAGCAAAAAAGAAAATTGAAAAGCATGCTCTTGGTTAAAAAAAAAATCCAAACATTTAAAAAAGATACGTGATCAAAAGTAAATTCTCTTTCACACAGTCAGCTACCAAGCATTTTTTTCGTGAGTCTTGCCGGGATATATACATGTGTGTACCCGTGTGTGCATGTGCGTGTGTGTGTGTGTGTATCCAATTTTTATTTTCCTGCTTTAAATATGAATGTGGGCATACTCTACATTTTATTGAGTAACTTGCTTTTTCCCTGAACAATAATCTTGGCCATTTTCCCCTAATAGTAACTGCATAGCTATTTCATTTTTTTTAAAAATTTTTTTTTCAACGTTTATTTTTTTTTGAGACCGAGAGAGATAGAGCATGAACAGGGGAGGGGCAGAGAGAGAGGGAGACACAGAATCTGAAACAGGCTCCAGGCTCCGAGCTGTCAACACAGAGCCCGACCCGGGGCTCGAACTCACGGGCCGTGAGATCATGACCTGAGCCGAAGTCGGACGCTTAACCGACCGAGCCACCCAGGCGCCCCATCATTTTTTCTTTTTTTAACAGCTCACAGTTTTTTCTGACATGGCTATACTTCACTGATAGGTGTGTAAATGGTTTTCAGTTATTTTGCTACCGAAAATAAAGCTCAGAGAATATTTTCCTACATACATCTTTGTGCACTGGTGGGAATGTATCTGTAGGATTATCTCCTAGTTGAGGGATTGTTTGTTCAAAGAATTGTACGTTTTATTTATTTGGATGACTCTCATTTTATTTAAATTTTAAATAGATTACATTCACGACTCAAAAGATACAAAAAGTATTGCGAGTCTTTGTCCTTTAGCCTTAGAAACCCATGTTACCAATATCTTATGATTTTTTCCTACAAATATTCTATGAATGTATAAATAAAAACATACGTGCAACTTTAGGATGTTAGCATATTGGTATGTATCTGGCTTTTGAAAGCTATTGCTAATCTGAACCCCAGAAAGGTTGCCCCAACAGTGTATGAGTTATCTCCACTTTTAATACTTTTTTGATACATGGAGACTCAGGAGCTCTCCAGCGACTTTAATGTGGCCTGAATTCCAAATTCACCATTTAAAATAATTGCAGCATCATCGAGCCTCTGAAATCATCAGTTCTGCCGGCATTTTGGTGGGTGGCGGTTGTTACTACGGTCTTCTTGGCTCTGGATCAATGTGGTTTGGAGGCCCAGGAGTACAGTCTCAGGGAATTACCAGAGCCCGGCAGCAGCAGGACCCAAAGCCTAGAAACGGTCATCTCCTACAACTGACATCAAGCCAGGCCAGGAGTAGTTGCACTGGACTTGGTTATAAGCTGCAGACGCTCCAACTGGCTTTGGCAAGAAACGGGATTTATTGGCTCATGTGACTCAAGAGTCCAGAGTTGGGTCCAGGTACTCCAAAGGTGTTTTCACGAATCTTTCTACCTCTCAGCTCTGCTTTCTTCTGTGTTAGGTTCCTTCTTAGGCAGGCTCTCTTTCAGGTGAAGCCACCGGATATTAAGTTTATCTTATGCCTATTTGTCAATCGCAGCCAGAGAGGATACCTCCACTCAGTATTTCAGCTCAAGTCCTAGGAAGGAGTCCTGGTGACTTGACGTTGGTCACATGTCCTCCATGAACCAATCAGTAGAGCCAGAAGGATGGGATGATCTTATTGGCTAGTTCTTGGTGAGGCGTTTTCCCCGGAGCTGGGGCTGGGGCAGAGCTCCGGGATGGAATGATCTGATTGTCCAGACCCCAATCAGGTGTTTGCCCCTGGATCTGGGGCTGGGGCTGGGGTTGGTTGGGGTCGGAGCTGGGGCCCCGGCCGACGCCGGGGCTGCGGCCGTTGTGGAGGATGTCATGGTGGTAGAATGTGTGTCTGTCTGGTGTTCACTCACATCAAGTCAGGTAGGCTGGAAAAGGTGCTTCTCAAAGGAAAACTGGGCTCTTGTTATCAGGAAAAAGGGTAACGGGTGCTAGTCAAGTAAAAAAAAAAAAAGCTTGGTGTGTCTTCAAATTTTGCCTCTTTATCTCCTTCAAGACTTGAAAACCTATGCACTTTACATGTTTTCATGTTGACATCTAGAATTTTTTATCTGTGAGTCAAAAATGTGTAAGAAAAGGTAATTTTCAGAATTGTGTACACAGATATTTTAAAATACACCTATTCTCTCTCTCTTTCATTTGCATATACTAGAATATAAGTGCTACAGCAATTTTGATGTCCTCTAACATCTGTGTAAAAAATTATGGACCAGCTCTTTAGCAGCCAAAAATATCAAATTGTTCATTCATTTTTTGGGGGGATCATATCTCTCGTTTACTTTTCAGAGAGAAGTTTACCCTAATATAATTTATGCCTGAAAGTCTCATCAGCCGTCCAGTATCTTCTTCTGGAACAAAAATACTTATATGGCTTTAGATTAAAAAAAAAAAATTTTTTTTTTCCTGTGATTTAAAACTCTAGAGTTAGTCTCTTTTCTAGATTTAATTATTACAAAATTGCTACTCCAGATATCATCAAAGCCACAGCACTCTATTAAAATCTTCTGTAACTAATTATTACAGAGAAAAATAATAATTTCGGAGGACAGTAAGAGGGGGTAGCCTGTAGGTCCTTTGAAAAGAGTCACCTGGTGGTCACCTGCTTCTCCCTTCTGTTGATACTCTGCGGGCCAGGAATTTTCACCTCCTTGGGGCAGTACATGAATTCGCGGTTAGTTCTCTAGGCTGTGTAGCGATCCCTGTAAATGTAGTGGCTCAAAACAGCTCAGTTCTGTAGGACAGTCGTCTGATATGACGTGACTGAGTTTTCTACTCGGTGTCCCCTGAGGCTGGTGTCAAGGTACTGACGGGGCTTTGTTCTCATCTGGAATTCCGGGCCCTCTTTCGGGGTCACACGGTGGTGGCAGAAGCCGGTGCCCTGCGGTTGTAGGACTGAGGTTCTCGTTCCCTTGCTGGCTGGCAGCCAGAGGCTGCGTCAGCTTCTACAGGCCCCACACATTCTTTGTCATGTGCACCCCCACCTCTTCAAAGCCAGCAGGGGAGAATTTCTTTTGTGCATCACACCCCTCTCGTATTTTAATTCTTTACCCTCTTCCTGACCTGTATACCTTTGACCTTTATGTAGTTCAGGCGGTTAGATCAGGATAATCTCCATATCTTCAGGTCAAGTGCTTTGGGCCTTGATTACCTGTGCGAAGTCTCATCACGTTTTGACGTTTAAAAATTTTTTAAATGTTTGTTTATTTTCAAGAGAGAGACAGAGACAGAGACAGAGAGTAAGCAGGGGAGGGGCAGAGAGGGAGACACAGAATCCGAAGCAGGCTCCAGGCTCCAAGCTGTCAGCACGGAGCCCGATGCGGGGCTTGAACTCCCGGACCGTGAGATCATGACCTGAGCTGAAGTCGGATGCTCAACCGACTGAGCCACCCAGGCACCCCTGATGTTTGTTTATTTTTGAGAGAGAGAGAGACAGACAGAGTGTGAGCAGGGGAGGGGCAGAGAAAGAGGGATACAGAACCCGAAGCAAGCTCCAGGCTCTGAGCTGTCAGTACAGAGCCCGACACCGGGCTTGAACTCCCGGACCGCGAGATCATGACCTGAGCCGAAGTCGGACGCTTAATCCACTGAGCCACGCAGGCGCCCCATTACATCTATTCGTTTTTGAGAGAGAGACAGAGCACAAGCGGAGGAGGGGCAGAGAGAGAGGGAGGCCCAGAACCCGAAGCAGGCTCCAGGCTCCGAGCTGTCAGCACAGAGCCCCATGCGGGGCTCAAACCCACAAACTGTGTGCTGATCGATTGTGCCAGTGCAGCTGGGCAGTTGGGGGCTATCTTAGAATTCTGCCTGCCCCAGTGAGATCCTTGATGGGTAAGACGTTTGACTTTGTAATTTTGTCTCATTTTTGTGAATGGGAGAAGGGCAGTTGTGACTGGGGACATGGGAAAAGGGGGCTCCGTGAACAGGACGATGCCTGGATAGGTGCCTTGTCAAGGCGGTGAATTTTAGGAAAACATGGGCTTGGAAGTTGGGGATCAGGCGTTGATTTGCTTAACTCTCTGTGCCCACATAAGTCTTTGTACCCCCAGGGCTACACCCGTTCCATTCGGAAACCTGTTGCGTCTGTGATCAGAGAGGCACCTTGGTGCTCGGCAAATAGATATGTCAAAGCAGCGAATGGAGCTGGCAGCCAGAGGGTGGGGACTGGGAGGGTGGAAACAGTGACAACAAAAAGACCCTGATGCGAAAGCAATTGCCACTTTCTTCTATCCCCCCAGACAGGCTTTTTTTTTTTTCCGGAAGAATATTCTGTTTCCCCTCTAAGGAATAAAGAAATCTGAAGTCACAGCTTGCTGTTATCCTTACAGCTGTAACTGTTGCTTAGTAACCAGATCCCCCCTCTCCTTGCGTGTTGCCAAGGAGAGGGGAGAAAGGTAGAGAGGAGAGCACTTCTGAACCTCTTAAAAGCTATTGTCCTACCCACTCCACACAGGACTTCTGGGACTTGGGTGGATTGCCCAAGGCCAGCAGTTAAGATTCTAGAAGCAGAGGGACCTTGGTCTCCTTGCCCCAGGCTGCTTGGGCAGGGAACTGGGAGGAAGAGCCTTCATGGGGACGTCTCCTTATAGAAGGAACCTCGACAATCCCCTGTTGTCGTTTTGGCCTGCTCTAGCACAAACAGAGGACGTACAGATGCTCCTGAGCTTTGGGGCAGACCCCACCTTGCTGGATCGACAGTCCCGGTCTGCCATGGACGTCCTGAAGAGGAATAAGAACTTCAAAGCCATCGAGAAAATCAACAGTCACTTGGAAAAGCTGGCCACATGTTCCAAGGACCTATCAGGTACAGCTTCCGGTGAAATAACTTTTTTGGGGGGGGGGGAGGTGCTAAAACTGGGTCTGTGATATTAGATGCAAATCACTTTATAGTTTCTTAGTATATGATGATGGAGGTGAGACCCCTCAACTTTGGAAAACTTGTTTGCCTGTTTGGAAAGATACAGTAAGACAACTCTTCCTTACAGAGTGTCTGTGACATTCTGGTAACTTTGCTAGGTCTGCCTTTGGGCGGTATAGGTGACTTTTTTTTTCCATGCATGCACACAGTAAAAAAAAAAATCATGCAAAACAGGAGATAACAAAAATGAAGCCTACTCCCCAGAAGCAACTACAGCCAACAGTTTAAAATACATTCGTATCTCTTAAACACATATGGTTTATTAGTATGGGACAGCATCTATTGACTGGCTGCTGTATCCAATGAAATGCAACAAGTTAGCTCTAATTGTTGTATTTTGCCTAGTAATGTTATGTGTGTCGTTTACATTCTGCTCCTTACCTCTGAGTTTTCTGTGCTTCATCCACAGATGAATTCTAGAAATGGAATTCTAGTAAATGGCATTTACATGGTAGTGTGATTATGTAAATGATTATGTAAATTATGTTCTGCAACTGAACATAAGCCTAGCTGAAGCCGTAGGAAAGAATCACCAAATGTCCCGAAAACTTTGCTCTTTAATTGTGATACTATTTAAGCATCCCGGTTTAACAAAACATATACATTATTGTGTGGATGTGTGTATTTTTCCTGGAGGAGAGACATGGATAGTAGACTCATGGAGTTTTTTGAAAATGTCTTTATGTTGTCCTTACATTGGTTGAGTATAGGCAGTGTTTGCTTGAACATAGGTATTATGTTTTGTCGATTCTAAATTGCAGTTTCCCCCCACATTTTAACGTCTTTAAAATCGGAGTGTGTTTCACATGTGGCATGTCGATTTGCGGGCAGCTGTTTCTGGTGTGTCCGTCAGTGCGTGGGGTCTTAGATTGATGGAATATTCTGTAAAACCTTGTTCCTCCCAACTTTGGGGAAACTGTCATTGTCTTCTAGCTTCCATTTGCTACTGATTAGAAATCTGATGTCAGTCTCGTTTACTTTCCCATCTAGGACTTTCTCTGTCCTTCGAGTTTTGAAATGTCCCTGGGATATTTCTAGGTGTGGGTCCTTTTTCGTTCTTTCCGCTTGGCTCTTGTTGGCCCCTTTCAATCTAGCTTTTTTTAGCCCAGGGAAATTTATTTTTTATTATTTGGTTCCCCTCCGATGCCTTTTTGGTGCTACCATTAAATGGCTGCGCTTCCTGAATTTATAACACGTCTCTCTATTTTTCCCAAATGTTTTCTAGGTGCTTTTTCTTCCCAGATCTTTAACTTGGTCTCCAGCGTTTCTTTTATAACTCAGCTCGCTCTTTGCATATTTTAATTTGGAAACTCAGTTTTAATTTCTAGCAACTCTTGTTCTCTGATTCTTTCTTATCTATGGCAGCTCGTGCTTGTTCCGCATTCGCGCCTGTTCTTGAATGGCATTTGAGAATATTGCAAATTTCAGGGCGTCTGTGTGGCTCAGTTGGTGAAGCATCTGACTTTGGCTCAGGTTATGATCTTGCAGTTCGTGAGTTCGAGCCTCGTGTCGGGCTCTCTGCTGTCATTGCAGAGCCCGCTTTAGATCCTCTCTCTCTCTCTCTCTCTCTCTCTCCCCCCCCCCCACTGCCCCTCTTAAAAGCAAATAAGCATTAAAAAAAAAAGAATATCAAGAATTTCTTTCCTAAAAGAACGTCCTCCTCTCTTCTCTGAATTATTTGTTTCTTTGGCGGTTAGTAGATTCATTTTCTTATTTCTCTTTTGTGCTATTGCTCTTTCTTTTTTTTTTAAATAACAAAAAAATTTTTTTAATGTTCATTTTTGAGAGAGAAAGACAGTGTGCAAACAGGGGAGGGGCAGAGAGAGAGGGAGACACAGAATCCGAAGCGGGCTCCGGGCTGTCAGCGCAGAGCCCGACGCAGGGCTCAAACTCACGAACCCCTGAGATTGTGACCTGAGCCGAAGTCGGAAACTCAACCAACCGAGCCCCGCTGCCCCGCCCCCGGTGCCCTGCTATTGTTCTTCCTTAATTATCTTCTGATCTTTGGATGGTTTTTGTGCATGAATGAAGAACTAGACTGACTAATCCTCAATAGATGGTTAGTGTGTGTTTCCTGAAGTTATCTGGATGTGTTTCCCCTGGAAACACTGCCCCCCCCTGGAGTGGGTAAGTAGGTGACAAGGTGAAGGAAGCCCATTGGGTGTGTGTGTTGGAACCAAAGGCAGGGGGACAGGCGAGGTCATCGCAATTGCCAGGGTCCGGAAGGTTTTATTTGGGGGAGAAACTGCTTTTCATTTAATATCCCTGTGCCCCTCATTGCCCTATGTTTTTATTTTCATGTAATTGTTTAAAATATCTTCTATTGTTTCCATGAGATCGTGGGAATGAGGGGACTGAAGTGTATTTGCAGAGTCCTCTGTTTCTCATAAATGATCTTTTAAAGCTGTGACATATCATGTTTATTTTTTATTTATTATTATTTTTAAATATAATTTATTGTCAAATTGGCTTACATACAGCACCCAGTGCTCATCCCCACAAGTGCCCTGCTCAATGCCCATCACCCATTTTCCCCTCTCTCCTACCTGCCCTCCCACCCCCCATCCACCCTCAGTTTGTTCATGTTTAGTTTTTAAATGGTTTTGTGATTTCTTCTGTAAGGTAGTGTAATTAACAAATCATTGTGAAATTCTTTTCTGAGAGGTTTATGTATGTAATCTCAGCTTCGGGATGGTTTCTACTGTTTGAGAAATTGACACTAACCAAACAGATTTCTTTGCCAGTGAATTTCCAGGTTTTAAAATAACAACAAAAAAGGAGCACCTGTTGATGGTAGAAAATGGCTGATTTGTTTGCAGATTTTTCACTTATGTTTAATTTTGTGTTTGCAATTAATTCTAACCCTAATTCTTAGAATACTGTATATGTGTGTATGTATGCTATATTTAGGGCTACAGACGTTAGCATTAAGTCATTCATTTTTGGTTAGTTTTTAAAGTTTTGATTTTTTCAAGTTTTTTTTTGTTTTTTTTTTTGTTTTTTTGTTTTTTTTTTTTTGTAGACTAGAATCTTTGAATATCTGCTAATCCTAAAAGCATCTCAGTTTCTGAGACAGGGTCTTGTTCTCCTTTCCTCTCTCTCCACCTTCACCAACTAAATTTGTGGCCTAGGTTTGGAACTGGGAGAAGAGATTCAGTAGAATAGCAGCCAGTTCCCTTCTTACCTGTTAGAATTCAATTATACTCTCATGGGAAGAAAAGCACATTCAAGAGGAATGTGCCTTGTTCCAAGCCTGCCATTTGTCTCACTGAGTAGTTTGTGATGACAGTGGATGCCGTGAAACCTACAGCCTACGTTGGTAAGCTTATTGGATATTACTTTAAAGTTTTCCGGACCGTCAACCACGATTTTTTTCTTGCCGTGTAGAAGAGTGTTGAAAGACCACAGGGAAACCCTGAGTCAAAAAAGGCAAAAGAAACTGATAGATAGAAATTGGAGAAGAGGAGGATGACAGTTGTCAAGACGAGCTAGCGAGTTGGAGTCTTCTGGTAGTGTATTTCCCAAAGACTCCGAGCAGTGGAACCCTTGTAGAAGTCGTTGGAATATGATGTGTGTATCGAACATCATTGAGCATCAATACGGCTGTGTAGAGTGGTGTGCGTAAATTTCATTTCTAAGATTTTTGCCAGTTGCACTAACATCTAAGGTGGGGTCCGGGAATCTTTGTAGATGAGTACCATGCAATATAATTTTCTGTAGTGATGTAAATGTTCTATATCTGCTCTGTCTCATGTGATAGCCTCTGGTCACATACGGCTAGTGAGCACTTGAAATGTGTGACCCACGCAACAGAGGAACTGGAAATTTCATTTTATTTAATGCATTTTAATTCTACTTAATTAAGTTAGTGGCCATCGTGGTGGACAGTGTAGTTTTAGACTTCAGCCCCAGCGTGGTCTTTCTCACCAGCGTAGTAGTTGAGAAGACAGGCAGAGGGAGGGCCCAGGGCTATGGGCATAAAGGTAGCTGTCCAGTCATAAAGATTAGGATTTTATGGACTTTAATCCTTCCCCATCCTCACACATTAACGGGCTGGATGGAAACACACTATCTTTGGGAAGAGTGCTGCTAGAGAGTTGGGGACCCTTGCTCCTGACCTGAGTCCACGAACTTAATCGTTTTGTTTTTTACATCTGGGGTCCCAAGTAAAGCGCCTTCAAGACCCTAGCTTTTCGTACGCGGACGGACAATATTCTAATGTACAGAGTAGGGTAAAAGAAGCTCTCACCCTCGGCTCATCCTGGGTGTCTCTGCGCCCGTTTTGATGATTATGGCGACAAGGTCTTTGGAGAGGATGGCTTTTGCGCCTAGGTGAGAAGTAAAGGGTCTTCCTGAAGACTTCTGCTGTTCTCTAAACCAGAGCTTCTGATGTTAATGGGAGCCATTTGGGAGGCTGTTAAAATGCAGATTTTGATTCAGCAGGTTCTGGGCAGGACCTGAGATTTTGCAGTTCTTGCAAACTACCGGGGGAAGCTAGAGCCCATTTGGAGGAGCAAAGCTTTAGTCCTAGAGTCAGGGTTACATACAGCAGTCCCCCGCCCCATCTGCAGGGGACACGTCCCGAGACTCCCCGTGGACGCCCGCAACCGTGGACAGTACTGAACCCCAGATGTCCTATGTTTTTTCCTATTCATACATCCCTATGATAGAGTTTAATCAGGGCCCAGCAGGAGATTGAAAACAGTAACTCATATTAAATAGAACCGTTAAAACAATGTAGACTGTAAGAAGGGCTAGGTGAATGTGGTCTCTCTCGCTCTCTCAAAACACTTGTGATGATGTGCGACGATAAAATGCCTGCCTGATGAGGCGACATGAGTCTGAGGTGGGCACTGCGACAGAGCCTTAGGGTACTACGGACCTTCTGCCGATTTGTGAGCAGGAGCACCGTCTGTTTCTGGGCTGCAGTCGACCGTCGACCGTGTAACTGAAACCTTGGCGAGGGACACTCTTAACTGCCTTTCCCTGCCTCTCACGGCCACCACCAGGTGGCGGCAGGCCCACCGCTCTGGCCGCCGTCGCTCTCCTCTCCTCAGGACCCGAGGCCTCATTTTCCTCATTTTCCTCATTTTGTACTATCTGATTCACTTAGAATGAGGACCATTCCAGGCCTCTGAGGCCTTCCCTCCAGGGCTCCAGTGGGAGCCAGCTGCATTGTGTTGTGCACAGCCCTCGGAGGACACGAGAAGCTTCTCTCTGTGTGTGTGGGCTTCCCCCGTAGACAGAACTTGGGGCTCAGAGGCCCTGGTTTGTCATCTTACCAGCCCTCAGCACCGAGATGGTGCCCCATTTTCACACATACAGGAATCGACCTAAAAGATGTTCCTGATATGTTTTCCTTATTAAAAAAGCAATGTATTCTTTTTAAAAATTTCACAAAGTATAGAAAAGGAAAACAAGAAAATATTAATTTTCCATAAACTCACCTCCCTCCCCCCCCAAATTAATATGTTTGTGATTTGGTCATTTAGTCTTATTCCATGCTTTTAAGGTTATACATTTTTCTTTTCTTTTGTAAAAGTGAAATGAGTACATAAATTTAAATTGATAAAATGTGTGTACTAAAATTTAACAAGTTTTGCCTTTTTTAGCTTGAAAGAAGAATTTCAGGCAAAAACGAAATCTCTTTCTCAAATGGTTTGTTTCTATGTTCTAACACTTCTGAGCACGATTGCAACTCCAGAAGATCTCTTTTCGTCCTAACTTTTGATTTAATATAATTTTTTTCCAAAAATTTTTAAATGTTTATTTATTTTTAAGAGACAGAGAGAAACAGAGCATGAGTGGGGGAAGGACAGAGAGAGAGGGAGACACAGAATCCTAAGTAGGCTGCAGGCTCTGAGCTGTCCTCACAGAGCCCGATGTGGGGCCCGTGATATCGTGACCTGAGCCGAAGTCGGACGCTTAACCGACCGAGCCACCCAGGCGCCCCCCCCAACTTTTAATTTTAAATCTGCTTATATATATATCTAGTAAACCTGATCATTGTAGAAAATTTGTAAAAACAGAGTTTTATGTAAAAGCAAACATTTATTGTAATTATACTTTGGCATATTTTATCCAGTCTTTTTGTTGTTATTCAGCACTTACATAATCATCTTAAAAAAAATCTGTGATTGTAATATATAAGCAACTTTATATTCTGATGTTTCTCTTGTCTCTTATTAAGCTTATGGAAAATTTAGAACAAAACAGATTCAGAGTAATAAGCAAGTCGCCTGTGTCTGCCCAGAAATACCATCATCAGTGTGTTAGCACCTTTCCTTTTATGTGTCTTTTTAAACAATTTTTTAAGTTTACTTATTTATTTTTGAGAGGGAAAGAGAGAGAAAGAGAGAGCATGAGCTGACAGAGAGGCAGAGAGAGAGAGTCCCAAGCAGGTTCCGCACTGTCAGCACGGAGCCAGATGTGGGGCTCAAACTCACAGACCACGAGATCATGACCTGAGCGAAACCAAGAGTCGGACGCTTAGTCGACTGAACTGCCCAGGCGCCCCCTTTTACGCACCTTTACATTGTTGATATCATTCTCTGGTTTCTTTCCTGACGTGTGGAATTTTCTCTGACCCACTGCTTGACTCTTCAGAACCACACAACCATGCGTTTATTATACAACCGCATCTAATTGCCTGTATTGTCAAGATTAGTATATTTCTGTTCAGTTTCAAGAAGACTTTTATACTAATTTCCCTAGTGGAAGAATGATGTTCTAGAAAAGCTGTTGATGGCGTGAGGTCGGGCACACGAGACTGATGGAAGTTGCTCCTTTTCCAAGGGTCCTGTTCTGTGAATTTCACTGTTGTGAAACACTGTTGTGTTGTTCTATGAATTTTCACTGTTTTCTGTGTGTTCGTTGGCATCTTAGGATGAACTTGGGAGGGCCGATCTGGGGGTGCTAGTCAGTCAGTGTTACACCACATACACGTTTCCTGGGTCTCTGGCTGAGGTGATGTAGCTCTTCCTTGGCCACGCGGTTTCCATTTCTTTTTCTGTGGAGGATGGTGCTAAAGCGCGTCTTGCTTCTGTCTGGCACCTGGAGGTCTCTTGAATGGAGGTCAAAGTGCGTTTGGCCCCGATGTCAGTATGTATTGCTGTGTGAGTGTGTGTGTGTGTGTGTGTGTGTTTCTGGTGCTCTGACTTGATGTATTGAAAGGGGATCCAGGTGTGTGTCAGAAGGCACAGCGGGTAATGTTGGAACTGTGCTTGGATCCTGGGTCCCTTTCACGATTGTTGTGTGCTCCCTGACATGCTGTGCCTTCAGTTTGGGAAGCCAACACCCAAGGCTTGCTCTCAAGGAGACCGGCTTATGGAGCCAGTTTTGCTTGTGTTCCTTCAAACCAGGAGTGCTAGGGAATTTACACGCTCTCAGGGCAGCCTGTAGCCAGTGACACAGTGAGGTGAGCATTTGAAAGCCCGTCTCCCTGACTTCTCATGGGGACACCTGTTTGGAGTACTCACGTTGGAGCTCCCCTGTGGGTTCAGGCAAGGCCACCTGGCTTCCTCCCCGACCCCTAATCTACTTCCCCCATTTCTCCGCTGGTCGCCTCCTTCATGAACAGCTTGCACACAAATCCTTGACTCGGGGCCTGCTGCTGGGGAAGCTGATGAAGACAGGATGCTTTCAATCTTTTTCTCATTTTCAAATAGTTCATCTCTTTTAAAGCGTCCCTGCTCTATTAGAACATGACGTTGAATATTCGTTCGTCTCTGCACGATGTGATGGCACTTGACGCCGTGGGCCAGGCCCTTTCCACTGGGTGTGAAAACACACATCCTATGTGCTCAGTAAGATTCCGTTGTAAGCACGAGCGCTTTCTGAGTGTATCACCTGATAGCAAAATAAAACACTTGCCCTTTTCAACATTGTCTCCGCGGAGGTTTTCTAATCATGGCGACTTTCTCAAGTAAATGGAACCAAGGGGGTATTGTCTTCCATTCTCTGGCCAGAGAGGTGGGTCCTTCCTCTTGGCTTTTTCCTGCTTGTCAGTAAGACTCACGGGTGGCTGGGGTATGGTTGGATGTTACTGTGGTGCTAAGCCCTCCTCTTGCTGTCTTACTTCCCTGAACTGTTGTTATGTCAGTTATCTATAGCCACGTGACACATCGCTCCCCAAATGTAGTCTCGTGACGCAACCAGCGTTTATTTCGCTCATGATCCTGTAGGTCAGTAGTTTAGGCTGGGCTGTTCTCTTGGCTTTAACTGAATTCCTCCAAGTGTCTGTGGACGTGCCAGTCTTGGCCAGGCCCTTTCACGTCTATGGAGCCTCAGTTTGGACAGCTGGACTGATTCCTCTTTGTTCTACGCTGTTTCTTGTCCTCCCAAGGACGAGACTGGACCTATTCCCATGGCAGAGGCCTGGGTCTCAAGAGAGCAAATAGAACTAAGCCAGGCCTCTTGAGACCCCGCCTCAGAACGAGCATCAAAATCACACCCACTGCATTCTAGAAGTCCAGAAGCCAGGCCAGATGCCAGGGTGGGGAGGAGAAAAGGCTCCACCTCGTGATGGAAGGTGATGCGAAGTCACCTGGCAAAGCACGGGCGTACACGGAGGGGTGGAGAACTGGGGTGGTTTTTGCAACCTGCCACGGCTGTCGTCCCTGTATTCAGAAGCATCGTCTGCTTGTTTTGTAGGACTGACCAATGGTGATGGACCCGCTAGTGAGACCGACACTTTCCGGAAGGCCACTGAGCAGCTGGTCAAGTACATGAACTCAGGAAACCGGCTGCTGCATAAAAACTTTCTGAAGCAAGAAGTAATTCAAAGGTTCTTACGCCTCCTTTCTTCTCTGCAAGGTAATTTTGCTCGCAACATTCGCTTGTGCCAAAGATGATTTATGCTCACTAAAACTCTTTTCTAGTATCCTTAAATTTTTTTAAACATTTATTTATTTTTGAGAGACAGAGAGAGACACAGCATAAGCAGGGGAGGGGCCGAGAGAGAAGGAGACACAGAATCTGAAGCAGGCTCCAGGCTCTGAGCTGTCAGCACAGAGCCCGACGGGGGGCTCGAACCCACAAACCGAGAGATCGTGACCTGAGCCGAGGTCAGATGCTTAACTGACTGAGCCACCCAGGCTCCCCCTGTTTCCTAATATCTTTAAAAAATTAATTAAAAAAAATAAAAGTGATGAGCTACATGTAAAACATTCCAACAGCACAGAACATTATTCAGTGCAAAGTCTAGATCATGCACCTTGAACTTTAGTCCCTAAATCCCATCCCCAGCATCAGCCTCTGTTTCTGGTTTATCATGTATCCTGCAACAGTTACTTTTACATATATGATCATTTTTTAAATACCACAGATGTTTCTCTCTTCTATAGATAGTGGCTAATGTTGGGATATAAAGTTATTGTAGAATTGAATGTAATTTTTTTCATTAGGGGGAAATCAGGAAAGTTCTAGAAAAGGACTTCAGAGACACATTCTAGATAACTAGGGAAGATTCTAGAAACCCTAAGTAGGTGACAGTTAGTACTTTTAAAATTGGCAGTCAGTATGGGCTGTAACACATTCACTTGGACCATCCAAAGGGCTGAGATTTCTTACTTTTCCAGAGAATGCAGGAAGGAGTAGCCAGTTTCAGGCTTGGAGTTTTGCATTTGAATCTTAACCTCTACCACTTACCTGATCTGTGGCCTTGGACCAATTATTTAACCTCAGGACCTTCGGTTTCCGCAACCCTGCGTTAGCTAGGGTCCCTACCTGCTGAGATGATGGGCGTAGAGCACCTCGTCCAGGGTCCTGTTTTTCTCGTTTTCAAATGACGATTTTCAATATTAAAGTGAGTGTTTGTTTTAGAAATCTTCGAGAAAGGTGGGAAGCAAAAACCAGCAATGCACATTAAATTGCTCTTATTTAGGTGACTCCTGATTTCTTCCCTTCTTCTCTTCCTCCCTGCTTTCTTACTGCCAGGATTGCCAAACTGCAGAATGCCAGTTGAATTGTAATTAAAAATTTTTTTTAATGTTTTATTTTATATTAGAGAGAGAGAGAGAGAGAGAGAGAGCGCACAAGCAGGGGAAGGGCAGAGAGATGGAGACAGTCTGAGCTGTCAGCACAGAACCCGACACGGGGCTCGAAACTCACGAACTAACTGTGAGATCATGACCTGAGCAGAAGTTGGACGCTTAACCTACCGAGTCACCCTGGCGCCTTGAATTATAATTTTAGATAAACAATGAATATAGTTTAAGTGTGTCCCAAATAGTACGTGAAAGATTTAACTGGCATCCTATGTTTTTATTTGCTGAATCTGGCAATTTACTTACTGAGGACCTCTTTTAGAAGTTTCCCGTCCGTGGGCTATACCAGCGTCATGAACTGGGATAACATTATCTTGTCTCTGATGGAATACATCAGAGATCAGATGGAAATACTTGGCATCTCGTGATGTGAAATTAGGAATTGAGGGTTAAACCATCCTCTCGCTCCCAGCCGGCAACTGTTGATGTTGTAATTATTCTTCAGTGCCTCGTTGCATTTCAGTGTTCCTTAAGCAGA
Organism: Lynx canadensis; assembly: GCF_007474595.2. Lineage (NCBI taxonomy): Eukaryota > Metazoa > Chordata > Mammalia > Carnivora > Felidae > Lynx > Lynx canadensis. The sequence continues at coordinate 5,018,764 of NC_044311.2, read as the reverse complement.
AGGAAGTGTTCCTTAAGCAGAAGTCTTAATATTATGCAAGACTTAAGGCAGGCTCTTGCCTTCTAACCTCTGAAGAACGGCCTGACTTACGTCTTCTTCTAAGACACAGTCATCTTTCTGCCCTCCTTCGGGGCCAGGCTCTACCCTCCTTCGAGTGTTTCTAACCCTCCCAAGAGGGTCACATGGCCGGTGCTGCTACTGATGTTTATGAGTGGCTGAGTTGTGTGCTCCAAGGAATGGCTTGTTTCTGTTTTCCCCAGTGCTTACAAACACTGACTGGTAAATTCCTGTTAATTATGCCTAAATGTGTTGAGCGGTATTTGCGTTCAGAAATCATATGCACCTTTTTTGGGGCGTGTGGTGTATTCTTATTTTTCAAAGAAATTCCTCCTGACCTGGTCTGTGACATTAACCGTGACTGCGCCAACACCTTCATCAAGTTTTTGCTGGAGAAGCAGAAGTGGCCTGAAGTGCTTCTGCTGCTGACCCGCAAGGTAAATGGGGAGCCGCCCCTGGGCGACTGCCTCCTCAAGGGCTGCAACTTCTCCGACCTTGACCTCTGCGCCCTCATCCCCCGCCTCAGCGCTTGGGACCCTCGGAGGATGCAGCTCCTGGGCTGCCTCATCGACAGTGGAGGTGAGAAGGCCCGTGATGAGCACTGGAGGCTTGTCCCCTGGGATGTCAGGCCACCGCTGGTCGCGGGGCTTTCACTTGGTTTTGGAGATTCCTCTAAATGTTGCCCCATTCTCTTCTTCGGGAGCGTCTCATTTTGCAACAGTGGCCCGGTTAATGCCCTGTCGGTTGGTGCTGGCCTGTAGGAACTCTCTGCGTCTTCGTGAATTCCACTTACCTTTCTTGTCTTGTCCTCTGCCTTGTGTGAGGAACCTCGGGTGCGTGGAGGGGCCCTTGGCCCTGGGTGTGGCCCACGGCAGTCTTTTCCTTCCGATGGCCGGCCGGACTCTTCCCTCCGCTCAGGATGCTGTGTGCATCCCTGTCAAACTCTGGCATTCCTTTCTAGTCAGTGGACTGGGATTTGGTGCTTGTTTTTAAAGAAATGGCCAAATAATTGCTGGGTGGAAACATCTGCCGTTGTAATCAGCACAATCACTGTATGTGGCTCAGTGTATGTCTGGAGTGAGCCGTCGAGTTGGTCTCCCTTCCTTCCTTCCTTCCTTCCTTCCTTCCTCTCTATTTCTTTCTTCCTTCCTTCCAACTTTATTTATTTATTTTTGAGAGAGAGAGAGAGAGAGAGAGACAGAGCATGCGTGCAAGCGGGGGAAGGGCCAGAGAGGGAGGGAGACACAGAATCCGAAGCAGGCCCCAGGCTCTGAGCTGTCAGCACAGAGTCTGAGGCAGGGCTCGAACCCATGAACCGCGAGATCATGACCGGAGCCGAAGTCGGACGCTCAACCGACTGAGCCACCCAGGTGGCCCGGATTGGGTTTATTTTAAAACTAATTTGGGAGCACCAGCCTCCTCCCACTTCCCCCTCTTCCCCCCTCTCCTTCCCTCCCCCCCCCCCCAACTAATGCCACTACTGATTGTGTGGCTTGGGGCATGCTATTTCTGCCTTCATGTCCTTTATAAAATGAGAATGATAACAGCCCCCCATTCTTAGGTTGTTTTGAATATAAAATGAGTTCATGCATGCAGGTTCTTGGAAGAGCACCGTGGCTGTGTGGTTTTCTGCTTGCTTGGCTGTTTAAGGGGGAAGGCCTGAGTTCATTGGTCCTCAGCTCTCAAAGTGCCACACAAAGCCTGCAGGCGTTGGCTGTACCCACATTTTCCGGGAGGTAGATAGAATGCCTCCCGTAGTTCAATGTCTTTAAACCCTTTCCTCGAGCAGAGCGTTACTGCTACCTTTGCCTGGACCCTGGCCGTCATGGCATTTCTCTTTTGTGCTCGAGTCAGCGAGCACTTAGGGAGCGCCTCCCTGGAATCGGGTTCTGGGGGGGCAAGGACGGAGTGAATGTGTGGCTGCCGGGGGCGTGTGCGGAGTGTAGGGGTGGAGGTCGGCAGCCTGCGGGGCAGAGGGGGTGTGGACGGGGCTAGAAGGAAGCCGATGTTGGGGGGTGGAGAGGTGTCACGGAAGATGGCATTTGAGGGTAGAAGGGCATCCTCAAGAAGAAGCTTGGTAGACGCAAAAGATGCGGGGACGCCATACTCGTATCACCTGATCACCGACTGTGTGTCAGGTAGGGCGGCAGGCAGGCCCCGGGATTTGCGTTGTTCTCGGGCCCTGTCCCCGCTCCCGGGCAGTGCTGAAGATGTGAGGGGGGGCAGACGAGTGGGGAGCGGCACGGCCCGCGGACTTGGGCTTTCACCCGGAGGGCTCTGGGAAGCCTTCGCCTCCCAGAAGGGATGGTGGTAAGAGGGGCTCAGAGGCCGGGTCGGCGTCAGCTCTCGGAGTAAGTGGCAGAAGGGGGCCCCTCCTCCTCCGGTGAGCCAGGCTGTACCCCGTCACAGGGATGCAGCTCACGGGTGTCCTTCTCTTCTGCCTCCTCAGCCTTGCCCGAGGGTCTCCAGGACAGGCAGGAGACACCGCTTGTGTTGTGCCTGAAACACGAGGACTTTGAGCTGGCTTTTCTTCTCCTGACCAAGGGTGCGGACCCCCGCGGCATCACCCTCACGGAAGGTGATACCCCTCTGCATGCAGCGCTCCACATCTTTTTAGACATCAGAGGTAGGCCTTTCTTTTTTAAGCAGTCTTCTCCTCGGAGGGCAGCTGGGCATTGGAACTGATGCCGTGCTTTTTTGTCTTCCCTGTGGGGAAAGCCAGCGCTCTGAAAAAGGCCCATTTCTTGGTCAGGCCCACCTGTTGTCTCCCGGCCCCTCACCCATAGCTTGATGAGAAGGGGCAACCATCACGGTGAATGGTCGGCGCGGGTTGATTCTTCACCTGGCTGTCCGTAGCCGACAAATACTTCCTGGTTATCGACACCATTTTCAGGGGCCCTGACAAAAATCTTACGTCAGGAATGCTATGAAGCTGTTTTAGGGTTTCTCAGCCTTGACCCTATTGACATTGGGACCAGGCGATTCCTTGCTGTGGGGGCCGTCTCGTGCATTGTAGGATGTCTAGCAGCATCCTGGGCCTCTACCCGTTAGATGCCCATCCCGCCTCCCAAAGTGTGACAACCAACGGTGTCTCCAGACGAGGCCAGGTGTCCCTCGGGGAGCAGACCGCCCCTGCTTGTGAACCCCTGGGCTGTCAAGTACTTGGGGGAAGTTTCGTGCTCTGAGATGCCCCTGGCTGGCGTCTCTCCCAATCCCGGGGTCTCCGTGCCCTGGGGAGAGCGACGGGGCACTCACACAGGGTTTGGTTTGTGTCTTTCAGCTGACATCGGTTTTAACTTCCTCAGCCACCTGCTGGATCTCTTCTGGTCCAACCCCGCTGAATTTTGCTACCTCAACCCCAACACCCAGGACAGCAACGGCAACACGCTGATGCACATCCTCTTCCAGAAGGGCATGCTGAAGCGCACGAAGAAGCTAATAGACCTGCTGGTGAAGTTTGACATCAACTTCAACCTGAAGAACAAAGAAGGCAAAGACGTGCGGCACCGGATCAAGAAGAACGATGCCCTGCTCTTGGCCTGGAACAAAGCTCTGGCGGAGTCCAGGCACAGGAGCCGGCAGGACTCTGCCGCCCACCCGGGGAGGCTCCCGAGGTCCGCCGCCCCCGGTCACACGTCTCAGCTCAGGTCCCAGGGTTCATCCAAGTCTCTGTCGTGCAGCATCAACGCCAGGACCCTGCCCAAAGGAGCTGTGGTCCCCGACAGCTGGGAGACTCTCCCGGATGCACAGGCAACGAGGCAGGAGCGGGGGGCCGTCAGGCCCTGCTCTCTGAGAGACCGGCTGGTGCGGGACATCACGGGTTTAATTCAGCGGCTTGAGCCGAATCCGTCCCTCCCAGAGGACTGTCCTCAGGGCTCTGAGCCTCGGGAGACAGGAGCTGGTAGGGAGGTAAAGAAGGACGAGCTCCAGCGAGCCCTGGGGGCGCGAGGCTCTGACTCCAGTGGGAACAGCCACACCATCCTCGAGGCAGGGGGTGGAGTTGCTCAGGCGGGCCTCGGGGCCTCGCGGCTCGTTCCCGCTGGCCACAGAGGGAGAGAAGGCGGTGACGATCTGGACAGCTGGAGCACGCAGGAGATCGAGGCCTGCCTCCAGGACTTCGAGAACATGACATGGGAGATCGAGTGCACTTCGGAAATGCTCAAGAAGCTGTCCAGTAAGGTAATGACTAAGGTCATGAAGAAGAAAGTCATCCTAGCCATCCAGCAGCTGGGGAACGGCGAGTGGACCCAAGGCCTCCAGAAGCGGCTGAAACATCTGAAAGGAAGCATCCGGCTCTTCGAGGCCAAGCTGGACAAGGGGGCCCGGATGCTCTGGGAGCTGGCCATCGACTTCTCCCCTCGATGCAGCGAGAACCCGGAGAAGGTCATCGCCACGGAGCGGACCCTGCACTGCCCGGAGAAGTCGGGCCGGGTCTACACAGAAATCATCCGGATCTGGGACATCGTCTTGGACCACTGCAAGCTGTCAGACTCCATCAGGGCCATCTGTAGCGCCTATAACCGGGGCCAGTCCTGCGTCCTGCGGAAGAAGCTGAAGGGCATCCACCAAGGCCAGGTGTCGGCCAACGTGAAGGTCCTCAAGCGCGTACCCCGCTGCTACGTGGAAGACACGGAGGCCGGGAAGAGCCGGGGCCACGCGGACCCCGAGTACTTCCCGCCCGCCAGCGCGGTGGAGACCGAGTACAACATCATGAAGTTCCACAGCTTCAGCGCCAGCATGGCCTTCAACATCCTCAACGACACGACGGCCACGGTGGAGTACCCCTTCCGGGTGGGCGAACTCGAGCATGCCGTGATCGGCCTCAACCCCAGGCCGCTGGAGCCCATCATCCTCATCGGCCGCAGCGGCACCGGGAAGACCACTTGCTGCCTGTACCGGCTGTGGAAGAATTTCCACGGTTACTGGGAAAAGGCGGGGCAGGCGGGAAGCCCGCTGCTGACCAGACAGATGTGGCTGAAGAGAAGGCTGGAAGTGGACCCCGGAAAGGAGGGTCCGGGGCCGGAGGAAGAGGGAGAGGAGGAGGAGGAAGGGGAGGAGGAGGAGGAGGAGGAGGAGGAGGAAGCGGAGGGCTCCCGGGAGGTGGAAGCCGTGGACGGCACAGACGAGGAGCAGGACCCTGAAGCCCGTGCGGGGGGACCCGGCGGGGAGCCGGGGGGGCCTGGCCGGGGGGCCGAAGCGCGCACCCCGGAGCATCTCCGCCAGCTGGAGCATTTACATCAGATCTTCGTGACCAAGAACCACGTCCTGTGCCGGGAGGTACAGCGGAATTTCATCGAGCTTTCCAAGTCTACCAAGGCCACCGGTCACTACAGACCCCCGGAACCCAACGTCCACAAACTCCAGGACCTGAGGGCGAGAACTTTCCTCTGTTTGTCACTTCCAAGCAGCTGCTCCTCCTACTGGATGCCTCTCTGCCCAAACCATTTTTTCTGAGAAACGAAGACGGCAGCTTGAAAAGAAGCATCGTGGGATGGTCCACACAGGAGGAGGTGACCATCCCCAACTGGCAGGAGGAGGAGGAGGAGGCCGAGGCGGACGGCGACAATGGTGAGGAGGAGAGGGCGGCGGAAACGCGTCCGTGCGACAGTGACCCCCGGGTGTATGTGACATTTGAGGTGTTCGCCAATGAAATATGGCCCAAATGATCAAAGGGAAAACCTCCTACAACCCTGCCCTGATTTGGAAGGAGATCAAATCTTTCTGAAGGGGTCCTTCGAGGCCCTCAGCTGCCCGCAGGGGAGACTCACGGAAGAAGCATATAAGAAATTAGGGAGGAAGCGGTGCCCCAATTTCCAGGAAGACCGGAGCGAGATCTACGGTCTCTTCTGCCTGTACCAGCAGATCAGGTCTCAGAAAGGTTATTTCGACGAAGAAGACGTTCTGTACAACCTGTCCCGGAGGCTGTCGAAGGTCAAGGCGCTCCCGTGGTCCATCCACGAGCTCTATGGCGATGAGATTCAGGACTTCACTCAAGCCGAGCTGGCGCTGCTGATGAAATGCATCAATGACCCCAACGCCATGTTCCTCACGGGGGACACGGCCCAGAGCATCATGAAGGGGGTGGCCTTCCGCTTCAGCGACCTGCGCTCTCTGTTCCACTACGCCAGCAAAAGCAGCGCGGACAAGCAGTGTGCCGTCCGGAAGCCCAAGAAGATCCACCAGCTGTACCAGAATTACAGGTCCCATTCGGGTATGTCCGGGCTTCGTGCCTGCCTGCAGGGGAGGTGCCAGGGCGCTGGCCTGGCACTGCTGGGCTTTGGTAGCTGAAGTGAGGGGAGTATCTTGGAGTCTGTGAGGAAATGAGCCCGTGAACGAGAGATCCTGTGGTTTCGGCTGCCGCTCATCCTTAGGCTGATGATTCAAGCTGCGGCCGAGTGGAAGGTGCATCCTGGGGACCTTGCCATGACGTGAGAAACATTCAGGGGAGCACTGAAAGTGGCTTGAGAACGTCTGCTAAAACACTTGGGAAGCAGGAGCTCGTGCCATATACGGCAATATGCCGATGACCAGTTACTAATCCCCAAAGCGGCACTTCTCTCCAGGAGAAGCCAAAAGAGAGGGCTAGGAGGCAGTGGGAATAGCACACACTCAGGTGCTTTTAACTTGAACCTCAGTTGTGCCCCTTCCTGGCGCCAGGCAGCTGAGCAGAGCACCTGCACTCGATCCTCACAAAAACCCTGCCGGTTAGGTCATCCTCCCATTTTACAGAGAACACCAAGGGGCAGAGGGTTTGAATAACACGACATCCGTGCTGGTTTATAGAATGCTCGCACGTTCACCCCCCTGTGTCCGGCATGTGGTCCGTGAACAAGAGAGTATCGTTTTACACGCTTAGAAACTTTATCCGATGGCATCGTGCCAGGACATACCTTCCTGCCCACTTTGCATTTTTGCTTCATGCTATGTTTTGAGATTTCTGCATATTGACAATGTGGAGCTCTAGTCCCTGCAGTCGTGACTCCTGTCGGCGTCCTATTTTATGGCCGTACCACGATTTGTTATTCATTTTCCAGTAACGGGCATTAGGCTGGTGGCAGTTTTTCACTGTGATCCCGGAGTGAACCTTCCTGAGCAGATCTCTCTGGATCTGTGTTATAGCCTCTTGTTTGCTCCTGGGGTAGGTGTGAAATGACATCTGGTATGGTTTGAATTTCCATTGTCCTGAGATGTGGCATCCTTTCCTGCGTTCACTGGCTATTCGGTGTTCTGTGAATTGTCTGCTCTCCTGTGCCCGCCTTTTTAATGAGTTGTTTTTCTTACGGATTTGTTCAGAATTTCATTGGTTAGGATCTTAAGTAGTAGCTTTAACAGGTATCTGTTAAAGTCCACATAAGATGTACTAGATTTTGGAGACTTAATAACAGATGCCTGTTATTTCTGAAGTTAATGGGACCATTTCTCATATTTCACCATTTACGTCTGATGTTTCTTGTAGGATTTGATAGATGCTCTTTTTCTAGATGCATCTCAGATTGGCTTTGGTTTGGTGGAAAGAGAAAATACATACATACCACACATACACATAGACATGCACATTCCACACACACACACACACACACACACTGTGAAATTAGATTAACATTCTGATTTGTTCAGCCAAGGAGTCAGAAAATGATCGGAGGGCAGGTGGCCTCCCAGAGTGCAGGGGACGCCACAGAACTCAGCCCAGCTTCCCGGGCTCCAGAAGCCTCACAGATGTGTATTTGAATTGTGGGGACCTGGCTGGGCCTGAGCAGTTCAACTTCTTGTTCTTCTGTGGTCTTCTCCCTGAGACTTGGTTGTGTAGGAAGAGCTGGCACAAAGTAATTTACGCTCTTCGTAGGAAAGAGAGCCTGACGCTTTTTCGTCCGTTCAGGAGTCATTTACAGAGCTCCTACCCTGCCTGGCGCTGTGTGTGGACTGGATGACTCCCTCTTTTCGTCTCCAGGGAGTGGCTCCAGTGGCAGGATCTGGCACGAGTAGTTGAATGAGCTCCTCATTCTGGTCGACCCCCTGGTTCAGCGCTGCTGGTCCGGGGCCAACAGCCTTTATGGTTGGCATGGTAGAGCCTGGCAGGGGGAGTTGTTCCTGGGACCAGTTCTGGTTACTCTGGCTAAGTAACCCGTGAGGACAGCGACTGCATAGACCCCACCTCCCACCTCCTCTCTTGGGATGGAGGGAAGACGCTGTGTATACGTTTCTGGTTATAGAACCAGGAAAAGCCCAGATAAGATGTACTAGATTATAGAGACTTTGTGACACACAGAAAATGTTTAAAAAATTACAGGCTACCTGTAGGGGCCGCTCACTGCTAATATTTTGTTTCATTTCCTTTGGATCTTTTAAAATATACATTAGGGGCGCCTGGGTGGCCTCAGTCGGTTGGGCGTCCGACTTCAGCTCAGGTCACGATCTCGCGGTTCGTGGGTTCGAGCCCCGCGTCAGGCTCTGTGCTGACGGCTCGCAGCCTGGAGCCTGCTTCCGATTCTGTGTCTCCCTCTCTCTCTGCCCCTCCCCTGTTCATGCTCTGTCTCTCTCTGTCCCCAAAATAATAAACGTAAAAAAAAATTTAAAAATATACATGATATGCATTTATCATGCACATGTATGTATTGATTATGTGGTGAATATACACTGTGTTTAGTGAATATTTCCCTTATGCTGTACTCTTTTTTATTTTTTTTTTATTTTTTTTTTTTTAATTTTTTTTTTTTCAACGTTTATTTATTTTGGGACAGAGAGAGACAGAGCATGAACGGGGGAGGGGCAGAGAGAGAGAGAGACACAGAATCGGAAACAGGCTCCAGGCTCTGAGCCATCAGCCCAGAGCCCGACGCGGGGCTCGAACTCACGGACCGCGAGATCGTGACCTGGCTGAAGTCGGACGCCTAACCGACTGCGCCATCCAGCGCCCCGTGTACTCTTTTTTAAAATTGAGATTCATGTAGTGCAGCATTCACCTGTTCATTTATTTTTTTATTAAAAATTTTTTTTTATGTTTACTTATTTTTGAGAGAGAGGAAGAGAGACAGAGTGTGAGAGGGGGAGGGCAGAGAGAGAGGGAGACACAGAATCCGAAGCAGGCTCCAGGCTCTGAGCTGTCAGCACAGCGCCCGACGCGGGGCGCGAACCCACGAACTGTGAGATCACGCCCTGAGCCGGAGCCACATGCTTAACCGACTGAGCCACCCAGGTGCTCCCACATTCACTTGTTAAAAATATGGAAGTTAGTCGTTTTAATATATACACAAGGTTGTACAACCGTCACCAACATCTAATTCCAGAACATTGTCACTCATCACCCCAGAAAGAAAGCCTGTACCATTAGCAGTGACTCCCCGTTCCCCTCACCCTCCCTCCTCTGGAAACCACTAATCTACTTTCTATCTCTGCATTTGCCCGTTCTGGACATTTCATGTCATAGGAATCGTCCAGTATGTGGCCTTGGCTACGTGATTAGCATAGCGTTTTCCAGGGTCCTCCGTGTTGGAGGATGTGCCAGACTGTCAGTCCTTTTTACGGTGGAACCATCTTTATTCTTTGGGTGGTGCTCGCTTAAGTTTCTCTAGAAGGCATTGAAGTGGGTTCCCTTTTATCACTGCGGGAAACACTTCCCTGCCCTTTTCTGATGCTCCCATGAGTATGGATCTCTGGCCTTTGCTAGCTCTTAAGGGGGAGGGAAGCCTCAGTAGCGGGCTGATTTGCTTTGACTCAAGTAGTTTCCACCTGTGGTCCTCACTGTATACATCTAGTAAATTACTATTGGATAGTGAAAGTTCTCCTTATTATTTGGTGATGATAGCAATGGGACACGTATGCCCATTTCGTGGCCTTTTACCAAGGACGTAGTATTCTTCTGGTGTTAGGCAAAGGACACGTGGCCCCTAGTGAACAGCGGAGAGACCCAAGATGATCTGTGTTCAATTCAGCTTCAAATCCTGTCACTTGGAGGGGTTTGCTAACTTCTTGGACCTGGGAGTCTCTGCTCATAAAGGTGGGATTGTCTGGTCTATCTCACTGGGCAGTCCTGAGGATTAAATGAGATAATTTTATGAAGGTGTTTGTTGTGCCGTAGTGTTCAGCCAGCTGACCGGCTAAGATAAGACAGGACAAGACAGGACAAGACATGACAGGAGCTTAGTGAGAAACGGGTCCCAGGGAGAAAGCTCTTCGCAGAACCCTCTCTCCAGCTTAGTCCTATCTCGTCTGGGTATAAATGTGGTGGAAAGGTGATGGAGGCCTTGGCTGCTGCCCCCAGCTAACATCCAGCACTGCTGGTTACCGTGGCAACATTTCCAGTGCTCCAAGCTCCAAGGGTCAGAATCATTGTTGTCTCCTCACCATCTATACCAGCCCCTTATATTAGCATCCTAACAACACTGATTGTTCAAATTACATTTCTGCCTCGACATTTCTTTATGAGGTGTTTTTCTCTAATATGAATGTAGGTCGAGGATGAGATCCCACAACACCTTAGCAACGCGTCTCTGCCTTCATCCCCTGTCCCCAGAGTGATTCCGCACGGGGCCAAAGTGGTAACCTAATGGGAACCCGAAATTGGCTTGCAATGATCCATACTCTCAGGGCCAATGCTGCTTCTCAGGACAAAACCACACACACACACACACACACACACACACACACGCACAAAAACACAAAAAAAACCAGTCATGTTGTTGTTGTTCGTTATGTGACATTGTTTTCTCTTCTATGTCAGGAATCCTTAATCTGGCATCTGGAGTGGTGGATTTACCTTCAGTCTATTTCCCAGAATCTTTGATCGCCTCCCCAGGGACTCTGGCCTCTTTGATGGGCCCAAACCAACTGTCCTGGAGTCTTGCAGTGTAAGCGACTTGGCAATTTGCTCCGAGGGAACAAAAGGAAAACCCAGCCCATTGAATTTGGAGCCCACCAGGTGAGCTTCTGGGGAATGCGTGTCGTGAAATAAAAAGGAGTGTGCAGTTGAGAAAAGGTTCGGGAGGCCGAATTACTCCACAGTGTAGAATTCAGTAGCCCCCCTTCCTGAATGGGTGAGTGTCAGAGATGGGCGAGTGAACGGTTATAAATATTTCAGCTAGCCTGGTTGACCAATCCCTTGGCGGCCACTTCTCGTTTAAAGACGTTACTTGCCTCCCACAGAAATAGAGTGAGCTTTTACCAGATTTCTCTTTGTAGAATTTGATGGTTTTTTCCTTTCCTACCTTCTTCTTCTCCTCCCTCCCTCCCCAGGTAATCCTTGTAGCTAATGAAGTGGCAAAGGAGAAAATTCCAGAAGAGCTGGGGTTAGCACTTGTGCTCACCGTTTATGAAGCCAAAGGCTTGGAATTTGACGATGTGCTCCTTTACAACTTTTTTACTGATTCTGAGGTATGTCATAGTGAACTCTGTTCACGCTGTGCATGCGTATGTATGAGCTGGGCTTCCGCTCTGGGAGACGCAACTTGGAGCTGAGTAGAAGTGAGTCTGTCACAGGTACTGGTTTCCGTTTTAGAGCGTCATCATTTGGTGTGTGGGGGGGGGGGGTGGGTGGGTGGGGGGGCTTGGTGTGTTTGGATACGGGTTTTGTCAATGGCTGCGGGTGGTTTTCTAGTGTGTCGTCGGCTGGTTCGCCCTGCCCTACTCTCTTGTATTCATCTTCTTCTGAGTGCCTGGTACCCAAGCGCCAGCTTCCAGTTTTCACTAGCTCTGTCATCCTTGACTCCCAAGGGTGCTCCAGTTGGAGTGAGCTCTAGGAGAGGCTTACAAAGGAAGGCAAGGTTAGCAGTGTCCACCCTATGAGGACAGAACTGGCAGTTCAGGTTCATAGAAAGAGAAAACTCTGGGAAGACAAATGAGGCTTGGTTCCTGCCCACTGCATCAGGTAATGTGGGGGATGAGGACAGCTTGCCCCGCCTGGGAGCTCCCTCCTGGCATGGCTTCACCACTGCTTGCGGCCCGTGTAGACGATGGCGGTGGAAAGAGTCCCTGGTTGACCCCCAGTGACCTCCGTGCCGCCCGCTGCTTTGACTGGCTCCCGAGTCCTTGGGAGGGTCTTTCTTCCCAAGCTCAGTACACTGTGGGTAGAGTCACCAACTCGAGCCGCTGGTTTCTCTTTACCACTCTCTTTTGATGGGGGCTCAGGCTGGATGCCGACTGTGCTGTGGGGTCTCCTCTGGGGACGTAGCTGGCTGTGTCCTTGTCCCTGGCGCAGACTTCCCACTACACACGTGCATGCTTGAAGGGGCTGTTTTTCGTACTTGATTTAGGAGCACTGTTAGCCTTGACACCTTAAATCTGTCCCGGAACTGACCGTTCACATGGGGTCCTTAGTGTTTTCTTTCCGGTCTTTTAAAAATATGATTGCCTTGATGGTACCTAGGACTAACATTGCTATGGGTACTTTACGGCTTATGAAGTACTTTTTGAAGGCCTTGTTTCCGTTATCCTCCTCTAACCCTCTGAGGTTGTGTGTATTTTCATCACCCTCATTCTACAGGTAGAGCTGAGGGTTCTGGGAAAATAGTCATGATGTAGGTGCCAGAGCCCGGAGACCAACTCAGATGCTTTCAGTTCTGAGTCTCGAGATCTTTCCCTCTGTACTCCTTTCCTTTTAAAGCCCCGCATGCAAATGGGCTTCCAGAATCTTCCACGATGAGTATGACATTGCCAGACCTTAAGTGCATTCTTTTTCTATTGACTTTTGCTAAGGCAATCAGATGCACTCTCATTGACCCTGGAACCATTTTAATCTCTGAGGACTAACTCTTTTCTTCTCATAATACGTCCATTGGTCATGGTTGGACCGAGGCTCTGCTGAAAGAGGAAGGGTAAGACTTTGTTGTTCCTGTCCTTTATTAGTGCCGGCTGTATGCTTGTGCCAGTAAGAGCCTGAGGAGCTGTGGGCTTACGGATCTGTAACTTGTGGTCGGTTCTACTTGTGAGAGAAAAATCCAGTTATCCTGTCTCACCTTGATCCTGGAAATGACAAAGGCAAAGACATCTTGGCCCTGTGCTCCCCCAATGGCTCCGTTTGTCGCATGAAATGAAAATAAATCCCAAATGGAATCTTTTGGTAACCGCCACTTCATCCTGTGCATGCGATAAGATTTCTAAAAAGGCTTCTGATGGGGTGCTTCTCCGTTCCCCGGGGGATGTAACCATGCCTTCCCCGGCACAGAGCACACCCCCCTGTTACCACGGACAACTCAAGCCCAACAAACGTCTCATTCTAAATGAGAGGAAATGCTTTAATTAAAGCAGAGGAAAGACAGGGATCACTTCAAGTCTTCAGTTCGCCTGTAGTCCTGGCTCCTCATGTGGGGTTTCCTTCGGGGTGACTGGCTGAAGGCTGCTGCAGAGCAATGGTGTTTGATACGGGCGACCGTGGAGAGCTCCCCTCTCCATCCCTGGCCTCTTCTTCTACCCCAGTTTGTGTTTCTGGCAGACACTCTCTTTGAGCATGTGTGTGGGGGGGTGGGGAGTTCTTGTTGCCCTCGCTTGCGAGTCTTCGGTCTGGAGGATTTGTTGTGACCTGTTCAACTGTCGGTGCCAGGGCCATCTTCTGAAACGGGAAAGGGACCAAGAATGGTTACACCAAACCCTTCTCTTCTAGGATCTGGCCTCAACTGGGGGGAGCAACAGTCATTCTCCCAGTCACCCCCACACTGTCCTCCTGTGGGGACTTGGAAGGGTGCCTGCCGTTTACTCTGCCCCCGAGGGGACCCCTTTCCTTCACACTGGCCTGTGAAGAGGACGCGAGGGACTTTGGAAACCACAGCTTTTATGGGTTAATCACTTAGAGAACAGGCCCACCTTTGGCCTTCCCAATTCTCAATCCCAGTGGAAGGAGCTGGAAGAGTTAAATCCTGCTTCTTTGATGCTCAGAGGTGCTGGAGGCCTGGATTCTTGCCACAAAGACACGTGCTCACCTCCTCAAAGGCCCTGTCTTGAAAGTAAAGTGTGTTTATTCCTGGAGGCAGGTTAGTCACGTGCCCGATGAGTGGCTTTGCTCCTCATTCAGCGGTTTTAAAATACGCTGGTGCGGGGCGCCTGGGTGGCGCAGTCGGTTAAGCGTCCGACTTCAGCCAGGTCACGATCTCGCGGTCCGTGAGTTCGAGCCCCGAGTCGGGCTCTGGGCTGATGGCTCGGAGGCCTGTTTCCGATTCTGTGTCTCCCTCTCTCTCTGCCCCTCCCCCTGTTCATGCTCTGTCTCTCTCTGTCCCAAAAATAAATAAATGTTGAAAAAAAAAATTAAAAAAAAAAAAATACGCTGGTGCTTCACAAGCCCTTCTAAGGTCAGCCGGTCTGCTCCTCGCGCTGTCCCCCAGGAGAGCCTCAGCAAATGTCAGAACACTTGTGTCTTTGCCTGCCTTCGTTGGCACACAATTCAGCGACCGTGAGCGGCTCTGTAAGGCCCATAGTCATAAGTACGTCCGGAAGGCTTTTTTTTTTTTTTTTTTTTTTTAACTTCCAACCACTCAAATGATTACATGGTTCACATCTTGTTCAGAGCGTGGTGATTCACCTCGCAATTGGTTAGTAGCGTGACCATTTTTACGTAGTAGGCAGTGTATAAAGCATTTACCCTAATACTTCTATAGCGTAAGTCCTGGAGTGACTTGAGGGACGTCATGAACCGTATTCTGCTTCATGTTTTCATGGTTCTTGAGAAGGTAGCACCATGTTATTATTGATTGATTGATTGATTGATTGATTGTCATTCAAAGGATGAATTTTTATTTTATTATTATTATTATTATTTAATATGAAATTTATTGTCAAATTGGTTTCCATACAACACCCGTGCTTCTCCCAACAGGTGCCCTCCTCCGTGCCCCTCACCTATCCTCCCCTCCCCTCCCACCCCCCATCCACCCTCAGTTTATTCTCAGTTTTCAGAGTCTCTTATGATTTGCCTCCTTCCCTCTCTAACTTTTTTTTTTTCCTTCCCCCTCCCTCTGGTCTTCTGTTAAGTTTCTCAGGAGCCACATAAGAGTGAAAACATGTGTTATCTGTCTTTTTCTGTATTTCACTTAGCACAACACTCTCCAGTTCCATCCACGTTGGGTAGCACCATTTTATAAATGGAAAAGGTAAAAGCTAGGGACAGTTAACTAGCCACTTTCCCAAGACGCAGTAAAGTCTGAAATCTGAAATTTCATGGGAATTCTGCCCTCTAAGTCTGGCATGTATTCTGGGCACTTTAGCTTTGCCACGGTCTGCCAGCCGTGAAGGCCAAATCCAGCCTGCTGTCTACTTTTGTATCACCTGTGGCCTAACAGTGGTTTTTACATTTTTAAATGGTTAGAAAGAAAATCCAAGGAAAATAATATGACATGACACATGGAAATCACATTCAATTCAGTTTTAGTGTTGGAAAACAATGTTTTATTGGAACACACCATGCCCATACATCTACATAATTGACTCTGGCTGGTTTTGCATCATAAGGCAGAGTTGAGTAGTGGTGACAGAGGCCACATGGCCCGCAAAACCTAAAATATTTATCACCTGACCGTTTAGAGAAAAAACTTGCCAACTTCTGGTCTACGTAGTCACTTTGTGTATGAGTTTGGATAAAGGGACGCGTGGCTAAAATATCAACTCCTTGCCAAGCATCGTATTATTAGACACTTGACATTGATGATCTCCTTTTATTTCCCCCCCAAACTGGGGTAGTTCTATCACCCCCATTTTTCAGAGCAGGAGTAGGAGACTAGCGGAAACAAATAAACAATTTGTCTGAGGTCACATAGCTGAGAAGAGAAAGAACTGACATATAAATATGTTCTTTCTGACATCATTCTACTGTGTCCACAGTTCCTGAATGTTGTTCCATCTTTGCTTGAATAGTTTAGTTAGAAATGTTGTCATAGATGTCTTAACAGCTGACACTAAGTGGCATCTCTAACACGTTTGTGAAAAAGGGGTGAAGGACCTGGATTCCTCCCTCCATACTGCTTGCTGAAATTAGTGACACAAGAAACTTCCTGGGTGCTTAGCATTCCTTCTGGAGTGGGCACGTGTGCCTGGCTTCTCAGCTGTCTTGGCCAGTGTCCGGGGAGTTTCCATGGGGCTTCCTCCCCCGTTCCCTGCCTGTGCACCTGAGGTCCCCCCAACTGAGGCCATAGGATGGCCGCCTCCTTACAGCTGGGGCTGAGGGCCCCAGGCCAGGAAAAGGGGGCTTAATTCACCATGAAGCTGTGTGTACAGTTCAAAAGCATATCTCTTGGTCTCTAATTTGTCCTTGTTGTTCGGCTTACAAGGAATGGAAGATCATTTCCTCCATTTACACCTTCATCATCTGACTCTCAGACAGGAAAACCGGCCACTGATTGAAGTGCCCCGGAGAAACCCAGCTCCTCTCAGGGTCGGTCTGTTGTGATGAATCCAGACATGTACAAGGTGATTTTCTGCCATTTGTCCACACGCTGGTTTGGTGGGGAGGCAGTAAACAAGGTTTGGATGAGAAGATGAGGTTGAAAACAGAGTCTGGTACTTGACTGGTTTTTTTTGTACGTCAGCAATGGCGAGTGGAGGATGGGAGTGGGCATGGCAGGGATCTCAGTGTTGGCAAACTCTTTTCTCAGCAGAGAGTGGGGCTTGATGGGTGGGCACTGTCTTGAACGTGGAAGGGGGGAGGCTTGTTCTTTCTATCCATCTCTGGAACTCAGCTCTCTTTGGAAATTTTGATGTTGCCGACAGGGAACTCAGACGTGAAATGCAGGGCAATAGTTAATAGAGACTTGTATACCAGCCTTAACTGTTGTGGGGAGGAAAATTTTCTCTACATTCAGGATTCTTCTATCTTCTAGTTGGTCTAAAAATTAAAACGACACGAGACAGATTAACAGAAGACAACAAAACTTAATTATGTATGTACAGCAAATCGACATAGACCTGAGATTCCAAAACAAACAAAATAAGGTGTATATGTCACCCTGAACCAGGGTAGGAAGGGGGTAGGGCTTTAGGGCTTCAAAGGGAAAGAAAGTAATCACAAGAAGATGAAAAAGATAAACGTTTGGTAAGCAAATGTTTGCTGGGTCATCCAGAAACAATGGGACACAGAAAGGAATTTACACAGTTTGCTATCATTGTTCCTGTTTACCACCCCTAGTTCATATTATACTGTACTTGTCTGTGGTGATGGGCCCCTTCCTGGAGCAGGTCCTCTGTCTACATTCTTTTAGGCAGTCAGGGAGAAGGTCAAAGTTTCTTCCTGAGCCTTTCGTTTCTTAAAAATAATTGGCCCAGGGTGCCTGGATGGCTCAGTCATTAAGCATCTGACTTCAGCTCAGGTCATGATCTCACAGTTTGTGAGTTCGAGTCCAATGTCGGGTGAGCACGAGCCCTGCTTTGGGTGAGTCCTGCTTCTCTCTCTTTCTTTCCCTCCCTCTCTCTCTGCCTCTCGCTCACTATGCCCTCTCTCTTGTCTCTCTCTCAAAAGAATAATAATAATCCACATGCCAAAGAGATGGTAATCCACATTCTGGGTGGCAGATTTTGCACACGTATACTGTTAAGGGACCTGGCTTCCCCTTCCCTACACCCCAGCTACCTCACTGAGAAAGAGGCTAAACCTGAACAGTTCTGCAGAGTTTTTGACTGGGGGAGGTTCATGGGGCCTCAAGAGAGTAAGGGCAACATCACAGAAAATTGAACCAGCAAAACCAAAAATTTTTGGGAGAAACTCCTGCCCTAGTTTAACATCTCATACCAAGTGCAAAACAAACAAACAGAGTAGCAGTCATCAGGCACTGCAGAATTAGAGTTAGATCACTGCCAAGCTATGCAAACCTCTCGGTAGCTACAAATCGGCTCTTGTCTTGAAATGTGCATTATTTAATTAGTAGGCCTTCTCCATGCTCAAATCATAATACCCTTATATCTGTAGCCCTCAAGCGTGGCACAGGTCAGAGTAATTTTGTACTAATGATAGTGGTCATAGACGTGTATGAGTGGCTTAATTTTTAAAAGTAAGTTACAGTAATTGTGTAAGAGTAACCATTGGGAAAACTTGAATGAAAGGTGCATGGGACTTCTCTACACTGTCTTTGGAACTTCCTATGCACCTGTAATATTTCAAAATATAAAATTACGTTAGATCCAAGGGCAGTCCCGTGCTAGTGTTGTGCTCCCTTGTTAGAGCTCTGCTACCTGTGCTGTGCCCACAGTTGGTTCCTCGTGTCCCGCCCATGCCTGGGCTATACTTACGTTGGCTTTTTGTGTTTCACCCCGCATGAGTAAGCCCATCGAAGTGTATTGCGTTGAAGGTTTAAACAAGAGGCTGTCTGTCTTTGTCCTCGATTTAGCTCCCTCAACGGAGAGCTGAAGCAGCTATATACTGCTATCACACGGGCCCGGGTCAACCTCTGGATCTTTGATGAAACCCAGAGAAGCGGGCTCCTGCTTTCAAATATTTCATGAGAAGAAATTTTGTCCAGGTTGTGAAAGACAGATGAAAATAAAGGTGAGATCTCCTTAAACTATTCTGGCTGTTGGATACAAAACCGGTTACCCCTGACTTCTTCTTACGATACCTATGAAACCTATACAGGGTATAGGTTTTTGAGAGCGTGCTTTCTTTCCTTTGCACATTCTTCTGAGAAATGAGCGTTCATATTTACCGCTAAGGTATGTGGGGAAGTGTGGTTGTAATGGGATGGGGGGAGGTTAAACTCCTTCAGGGAAGATCTTTTATTGGTCCTTTGAAAGTGAAGGTCATGGAGGGCACCTGGCTGGCTCAGTCAGTAGAGCATCTGACTCTTGATCTCAGGGTCGTGAGTTCAAGCCCCATGTTGGGTGTGGAGTCTACTTAAAAAAAAAGCAAAAGTGAGGGTCATGGGCGAGGGTGAGAAGAAATAGCTTTGTTGGGGGAACACAAATTGCTATGGTCTTTGGACAGCTGATTGGCGATATCCATCAAAATAAAGAATGTGCAGCTTTAAAAGTGACTCAGCAGTTCTTGTTCTAGGAGACTATTCTAGAACATTCTTGTATAAAACCTCAAAAATTTATGCACAAGAGTGTTCATCACAGCACCATTTGTAATTATCAGAATCTAAAACAACCTAAGTGTCAAGTGTCCACCAACGAGGAACTGTTTATGGCGGCTCCTCTGGTCCTGTGACACGTGAGTGTGGGTTGTTGATAGATATGGATACCTTTTACTTTTCCCTTCTGTGCTGTTTGCGTGTTGAGAAGCCAAACCAATATTGTGTGTTGTTGTGATAACTTACAGAGACTAGCTAATTAAAAACCGGAAATGGAGGTCTCCTGGTAGGAGAACTAACAGAGAAACAATCAGCCCTTCATAAAGGAGAAAATTGCTGTCTTTCTTGTGGGTTAGCTGTTGAGTTGGCTCCTCTAGGCCACAGTTAATTTCTCCAAGGATGGGGGGAGGCGCAGGGCTCGGCCACGGTGCAGAGGTCTGCTGATTTCCTGAGCATTTTCCAGCCAGTTTTATGGAGACTATTTCTGGTTACAGCCAATGGCTCAGCTGGGGACCAGGGTGAGACGTTCTATTCCTGGGCCCCGGCGGTTAGGTGTAACAGGGGAAGTTGAAGTCTTGGAGTTAAAAAACCCTAGCTTCTCATTAGAACTTTCTACCTATGCGGCCACGTGACCTTGTTCAGGCACACTGTCTCACCCCAGGTTTTCACTTCTTCAACGAAAAGGGAGCGAGTGGGCTGGCCTCCCATGGTTGTTCTCGGCCTTTCCTGCAGCGCAAACTCCTTTTGGTCTCAAAATAGATTCTGGCACCTGTTATGAGAGATCATCAGGAGAGGCAATTTTCCTTAATTTAAACATTCAGAGTGAAACCAGATCACAATTTATTTTCCGTCCTGGTGCATGAGAATACAAGAAAAGGGCAGTCTTTGCTGTGTTGCAAGTTGCACATGGGAAAGTCTGTGAGAACATCTGTTCCCACTGTGCAGGGGAGCTTGGGCTGAGCGCAGTGACTGTGTTTTTTGGGTTTCTTCAATCATGGGCCGGCAGAGTTCGTTGCCCTGTGCCGAGCTACTGTGGAGCTCTGCTGTGAGGGTAAAATGTCCCCGGGTGCTGACAGCACTCGGGGAGTCAGGACAAGACGCTGCGAAGTTGTCTTTGCCCTCGCTGCTGCAGGGCATGGCAGAGGGCTGGCGGGAAGGATTTTGCACCTTTATTTTTTTTTTTTTATTTTTTAAAAAAAATTTTTTTTTTTAACGTTTATTTATTTTTGGGACAGAGAGAGACAGAGCATGAACGGGGGAGGGGCAGAGAGAGAGGGGAGACACAGAATGGGAAACAGGCTCCAGGCTCTGAGCCATCAGCCCAGAGCCCGACGCGGGGCTCGAACTCACGGACCGCGAGATCGTGACCTGGCTGAAGTCGGACGCTTAACCGACTGCGCCACCCAGGCGCCCCGGATTTTGCACCTTTTAAAGGAAGCTGGCAGGTCCGCCTTGCTGCCCCCCCCGTTGATATCCACGGGCCCGGGCATCCCGGACCCCTCTAGCCCAGATTGGCCTCTCAGCCTGGTGCTGGTAGTCAGTCTTTCATGTCCTTCTTGCGGCTGTGGCTCAGAACCAGCAGAGAGGGTTGCCCGCTGCTGGTGACGCTCCGGGGCTGCAGGAGGGGTGTGATCTAGTCTCCAGCAGGCTAATGCGACGACAGAAAGGCCCGACAGCAGGTGGCTGCGATAGTCTGCGTCCACCAATGGCATGCGACACGCTGCTCACCATGAGGGCAAAGTCTGGGCATTTGAAAACACCTTTTGTAAAGCACTCTTACCTTGTTCCTTGCTGAAGCCCCTGTGTGGGAGTTTGCTAAGAGCTACGTGGCTCCTCTTTTAAGGAGGAATAGACTTCGCTTTAAAAAAAGACTTTTTTTTTTTAATGTTCATTTATTTTTGAGAGAGAGAGAGAGAGAGAGAGAGAGAGAAACAGAGTGAGAGCAGGGGAGGGGCAGAGAGAGAGGGAGACACAGAATCCGGAACGGGCTCCAGGCTCTGAGCTGTCAGCACGGAACCTGACACAGGGCTCGAACTCACGAACCACGCAATCATGACCTGAGCTGCATTTGGATGCTTAACCGACTGAGCCACCAGGCGCCCCAGAATTTGCTGTCTTCCAATCTATAGCCATAGGGGAGGAAGGTAGACTGAAGTTCAAAAACTGAACAACATCCTTTCTCACCCCTACTTCCCCCTTCCAAAACCCGCAACAACCTGGCTTGGTAAGCTAACATCGATCTTTTTTTTTTTTTTTTTTAATGTTTATTTATTTAGAGAGAGAGAGGGAGCACGAGAGGGGGAGGGGCAGAGAGAGAAAGAGAATCCCAGGCAGACTCTGTGGTGTCAGCGTAGAGCCCAATGAGGGGCTCGATCCTATGAACCACAAGATCATGACCTGAGCTGAAATCAAGAGTTGGATGCTTAACCGATTGAGCCTCCCACGTGCCCTAAGCTATGTATTAAAACGAATACTAGAAAGACAGCACAGGTGTATTTGTCTGCCAGGGCTGCCGTAATAAAATACCACAAACCTGATCGTCTACGTTCTGGAATGGTACAGTATTGGTCTCCAGCACTGGACGTGAGAAGTCCAAGACCACAGTGTCAGCACCTTGATCAGACCTCTTCTGAGGCCTCTCTCCTTGGCTTGTCGATGGTTTTCCCTCCGTGTGAGCCCCTCTTTCTCTGTGTTAATCTCCCTTCTAATAAGGATGTAGATCGGATTAGGGTCCACCCTAACAGCCTCCTTTTAACTTACTAACTTCTTGCAAGGCCCTGCCTCCGAGTATAATCGCATTCGGAGGCCCTGGGGGCTAGGGCTGCAACATACACATTTTTGGGGGGACGGAGGGGGGCACACCTCAGCCCATAAGAGCACATTTAAGGGAACGAATGCCCAGAGAAGCAAACCCACTTTTCTTTTTCATTTCAGACTTTGATGACAGCATGTTTGTTAAGACCTCAACACCTGAGGAATGGATCGCGCAGGGAGAATATTATGCTAAACACCAGTGCTGGAAGGTAAGTGCTGGACCAGGAGCCCGGGGGTGACGTCTTTGTGACCGGGGACCTCATCGGGCCCCACAGGCGGGTTTCCCGCTCTCCAGCTTATCACCAGGATAGGGCAAAGGTTATGGCTGTGGTGCTACTTCTTCCGAGACATCAGGTCGCCCCGCGATGAAGTGAGCTTCCTGTCCTGCTCCTTCCCCGGGGCGAGGGTGACATCCCTTCCCTGTGGCCAAGTGCCAGCATGTACCGATAGGAAGAGGGAGTGTCGTGGCTTCTGCCCCACCCACAGACCCTTCTGTTAACTTTCTTTTCCTCCTGTGCTCTTCGTCTCCACTTTTTTTGCTGTCACCCCACCGCGTTTTAAAATAGTAGCAGATCGGGGCGCCTGGGTGGCGCGGTCGGTTAAGCGTCCGACTTCAGCCAGGTCACGATCTCGCGGTCCGTGAGTTCGAGCCCCGCGTCGGGCTCTGGGCTGGTGGCTCAGAGCCTGGAGCCTGTTTCCGATTCTGTGTCTCCTCTCTCTCTGCCCCTCCCCCGTTCATGCTCTGTCTCTCTCTGTCCCAAAAATAAATAAACGTTGGAAAAAAAAAATTAAAACAAAAATAAAATGGTAGCAGATTGGGGGCGCCTGGTGGCTCAGTCGGTGGAGCGGCCGATCTTGATTTTCAGCGCCGGTCATGATCTCATGAGCCAGTGAGATGGTGAACCACGCTGACGGGGCAGAGCCTGCTTGGGTTTCTCTCTCTGCGCCCCTCCCCGTGTCTCTTTCTCCCAAAGGAAATAGTAAATAAACGTTAAAGGAAGTAAAACAGTAACAGGTTGGTCACTTGTCTCTCAAACTGATCCGGCACAGACCTGACTGCCAGTCTGGGGCTAGTGAGAATGGGTTAAGCTTTATCACCAGACTGAGTTGACCAATTCTGGGCCACGAGCCGCGTTGCCAAGCGTGAGCAGCCTTCCTCCGGGCCATGTCATCGCTGCCGGTCCTTTTGAAATACTGAAGCCAGCGTGAGAAGCCCCATCCCTCTCCCACGGGCAGCATCCCTACACCTGACACGGTCTCAGGTGAGGCCCCAGGGCCCGTGTGTTTCCCGTGATGCGGCGGTAACGATGTCTCCACCTACAAGGCACAGACACCTTCGGCCCAACAAGCTCATCTTGGGCCCCATCTCATTCCGTGTCTTCCCTGTGTCATCTGCAGCTTGTCAGGTGACATGATGACTGCAGCAGGTGGCTAAGCAACCCATCCTCCCCAGCAGCAACCCAAGCAGGGCTGAGGGCAGGCACTTTTCTTCTCAGGGGTCTCTTTCTTTATCAGGAAGTCCCCCGTGGACTTCTTCTGACATCTCACTGCTCGGTGCTAGGTCACGTGCCCACGCCTGGTGCAAGGGAGTCTGGGAGGGCAGTCCCATCCTGCGGTCTCAGCCCTTCATGGAAGGCAGGCTCTGCCGTGACGCACGGGAGGGAGCGGGGAGTGCTGTGGGCAGCTAACCCGCAGCCGAGTTCGGCTGTAGCTCCTGCAAGTCTCAGCCAGGCCACCCACGTCTGAACTCAGCAGCCAGTCGGCAAGCAGGTCGGCTTCTGGGGGTTAGTTGGCATTTGGCTCGGATGATGGGGGTGAATGGGGACACGGGCCCCTCATCCTCCAGCAGATGAGCCTGGGCTGAGCAGCATTCAGAGTTGAGAGGGAGGCAAACCATAAGAGACCCTTAAATACAGAGAACAAACTGAGGGTTGATGTGGGGGGGGGGGGGGGAAGAGGGGAAAACGGGTGATGGGCATTGAGGAGGGCACCTGTGGGGAGGAGCACTGGGTGTTGTGTGCAAGCGATGAATCACGGGAATCTACGTATGTAACGCTGTACGTTAGCCAACTTGACAATAAATTACATTAAAAACAGAACGAAACACAGAGAAGCCCATGAGGCCCCCTGAAGCCTGGCCTTGGAGCTGGCCCTGTGTTACTTGGCTGTGTGTGTTGGCCAGAGTAGGTCACAGCCCAGATCTGAAGGGGGAGACATAGGCAGCAGTCTCGGGAAAAGCTGCAGAATTATACTGTGAAGGGGTGTGGACCGCTACCGGGAGCACTGAAGGACTGTCGCCACCTTGCGATCAGTCCTAAGGGGTGAATATGTAGGATTTAGCTGCTAGAAGTGGCAGAGCTCTGAAACTTTACTCACTGCCCATCTTTGTTACAACTTAGATGCTGTTATAAAACCAAGACTCTCTTTGGGGGGAGCAGCAGAGAGGGAAGAGAGGGGAGATATGGGCAGCAGGTATGGATATGAACTTGGAAAACTAGACGATCTTCCCTTCACTCCCTTCAGAACAGTGTTGGTGTAACCTATACATGTCGCCCATGCATTTCCAAGTCTTTAGCCCTTTTTAAATTATTGTTGTTATTATTAATGTTTATTTTATTTTTGAGAGAGAGAGAAAGAGAGCAAGCAGGAGAGGGGCAGAGAGAGAGGGAGACACAGGATCCAAAGCAGGCTCCAGGCTCCGAGCCGTCAGCCCAGAGCCCGACGCGGGGCTCGAACTCACGAACCAGGAGATCGTGACCTGAGCCGAAGTCGGAGCTTAACCGACGGAGCCACCCAGGGGCCCCTCCAGTTCTTTAGCCCTTTAAAAAGACCTTTTGAACGTTCGAATCTAAAATCTTTTTATGGGAGCTGGCCCCGATGAGAATGCTATAAAAAGCTTTCTCCTCACCTGATTTTGTTTCGGCTCCGCTAAAGGGCTTCAGGACCCAGGTTGTTTATTGAGTTTTTGGCTGCATGTCAGTGAATGTTCCAGAACCACCATATAAATGGCAACCACTAGAGGTTCACTCACTCGATAAGTTCCTGTTGAGCTACTGGCCAAACATTGCGTTTAGGCTGCAGGGATACGATGGTGAGCAGGACACACACGGAAGGGCGCACGGCTCCTCCTGCTGCAGGTGTCACAGATGAGAGATGAGCTGCCCTTAGAACCAGCTGTTCTGGACAGGTTGGCCAGGAAGGACGCTCCAAGTGGGAGCCTTGAGCTGAGTCCTCTGGGCAGAATGAAGTTAACTGGGCAGAGAAGGAACGGGAGAGCGTTTCAGTTAGAAGGAGCAGCGTGTGCAAAGGCCGGGTGGTTGCCAGGAGGGTGGCACAGGCCATTGGAATGCAAGGAGGCCCATGAGGCTGGCGAGGCTGAAGCAAAGAGCCTGAGGGAACAAGATGTTGTCCCATCTACTTAATCCTTCCCTCGCCCACGCTGAGACATAATCTTTACCTGCTGGACCAAACGTGACTTTTGGCCCTGTAGCCTGTGCGCTGAGACGTGGCGTCAGCACTCCTGTTTTAGAAAAGCAGCTTTCTGCAGGCCGGGATGGGGGTCCAGGCCACTCTCCTGTGATGCTTTTATGCCCACCTTCTACGTGCTCAACACAGAGGCGCATGACCCAGGGGTCTGGCCAGTTATCTTCAGAAGATCCCCGTCTCTATCCCCATCCCTACCCCCCCTTTCTGTGTTCGCGGCTCTTCCACCACACTCCCAGTTAGCTATTGTGGTTCCGGACTAGAAAAAACCTGTGTGGGTGCCTTTGGGCCAACGCTCCGTGTCTCTGACCTGAGGTTGCTAGTGCATACGACGAGAAGGATGAAGCTTCTCACACGTGGCTTTGGAAGGTTAAGTGAGGGTGTTACTTACGGCGGCCTGTAAAACTAGGTCCTGAATCCCTTTTCTATGGATTCTGGGCACTTCCAAAAGGAAACCTTTGAATGGGAAGGGTTCGCCGGGTAACGTTACTGGGCTATGTCCCGTGAGGTCGTTTTCTTTAGCTCATCGGCACGTTCCGGCTCCTCCCCTCAGGCTGGCCGGGGTGAGACTCACTCCCTTGTCGGTGCACACACGGG
Source organism: Lynx canadensis (assembly GCF_007474595.2). NCBI lineage: Eukaryota > Metazoa > Chordata > Mammalia > Carnivora > Felidae > Lynx > Lynx canadensis. The sequence goes on along the minus strand of NC_044311.2, from coordinate 4,992,839 downwards.
CGTGTGCGTGTGTGTGTGCGCCGCGCGCGTGTGTGCGTTTAACCCTCGTTCCGTACGTCACCTCCAGTTCCTTGTTGGGAATCAAAGCCTTCTGCCCGTTCCAGGTGGCAGCCAAGTGTTACCAAAAAGGAGGTGCGTTGAGAAGGAGAAGCTGGCCCTGGCCCACAACACCGCCCTGAACATGAAATCCAAGAAAGTCAGCCCCAAGTAAGAGTCCCGGGGGGTCATCTCGGGGCTGCTCTGGTGAGAGCCGCGGGTGAAACCTAGCGGGGGCTCCGTCGCCGGTCCGCGGACACTCTGTTTTGTCTCCTCCTCCAGGGAGAAGCAGGTGGAGTTCTTGGGACTGGCCAAGACCTATCTGGAGTGCACGAGCCAAAGCTGTCCCTCAAGTGCCTGAGCTGCGCCAGGAGTTCCAGCTGTCCGCCCAGCTGTGCGAGAGGCTGGGGAAGGTGAGGCCCAGCCTGCGCTGTCGCTGGGAGAAACGGGCCGCCCTGGAGCCCACTCCCTCAGCCCCCGCTTGCGTCAGGGAGGGGCCCCGGGCCTCCAAAGAGGGACAGGGCAGCCCGAGGACTGCAGGGCAGTCGTTCTCTCCACGCGCCCGAGCGTTTCCACGGCTCCAAAGATGTGTGTGCGTGTCCACGTCTGTGTGAAGGTTTGCGATCCGGCGTCAGTCACGAGAGGGCCGAGGGTTCAAATCAAAGGCCGATGGGCTTTGGCATAGTCCTGCCTTCCTGTCCTCCCTGTCCAGGCCGGAGTCTGCCTGCGGCGATGGCCCGGCACGACATGGCGGTTTTCCCGTGTTCTCGGTCACTGCTCTAGTGCCAACCAATCTGGCGGGCCGCTAGCCACAGGTGGCTATTTAATTTATAATTCAAGTTAACTAAATGTCAAAAATAAGAAATCAGTTCCTCGGTCCCACTAGCCACGTTTCAATGTGCGCATTGCTACGAGAACACTTCCATCATCGCGGAAAGCTCTGTTGGGCAGAGCTAATGGTCTAGAGCATAGCTACTCACTGCGCGGTCAGCAGGCTGGCGGGCGGGCCACGCAATTTCACGTGTCTGCACCAAGATTAACACCGAAGGTGAACGTGACCAGTGAGAGGGCAGTGTTAGGGCAGTTCGGCACTGCCGTGACATCCAAGTGGTGATGATTGTTTTGGCGATTCCTTTTTCTCCTCGAGACAGAATTGGCGTGGAAAACTGTATCAGTTGTAGATGCACGACGTCATGATTCGATACATGTGCGTGCTGCGAGGCGATGCCCACAGTAGGTTGAGTTAACATCCATCACCGTACAAAGAGTGTTTTCCCTCGCAATGAAACCTTTTAAGATCTGTTCTCGTAGCAGCTTTCAAGGGTGCGGTACGGCATTATCCGTACTCACACGGTTCACGTTCAGTGTATCCCTTGTGAGGGATGGGAGGTGTAGAGCGAGGTGGTTCGAGAAAGCTTTGCTCTAGAATGCCCAGCTCGGGCTGCGGTATTCCCCCATGTAAAAGGCTTTCCAGCAGGAAAGTGGGTTTCCACGCCTCTCGTCTCCCCGTGAAACCTAGTAGCTCCTGGATGTGCAGAGCATCCCGGGCGTTGGGTGGGGCGGGAGCGGCACCTGCTGGGGACTTTGAAGTGTGACCCCCAAGTCAGTGTAAAGAACATGAGGCCCTCACGGTGCTGCCTGCCCGGCCCCACATTGATTAGGGTGTGGGAGACGGGGATGGGATAGGGATTCCCTTCTGGGTGGGAGTTTGGGTCCTAAGATTCCGGGAACTGGCGTAGCTTCTAACCTGTCCACGTTCCTTAGCTACCAAATCCTCAATGTCCTGTGTCGCCACCTTGGACCTACTCGCTGACAACTACAGGGAACAGCCTCAGCCTTTGCTTCCCGTTTTTGCCCAGCGGTGCCCGCCTTGACTGAGTCGGAGACCTCTTCCTTATGGACTCACTTTGCCCACCGCCCCACCCCCACCCCCAGCCTGGAGAGCTCTTCCTCTGAGAGTAGGGGGCTCAGGGGCCAGGAGGCCATAAGTACAGCCTGTGCTCCCTCCTCCGGGACTTCGGCACCTTCAGCGTGTGGAGGCCACCCTGCTCCCCTTCCGCGGGTTTGGCCACCGGTGGCAGCCTCGTCTGCTTCCTCTCCCCAGTACATTCCAGCAGCTCCAAGTCCCAGCCAGGGAAGGGTCTGGTCCCAGCCCCCTCCCTGGAAGGGTGTGCAGCCCTCAGCCAGCCTCAGACCTCACGTGGTCATCCTGCTACACTAACCGCACGATTTCACGTTGACCAGCTAGGCAGCAGCCTCGTCAGTATCCTTAGACCACATTGCCCCCTGTTCCCAGCCCCTAAATGTGTGTCGCCCCTGCCAAGAAGTGTTTTTGAGGGGACCCTGGGATGCAAGACCGTTTGCAGGGATTCCTCTGCCTCATCCGTTTCTTGCCTCTTTCCTGAGAGCGACATGGGCTCCCTCGGAAACCTCTCAACGCCCCTGCTCTGGACGGCGGGTGGGAGCCCTCCGCTCAGGGAGCAGAGCTGGTGGAGGAGGGGAGCTGCTGCGTAGAACCAGCCCTCTGCTCTCTCTTCCGGTTGGGCACACGCTTGGCACCTGGCAGGGCCTGCCTTCACACTGGGGGGTTTTCCTTCAGAGTAATCAGCACTGTCAGGGAAGAAGAGGTGGGGTGGTAGGTAATCGGTTTATGGGGTTTTATTCATGTGGCCGAGATGGGTCTAGATGCTCCGGCTCTATGAGGTCTCGGGACTTAGAAGAACCCTCACACCTGAATCTTTCCTTGTTTTTTATGTTTAGTAATTTCCTGAGAGAGAGAGACAGAGTGCAGGTAGGGGAGGGGCAGAGAGAGAGGGGGGAGACACAGAATCGGAGGCAGGCTTCAGGCTCCGAGCTGTCAGCACAGAGCCCGATGCAGAACCCACAAACCGTGAGATCATGACCTGAGCCAAGGTTGGATGCTTCACTGACTGAGCCATCCAGGAGCCCCTCATACCTGAATCTTCTTTGAATTTTGGCACTTGGTGTAGATGGTCTAGATAAATAAAAGCCAACTAACATTTCCTGGAGGGACTGGAATATATTTTGTTCTTATTTCATTTTGGTTTTGTTTTCTCTTTGGACCTCAGGAGCAGTAAGTAGAATTATGAAATGAACTATTCAACAAACAGATGGGCCGGGCTGTGTGCCGGGCACTGTGGGTGCTCGGTGGCCGGTAGGCGACAATACAGGGGCCTCTGCCTTGACATAGCTTCCGTTCCTAGTGTGGGAGAGGGACGGCGGACAAGCCAGTAGCATAGAAGATGCCAGTGGTGATGAGGCTGGGTGAGGGGAGAGGGGTGTCAGGTGTTGCTGTTTTTTGGGCAGGGGCGGGCAGGGAGCTGTCTTGTGAGCAGAGACGGTGGCGAACGCCTGGAGGGCATCGTGGGCCAAGCGTCCTTGCAGGCAACAGCCCCGAGGTGTGAGCGTGTGGGCGAGCTTGAAGAACAGCAAGCAAGCTGGTTGGGCCAGCGCAGAGTGAGTGGGTAGAAGTGGTAAAATGAGCAAGAGAGGGCGGCAGGAGCAAGTCACGTAGGGCCTCCAAGTCCGTGGTAGGGACTGGATTTTGTTGACGGTGTGACAGGGAGCCAGTGGAAGGTTCTGATGGCAGGAGCCACATGGAGCTCGTTGTTTGGAGGCTCTGCGGGGGGTCTGTAGGCAACAAGAGTAGAAGCAGACGGGCCAGTGGATGTGATTTGGTTGCCATGATGGTGGTGGGGTGCGGGAAGGGGAATTGCGGAAACGTTGGCGAGAGCCAAGCACAAAGGATTAACCAAAGGGCCTGGATGGAAGTGTGGGGGAAGAGCGGATCTAATCTTCTGTTCGCGCAAACCCACTGTGGTTTTTGTTTGTTCATCCCTTCCTCTTCATGGCCAGTCTCCGGTCCCATTCTCTCGTCACTGGCAGCCATTCCAGTGAATTTAACGTTGTCATTCCCCATACGCATGCCTAACTGAATAACAAATTCTAGTATTTTCTATACATGTATGTTTGAGCTTTTGTAAATAGCATGTTGTTCTGGTTTTTACTCTTTCCACCCCCTGCTATAGTGTCGAGGTCTGGCCAGGTTTGGACCCCTGATAGTATTCCAGAATGGGCATCCACTGTATTGACTTTTCCGTTTCCCTATCGGTGAACGTCCAAGTTGCCACCAACTCCCGGCTGCCACACACAGTACTATGTGGCACAGCACGTCTCCTGCCAGTCCTGGGTACTGCTGGAAATAGGCTTGCTGGCCCTAGGGTATGCATATACTTAATTTCACTAAGCGAAAGTGGAAGCTACTTTGCTTTCTAGAACAGCCGTACCACTCTGTGCAGGACGGTTCCACGCGCCCCATGTTCTTGACCACATCAGTGGGCTCTGGTTTTCTAATTTTTGCCAATTTCATGGATGTATCTCACTGTGGTTTTAATTGACGTTTCTCTATCAGTGAGCTGGAGCATCTTCATGATTTGTTAGTCATTCAAGTTTCCCCCACTGTGACCTGCCTGTTTGTATCCTTTGCCTAGTTTTCTGTTGTGATTTCAGGAAAATCTTTTCTTGTGGTCGAAAGAATCCATTTTATGTTCTAGATCTGTCTGGTCAAATATGATAGCCATTGGCCACATGTGGAAATTAAAGTTAAAATGAATGGAAATGGAATGAAATGAAAAATTCAGTTCCTCAGTTACGCTACCCACATTCCATGTGCTCACTCTTCACACGTGCTTAGTGGCTACCATATTGGCTAGCATAGCTGTAGAATATTTCCATCTTCACTGCAAGGTCTATTTGATGGCGCTGGTCTAGATGTTCATGTTTGCCCTCTCTCTGTTAACTTTATTTCACATACCCTTATTCAGCAGTTTTGATTCCATCAAAGGAAGTTTATGTGTTTTGGGTTTATTGAAGACTTTCTTTAACCTCAAGGTCACAAAGATATTCTCCTACGTTTTTCGTCCAATAGCTTTCACATTTAGGTCTTTATCCTATCTGAAGGTTAATTTTGTATATGGTGTGAGGTTGGGATATAACTTTATTTTTCTCTCTATAAATAATTCTATACAATATATAATATGTATAATACAATATGTATTGCATTTTATATATAATTTTTATGTAATTTTATATAAGGAAATAGTTTTCCTAATATCGCCTATGTCTTAGCATTTTTCACTGGGTCCTAACAAATAGCAGACATATTGTTCGTGGTATTGGCTATTTTTAAGATCAAAGTTATGCTATGAATACTCTAAGAGTGTATTTTACTCTGTCCTAGATAAAGATGCGGCCTATTTCTATAAGCGAAGCCAGTGCTACAAAGATGCTTTCAGATGCTTTGAGCAGATCCAGGAATTCGATCTAGCACTCAAAATGTACTGCGAACAGGAGCTTTTTGAAGAAGCTGCTATCGCAGCCGAAAAGTAGGTGGTTTTATTCTCTCCCTTCCCCCACCCCGCTCCCTCCCTCCTGCTGCTGTCTGGGGGCAGCCTGCCTTGGAGGGTGTTATTCTGCTCTTCTGAAGCGGCCTGCCCGTGTCGCCCTCCTTCCACTTGAGTGGTGGCCTCGGTGCTGGGTCAAGAGCTCCTTGAAAGCAAGAACCAAGCCTAAAGGATTAACCGAGGAGCTGAATGGGAAGTGCGGGAGGAAAAAAGAGTGGAATATAATCTCCAGTTCCCAGCAGAGTCACCACTGGTTTTAGTTGCTCATCCTCTTCCTCGTCATGGCCGGTCTCCGTTCCCACTCTCTCATCGGCAGCCATTCCAGTGCCTTTAACATACACGCTCTTAATATATTCACATTTAATGTATTCTACTCTCTTTATAAGCTTTGACACAGTGTCATGAGAAGAGGCAGAAGATGATGAAGGGTTTGTTACAAGCGTGTATATAAGACACATGGCAATTTTGTGCTTAATGATGGTTCTGTCCTCTACCCTTACTGCTGAGGGTAGCAATTTCGCTGAATGGACGGATGAAGGTAAGTGCACTAGTGGGCAGTCAGGCCTTTGCTTCACCGTGATCTATGGGCAGACCCTCAGCCATGCGGTCATACATATGTGTAGGAAATGTATGTTCACATACCCTCATAAGCTTCATACATGACCCACTGGAGGCCTTCTCGAGCCTTTATCTAGCTCATATTCCAAAGATGATGTCGAGATGGGCAGGGCTAATGGTTGACAAGGAATACAGAAACGGCATGTTACTGGTGCCCCGAAGAGATCTTCTTGGTGGTATGGGGCAGCTGGAATGACAGAGACTGCTATTCTGTGTTTCTGTTTGAGTGTACTCTCAGCTCCTGGAGAAGCAGGGTGTGGGTTGGTTCTACATTTTCCTTGCTTTCTACCAAATTCTGCATGTGACAAAATGAACATAACGGACCCAGGTGTTCAAACTTCAGGTTTTTGGGAAGTTAGCTTTTGTTAAAGTATAATATATAGTCAAAAAGGTGCACCTAATTCTCACAAAATAGATCTACTTGTGTAACCAGCACCTCGATAAAGGTGCCCAGTACCTCGAGTTTTAGCTTTGGAAATGGAAAAGTAGGTGTTCTGTGCCATGGCTGGTAAAGTGAGCATATTCCTTCGTGAGGGTCTTTGGTATCCTTACGTTTATGATATACGCAATGGGTATGTAGTAGTCCGTTTAGGCAACCAGAACGAAATGCCATGGATTGAGGGGCTTAAACAACAGAAATTTATTTTCTCCTAGTTTTGGAGGCTAGAAGTCCAAGATCAAGGCTCCGCCGGTTGGGCTATTGCTGAGAGCTCTTTCCCTGGCTTACAGATGGCTACCTTCTCACTGTGTCCTCAGGTGGCCTTTCCCTGGCACTTCCACATGGAGAGAGACTGCAAAAGACAGGTCATTCTCTGGTGTCTTCTTATAAGGACACTAATCCTGTTGGATCAGGACTCCACCTTTGTGACCTCATTTAACCGTAGTCTACTTCCTTTAGAGATCCCATCTCGAAATCCAACCACACTGGGGATCGGGCTCGAATGTATGAATTTCAGGGGACACAAACTATCACTCCATAAAAGGGTGCCACCTGTGACATTTGTTGGGCACATAGTTACCAGGGTGCTATGCAGTCGTGATATGAGTAATTGACCAGACCAGTTCCCTTGTGAAGTCATATGACAAAACTGACTGAGAGGTTGTTGTTTTTTTAAAGTTTTAATTAGTTACTTAAACTTCTGCTCTCAGGTTTTCAGCAGAGCGTTGAATCGTCACAGATTTTCCCCAGAAACATATTTTTCTCTCATTATTCTTTTTAAGCTTGATTGAGGTATACAGCTGAGAGTTCCTATGTGTTGAGTTGAGATCTAAGTGTAATCTGAGTATTGACTGGAAACTCACGTTAGATCTGTCCGAGTGTCCTTTGAGCACCGTGCATGTTGAGTGTAGAATTCAGTGGCTAACTGGCATGACCCAAAATACATTGTGGACCTTGTAGATTTGCAAAGGAAATACCCGGGGAGTCTTTACACTTGCTGAAAGTACTCACTACTCCATTAGCCGAAGCTCACATGTGAAGTATACTCCTTTTCTTCATTTTTATTTACAACCTTTCATGGGAGACCTCTCGTAGAAGAGGAAAGCTAGGAAAGCAGATGTTTGTAGGATAACTCTGAGCCATCATAAGGAGCCTGGGCACTTCTCTGGTTGTGAGGAGACGGGTTTTGTCCTATCAGGGTTCAGAAGCACACATGTTTTATTGGATTGTTCCAGTGCCTTGAAAATTGGTAGCGTGGGAGGTACTGACTTTGACCAGCAGAGTAAAGGGGAGCATTCGGAGCTTCGTTAATCTCACTCTTATCAACCACGCTCGTACCTGGCAGAAGAGAAAAATCAGAGGTTGGGTGATGAGAGGAAGACTGATGTCGTTAATGTCACGCTGGCGTGTCATGCTCTGTCTTCACCCTTTCTCCTTAGTCCTGTCTCCAACTCAGTGGGGTTGTCGGCCCAAAATGAGGATCGTGCTTTTATGAAAATTTAAGGGTTTCTTTTATTCTACAGGGATAATTTTGGTTATGCATAATCGTTGCCCTTCAGATTGACTTTCATTTACCTACTTAGTTTTCTTCTCAAAATTTTAGTTACTGTTCTTTCTTTAAATTCTCAGGCTGACTTTCAAACCTAACTTCCATTTGCTTAGGTCGTCACGCCGTAACATTTCATCAATTGAACATATGAAAGCTTCGTTCCTTTGGAGAATGAAGAATTCATTTTACCCCCGCGAAATGAACCACTCGTAAAGATGCCGGATAAGTTTAGGCCCTGTTTTGTAATTTAGATCTACACGTGGGTGGGACTTGTGTCTGACTTGCTCTGTGCTGTATTTTGGAGGAGATTTTCTCCTGGGTGGTAATGAGCTGACATTTGGGTCGTCTGTCATTGCAGGTACGAAGAAATGCTGAAGGCCAAGACCCTTCCCATATCCAAGCTGTCTTATTCTGCCGGTCAGTTTTACCTGGAAGCCGCAGCAAAGTACCTGAATGCAAACAAGATCAAGGAGATGATGGCGGTCCTCTCGAAGCTGGACATAGAAGACCAGCTGGTGTTCCTGAAGTCTCGCAGACGGCTAGCGGAAGCTGCAGACCTGCTGAACGGGGAGGGTCGGAGAGAAGAGGCCGCCTTGCTGATGAAGCAACATGGCTGCCTGTTGGAGGCTGCCCAGCTGACTGCCGACAAGGACTTCCAGGCCTCATGTCTGCTGGGGGCTGCCCGCCTCAATGTGGCCAGGGATGCGGACGTGGAACATACCAAGGCCATTCTGAGAGAAGCTCTTGACCTCTGCTATGAAACCAACCAGTTGGCCGGCATTGCCGAGGCCCAGTTCCTTCAGGGGGTAATCCTGAGAGACTTTCAAAAGCTCAAGGACGCCTTCTTCAAGTTTGACACACTCAATCACTCGGCGGAGTGGTGGAGGCACTCTACGAAGCTGCCAGCCAGTGTGAGGTCGAGCCTGAGAAGGTCCTGGCCCTGGCTCCGGGGGCTTGGAAGTCCTCCTCAATCTGGTCAGGGCCCTCAAAAGAGTGACCAACAATGCCGAGAAGGAGATGGTCAAGTCTTGCTTCGAGTTTTTTGGGATTTCTCAGGTGGATGCCAAGTATTGCCAGGTAGCTCAGAACGACCCTGGACCCATATCAAGAATCATTCTTGACCTGGATGTGAACCTGAGAGAGAAGAAAACAAAAGGACTGTTTCTTGGTAATGACCGACCAGGTGAAATTGGCCCTCAACAAACACCTTTTGAGCAGGCTGCGTCAGATCACGCAGAGCCTGCTGGGGAAGACCTACGCAGGCGTCTGCATGAGGTTTATCGTGGGCCTGAATGTGAGGTCGAAAACTGTAAAGATTCCACAGGCCCTTGCGGCGCTGTGAGGCCAAGTGTTTGGTTCAGTCAAAGATACACTTGGTGGCAATCAGCGGGTTGCTTTTGGAAGCCAAGAAAGTATTCCCTAAAATCTTAGCAGAGGAACTCGAAGAAATGGATTACGTTTCGTCTGGCTATATGTACGGCCTTTGCAAATCCTTCCTGAACGTCCTCTTCCCTAAGCATTTCCACCAGAGAGTGTTGTCCGAAAACCCCACGGCCTGCAAAGAGATCCTCAAACCGAACTACAAATCCTTTCGGTCGTACAGGGCAGCTCTGAAAGAGTACGTCCGTCTTCTGTTTCAAAACGAGAGGGCACGAAGCCGCCGGGAGTCTACAGACCTGTGGCTGAACGCCATGCAGGCGTTCCTGGTCTCCTCCAACTATCCGGAGGAGTTCGAAAAGCTGCTCCGTCAGGAGGAGGACAACTACAACAGGGAACTCAAAGCTCTAGAGGCTGAAAAGGAGGAAAGGGGCAGGGGGAGGGGCGGCAAGGTGAAGGGAATAGAAGGAAAATTCGGCATGTTGGCGCCCAACAAGGACGATGACGGTGCCGAGAAGACCCACCTGTGCTTCATCCGGCTGCTGGAGAATTGCATCGACCAGTTCTACGCGTACAGGAACCCAGAAGACTACAAGAGGCTCTTTTTCCGTTTCATGAACGTCCTCGTCAAGAGGTGCAAGGAACCGCTCATCCCCAGCATTGGAAACACGGTGGCCCTGTTGGAGCTCCAGTTCGTCCACTGCGGGGTGGTCCTGGCCCGCCTGCGGAAGAACGCCATCCTCCGCCTCCCCAAGAGCTACATCGCGCTCTTGCACTACTGGGAGTTCCTGGTCAGCAAGAAGGACAGGGAGCTCGGGGACGTGTTCTCCATCGTTCAGGAATACAAGCCTAAGGACGTGGCCAGAGCCATTCAGGATTTCCGGTTCCACCTCTCCTACCTCGTCAAGGTGCTCTGTGGCCAAGAGAATGGGAACTTCAACGTCCTGCTCGACGCCTTCGGTGAGATAGACTGTGTGGTGTCCGGGGAGGCAGAGCGGACCCTGGTGCTGTGCTTGGTGATGCTGGTCAACGCCGAGGAGGTTCTACAGCCGTACTGCAAGCCTCTCCTGTGCCGCCACTTCCAGGAGATCCAGACGAGGCTGCAGCTGATGAGTAGGGACTGCCCCGACCGGGTGCCCGAGAGGCTCCTGAAAGCGGCGAAGCGGGTGTTGATGGCGGGCAACGTGAAGTCGGTGGCTGAGGCGCTGCGGGACCTGCTCTTCGAGCGGGACGAAGAGTACCTGATGGACTGCTGCTGGCGGTGGGACAGCGCGCACGCCAAAGGGCCCGTGGTCCGCGGCCTCTACCACGAGGAGGTGAAACTGAGCCGCCTGCCCAGTGTGGAGCCCGCGGACTACTTTGCTGAACCCGAGTGTGAGATCGGTCAGGACGAGACGGACGAGCTGGCGTCAGAAGACCGAGACCCCGTCCTCGCTGCCATTCTTTCCCGGAAGCAGCGGAAGGCTTCCGTCCGGCGCAAGTTGAGGAGGGTGTGCCTGGTCGTGTCCTTGTGCATCAGCTGGAGGAGAAGGGTGAGCACCCAGGCGGAGTGCTTCCGAGAGGAGACCAGGGAGCCGGGGGCCGGGAACTTTAAGAAGGCCGACATCGACAGGACCCAGTGTGACCTGTGTGGGGTGAAGTTCAGCCGAGGTCCTGACAACTATTTCGGCCCCGGGAAGTCACTTGAAGGAGCTGCTGCGGAGGCCGTGGCCCCTCCCGTGGCCGAGCCGGGAGACGAGGAGGGTCCGGAGAAGAACAGCGAGTCTTACGAGCAGCACATCCGCCTGGAAAGCCATCAGAGGCAGCAGGTGGCCTACCAGAGGTACTTCGAATTTTTCCATGAGAAGGTGGACCCGGCCATCGATGAAGGCAAGCTGCTGGTGCAGGACATTGAGCAGAGTGTGTGGGTCCGCGGTCACCTGGGCTCCAAAGAGCACAGCCACATGTTGCAGAGGAAGGTCCAGGAGAACATCAAGAAGGTCTCGGATACGGTGGAGGACCTCTACAGGCGGAAGGCCTGGGCTGGCGGTAAGGCGTCCCCAGAAGTTGGGGCCTGGGGGGGTGTCAGAACCCAGGCTTTGAGAGCACATGTCAGATCAAGTCCTGGGAATGACAGGGCTTGGCGTTGGCAGAAATACAAGTGAGGAGCGGGTGTTCTCAAATCACGGCAAACCCCCATTATTTGAACCACCCCACCCCACTGAAAACGTGTGGTTACCTTGAGTCGGGATGGTTTCCCTGGCACCACACAGAAGAGAGGGCCTTGCTCACTAGTTCTGTGACGAGGACGTCCGGAGGGCGTTTCAAGTTCTGTGACCAGGACGTAGGGAGGGCGTTTAACGTCCCGAGGAAACTCTTTAAGCTTCCGATCTGTTCTCCAGTGACCATTTCTTGAGCACCTACTCTGTTCTGAACGTTTGACTAAGATCTGGGACTGCATAGCTGGTCTCTTCCTTTTTAGGAGGGTTCTTAAACCATACCCGGCGTGAGACCTTAACAGTAAGAATTCTTACGTGGCCTTTGAATCAGATTTCCTCTAACTTCCTTGTTCGCTATTTCCTAGCAACACTGAGTGCAAGTCGTGTTATGTACCAAACAAGTGAAGTTTCGTGTTTAAAACTCATTCTGTCATCCAGACACTCCAGTGTAAGGTTTAAGGACATTTTGATGTTTATTTATTTTGGGGAGGGACAGAGGCAGAGACCGAGCATGAGCCGGGAATGGCAGAGAGAGAGGGAGACACAGAATCCAAAGCGGGCTCCGAGCTCTGAGCTGTCAGCGCAGAGCCCCACACGGGGGTCGAACTCGTGAACTGCGGGATCACGGTCTGAGCCGAAGTCCGATGCTCAGCCGGCTGTGGGTTTAATGACATGCTGAACGAGGTTCCCTGAAAGGTTTGCTGTTGGCAGTCTCTGCCCGTCACACAGTGATGGCGTCAGGCTAGCATTTAATTGCGGTTTACGTCTGAGGTGGCAGAAGGTGGCTGTGGGTCCTTATCCCGTCGTCCCCCTCAGAGGAAGCACACAGACGGCCCTTGGGAGGTAGGGGCTTTGGCTCTGGTTCCTGCGGCAGCCCCTTCACTCAGAGCCCTTGTTCTTTGGTTCCTGTAGCAGAGGAGGTGATGGCTCATTTGGTCAACATGCTGATCCCGTCCGTCAGGGATGCGCGGGCGTGGCTGATGAAGGCAGAGCTCCACTTAAATGAGGAAGGTAAGGAGCCCTTCATCCCAGGGTGATGCTCTGGGTCTCGTGGCTCTTGGTTCCGCTGATTCCCAGGTCACCGCCAAGTGGGGTCACCTATAACGCCCACTCGCTGTCTAGGGTCATCTTCCCCCAGTGAGTCGAGTAACATCTGAGCTCCCCCCTCTGACCGAGGGCTCATGTTAGTTGCTTTTTCCCAAATCTCTTGTGCCGCTCATGGGCTCCTATCGATGACACCCAGTCACTACTCATGCTCAATATAGTGACTCCCACGCGTAGACAAAGTACCGAAGAGCTGTCTTTTGGCAAACAGGGTCGTCTCTGTCAACCATTCATGTAAGTCCGCGAATATTTATTGAGGGCCTAGTATGTATCAGCGCTGTTTTGGCCTTGGGGATATAACGCCAACGCATTTGTGAGCAAAACAAAATCACTGGGAGACTTACACGCCCCTTCCTAGAGGGTTAAGGGCTTGTACGGAGTGAGTCAGGTTTCTCTCCTGACAGAACGATCTTGCCAAATTCTGTATCATCCCTCTTGCCCATCCCAACTGCCACGGCCTCTTGGCCAGACCTAATTTTTTCTTATTCCGTATATTTCATGTGCCCCAGATTGCCCTTCTGTGGGTCCTCCTAATCCAGATGCTACTGGGAAATCTAGACCCCAGAGCTGGGGAAAACTAAAAGGGACTTGGCACAAATATCTGTGTCGGGGAAAAATATCCTTAGAATATATTCCCTGCCAGGACCATGATTTTTGTGATTGTTTCAAAAGGGAGATGACTGGCATACCAACTCAAGTTTGTGGTTGAATTTGGGTTTTTGTTCGATTTCTTTGCCATTTAAAGGGTCTCTGAAATCAGGGCAGAGGCACCAGCCTGTACAAGAACTTAACTCTAGAGAAGGGTGTTTCCTTTGGCCCTGACCCAGGCTTTTTTTGCCCTTTAATTTAAAACAATTACAGAGACATTAGGTTTTATTAGCACGTTCTGTTTTACAGTGGTGTGAAAAAAAAAAAATCACCGTTCTGTGCTTTGTTCCCAGTGTTGTGTTTGTTTCTTTTTGGCTTTTGAAACAGGTATCGTCCAGGAAGATGATTACGAAAATGAAGCCGAGGACTTTGGTGAACTCCGTCCTCGAAGGCGTTCGCGGAAAGGTGGAAAGCCGAGAAAATACTAATGTCCGCTCAGCTGCTGCCTCCTAAGCCTTCAGAACATTCCATCCTGACTTAGAATTCCGAGTGCTGGGGCGGACGGGGGAAAAAGAATGTAAATTAGCTTAAAAGGGGGAGTCTAGCCATGCCTTTGATTTTTATTCTTGTTACAAGAGCTGCTTGTGCCCAGGGTCCACGTAGGCCCTCTGCTGGCCACTCCTTACCCCCAGGCCACCCTCTGCTCATCTCCGAACCTGCTTACAGCAAGGGCCCTTCTGTTACGGCCTCTTGTCTCCGTGCAACTTTTCTGCCCTCCTTCTCCCCATTTTTTGTGACCATTTCCAGCTACCTGTGCGAGTGACGGTGAGACTACCTCAGAATGTAGTCAAGAACTCCCCAGCGTCCTATGGGTGGGAGCCTCAGGACCTTTGCCCTAGAAGGCAAGCCTGGGGGGTGTTGTGGGGGATTCCCAGCCTGCCTCTCCGAGGTGGTCCTAACTCTGCCTTGGCTATGGTGCAGACACTCCACAAGTGTTTGTATGTAGCCCTATGTGTCTCACTTTCTTGGTTGAAGGAGGCTCTTGCTTTACCCCCAACTCCCACTGAGCCGGCGGCCATCCGTATGGTCCCATTCTGGAGGCCTTCGTGCCGCTCACACTTCCTGCCCACCCTCTGCCCTGCCCCCCCAGCTCAGCCTGTGTGAAAGCTCGGCTTTCACAGTCCTTCCCTGATCTGTCCTCACAGCAGAGCCAACTTCCCCCCCGTGTTGCTGCTGCTTTTGCTGCTTAGCGTTTTCTCTTTATTGTCTTTCTAAATGACTCTATTTCCTTGTTTCTAATTTGTATTCCGGGTGGTTTTTATAAATTTCACTTGCCGGAAAAAAAAAATCAAATCTTGCCGTATTATCACATTTTTATAAAGTGAAATCATTTCTCTTACGTGGCGCTGTCCGTTGACTTATTTCCGGTCTCCACTCAGTCAAGGGGTGGATCCTGGGGCTGGTTCTCTCTGGCCAGCTGGTTGACGCCTTCTGAAATGAAGACATCCGGGGACTCACAGCTGGTTGCGGTGTCTTGAGGGCTTGCCTGTGTCTCCTGAGCGTTTAGGGTGTGGACTGTGGGAGTTTTGTCACTGCTGCCTATTGGGACTGCCCCCAACAAGAACATTGCCCCGGGAGGCAGGAGACCCGGGGTCAAATCTTCTCCTGACCCCACTGAGCCGTGTAACCTGGGGTGGTCAGATCACTGAGTGCCTAGATGTGGCACTTGAGTCCGTGGGGGCTCGGGGTCTGCTGTGGGACAGAGGCGGTGACGTGGAGAAACAGCAGTGATAGAAATGCATATCATGTGGGTGGCAGCTTCATTTACATAACCCAGTGGGGCCTCAGTTTCCCCTTTAGGGGAGTTGAATGGTCTCAGAGCCCTTTGTGCACGCCCTGATGCCCGGTGGCTCTGTAGCTTTCGCCATGGGTTCGAGCACCCTCAGGTCTTGGTGCTGGGATCTCGGGATTTGCTTGTGTTGGATGAGCAGGACAGCTGAGTCTCCGGAAACAAAGCGTCCTCTGTCCTCTGATCCTATGCCTCAAGGTCCAGGAGGCTCATGACTGGGCCAGATGAGCCTGCTACCTTCTGGGTCAACGCTGTCTCATAGAACTCCCTGGAGAGAACCACTCCCGAGAATCTACCTCCTCGACTCATAGGGGTCCTCGACTCATAGGGGTGCAGAGGCTGGGGAGAGAGGAATGGGATTCAGCAGTATGGTCAGCAATTTCCCCTGATGCCCTCAATCCTCAGGCCCCACCCAGTCCAGGGGCTTTGGTGTCCCAGGCCTTGCCTGGAAGTCCGGGAAGGGGGTAGGTGTAAGGGGTCCCTAAGAGCACTCTCATGTTCGGGAACGCTAGCAGGGCTCACGGGGCTCAGCCAAAGCTCTACGGAGCACCATCTGTAAAGGGAAAAGGCACATGGGCGGAGTCGAGGGGGATGTCAAGTGCAGGCCTCTGAGGGTCCTCTCCCGGTGAACTCACACAGGATACACTTAATTCCCCCACTGACAAGTGTGACAACACATGTGAATTGTTGCCGATCAAAAATTATTAGCGACTCAGTGCTCAGAGTTTTTAACAGGGGCTGCTCACGTAGGCGTCTTCTGCCTAGCACGCAGCAAAGTCCCAGAGTCTCAGACGGAAAGCAGGTGTTCCGCATGAACTACGGTGTACAAACAGTGAGCACTGTGAGGTGCGGTTATCGGTTTTGAGGACGGCAGGAACCTTCCAGAAATTCAAGCTCCCAGACGCCAGCCAAGGGGCAGCTTTCCAAGCAGGCCTTTCAAAAGCTAACAGACCTACTGTGTTAACTCTCTTCCGCCTCAGGGGTTCCCCCAGGCTGGAGCTCTGTCGTGATCACCCCCACCCCCAGCTTGCTTTGTGGTCCTTCCCCCCACTGTGTACCTCGCTGCTGGACAGGCGTGGACATAGCTAGTGTCTACCTCCCCAGTCAAGAGGGTGGATTCTCAGGGACAGATGACCTTCCAAAAACCCATCACGAACAATCAGCTGTTTTCCTAACTGCCTCAGACGTGGATCCCACTTCTTTGCAGTCAGCATTAACCATTTAGGGTGGTGTTTGGGGCCCTTGAGGATTGTTGGGGGAAGGGAAGGGGCTGGATGGCTCCTACCAACATGTACATGCTTTGGCCTGACTGTTCTTAGCCGAGAGCCCTTGTTCGCCTCAAATTCTCTCTGGGGACAAAGGGCCAGTCTTGTAATGACGGGGGGAAGGAAGGACGCTGAGGGTCCCTCTTCCTCACAGCCGGCTGCACGTGTATGCCAGTGGGATGGGGTTCAGCTAGGATGGGAAGCACGGGACCAAGGCAGATCTGCGCGGCCTCTCGGGTTTCTAGAAGAGCCTCTTCTCTTACCGGATTATCATGGGCACGGGCCATATGACACTCTCACCGAAACACCTGAGCGGGTGAAGCGCGCTCTTCTCTGACCGTCTATTTGAACAAGTATTCGTCCACTGCATCCCTCCGTCCCGATTTCTAACAATACCTTTACTGTTTCCTATGACGGCAAATATAATCCAAACTATTTTTAAAAATCCAGCTCTTACGGAGTACTCAGTCACCAGCACCACCAATTTGGAATTAAATTTGCATTTATTTTTCCAAAAGTGGATTGAACCATACGGCCTCCACTTTAGCTTGAGTTTTCAGTGAGCCGTTGGTGTTTGCCATTTTTCCATTTAGCTCTTTGTTAAAAACTGGACCATATTCATGGTCTTCAGCCTTGCCCCCAGCTGACTACGCGAGTTCCTTCCAATGTTACACCGTCCCAGATGCTCCTGGACACTGGCTGTAACGCTTCTCTAATTTAAATCCCTAAAAGTAGGAATGCTGGCAATAAACATACAACCGAATATGATTCGGCCCTAAAAAGGAAGGAAATTCGGACACACGCTATGACGTGGATGAACCTTGAGGACGTTATTCTACGTGAAGTAAGCCAGTTGCAAAAAGACAAATACCACACGAATCCACTTACATGCATCACCTAGCGTGCTTAAAATCGTGGACAGAGAAAGTGGAATGGTGGTTGTCGGACGCTGGGGGGAGGGGACATAGGGAGGTGTTGTTCAATGGGTAGAGAGTTTCAGTAAGATAAAGTTCTGGAGACCGATTGCACAATGTGAATGTACTTAATGCTGTTGGGTTGCACGCACACAAGTTTAAGGTAGTAAATTGTATATTACGTGCATCTTGCCACAATTGAAATAACAATCTAATAATAATAAATAATTTTTTAAATCCCCTCAAACAAAAAGTGGGAATGTCAAGTTCAAAAGTGATTCCAGTTTTAATTTTAATAATGTTGGCGGAGTGCCTCCAGAGGGGCTGTCCCGGTCTTGCTTCCACCGCAGGGTGTGAGAGATCGCTTCTCCCACAGCCTCTCCAACATGGGCACTGCCGATCTGTTCTCCATCGTGATTTGGTCATGGCAAATGGGGACCGAGAGAGGGCAGAAGCTGACACTTAACTTGAAGTGTAACGAAAGAAAGTTCTTCTGTTCAGCCCATCTAGACACTTGAGTGGCCACAAAGTGAATTTGGGTTACAGTGTTCTTCAGGGTAAGTGTAGATCTCTGTGGATGCCTCCGGAAACTCCAGACTTATTCTAGCTCTTCCCCATCCCATCCCACTCCCTAACCTTAAAACCATGACTCCAAATATCACGGACTGGCCTACATAGTTCCCTGAAACAGCTGTCCTGCAGAATCACTAAAACTTGGGTTAAAAATAGCCTCGGTCTCTAAAAGAAGGTTGAGTCCCTGGAAACAAAGCCCTCTTAGAAATGTCCCCACCTCCGTAAAGGGCACACAAAAGCTGCCCCAGCTCTTTCCCCAGAGCTGGTCTCTACTCGTGACTACCCCTCCCTGCGCTGGAAACAGATTGTTGCCTGAAATCTTTTCCCGTTCTTGGTCCATCGATGGAAGAAAAGCAGGGAATAAGGGAGTATAATGCAATTACAAACAAGCTACAAGCTCGTGTCCTTATTTCCATTTTATAAATGCCCAAATGGGCTCAGAGGCCTTAAAGAGCGTGTCTGAATTCCCATAACTAGTATAAGGAGCCAAATTTCAATTTTACGTCTCACTTCAAAGATACAGCGGTGACAGTACCCTGCTTCCCAAGGGCAACCCCTCCCCCCAAAAGGTCCTATCAGTCATTCAGGTCGCAGCACCACTGAGGAGGGCCAGATGACGTGTCAGGCAGAGAACAGAGAATTCTGCAGCACCAGGAGACGTTTCTAGACAACAACCCACCTAAAGAACGCCCGGTACCTTGCTGATGGCTTCTCCCTCCCCCTTAGCAAGTGGGGCGACACATTTTCCCGGATGGTGGGTGGGAGTGAGGATCAGCTATCTCCTATTGTTGGCAGACCCAGCTTCTCTGCTGTGGGAAGGACTGAAAGTTTATCGGGTTAAACGGGGAGGCTTCCCATGAGCTCTTAACCCCTGTGCTGTTACAGAAGTTGCCAGGTGGGGAGACGGCCTCTGGCCGGCCATCCGACTTTGCGCTCTGCGGTCAGGATCTCCAAAGCATATTTAGAGTGACAAGATCAGGCAAAGCCAGTCTCAGTTGCTTCGGAAAGATATTTGTGGCTGCAGGGAGAGCGGCCACTGTACCTGCTGTGTGGATTTGCCCATCCTTTGGGTCATAAACTTAGGGATGATCCCAGGGACACAGATGTCTGGCAATTGCATGGTGTTGGTCCAAAAGGACATTCAAGGCATCCCAGTCCCCAGATCAGCTTGCTGGAGAAGGCCAGGGATAATTTAGTGAGTGTGTGTGTGTGTGTGTGTGCGCGCGTGTCAGAGAGAGAGAGAGAGAGAGAGAGATGGAATTTGAGATGTTAGGCATTGAGATGGTCATTATGGCAGGAGGATCTATGAATCCTGGAATCCTGTCCTGCAAGGACCCTGAAGGAGACAGATGTGTGAGGAGAAATGACCAAAGAAGTACCACAACGTTGTACTGTTACCTAAACGCTCTGGCCCAAACCTGCAAAAAGAGTACATATCCACATCCCTCTCCAGATTATATTCCAGTCGTTAGGAGCCCCCTGTTCAAATCTTCCTGAGCTTTCTCCCCGCCAACGTGCTGGGTCAAGGGGGAGCCACGGGTGGCTCTTTCTCCTGCTCTTAACACTCTTGGCTCTATACCTTCTAACCCCCTGGCAGCAACCTTGACCTTGAGTCTCCCCACTGATGATACCCTCCTGCTACATTCCCTGGCATCTGTCCTGAGCTGTGAAGACACACTCATCTAGCTGCGGGGCTTAAGACAAGGCAAAGAGCTACGACAATCATAACGGCTGTCACTTAGTGAAAAAGTACTTCAGTACTGGCTCACGTAACTACCGCCACAACCATCCCCATCCCACCCAGGGATACTAAGGCTCTGGGAGCTCCAGCCAGCCCCGTCCCTCAGGACTACCCACCTGCTCCAGCCCCAGCGCATGGGGACCACAGAGAAGTTAGTTTGGGTACAGAGACAGAAAGGGTGGAGGTTTTCTTGAGAATCAAAACACTATTCTTCCATCTTCTACTCCACCAGCTTCCCCTTCCGTTCAGTTTCCCTTCAAGCAGACGTCAGCGTGTTTTCATTTCTCTGGAGTCCTTTGGCTTTTTCGATTGCCGACTTGCAGGTGTTAATTTGGCACTGGGGGAAGGAGGGGGCAGCATCTGTTTTTTGTCACAGTTCACAAAGTCCGTTGTCTTGGTGAGAGCTACGATGTTGGGGGTTCTTGCCGCCATGTTGGTGGTCTTGTTGGCCTTGAGGGAGGACCCTGGGGACAATACAGGGGGTCTGGCACATCCAAGGAAGGGAAAGAGTCCCTCACACGGAATGCTACCGAGTTCACAAGGGAGGAAACGGAACTACAGATGAGGTGGGTGACTTTTTCAACTTTTTTTTCAAGCTTTTTCCGAGCTTCTGGGGCAGACGTAGGGGAAAAACACTTTAGCCCTTCTGCTAGGGCTCTGAGACGTCAGAAGAGCTGCATGAAAGGCAGCTGGTCATCCCGGACTTTGTGTCCCTGATGACACACACCTGAGCCCTCAGAACCACCCGCAGGATCACTGAGTTTCGTCATCAGCTCTTGTGGCTCATCAAAACCCAGACCTTAAGAACCCAAATTGGGTTAGAGTTCTCAGGGAGATCTAGGTTTGTAACTGAAGTGCTTTCCTGGAAGCACTTTCCTCCTATCAAGGGCTTTCAAATAAAAATTTTAAAGCAGAGATCCTGTTAGAACAAAAATAGACTCTGGAGATGCCGGCTGTCAGGCCATCTATGCTGAGGAGGGGGAATGCGGCCTGGGCACCAAGGGCACAGCTTTCGTGTGAGCAGGACTCTTGCCAGGAGTAGAGAATAGCATCTCTGAATGCTTGCCTGTGCGCGCGCGCACGCGCGCGTGTGTGTGTGTATGGAGGGCTGGGATATAAAGGAAGAAGGTACATGTGGTTGAATTTCTCATTCCGTCTGTTCCTTTGCATTTAATTTAAAGGGAAAAGAGTGCACGGGCTGTCCGGGGGTGTCCAGGTGAAATTGAACCACCGCCGTTTAGTTCAAGCGAACTGCAATCCACAAATATGTCTGAAAAGGAGTCTCTGCCAAAGGACAAACACTGTTTTGTCTACTCTTTTTATGGGAGTCAATTAAACAAATAAAGTGGGAGCCTGCCATCTGAAGGGTCTACAGATCCCTGTCTCATCCTGAGGGACGGTAGCTGGCCTATGGGGTCAGGGTGAGGGGGGGCGTTGAGAGTGGGGGTTGGGGGTGGGGGGACACTGCGCAGCGGGAGGGGGCTGTCTGACAGGAGGGAACTAGAGGCATTTCGACTCAACCTCCCCCCGCCACTGATGACAACCAGGTGAATGAGTTGGCCAGGGCCGCCATGACAAGGTACCACAGACTGAGGGCTTGAAACGACAGAGATGCATTTCCTCACAGTTCTGGAGGCTGGAAGTCAGAGATCAAGGTGCCAGCAGTTTGGTTTTTCTGGAAGCTTCCTCCCCTACGCTTGGAAATGGCTGTCATTTCTGTGTATCTTTGCATGGTCTCCCCTCTTTGCGTGTCTGTGTCCCAATTTCCTCTTTCCGTAAGGATACCGGTCATATTGGGTTAGAGCCCACCATAATTCACCTAAAAGGCCCTATCTCTAAATACAGTTACACTCTTAGGCAGTGGGGATTAGGACCTCAATCTATGAATTTGGGGGGGCCACGGCTCAGCCTGTAGCACCAGGTAAAGGCCTCAGCTTTGCTGAGCAACCCTTGAGGCAGAATGACTTTGGTTGGAGCCCTTAGCCCCAGTGGCCCAAGTGCAGAGGGCGGAGCCTGTGATGGTGACTTTGGGCTGCGGAGAGGGGACTGAGGGTTGATGGCATCTGGTTGACTCTACCGTTGAAAGTGGGGTGTGGACGGCTGGCTGGCTGCGGGGGACCTAGAGGCTGTCCAGTGACCTTTCTCTTCCGCCTCCCTTTGCGCTTTTCTGATCCTACTGCCTGAACATCTCCCTCATTCCGGCAGCCTCGGTTTCCCTGCTGTGCTCGTGACTTCATAGCAAGTCTTCCCGCCCCAGCACCTCTTCCAAGGACCTGCTGACCTTTTCTGCCTTGAAGTGTCAGTGGCACAGTAAACTCAAGTGCCCCAAATAAGTGCTCTGCCCCTTGGGCCATGTTTTGGTCCTGATTTCTCAATTTCCATCAAGGGCCCTTTTCCCTTCAGTCATGAGTCTCAGAAGAGGCTGGTTGCGTCCTTCAACAAGGCTGTGACCTCCCCGAGGGCAGGACTTGGGCTGTTCCACCGTGGCGTCCCCCGTGCCTCTGCGTAGGCACCCAGGAGCTATCTGGAGACTGAGGGAATGAATCTCCAACTCGGTTTTATTCCCAAAGCTAACTTGTAATCGATCACCCAGCCTGAGAGATGGCTCAATGTCATCCACCCTTCCGCAAACATTTATTGGACACCTACTACGTGCTTTGACAGTCGATTTCATGGGCTGAAATGTAGCCGGGTGCTAGGGATGTGGGACAGAGTAGGAGGTGCCAGGAGTGTCCTTGGAAGACAAGTCCACACTCCCCTGCCCCCCAACTGTTTCCTCCGTCCTGACTCAGGTGTTCATTCCCTCTCATTTGGACTACGGCACCCTGTTGGAGGCGGTCATGGAGAGGATGACCTCCAAGCTGGATCTGGTTCCTCCACCCCTTCCCCTGTCCTTGGAAAGTTCGTTTCAACCATCTTTCTCATGGTGGGAGCGGCTTTCAAG
Source organism: Lynx canadensis (assembly GCF_007474595.2). Taxonomy (NCBI): domain Eukaryota; kingdom Metazoa; phylum Chordata; class Mammalia; order Carnivora; family Felidae; genus Lynx; species Lynx canadensis. The sequence goes on along the minus strand of NC_044311.2, from coordinate 4,970,221 downwards.
GACACTGCCTTGAGAGAGCAACGTGTCGTTGAAATCCTTGGACACACCGCCCTCAGTATACGGGCGCCGGATTGCGGACCAGCCCCCGCCCCGTCCGGGGCTGCTCAGCTTTGTGGCTTCTCTGTGGCTTAGCCACACCGTCTGCTTCCTAAAGCTCATGTTGGCCACGTCGTTCCACTGCTCAGAGGCACCTGGACACCAGCCTGCTGATCAGGCTATCCCTTGTCCAGACTCCTCTGCCCCCAAGGCACTTACTGTCTTTCCTACCCGTTGCGAGGGTTTACTGCGCTTCCCAGCGTCTGCACTTTTGCCCATTGCTAGTTTCTGCCTGGAAGTCCCTTTCCCAGCCAGACTCACCTGTCGAAACTTTTTCCTTCCCTTAATCCTCTTTTCCCCGCCTCCAGGCCGCCACCTCCAGGAAGACTTCCCTAACCCCCCACGTGGAAATTCTCCTATTGTTCAGGGGAGGGGTTGCCGCGCTGCTCCCCGGCAGGCGGTCTCCGCACCTCCATTGCGGCGTTTTGGCAGAGGCGGAATAGGGCTTTGGTGCGCCCGCCTGTCCCCGTCTAGCCTGGACTGCCCAGTAGAGCAGTCGCCAGCCACATATGGGGATTTTAAGTAAAATCAGCTCAGATGAAACATAACTGAAAATTCGGTTCCTTGGTCACACCAGCCACATTTCCAGGGCTCGGTAGCCACACGTGGCTGGGGGTTCTGAAGGACGGGGTGGGGGGGGGGAGGGAAGGGCAGGGAGGGCCTGGGAGCCGAGCACCTGCTGCTTGGCCAGGCATAGTGCACAGCCCCCTAAATTGGATGGGGCTGGTGCTGGCGGTGGTGGTGGTGGGGTGTGTGTGTGCGCGCGTGTGTGTGTGTACGTGTGGGTGCAGACAATTGCTATTCTAGACAGATTTTCCCATCTGGATGAGACACATTTTTGGCTCACAGCTTAAAACAGAATCAGGGCCAAGAGCGTGCTCTCGAACGCTTGCGTCTGGGACTGTCATAATGTTTGAGTGCCGCTTGCTTTGTTCCCTGTCCCCCTGTGCTACCTTGCCCAGCCCTGCCCAGCCAGCCGGGCGGGCTGGCAGAGGAGCCGCCCCCCCCCCCCCCCCCCCACCCAAGCCTGGCTTCTGAGAAGGGACATGGAGAGAGTAAATGCACGGAGGCCCCGGTACAGGGGGGAGAGCAAGCCTCCTGGCTTTTTTCCAGCCCGGATCTGGGGCTGTATGTCAGTCTTAGCTTCGAACAGACGCACTTCCCTTGCAGCAACAACGAGCTGGTTTCTCCGGGAAACCCAGGCTGCAAGCCCTCCGGCTGTGAGTGGGAGGCTCTGAGCTCTGTCAGGTGCAAAGCAAGAAGTGGGGCATCTCCCCCGTCAAACTTGGTCGCCTTCCCCCTAAATGCTCCCAGGCATTCGTGTCACGGGATACTTTCCACGCCTGAGAATCAGTCTGTCCCCGGCCAAGGAATGGACGTCCACGAGCTACCCAAGCACAGCAGTTGCGGCCTCTGTGCGCAGCACCCGGTGCCCGGCGGGCAGCTCAGGGCTGTCGTTGTGCTTAATCTTCCCAGTGACCTTGAGAAGCAGGCAGTGAACGTTCTGCGGATGTAGACACTGAGGTGTGAGGGGGCGAGGCTGTGTGGCGGGGTCTTTCCCTCACCCCCTCTCCGAGCACAGCTCCACACCTCACTGGTAGAAACACGAGGGATGTTACTGGCTCCCCCCTCCATGCCCTTGACAGCAGTCGGATTGGCCCCTCCTGCCAGCCAGCCTGAGCCACGCACCCCAGCCGGGACCCGATAGAGCTTCAGGTACCTCTGACTCCCTCAACTCCTGTTAAACCATCAACCTCCGCACCCCCTCCCCCCCCGACCCCGCATCAGTAGCACAGATGCCTTTACAGAAGATGACATTGTCGGGCAGGATGTGGGAGCCCTCAGCTGCCTACCACGCCTCCCAGCATTGCTTCCACCACGGACGGGGCACCGACTGCTCGCTTCCTCCCTTGGGCTCTTCGCGGCTGAACTCACTCATGCCCCTCTGCACGTTCCCGCCTAAGAGACACCCCCACCTCATCGCTCCTGTGCTCCCCTCCCGTCTTCAACTTTTCTCTGTCCACCCCCTCGTGGCAGATTGTGTTTCCCAAAAATCGGCACAGAAACATTTCTAGTCCACGTGCTTTACCGGCACTTGGACACCCGTCACCAAGAGATGCTTCATTTTCCCTCCTCTTGCACCAGTGGGACTTTGCTACTACCTTAAGGGACAGCACATAGAAGACGGGAACTAGTACTTCCAAGGCTAAGTCAGAAAAAGTGATACGGCTTCCTGCCTCTCCTCACGATTCCTGCTTCTGGCTTCTGCTTGGCACATATCCTACAGGAAAAAGTCCGTAAGACCACAGGGGATATGACCCTGTGTATTGCAGTTTTAAAAGACACTCCCCTGACCCAGTTTTGAGGTCCTAACTAGAAGCCGGTTAGTTCTTCTTCCTGATCAGCTAAATCCACCCTCGATCTTATCAGGTTTTTGCACCTGGGCCACCACACACACGGGCTACCCCATGTAGCCCATTGGGGCTGCCCATTGGGGCTGCCCCAATTTCCCAGGGCCAGGCACCAAACAGTCAAGGACAGACTCTATGCCCCAGAAATTATTCACACTGGCCAGTCCTAAACCTGCTTATCCTGCCTGCCCCTTCCTTCCTTCAGAAGCCACAGTGCCCACAGTTCTCCTTTCTCGTTTTGCCTCCTGAACAAACCTGGTGCTTCCCTGAGTGGCCCTGCATGGTGTGCTGTGTTCTCCCAGGGAACGGTAAGTAACAAAGCTGTAAAGGTCTTTCAACTTTCTCTCTCTGGTCTCAGCATACATCACCCAGGGTGATATCTCAAACACCTCGACACCAGCCCAATTGGTTAGAAGTTGTTGTGTAACAAACCACCGTAACAACCATTGAGAACAGCAGTCATTCATTATTAGAGCTCATAGGTCACGAGCCAGGGCTTGGCCGAGCTTAGCGAGGCTTGCTCATGTGTCTGTGGGTCACCAGGGGGCTTTGCTCTGGGCTAAGCCTGGCCAAGCAGTCTCATTTGGAATAGATCTGATCTGCCTGGCTTTCGTTCCCCTCCTGGGACCGGTGGGTGAGCCTGGGCTTGTCCTTTTCATGAAGAAAGCAGAAGCACAGGGAGCAAACTGAAATTCAGAGTCTCTCGAAGCCCAGGCTTAGAGCTTACCTCCACCCTCAGTCTCATGGTATTGGCCAAAGCCAGCCACATGGATGTCAGGAGTGGGGAATTATGTCCCACCCATAGTGAGAGACCTCTGAACAAGTTATCTAAGAAAGACAAAGGGCATGGATACAAGGAGGAACCAAGAACTGGGGTTATTAATGAAAATCTACCATTTCCCCCAAATAATGCTACATCCAGAGTTAGATTGGTCTTCATAAAACTATCTTTTATTATTGATCATTAAACTGAAAACAGCGATTTTGGAATAATATATTTTGAAATTGGTTATTTTCAACTGGGTTTTTGTCTATAAACGCAACAATTATGCATACAAGACAAAACATTAAAATTACACGAGAATATACTATGGATATGAAGGTTTCTTTCCTCCTGACTTTTTAGCTTTCATTCCAATACTACTGCCCTTTTTCTTTTTCACTTAATAACATACCTTATATGTATTAATATATAATAACATCCCTCTCTCTCTCTTTTTTTTTTTTTACAATTACAACATACATAGCTTAACAAGTCTCATATTGATGGATGTTTAAATTGTTCCCAATCTCTTACCATCATAAACAATGATGTCGTTCATTCATCTCTGCATACATACGAGAACATGTCTGTAGGATAGATTCTTAGAAATGGATCTGGTGGGTTAAAGTGTGTGTGCATTTGAGATTTTGATAGGTTTTGCTAAATTGCCATGAGCTGATGGTTAATTGAGATGATTAATTTTACAATGTCTGAGAAATGTATTTTCCTATATCTTTACCAAAGTGTTATTACACTTACTAACCTTTGCCGATGGAATAGTTATATCCAGTAATCTGAATTTTAATACTCATTCCTCATATTATTAGTGAGCTTATGAGAACCTTTTCAGACATTTAAAATCCATTTGTGTTTACTTTTCAGTGACGTGTCTATTCATAATGTAATAATTTTGTACGGTGACATATGGTAACGATAGCTATTGTGGTGAGCGTTGTGTAAGGTATGTAATTGCTAAATCAATATGTTATACACCTGAAACTAATATAACATTGTGTGTCAACTATATTTCTATTAAAAAAAAAGATGGAGTAACAGGGACTTGACTTACCTTTCTGCTTTAACAACAACAAAAGAAGGACAATAGTAAATGACACAGTGGCACTTCAGACTCTGACCATCAGGAAAGTGATCCTTGAGATGTGGGAAACAAATCAGGTGAGCCCTATGATGGCCACAGGTTACTGCCTGGAGGGCATTCCTAGGACATGATGCATGGAGAGACAAGCTAGGCAGAGACCAGAAGTCTCCCTAAGCTGGGATGGAGTTGGGAGTCTGGTAAAGCCAAAGTGGCTAGAAGTCTCAGGGCACGGTGCCGGAGACAAGTGAGTTGTACGAAGAGAGAACTCCAGAGATATGCAGAGGGCGCTGGTCAGGTATTTAGCCTAGTACTGTATGTGAGAAACTACCAGGGGCCAGAGGAAGAGCCATTCAAAAGGATTAGAGGGGGCGATGGTACACGAAGCTCACCCAGGGCTTGGAATAGTGCCTGTTCTCAAAAACCAGAGTAGAATACCTCAGAATTCATAAGGCATCCCAAAAGGGCTAAGAAAAGTCTTGCCTCGGAAGTGAGAAAAATTGACCCTACGCTACATGACTATCCAGTCCTACCTAACATTAAAAGGATCAGACTGTTTCCAAGTTCCTTAACTGTGCCCCAAAACGATGTCTGAGAGTATTTGTAAGACTGCAATATATCCAACAAGTTAAATTATGATGTGTAGCATTCAACAAAAAATTATTAAGAAGGCAAGGAAGAAGAAAAATGCAGCCCATATGAGGGGGAAAAAAATCAATCATTCCTGACCCAGGAATGACACGAGTGACAGAAGTAGTAGATGGGGACATCAAACGATGGTCATGACTATACTCCGTGTGTTCAGGAAACTAGAGGAAAGATTGAATAGGTTAAGTAGAGACAAAGAAGATCTTAAAAAAATATCTGAATTGAACTTCTAGAGATGAAAACTATATTGTGTGAAATGAAAATGCACTGTCTAGGATTAACAGCTGATCAGAAGAAAAGATTAGCGAGCCTGAGTGTATGACTATCAAAACCATCCAAAATCAAACGCATAGGGGAAAAAAAGAACACCGAACAAAACAAAACAAAGCAAAAGAACAGAGCACGTGTGAGCCCGCCAGTGGCACAAATTCAAATAGTTAAATGTAACTTTATTTGGAGCCCCTGAAGGAAGGAGGGAGCCAAATATATACAGAGAACTAACAGCTGAAAGATTTTCCAAGTTGATGAGAATGATAAACCCATAGATCCAAGAAGCTCAATGAAACCCAAGTACACACACACACACACACACCCAAATCAAAGCAAATGAAACCAAAAACTGACTACAGCAACAACAAAACACACACACACAAAACCGCACCAAGGCACATTACGATGAAATTTCTTAAAATCAGCGGTAAAGAGAAACTTACAATGTAGCCAGAGAGAATAAAAGGCCCATTGTGAACAGAGGAACAAAGGTGAGAATGACAGCATATTTCTTGTTGGAAACAATGCAAGCTAGAAGACCCATCTCTAATGTACTGAAAGAAAAAAAAATATCAAGCTGGAAACTATATGCTGCAAAAATATGTCAAAAAATATGGTGAGGAGGTCACAAAACAATGCGATAAAGCCCTCTAAATTCCATCCTTCTATAAAAGCAGCAAAAAAATGGGCCAAATCTGTGAGAAGCAATGTTTTGAAACTCTGGAAATTAACCAAAGGCTTATAGCAACTCAGAGAATAGTTATTCAAGAAAAAATGGCTGATTCTTGGTCACGATAATGAGCTTTGCGGTGTTTTAACTTATCCCAACCCCGTTCTTGACTCCCCATTTCAGTAGTACTTATTCTTAGTACCAGAGGAAACAGAATGAACCTCATTCACAAAGAACTATAATTCATTATTTGTTCTGATTGTATGGTGGTTCCCTGGAAGACTGGCTCAAAAGCTTGTCTTTGTTTCGCCTAACTTGGACCTGGCCCACTGCCACATCTGCTTCCCGAAAGCCATTTGTCGAAAACCTTTACAAACTGGGGCACCGGGGTGGCTCTGCCGGTTAAGCTTCTGACTTCAGCTCAGGTCATGATCTCACAGTTCGGACCTCGTGTCGGGCTCGGCACTGACCGCTCAGGGCTCAGAGCCTGCTTTGGATTCTGTGTCTCCCTCTCTCTCTCTGCTCCTCCCCTGCTTGTGCTCTTTCTCGCTCAAAAATAAATAAATACACATAAAAAAAAAAAAAAGAAAACTTTACAAGCTAACAGGCTAACGTCTTAGTTGCTGCTTGAGGTGATAGGTAACGGTTGGAGCCAACAGAAGAGTAACCTCAAAGCTCGGGAGGAAAGGCTGGGTAATGAGATACCTATAAGGACTGTGAAAAGCTATGACGAATTTCTGGAACGATGGAAGTCCACGTGCATACTCAGGCATGTACGCATGCTCTTAGGAACGACTACAAGAGCGTCCTAAGGATTAACCTGCTGCTGACCTTGAGGCTCTGAAGAAGCCGGAAGTGAAGGTTAAGGTAGGGTTCTAAAGTGTGTGGCTGCATGTTAAACAGGTGCCTCACCAAGCGCACAAAACTTCTCCCCAAAGATTAGAAGCTTTGTCGTTCAGGGCATCTAAGGAAACCTCTGTCTCATTAATTGACCACTATGGGAACAGAGAATTCAGACCACCCATGAAAAATGATACAGACTGTAAAATTAGTTCCCTAAATAAACAACTATAATAAACAGCAGCAACAGAAAACACCAGGGAAGGGAGAGAATCAGATTTCCAGTGTTGCCAGTTATAACATTAAAAAAGTACAATTTCCACAAAAATTGAAAGAAGCAAGAAAGTCCGGCTCATTCGTAGGAAAAGAGAAATTAACAGAAACTGCCCCCAAAGAAACCCTGACATTGGAATTACCAGGCAAAGAATTTCAATCAACTGTCTTAAGTATGCTCAAGGAGCTCAAAGAAATCACGGGCGAAGATCTGAAGACAGCCAGGCGAACAAGCTCTCATGACACAGGGGACATCGATAAAGAGACAGAACTGATAAAAAAAGGAAATGCACAGAAACTTTGGAGGTGAAAAGTGTAACTCAAAAGGAAATCACACGTAGACATGCCATATTCAAACTGTCAAAGGCCAAAGAGAGAATCTTGAAAGGAGCAACAGAGAAGACACTGGTCACATACCAGGGATCCTCAACAAGATTTAAGAGCTGATGGATCGTCAGCAGGAAGAGATTCTCTGAGTAGTATGCTTGCACGGTCCTCCACTGAGGTTGAAGGAATGTACCTAATGCTGGTGATTGGGGGTGTCAGCATGGGGGTGGGAGGGGCATCCTTCCTGCTCAGTGTAGGTGTCCACACCTCGGAGCCCCTGCTGCTGACTGCCTCTCCTGAGTGTCAGTTTGCCAGACGTATGGTGGGACCAGGGAGTGCAGGGAAGACACAAGGGCCAATCAGCTGAAAGCAGGGGGTGGGGGGAGGTGTAATCAAAAGAGACAGGGGGTGACCTTTCTGACCAAGAGTTACCTAGTCTATGGCTAAGCATTGTTGCTGTTGACATTAATCGTTTTTTAAAAAAATGTTTATTTAGTTTTGAGAGGGAGGAGGGGCAGAGACAGAGGGAGACAGAATCGGAAGCAGGCTCCAGACTCAACTGTCAGCACAGAGCCCGACGTGGGGCTCGAGCTCAAAAACTGAGAGATGATGACCTGAGCCGAAGTCGGCCTAACCGACGGAGCCACGCAGGCACGCCAACGTTTACCGTTTTGAAAAGATGTTTCAATCTTGCCTCCTCCACGGACCAAGGGTTAGGACCTCTGACTCTGCCCCCTCAAAAGTGCTTCTCTTCCTCTCTCTCTTTCAAGGACCTGTGGGGCAAGGCCACCCGGGCACAAAGATGCTCCGGAGGAGAGCTTTCTTGCTTAGCGGAAGTTGGCTCCGCTTACGTGGGCTCCGAACTCGTGGCCCAGGTTGCCCGTGGCCTGGCTGGGTTGCCTGGCCACAAGGCTCAGACGCCAAAATCTGCTGAAGTGACAGAGGGATCCACCGCCATGCCACCCCCCGCCCCCAAGGTGGTTCCCTTCTTCCTTGGAGGCTGAGGACTGCAGCCTTTGGTTGCCGCCAGTATACTAGTCCGGAGGCCACTGAGAGGTCCACCTTCCCTAGCCCCTCAGCCACTTTCTGTCAAGCCTTCTGCTTAGAGAATTTCTCACAATTAGAAGTTATCTTGTGTATTTGTTTTCTTTTCTACTGTCTGTCTTCTCCCAACGGAATGGCAGTTCCTTGAGAGTTGGAATTATCTCTTTATTCACTTCTACATCTTCAGCACCTAGCAGTGTCCGTCCCTAGGGCCCTCATGCATATTCCTTGAACAAGTGAATGATTGGAGGGGCAGGGCTGGGGTGGTGAGCCTCCCGGAGCCTGTCTAAACTTCCCTCCATCCTTTCCCAAGGGTGCAGAGAGGCTGCGTTGTCAACGTTTCGCAATAAGGGAGCTTATAAAAGAAAAGAGGAGGTAGGGCTAGGGAGCGCGCCCTAGATCAGCCCAGGGGTCTGGACTGGCTGGATGTGAGGACCAAGGGTCACAACTGTGGCAGGTGACGTTCACAGCAAATAGTTCTGCGTCAGCTGCTCTGAGAGCTGACTTTTCGAAAATCCCCAGTTATACTTGGCATAACTTCTTGGTATAAGCCTTCCGTGGGAATAGATCAAGTACGGATCCCCATGGCTCTTCTCTACGTTTTTCCTGAACAAGTTCCCAGAAATAATTTAGTGTTCATTATTAGCATGCTGGCCCTCCAAGCCCACTGGGCTGGAACCCTCCAGACAAGTCTGAAGGCATTTAAGGTGACAGGCGTATCCCAGCTAACCTGGGTGTGGCCCCACATTTTAGCCCGATTTCTCATGATCTCAACCAGGCACTACCTGGCTTTCCAGCTGCATCACATTTGAAGCGTCTACAAGGCTCTTATTCAACATAGCCTTGTAGGCAGGCAGCCCACTCAGTTCTCCAGTTTTGCGAGAGAAAAAGGAACATCTTTCCTCCAGCCTACAGGGACTCAAGATTCTTTTACAAGCTCTGCTTCTCTGAGGGGCTAGGGTAGATACTGCTTGACCAGTGCCACCAGTATACTGTATCCAGTCCCACCAGTATGGATTGCTTCTAGGCCGTCCCCAGTTGGTCCAGCCCAATGCTGCTCCTGACAAGAAAACTCAGATGGCATTGCTGATGTACAAAAAGTGACTCAGTCTTACCTTCTTTCATAGACCAAGAGTTAGGACTCTGTGCCTTCATGCAAAATGGTCAACGTCCTATAACCTGGGCTGCAAGACTGCTCTAGGCATGTTCCAAGCAGAGCATGGCAATTTCAAAAGAAGGCAAGACATCTTAAAGCCTTGAATTTATGCTGATTCATGCACAATGAACTCCCCAGTTTCATTAAGCTTTAATCTGTTACTTTAATACAGATGCATATCACTTTATATTACTAGTCTCTTTCCCAAATGCCCTGGCTATTCCTTTTTGAGTTCTTTCACATTCCATACGCCAAGTCTCCGTAACACTATCTCAGCACAGGACTCCCCAAATATCCAGTAAAGCACGGCGTCTGTGGGAGCAACCTTTCGGGGAGCACGAGCACTGAGCAAGTGGGTCAGAGCCAGTTGAGAAGCACACATTAGGTAACTGCCTCGGTTGGTTGTTGGCATAGCAACCGTTTATAAGGCATTGCGGATACATCCCCAGAGCTCCGGGGATGCATTGCTGTGTCACTTTTGGAAGATGGTTTTTGGTCTACCACCCATGCCCACCTCCATGGAATGGGGGAAGGAGGGTGAGTCTGCTTTATGGAGAGCTGAACAATGCCTGGAGAGACATCTCTAAAGGAACATCATTGCTCTGCTCAAATACTTGCCACATCAGAGCTCAGACGATTCCAAGAGGGCTGAGATTTTAGCACTCACTATCCTTTGGGTCAGAGAACATAGAAAACATGTTTTGCTACATACTTGCACACACTGCAAATCAGCTTCCTTTCTGGCTTTTTGCTCACCCTCTCCTTGGTCCTTATTCCCTTTGGGAAGACTACATCATCTCCAAAGTCTGGGTTTGAGCACTTGTGTGTGCCCGTAAAATATGCTGTGATTGCCTTTTTACTTGCCTGTAACCCCAGCTAGCTCACTGACTTCTATAGATGGGGGATCACGTCTGTTTTGTTCACTCTTGTATCCACAGGGCATAGCTTTGACATAGAATATATTCAGACATAGTGAATATTTATTGTATGAGTGAATCAGTGTAATTCGAGCAGATGGCCATTTTAGCCAAACCACTGAACACAGAGGTGGCCCCTTAGAGAGACCTTGTTTCTTTTTTACCCATTTTGTAAATCAGCATTCTGGGATTCCCACCCCCCCCCCCCCCAGCTTTCCTCACTCTGGCTTTATTTTTAGCATTTTTTTATTTAGAACAATTTCAAACTTACAGAAAAGGTGTAATTGGGCCCAGGTCAGTCTGCCCCCAAATAGCCAAAGCGGTGTATTGATTATTTTTAATTAAAGTTACTTAAGAAACAGCTGATGTGGGAAGGACACTCAGACCCTCTTTTGTCTCCCTGGAAGCAGGACGATGAATCTCCCATGTGGACGGGACCCTCCCTATACTAGGAGGAAAGGAGACGACACCCTTATTGACAGAGATGGAGAATTGGAGGCCAAGAATATGCAAAATGCAACTTGTCGCTTCTTTACTAACGTACTACCCCTACCCCAAACTTCTTTGCCTCGTCAATTCCTCACAAATTTATTGTGTCTTCGTTTAAAAAGTATCAAAGCTACCTACTTTGGTCGCTTCTTCGGGTTGTGCATCTATGAGACCTCCGCACGAATGGATTAAATTTCTTTTTTCTCCTGTTAATGTGTCTTGGGTCGATTTAATTAGTAGACCAGCCAAAAGAACCAGGAAAGGTAGGGAGAAACTTCCCTTCCCCAACACTTTGGGCACAGTTGGCAGGCTCTGCTCGCTCCTGGGACTGTTGTGGATGAGAGATCCTGGGACCTCTGACACAAAGCCGAGGGAAGGTAAGAATTCCTGCTACGTCAGCCTCCTGAATCTCTGTCTGCAGGGTGTGGTGGCACCCGAGGTGCAAGAGTCTTTGTCCGAGTTTACATCAGCAGGAGAAAATATTTGTGGAACTAGTCCCTTGGGTATGGTGACTCTGTTAAAGATTTGCTACGCATGGGGCGCCTGGGTGGCGCAGTCGGTTAAGCGTCCGACTTCAGCCAGGTCACGATCTCGCGGTCCGGGAGTTCGAGCCCCGAGTCAGGCTCTGGGCTGATGGCTCGGAGCCTGGAGCCTGTTTCCGATTCTGTGTCTCCCTCTCTCTCTGCCCCTCCCCCGTTCATGCTCTGTCTCTCTCTGTCCCAAAAAAAAAAAAAAAAAAAAAAAAAATTAAAAAAAAAAAAAAAAAAAAAAAAAAAAAAGATTTGCTACGCATACTCTCGCTTTTTACGGATCCCTTTCCTCCCGGGGATGGTTACTATATTTCTTTGTCTCTGTCTGTTGTGTCATTTGTCATAAGGGGAAAAAAAAACCCAAAGGGTAGGACACAGGCATAGGATGCATCAGCTTGCTGTTCAAGCTGGTCTAACGGACTGGTGAGTTCAAGGTTCCAATCAGACTGGCGTCTGTTTAGACGAGCTTTGTGGTGGGTCATCTGCGTAAAAACCGGACGGGGTTTTTCCCTTTTGTCTTGTTCTGCGTCCTGAGAACTCAGCTTTGTGACCAGCGAGAATGTTCTCTTTGGCCTCTGCCATTCAGAAGGCATACCTACCAGCGTGCATTGGTGGCCTGTCACGTAGACAGGGATTCTGAGACATACAGTTACACACAGCACACAGCCAGCTCTCAGGGGAGTTTGTCGTAAGAGGTCCCAGCGCATAAGGACCCTTGTCATCTCAACCTTTGTAATCTTGTCTATGCTGGAAATTCTCATTCCAGTAGTGTTTGCTCAGTGTCACAGATTAGTGGGTCTGTGACTGAAGACATCTCACGCTCCCACGAGAGACTGGAGACACGGTCTTCCCTGCACAGTTCTTACCGCCTGTGACAACGAAACCCTTTGCCTTTTTTGTTTTTAATGTTTATTTATTTTTGACAGAGAGAGAGAGACCTAGCCTGAACGGGGGAAGGGCAGAGAGAGAGGGAGACACAGAATCTGAAGCAGCTCCAGGCTCCGAGCTGTCAGCACAGAGCTCGACGCGGGGCTCGGACTCACGACCTGAGCCAAAGTCAGACGCTCAACTGACTGAGCCACCCAGGTGCCCCGAAACCCTTTGCTTTTTTAAGCTTATTCTGCGAGTAAACTTTCTGCATCTTGTAAGGGCTGTATCTTTTGCACTCTCTTTTGGGACACCTCTCATGTCCATGGTTCAGCCATAAAAGGGCCTGAAGCACTGCGAAAGTTTGTAAGGTGCAGGAACCCCCTCCTTCTGTGAGAAGGGTGAAGTTACTTAACCAACAGCGCCCCCCAGGTGCCCTAGAAGGGTGAAGTTACTTAAATCAGGTAGCAGCCAGGGACACTGAGTTGAGACCCTTGTTGAGAATAATGAAAATGGAATCCAGTAGGAAAAAAACTGACTGAGGAAGCTGGGAACATCCACAGGGACCATCCCTCTGGAAAAGGCCGAAAGCCCCCTGTATACCGTGCAGGTGTTTTCAACACCACATCGCTGTCTCAAGGCTGTGTGCTCGCATCAGGCTCTGGGCGCAGGAAGGGCAAATACATCCCACATTTCAAGGAAGGGGAAGGGGTAAGGAGTCGCTGAGCACCTGGGGCTAGCTCACGGGTCAACCGGTGGCCACATCTTTTTAATGACCTTCCCCAACATGCTGCTCTGGTACTCCTTCAAGTTTCCAGTACTCTGAGATTGTCCCGACCTTTTGGTACAGGAAATCATACGTGTATGTTGTGATGCAGTGGTTTGGTCTGGGTAGGAGCTAGCAATTCAGGATGGCTCACGATGGGCGGACAGAATCCGCCCTAATTATATGGTGAGGTTCTAGAAGCAATGGGACCGGAGGAGTGAGGCTTCCCCCCAGGCACATACAAACTCTCACACAGCTGTGAGATTTCAAGGGGGAGTCGCCAGGAATTCCTAGGGACAGTGGAGGGAGCCAGGAGCTGGTTGTGTTAGCAGACGCCTACGTGTGAGAGACAGGAAGTCCAAGCGTCTTGACTGCCTTCACAGAGGTGAGGGACACTGGTGGGGTGCTGTGCCACTTGGCATCACATGTGCGATCAATAGCCTGTCAACATAAAACTGGGAATGGTCACTGCAGAAATAAGCAGCAAGCCTGGAAAAGAGCTTTAATGTTTTGTTTTTTTTTTTAATTTTTTTTAAAAAAGAAGGAGAGAGGGAATCCCAAGCAGGCTCCATGCTCTCAGCGCAGAGCCTGACACAGGGCTTGATCCGATGAGCGTGAGATCGTGACCTGAGCCCAAATCAAGAGCCAGACGTTCAACCCAGGGAGCCACCCAGGTGCCCAGAACTGGAAGAGAACTTCAGAGATTCACTCCTCCCCCCCTCCTTCTCTCCCTCCCCACTTTGTGGCAGAGGAACTGAGGTCAGGGAAGGAAGAGCTAAGTCGGAGGCAGAGAACTGGACACCAGTTTGGTAAATTGTATCATTCCTGGTTGTTAGCTCTTTCTCTTCCCGGGGTTTCTCGTTTGCCCATTTTGTTGCTCTTGCCCGTGGATGGACGACATTTCCACCAATGACATCAGAGTTGGCCATCTTGGCTTTTTGGCCAATGGACTGTGCCATTTACCACATGTAAACATAAGCTCTAAAGGCATCGGAGTTTCCGCCGTTGCCTCTCCCTCCGCCGTGAGCGTGTTGTGTCCCAGGGAGAGGCTGGATCCCAGAATGAAGAAGGTATGTGGAGCATATCCATAGCTGACACGGCCCACGTGTAATATGGACAAGCAATAGTCCTTTGCTGCCGTAAGCCACGGAGATCTTTAGGTGGTTGTCGGTGGTGTTTTTTCCCAGCATAACGTAACCAGAGTTGATGGTACAGGCACGGTACCTTGTGTATTTAGGGGGTGATCAGATCAAGAGGAATCACCTAGAAAGTCTCCTGATATGGAGACTATCCTGAATGAGCCTTTGCTGCATAACAAACTACCCCAAAACTTGACGGCTGAAAACAACAATCCTGAATTTAGTTCATGGTTGTTCGGGTCTGCAGTTAGGGCTGTGTTCGGCTGAGTGACCGCATTCAGCTAGTGGGTTGGCCGAGGTTGGCTGGTCTCAGATGGCCTCATTTACCTGTCTGGTGTTTGGCTGGCTGCTAGCTAAGGCAGGGGTAACTGGGTTATTTATCTCACCATCTAGTAAATGAGCCTCGGCTCATTTATATAGTGGTCTCAAGGTTCTAATCGAAGTGCAGCAACAGGGCGAGCCCCATGGTCAAGTTCTCTTGAAGCCTCTGCCTGTGTCATGGTTGCTAACGTCCCATTGGCCAAAGCAAATCCCATGGCCAAGCCCAGATTCAGTGGGTGAAGAGATGAACTTGCCCTTTTATGGGAACATCTGTGGATCTGCAATATCCCTTTGCAAGGCTGAAGACAGGAGGAGGGGCAGGAATTAATGGCTATTTTTATAACCTGCAATAATGAGATCCGGGACTTTGAGCCTGGTGCTGCAGTTAAAAAGAATTTCTGGCATATTTGCTTTGGACGAATGATGACTGGATTCTGCTTGTGTAAGGCAAAGAAGCGAATATTTGTGACCAAGAGGGAAAATGTATTGAATGCATTATCAGTCCTAATTATTGGCTCCCCTTCCTTATGAGAGGACGTTTATCTTTGATGGTTGCCATGTGACTTGCAGTGTCCTCTATGTAGGAGGAAATGATTCTCTGATCCCAAGGGTATCAGGTTTAACCAAATGACTTACTCTGGCCAAGGAGATGTAAATGGAACCGATGTGTGCTGTTTGCCGTAGAAACTTTGGGAGCCATTGCGCTATCTTGACCTTGTTCTCTTTTCTGTGCCGTGGTAGGGTTTGCTTTTCTAGCCATGGATTCTGTTCCATGAAAACGACAAAGAAAAGTCAAAACTGAGCTGCAGAAGATATGCCAGATGTGATAAATAAACCACTGATATAAGCCACCGGGATATCTGTGGCCACAGTGTATCCTAGTGAAAACTGATCTATTAGGGACCCCTGATCCCCAGCCTAGGTTTCTAATGAATTATTGCTGATGGGAGCCTGGCAGCTCCTTGCATCAACATGCTGGAGAAAGCGGTATAGACAGAACTCCACTCGGGCCCCCTGCAAGGATTCTGACCGAACATCTTCAAGGTTTTAAGCAGAGGAGCACAGCTAGCAAAGAACAGCCTTCTACTAGGGAAGGTTGTCTTCTTTGACCGAGTGTACAACTTTGGGAAGGACACAATGGAGTGGTGAGGAAGGAAGGGGACACTCACCTCGCCAGCCAGATCAACCAAATCAACGCTGACAATCAATGGGCTGACAGATGTTGCAGCCAGATTGACTTCACCGCCCCGACGTGGTACCTTGGAAGGGTCATGTCAATTCATATGTAAGCTCTACTCAGATTTGGAGCCAGGTCTCAGAGAGTTGGGGATAAGCAGAATGGAGTTCAAAAGGCTTCATCTAGGAAAGGACAAACCTAGGGAAACAATTAGTACTGAAGGGTCTAAGACAGTGAGTGTGTTGAGCACAGATCATCTTGAGCGTGGCGGTTAACCCACTGGTGTCGGCATATAGGATCAAGTTTAGGTCTGTAGCCACTGGATGACTCTAGGCTTTCATACTTGTAGCAAAAGACAAAAGACCTGTCTTCAACTGTGGTGACTTTAAGGGTCCGCATTTTTCTTCCTAATAATTCGGGGCTCTCCTTATAATTTTCCCACTGCTGCTACTTACTATTTATTTAGCACTTCCTAAGTGCCAGGGATGGCACCCACTGCTTTACGTATCTAATCTTATTCAATTCTCATAGCTGATAGATGGTTAGTTGTTAAAGGAGCAAAATACTCTTGCTAAAATTGGACAATGCCACGACGAATGCAGAAGTCCAAAAGTCAGGCCTGATTCAGAGGAGCCTGAGGAGAGTCTGGCCCATGGGAGACCTTTTGTCAGGGTCTCACTGGAAGCGGGAAAGTGGCCTCTGAGAAGTTAACTAATCTGCCACCATTGACAGAGCTATAAGTGGCCTGGCTGAGATTTTGACACAAATAGATTATTCCCAGAGAGTGGCTTTCAAATTTTGTCGTTCCTGAGATTCAGCCTGAGGATTTGTGGAACAGGAAGATCTTTGGTCCTACCAGCAGAATTTAGATTCAGGAGGTGAATTGTTAACCAGCAACCCTCTCTAGCTGCCAGTGATGCTTAAGCATATGGTTCTAGAGCCATACTTCGGAAGCTACCACTCAGAAGTTCCTGGCTCCCTGTGGGCGGGGGGGGGGGGGGGAATATCTTGCTGATCTTACTTTCTTACTTCAAGGCTAGCATTCAGTAGGGGGCCCCCACATAACCCCAGCCTGTTCAGGCTCCCCTCTGCCCCCTCTCCAGACCCCTCCTTGGTCTTACCCTTGTCCCTGATGAACCAGTTCTTGCAAAGGGAGACCATCGACCATGACTTATCTTAGGGAGTCTTTACGAAATAAGTATCTCTTTTAGGACAATTCTACAAAACCCATCCTCTTAAAACAAACTCATCCAAACTCCTAGTCCTCAGAAGACAGGCTCATTGGATTCCAAACTAAAGTAGTCCTCAGTCAAGTCTGGAACATAGACTTCTTTAGCTCTGCTTGGCTAATTGGTTCCTTTAAATTTTTTAGAATTCTCCTTCTAAAGAGAACTTTCCATGGAACAGGCTGAAAGCTGACTCCATCTGGGATCCAGCAGACCCACACCTGAAAGCGCTATGGAGGACTATGGGTGGAACACTGTCTGCCATTTTTTCACTGAGATGCTCCTATGGCTCGACTAAAACCACCAACACCTCGCAGCACTCCCTTCCCCTAGACAACAACTCAGCTCTTAGCAGTAAACACCTGCTGCCCACCAGACTCTCTACCTTGGTGGCTTATAGCCACTTCAGTCTTAACACCTCCAAATTCAAGTGTGATTCTGGCCCCGTGTGGCCTTGCCTCCTCCTCCACACCCAGACTTGGTTGCTGGGATCACCATCTGCTCGGGCTGAAAGCTCAGGTCCTATCGTGCCTCTTCTTCTGAGCACCCAGACCACTTTCATCCATATAGCTTAGCAGTCACGACAGAGAACTAGATCACCTGTCCACTCCAGAAAATTCCTGCCCGGGAATGAAGGCTTTGACCCAGTCAACAGCTTCCTCATTTGTGTCAGGGAATTCCCGTAACCGGATTTGTACAGTTGGCAAAGAGCTCGTTTCTGAGGACCATGTGTTGTTCCCCAGGGCAAACATTCACTCATCAAGCTTTCATGTTTATTTGTTCATTGAGAGAGAGAGAGAGAGAGGACAGAGAGGACGCACGCCCTAGAGAGAGCACGCACAAGAGTGGGGGATGGGCAGAGAGGAGGGGAGAGAGAATCCCAAGCGGGCTCTGTTCTGTCAGCACAGAGCCCTACACAGGGTTCAACCTCCTGAACTGTGAGATCATGACCTGAGCTGAAATCAAGAGGCAGATGCTTAACTGACTGAGCCACCCAGGCACCCCAGTTTGCTGCCTTTAGAATTCAAAACGCTTTTTCCTGTCTTGCCACTTCTCTGAAAATGTAGGCTTTTTTTTTAAATTTTTTAATGTTTATTTTTATTTTGGACAGAGAGAGAGAGAGAGAGAGAGAGAGACAGAGCATGAGGGGGGGGGAGGGGCAGAGAGAGAGGGAGACACAGAATCCGAAGCGGGCTCCAGGCTCTGAGCTGTCGGCACAGAGCCCGACGCAGGGCTTGAACTCATACTGCGAGATCATGACCTGAGCCGAAGTCGGGGGCTCAACCGACTGAGCCACCCAGGCGCCCCAATGTAGGCTTTTTTTAAGCCTCAATTCTAACTATTCCTTTGAGCTACTACTCATCCCTGGTATGCTCATCTGTATGAGAGATACATATGTTAATAAACTTCTCTTTACTTTTCTCTGGTAGATCTGTCTTTTGTCAGTCCAATTTATTAGGCCCCAGGGGAGAACCCATGATCCCTAGAAGAGAAGGATTTCCCCCCCTTTCTCCCTTACACCACCAACCCTAAACTAGAAGGTGTTGGGGAAATAGATTAAAAACAACATCTTCTCTTGACCCGCAAATCCTCTGCACAAGGATAGTAGAGAAAGAAACCAGTTTTATTATTGTGGAAGCAGAATGTGGTTGAATAACCAGAATGTGATGCACGTCACAGGATCTGCCAAGAGACCACAAAGCCAGAAATCACACCCCTCTCTACAGCCAAGCAGGTATAACCCAACACATACGTGTTTTCAAGATAAATGAGAACGAGTCCTCAGGTAAGGATGCTTGACAGCATATTTTTTTTATTTACTTATTTTGGGGCGCCTGGGGGGCTCAGTCAGCTGAGAGACCGATTTCAGCTCAGGTCATGATCTTGCAGTTCACAAGTTCGAGCCCCGCATCGGACTCTGTGCTGACAGCTCGGAGCCTGGAGCCTGCTTTGGATTCTGTGTCTCCCTCTCTTTGTGCTCCTCCCCTGCTCATGCTCTCTCTCTTTCTCTCAAAAGTAAATAAACGTTAAAAGTTAAAAAAAAAAAAAAAAAAAGCTTAGGGGCGCCCGGGTGGCTCAGTCGGTTAAGCATCCGACGTCAGCTCAGGTCATGATCTCACGGTCCGTGAGTTCAAGCCCCGCGTCGGGCTCTGTGCTGGCAGCTCAGAGCCTGGAGCCCGCTTAAGATCTGCGTCTCCCTCTCTCTCTGCCCCTTCCCTGCTCACGATCTGTCTCTGTTTCTCTCTCAAAAACAAATAAAAATTAAAAAAAATAAAGTTTATTTATTTTGAGAGAGAGAACAAGAGAGTGGGGGTGGGGCAGAGAGAGAGGGAGAGAGACAGAAAATCCGGAGCAGGCTTCACACTGGCAGTGCGGGGCCCCATGAGGGGCTCCCACTCACCAGCCGGGAGACCATGACCTGAGCTGAAACCGAGCGTCCGGAGCCTTAACCTACTGAGGCTTAACCCAGGCTCCCGACAGCATCTTATGTTACACATGATTGTCCTAAGTAGCATGGTCACCGGGGAGACTCTCCAGGCTGGTTTTATTGCAGGAGAAACAAACTTCTCAAACCTCTTTTTTTAAGTGTTTATTTGTTTTTGAAAGAGAGAAATGGGGGAGGGAGGGGCAGAGCGAGAGGAGGACGCAGGATCCAAGAGGAGAGCCTGACGTAGGGCTCGAACTCATGAACCAAACTTCTCCAATCATTACGGCCGGAGACTGTTTTGCGAATCGGGGCCAGATGCCCATGGAACTTAGGAATTTAGGCACCACAGGAATTGGAAGTAGGGGTGCTTTCTCTCTTGATGTTTGCCCTCCCGAAAGATGGCTCTCACGCCCTGGAGGAAACACGCCCGAGCTGGGAGGCTGGCAAGAAACTTATGTAGCCGTTATGAAGGTATATGCACATTTGAAAAGGACAGAGAGAGACAATCTGAAGGAAAAACAAGGGGAAAGAGAAGTCTCCTTATTTTCAACAAGGCTTAAGAATTAAGCCTTTTTAAAAAGAAAATTGTATTTACCCTTACAAATGTCACAAACTCTGCTCGGTCCTGATTAGCTCCCCCCGCCCCTCGAGGCCCTCTCCTAAACCACCGGATCCCAGACCCGAACGCTGGGAATATCTGCCCCGATCTCCTGCCGGCACAAAGTGTGTCCAGTGTCTCCTCCTAGTCCCGAGGTGGTGAGGGAGAGGCGGACCCCGTGCTGTGGAATGTCACAGCTGAGGACAGATAGTATGGCCAGGGAATGATATGTCGGCCTGAGGGCAGTGAAATAAAATCATTGAACCAGGCCAGGAAGAGACGCCGGGAAAAGGTCTTGCAGTTTTCTCAGCCTCAACCTTTGCCCCTTCCAGGAGCCGCGTTTTCAGACCGAAGTCTCCCGATCCACTGTAGTTATCGGTCATTTATGACACCGCTGCATCCACATTTCCTCATTTCTTGGTCCTCTGCCCTTCCCAGGCCCTGTGTCAGTCTCTTGCATCTGGGCTGCTCAGGCTGAGTCGGCCAGTTACTTCCCTGCCGGTGGAGCTCACCCGCTGCACCCACCCGCTGCATGCACCTGCTGCATGAGGGAATGACTCTCGGACAGCAGGGCATTGGGTTCTCTCCAAGGGAGAAGCAGAAGGCCCCTTGTGGTCCAGGTGATAAAACAATGCAGGTGATGGAGGAACTGAGTCGACTTCTTCCGTAAGCCTCCCAGGCTTTAATTTGGAAACTACCGTCTGGGTCTGTGTGGGAGCCCTCTCTGCCTCTCGGGAGGGGTGGGGTGGTGGCATTTGCTCTTACTCTTCTTTCTTTGACTCTGCTCTTTTAGGAGTCGTAAGTGTGGAAAGGTAAATACACGGGGGAAACTAACGGAAAATAATGATTATTCAGTAAGATGTCTTACGTAGATTCAAGTCCCTGCTTTCTCTACTGATGAGAGTTGGTGATTAAGAATCTAAGACTCATCCTCCCTTCCTGGTAAGGGAGGAGACACCTTTACAAAGAGAACTTTATGTTACCTTAACAAAGGGAAATTTATACCTTGCCCTTAGGCAGATGGGGGGAGGGTAGAGAGCTTCCTTTGGGTCTGTTTCCCCTCAATTGCTTTCAACCCAAACTCATCCTTATGCCAAGGCGGCATACTTTAGGGTGGCATATTCTGATCCCCTTTAATATTTTATTTCCTAGAAGATTATCTAACTGGGTTTTGCTTATGTAAAGAAATGGGATTATCTCTTTTAAACACACCACACAGAGAAGCACATAAGGGGACCCCTCAATGAATTTCCACCAACTGAGCACAGCCGCATAACCAGCGCCCAGATGGAGAATCTGAACGTGACCAGCACCCGCCTGTGCCTCCTTCAAGTCACAACGCCATCTGTGATAACTGCTACTGCCTTGACTTCTAACTTCCTCTGTTCGTTTCGCCTATTTTTATGCCTTGTGTGAAAAGAATCAGACAATGCGTATCTGGCTTCTTTCCCTCAATTTTGTGTTTGTGAGATTCATACATATTGTTGCTTGTGGTCGTGAATCATTCACTTTCATTGATACAGTCACGTGCAGTATGTGACTATATCACCATCTATTTAGTCCGTTCTGTTACCGATGGGTGTCTGGGTGGCTTGTGGTTCGGGGGCTGTTGTGAACAACAATGCTTACAGACATTTTTAAACATATCTTTCGGTGAACATCTGTACATGTTTCTGTAAAGTATACAGCCAGGAGCTGAGGTGCTCCATCAAAGGGTCTACATATGCTCAGTTTTAGTAGATACTACCCCAAAGTGAATTGCTATTGATTGTTTCTTCAATTTTAAAAATTGTGGTAGAATACACATAGCATAAAATTGACCATCTTAACCATTTTAAGCGCACAGCTCAGGGGTATTAAATACATTCCTACTGTTGTACAACCATCACTCCCTTCCATCTCAGAACTCTCCTCATGTTGTAAAACCGAAACTCTACTCATCAAATAATCATCTCCCTATGCCGTCTCCCTTATAATTGGTTTTTCTATACTAGCTGTTTCTGAAAACCACGATGAACTCTGTTATTGATTCTAACGGTTGATTCGGCTATATTTCTGTGCACGAAAGCTTCCTCCTCCCTGAAAATTTTTTAGAGCAGAGCACGGCAACATTTTTGAGCCCCTATATGAGTTGGTGTGTTCGTTATCTGATTTGGATGAGAATTCCCTCACTTTTCAGAGTTGCCCACCAGTCTTTTAATTATCTCTTAATGAGTCATACTTTAGATTTGTTTGAGGAGATAAATCACACTAAGGGTAGCTCTGTCTTAACACTCTCAAATGTGGTGTTTCCTTCAAGTTCTCGGCCGCTTTTCAATTTTTCATTTTGCTCTCTGATTTCCATAGTGCTGTTGTTTACACGTAACTGAGAAAAGAGCTCTTGTGCCCCTTTGTAGCCAATCCTGCCCTTCATTTCCATCCTTTATGCGATTTCCGTTCCTACGGTTTTGCCTTTCCATTTGTCACGGAAATGAAATCACCCACGTGAAGTTTTTGTGTCTGACTTCTTTCATTTAGCAAATGCATTTGAGGATCACCCATGTGGCATCACACAGAGCAGTTCGTTCCATTGTACTGGTGGTCGATCACACGGATGTGCTGTAGTTAAGTTCTCTGTCTGCCGGTTGATGGGTGTTTGGGGGGTTTCCGGGTTGGGACGAGGAAAAGTAAAAGCGTAAACATTCGAGTACAAGCCTTTGTGGTTTTCACTCCTCTTGGATAAATACCTAACCGTGGTAGGTGAGCTCATGCAGGATGTGTATGTTTAACTTCATAAAAAATTGTCGAACTCTTTTCCAAACCATTCTGCACTCACCGGCACTGTATGAAAGTTCTAGTTTTCCCGCATCCTTACCAGCATTTGCTATTGTCAGGGTTTTTTGTTTCTGTTTTTTTAATTCACGCTCATTGGTGTGTGAGCATTTCTGCTCATATCTCTGTTGCTGCCCCTGTCTGGTGACATTGGTTTCTGGCCCTTCTAGAGTAGAATAGGGGTAGAAAGGTCAGGAAAGAACCAGGGCTTTTGTAAGAGGTCTCTGCAGCTCTGAATGTGGCCGGCATAAGACGCTGCCTCCTTTTCTTGCAGAATGGTTTCTGGATAAAGCCCCATCTCTGGGTGAACCCGCAATTCTCTTGAACCAGGTAAAGTCTTCTTTACTGCAGCTGGTAACGCTTGGTTTCTCAAGGTCAGCTAAGATGATGTAGGTCACACAGTTAGACCCTCAGGCAGTATCCTCAGCCTCTCCAGAGCTAAGTTCCATTTTTCTTTCTAGGTTTCCCTCTTAGACAATACCTAAGGCAATTCTTAGACTGGCTCTTTCCTGGGCAGGCCCCAGACCCAGTCTGTGAGAAATACTCTCGCATTCTTTACCTGGACACCGTTAGGGAATGTAGGATAATTCCACTACAGTCAAAGCTCTCCCCCATCCACTTCATCCAGCCCATCTCTTGGACCCTTGATTTCCCTCATGGGGATGGGAGAAGGGCCACCGTATCTCTGTAACTGTAGGGCAATCAGCTTTCTGAACCCCTCTTTCTTGTCTCAAAGCAAAGTGAAAAGTGCCACTTGTCTTTACCTCCAGGAATGAAGTGAGTCTCAAAACTACTCTCTTTTAAGATGTACTCTGAAGTCATATTGTTTATAAATTGACGTGTGAGGAATTCCAAGGATCAGGCTGTCTGTTTTGGGACAGCTACTTTGAAAGTCCTGCGGGAAGCCCTGTCCTTCAATTCAGTTTGATATCTGATATTTGTAAGCTTGGGATCTCATTCCTAACTTCCATGTTAACAATCTGTCATATAATACAATTTCCATTAATCGTAGAAGCCAACTTGCAATGAAGGTATTATCAGCTCCATTTGAGGAAGAGGCTAGAACATTAAATTACTCTCCAAAGGCTATCCAGCCATTGAGAACCAGCAGTGGGATTCAGGCGTAGGTTTGTCTGACCCCAACTTCTGCGCTCACTCCATAATACCACATAAATAAGTGTTGCACGTTGGGTTCTCCAGAAGGAGACGCCGAGACAGAGTGTGGAGTTCAAGACGTGCACTAAGAGTCAAAATCTGGCGAGGGAAGGGGGTCAAGCAAGATTGGGCAGAAGGAGAGGTCAAACTGCAATGCTGGCCCAACAAGGTCTCGGCCACCCTGGCAGGGTGTCCTGGAGTGAGTATCCTGAGGTGGCCTGAATTGCCTGGACCGAAATCCCTTACCTCAGTCAGTCACCGATGTGGGCTACCCTAGGAAGGAGGCCTTCTCCAGCCCTTCTCCGCTGAGGGGGTTTTCTGCAGCTGACCCCAAAGGAAATGATGATGTAGGCAACACGTTCTCTCTCAGTGGAGACGCTGGGTGGTTCATTTTTACGTCTGAAGCACAAAGAAGGCCCAGAGCCGCTCCTTGAGGGATCTCTGTCCCCTTCCTAGTGAGGGGCATAACTGGTTCTGGGGTAGGACAGAGGGCAAGATACCATGGGAGGTACTTCTCTGAAGGTCATCAGCGGGGGGTGGTGCCCAGGGGAGGCCCATTCTGAGAAGTCAAGAGGTGGGTTCTCTGTGAGGGACTGTGGTGTCTGAGGAACGGGCAAGCCTCTGCTGAGGGGAAAGTGGAAGCAGGACTCAAGGGTGGGTGTGGGCAAGGTCAAGAAGGGGGCTCAAAATCGGAAGGGGGTGGGACCTCACGGCCCCAACCCCAGTGAGGAGCCGTTGCCGGCATTTGGCTGTGCTAAAGCCAGTGAGGGGGTAGCCTGTCTTATGACTGATCTCTACGCTGACATGTGAGAAAGGAGCAAATGTCGTCTAGATGGAAGGCTGAACAAGAGCATTTGGGGCAGAGGGTACAGGCTGGGCAAGGACCCTGAGGTATAGAAGAACTTGACCGAGTCTTGAAATGAGGCCAAAGTTCAGACCAGATCAAAATGAGCAAGTGTAGGAGAAAAGGCCAGAGAGGGGTACACATGGGCCAAATCATGTGAGGGTATAGGCTGTGAGTAACTGACATTTTACTCTGAGAGCAAGAGAAGCCATTTGAGGACCCGTAGAAGAAAGGAGGGGAGAGCCGTAGAAGAAAGGTCCAGGAACATGTAAAATATGGATCTGGGCTTCCTTGGGCAAAGAACATGTGTTGAACTCTGAAAGGTGACCAGCAGTTAGACAGATGAAGGTGGAACAGGCAGGCGAGAGTGTTTGGAGCCAGGGATTGGCAAGTTTTTCTATAAAGGGGCGGGTGGTAAATGTTTTCAATTTTGTACGTCTTACAATCTCCGTGGCCCTTGTCCTACCAGACAACTGTAGACAATATATAAATGAGTGGGCACGGTTAGCTGCCTTCCAATAAAGCTTTCTTTACAAAAACAAGGAGCAGGCAGGATTGGCCTGTGGACCAGCTACAGTTTGCCAACCACTATTTCAGGCCAAGGGAACGGCAGGTGCAAAGCCACTGAGGCGGGAAGTCACGAGGTACCATCAAGGAACTGATTCCGGGTCAGAGTGGCTAGAGTTAGGAAGCCAGGGGTGAGTGGTTCACAAGAAGGCTGGAGGTGTGGGCAGCCGCTAGATGATTTACGGTCCTGTGGCCAGGCTGAGGATTTGGAATTTCTTCTTAATGGCAAGGGATGGAGTCATCTAAATAATTTTTATTTAACCATAAACACATACGGAAAAGTGCACATAAGCACACAGCTTGCTGAAGTTTTCACAAAAGACATATCCATATAATCAGCACCCAGATCAGAAAATAGAACGTTACCAGAAACCAAGAGAGATTCCTCCTGCGCCTGCCTCCAGTCCTTACTCTGCCTTCCCAGACTAAGCACGATCTGGACTTTCAACAACATATACTGTATTCGTGTGCCTGTTTTTGTCCATTATACAAATGGAATTACAATAGGTAATTACGATATGTAGTAATAGCTACAATTATGTACTCTGGTTTCTGGCTTCTTTCCCTCAAAATAATATCTCTATGAGATTCATCTGTCATTTTCATAGATGTAGATTGGTCATCGTCATGGCATGAATATACCACACTTGGTTTATCTATTCTTTTTTTTATGTTTATTTATTTATTTTGTGAGAGCGAGAGAGCACAAGCAGGGGAGGGGCAAAGAAAGAAGGAGGGGGACAATCCCACGCAGGTTCTGTGCTGTCAGCGCAGAGCCCAAAGCGGGCTTGAACTCATGAATGGTGAGATTATGACCTGAGCCGAAATCAGGAGTCAGACGTTCAACCCACTGAGCCACTCCTTGGTTTATTCTAATGTGGATGAGCACTGGGGAAGTTTCTAGTTGGTGGCTGTTGTGAACCGTGCTGTGCGGAACATGCATGAACATAATAGAGAAATGCATGTTAATGTTGGATATATACACTTAATGGTGTAATTGCAGAGTCACAGCATGGCTATATGTTCAGTTTCGGTAGACGCTATCAAATTGTTTTCCAAAGCGGTGGCATCATTTTACGTTCTCCTCAGCAAGTACGAGAATTCCAGCTCTCTCTCTCCACACTCACCTACACTTGGCATTTTACATCTTTGTTCGTTTTCAGCCCTTCTGGTTGTTTTGTAGTGGTATCTCATTGTGGTTGTTTTCTTTTTTTTTTTTTTTTGAATGTTTATTGATTTGTTTATTTAGAGTGAGCAAGCGAGCGTGCATGCGTGCACGCACAGGCAGGGGAGGGGCAGAGAGAGGGAGGGAGAGAATCCCAAGCAGGCTCCACGTTCAGTGCAGAGCTCAACCGGGGGCCGGTCTTACAACAGTGAGATCATGACCTGAGCTGCAATCAGGAGTTGGACACTCAGCCCCCTGAGCCACCCGGCACACCTCAGTGTGTTTTTAACGCCCATTTTCCTAATGAGTAAACAAGGGAACATCTTTTCGAATGTTTATTGGCCGCTGGAGACTTTCACGCAGGAACATGACCCGATCATATTTGTGTTCTAAGAAATCTTCTTCAGCTTCTGGTGTGGGATAGGTGGGTGACGAACGAGAATTTAAGCAGGGATAGGAATTAGGAGGTCGTGGAAGTGATTGGGGCAGGTTGTGATGACAGCTTGGAAGACGATGGCGGTATCATCTGAGCGTCTCTTTGGAGGCAAGTTGGTAGGACTTGTGGTGTATTAGATGCAGGGGCTGAGAGAGAGAGGCATAAAAACTGTGGCTGGAAAATTTCTCGTGAACCCGCCATCCCCTTCCTTCTATATTTAGGTTGCTTTCGTTACATATATTTTCTTTAAGATTGTTTTTTTTTTTTTTTTTTTGGTTACTTTCCAAAGACCAAAGAAGAAAGTTTTAATTGGAAAAAAGAAACAATACAGCAATTGAATATGACCTTTTTATTATTCATTTTTTATTTGATGCTTCTCTGCTCTTCTCTAGCGCCTCTGAATTTTAAAGTTTCGGATGACTCATAGATGAAACAATGCAAGGACCTGGATGACTATTATGTTGGTCGTGAGGGAATTCTCAGAAACGCAGAAACCTTTGGGGACTGTGGGTCTGGCTGGTGGGTGAAGTGTTCCGGGAGATTTCCTTATGACCTGTTCTTTCCGTGGCTTGTCACGCAGATTTTGGGAAGGATGCAAATCCTATGGGAATCCAAAGGTTCCCCCAAGTTCTTAAGTGCACCCGTGCTGAGAAAGCCCTCCTCCCAAGCCGGCAGAGCTGAGGGGGTGAGAAGCAGTAAGGAGAAGGGTGGCGAACTAGGGAGGCCAGGCAGCACCCTGATTCCTGGCCAAAGCTCAAATAGGCTATGGTCACGAGTGGCCATCGCTGTCTTTCGTATTTTGTATTCTTTTCGAAAAGCCAAAAATTACTGTTTCTTTCCGAGGTATAAAGCCTGATCTTAACCAGGAGAACAGACCTTATCTCTGACTTTCAACAAGGCAAGGGCGCACCTGAGCGATTTTGGCTCCCACCCCAAGACCAGCATGGCAGACATCGGCCGTCACTCAGAGTGCTCTTGCCCACAACGTCCACGTCGGAATGGAGGATGTGGCCTGGCAGCCCCATTCCCTTGGGTCCCTTTCTTGGGGGGAGTGCCTTCTTCCCCTGCCCCGGCTACCCAGAGCACTCGAGCCTGACGGGCCTCGTCAGCCTCATGTTGACTGAGCGGAAAGAAAGGGCTTCGGAAATCTTATTCACTATTCCCTGGAATATCCCTGAGTCACGTCGGATGTTCCATGATTTAGGTCTCACGGGAATAGCTGATGACTATTAACAGCAGCATTATTTTTATGTCTCCGGAACACATTTATTTCCCACTGAGTGGATTTCTTGTGGGCAATTCCCAAGACACATTGACATCTGTCTCTATGCACTTGAAGACGGACTTTTCACTGAGAACCGAGAACTTTACGAGGAGCTCCCACAGTTGCCCTCTCGGGTTTCTCCCGGAATTTCCTTTCCATGCAGATGTTTTCCGCTGACAGTTTCCCAAATGGAAACAAAGCAAAATTTCATCTGATGACATGTGTGTGGGAGGTAATCGGTGTCCTCCAACTGAGGGCTTCAGTTGTGTCTCTTGAAACCTCAAATTCCCACTCAGCTTCTCAGAGCCATTGTGACTCCAGGTAAGAGGGAAGGAAGGTAAGGTGATACCAAGAAGTAGGAGGGACGGCCGCTCTTCTGACTACCAGTTCTTGATCATCAAGAAATTTCAAAGACACAGAGTTGGAGTCTTCAGAATGGGATAAAGCTGGACTAGAATGGCTAACTGTGTGATGTGAGTTAAGTTACTTAGACGTTGTATAAGATGCAATCAATAGTATCTATTTTATATCTAACACATAGTTTTTCGGGGTCTTAAACCCTTACCAAATGTCTCACAGAGTAGGCATGGGGTAAACATTAGCTTCTTTCACCTTTCTGTACCTAAGATTATTTCTCCAGGACAGAGCCTTAGAAAAGAAATTTCTGAGAGAAAGGATGTAAATATTTTTTTTTTTTTTGCAGACTCTCAAAACGAATTATTACTATTATTTAAAAGAGTTTATTTATTTATTTATTTTGGGAGAGAGAGCACGTGGGATAGGGGCAGGGAGGGAGAGGGGAAGAGAGAATCCTAAGAAGGATCCATAACGTCAGCATGGAGCCTGATCCGGGGCTCGAACTCACGGACCGTGAGTTCATGACCTGAGCTCACGTCGGACACTTAACCGAGCGAGCCACGCAGGTGCCCCCAGAGCCAATTATTTTTTGGAGATTGTACCAGTATAAAAGCAACACTTGCGAGTGTTCATCTCACTGCGTGTCGGTCAGCATTGAGTACTATGGGCAAAAAGAAGTTCTGCCATTATATTGTTTTTTTCCCGGTGCATTATGTTGCTTTGAGAGCGACTGAAGCTGAACATTTTCCCACAAACTTTTCACACTCCACAGACATCTGGGTCACCTTCCCTTTTGTATCTTGGGACACCTTGCCGTTTGGATGCTGGGCCTTACATAATACCTTATCTTCCAGAAGCTCTTATTTCAAAATTTTGTGTTCTCAAAAATGTCTCCTTGTGTTCATCACTTAATTTTACCATGAGTATGTTATAAATCTGACTATATAAAATGAATCTTTACCAAGAACATTCTGGTAAAGAATTTAATTCTATGTAAGATTTCAGTTGAAAAAAGTATTCTGCTTTAAAAGAGAATGTTTGAAAATTGCTGTGATATCTACTCTCATGGTGCAACATTAGAAAATACAACTGTCAATAATTAATAGATTAAATAGTAAAAAAATCACTAGAGATATATAAAATTTAAAAACACAGCTAATAAGAATCATCTAGAAGACACATATAGAACATTGCATTCAGAATTGATGGATGCCCATTCTTTTTAAGGATATGTTGAATATGTAAAAAAAGTTGCCTGCAGGTGAGTTCATAAAGCTATCCTCAACAATTTTTAAAAGAATGGCACTATGCCTATACACAGTTAAGTTAGAAATCGATAATAAAAATATAACTAGAAAAATTATACATTTGGAGATTAAAAATAAAGACTCCCATTTTTAAACAACTTCTGTTCATAAAAAAAATCATGATGGAATTTAGAAAGTACTTAGAATGGAAAATTGAGAGTGTTTTATGAATTAACTTATGCCAACACATTTAAAAAATTAGATTCATGGGTGAATTCTCAGGCAAACATAACTTATGAAAACCTATTCTTAAAGCAGCAGAGAATCTAGATAGTCCTATAGTCCTATGATAAATTGAATCAAGCATTTCTTTGTATTTCCTGCAAAGAAAAGACTAGACCTGGCTGACTTCACAGTAACATTTTATAAAACATAGCAATAACATTAACTCTAATTTTATATTTAGTGCTGTAGACAATATAAGAAAATGGAATACTTCTGTTCATTTTTTTTTTTTAGGTTTTTTTTTTTTTTTTAATTTTTTTTCAACGTTTATTTATTTTTGGGACAGAGAGAGACAGAGCATGAACGGGGGAGGAGCAGAGAGAGAGGGAGACACAGAATCGGAAACAGGCTCCAGGCTCCGAGCCATCAGCCCAGAGCCCGACGCGGGGCTCGAACTCCCGGACCGCGAGATCGTGACCTGGCTGAAGTCGGACGCTTAACCGACTGCGCCACCCAGGCGCCCCTACTTCTGTTCATTTTTAAGAAGCAGGCTAGTACAACCTCTCTGTCAAACTCTTATAAGGAAAGAATGAAGTAAGGTAATGTATAGATGAATCTCACTCATAAATAGCAATGCACATATCCTAAAGAAAATATTACCAAACCAAATTCAGCAGTGTCTGAAAAAAAATTAATACACTGTTATTTAGTTGAGTTACTCGAAGAATACAAAATTGTCTTAAAAAAAGATTGTCTTAATTCTAGGAAATTAAATAAATTAACGTATGGTCAATTATTCACATATCAAAGAATAGAAACCATAGGATTGTTCTCGTAGATACAGAAAAAATTTACTAAAATTCAACATACCTTTATT
This sequence comes from Lynx canadensis, assembly GCF_007474595.2. Taxonomy (NCBI): domain Eukaryota; kingdom Metazoa; phylum Chordata; class Mammalia; order Carnivora; family Felidae; genus Lynx; species Lynx canadensis. The sequence goes on along the minus strand of NC_044311.2, from coordinate 4,939,221 downwards.
ATGAAAAGCTCTTAGTAAAACTAGGAATGGACAGGCATTTCCTTGACTTAATAAATGCCATCAGTTAAAACTACAGTTGCATCAGTTAAAAGTATTAATGATGTAATAGGGAAAGCATTCTTTTTAAGGTCAGGAATAAGCAGGTAATTTTATAACTTGCTGTACAAACAATACACTTTACTTCTTAATAAAATTATACATTTACTTAGATTTCACCAGTTTTTCCACCAATGCCCTTCTTCTGTTTCAGGATGCAATTCACAAACCCATGTTGCTTTTAGTTGTCATGTTTCCTTGGGTTTGCTCTGCTGATCTGTAACAGATCCTCGGTCTTTCCTTATCTTTCATGACCTTGACACTTTTGAAGGGCACTGGTCAGGTATGTTGAGGAACGTTCCTTAATTTAGGTTTCTGCGATGCTTTCTCATGGTGAGAGAAAGGCCGTGGATTTCTGGAAACGAAATCGCAGAGGTGGTACACGATGTGGCTTGGCAACTCCTGTCTTGAAGTGAAGTCTATGTGTCCTCTCTTGAATGTGAGCTGGCATTGTGACTTGCTGTGGGCAATAGAATGTGCTGGAAATGATGTGAGGTGTCTAGGTCTCAAAAAGTCTTACACACTTCCACGTGTCTCTTGGGACACTGAGCAGCTACTACGTGTACAAGCCTGAGCTAACCTGTTGTATAACTAAAGACCTCATGGAGCGGAGATAAGCAATGCCAGTCAAGGCCACCCTGGACCAGATAGCCTCTAGCCAACCCATCAGCTGACTGCAGGTGCCCAGCCAGCATAAGAGGAACTGCCCATCTGAACCCAGCCTAAACCATTAACTCATAAAATCATGAGCAAAATAAGTGATTGTGATTTGAAGTCGCTAAGTTTTGGGGTTATTTGTTACACAGTGAAAACTAACCAATACACTCATTTCCCAGCCGGCAACAGTGTGGTGTGGTAAGCAAACGTAGACTTTGGTGTCCGGCAGATCTGGGTTCAAATCCTGTTTTTGTTGCTTACTAGCCATGTGATCTTGGAGAGTCACTTTATCGGATTCAGTTTTGAAACGGGAATGACAATTTCCACAAATAGGTTGTTGTAAGGAGTAAATAGGACAATTCATGTAAAACTAGCAAGACAGAACTTAGTATGAAATAGATGCTCTGTAACTGAGGTCCTGCCTAAGAACCAAGGTGAGACCTTCTTAAAGTTCAAGGTGTAGGAGGAGCCATCCTTCTGGGAACCAAGTCTCCTGTCACTGATTGTATGTCATTTGCTTTCGTTTTGCAGAGAAAACATTCTTTAAGCCGTATCTTGACTATTTTCATTACCATTAATTTCCATTTGCACTTTTCAACTTCTGTTTTCCTAAAGACTGAAATATAGTGGCTGCTCCTGGAAGACATTTCCTTGGTGATAACCTTCGAGATCTGCCCTAGAGATCTCTGGAGATCTGAGGCACGAAGCTCTGTAGACACAAAGGAATAAAACGAATCCCACCCATTCCTTTGAACGCAAGTTACCATGCTGCCAAGTGCTGCAGAATTACATAATTATCAGTTTTGCTTTGTTAGATAATTGTGCTTTTTAAATGCTTTCTTGGAAATAGCTTTAAAAAAATCTACATTTTCCTACCATCTCTGAAACTTAATTTGAGGGGGGTTTGTCCAACTTTCTTGGTGCTAAATGCTGCAAGAAATGATATTTTTCAAAGTGAACCAAAACAAAGTTAGGGCATTTTTTTTTTTTCATCCTTAGTCTTTTCATTGACACAGAAAAGGCTGTTTCATTTCCCCGGGTCTCATGTTTTCCACCCACTCTCAGTGCAAGTGGGATGGTCTAAAGATTCATGGAACACTTGGAACATTCTTGAAATTTCAAACCGGGAAGGTTCTATGCAACTGTAAAGACAACTTCAAGGACTACGTGCAAAAGACAATGGATATCCAGACCCAGCAGTAAACTGCCCGGCTTCTATATTGCAAACATAGCTGTGCCACGGGTGGTATTTTTGTTTTTAACATGCTTTTTTGGGAATTTATTCTGTCTTTTAATTTAGACCGCTCTTAGGGATTGGGATCACGCAACTTACCAACTTAAGGTTCAAAAAAATCATCACAATTTTCAAATATTACAAAGCATGACATTAAAAAGTCAGGACATACAGGAATAGGTTCAGATCATGTAGGAGAAGAGTGTTTTTTGTTTTCTCACAAGAGCATCTTTATCTCCCGGTATGAACGGGGGGTCGGGCTTACTCTCTCTGTCTCTAGCTGTTTTCTTTCCTAACTCCTTTATTTCTACTAAATCACCATCGTAGGCATTCAGGATACCAGCAGGTGTTTGATAGCTCTGTTAGTTGGTTTGGATATTGGAATTGGACTATCACCCAGAAAATTTCTTGCTGAAGATTATACTCAGAGTCTGTTAGGTTGCGAGTGACATTGCACTTTGAGCCCTGGAGGGTCGGTGTCTGAACTTGGAAGAGATTCCCACCGGCATGCCAGTTCTGCTCTTGCTTGACTTCTTGGCCTAGGAAAGATTTTTCTTCATGGACTGGTGCAGTGTTTGAATGTGACCTTTCAACATGTTCAATAATATGACAATGATTTTTCTCTGATGAATGAAGAAAAATAAAGCTTTGGGTAAAAATCCCATTCTGTGATGGACCCATTTGTGCCACAGCTCAACCTCTCTCTGAAATTCTGCTAACTTATCTTTGATATTTCCAATTGCTATATATTTATTAGCTTTGAGGTTGTAAGTTCAGCCTCTCTAAGATGCTGAATATGTCACTGACCCTTGCCACTCGGAATCAGAGAAGAGATCTTTTTTATATTATCAATGGCATGAAAAAGCCATTTTTACGATCTTCATCTCTGTAATTTAATGGGAGCACATTTCTTGAGTCACCCTTGAGTGTGGGAAAAGCAGAATTGTTCTTGTTGCCGGTTCCTTGTCACAGCATGCTGAGAAAGCAAACGGTAGGTCGCTCTAATTTGATCATGTTCATGACGCTCACTGGCTCCGTCGACATGATACCAGGACCAGTGGGCGGGCTGTTGACCGCTGACAATCCTCTGTTGATCAAGCTGTGTATGGATTGGCCCTGAATATTCTTTTTGGCTTCCCATGTGGCTGAGGCTCCATCAGGTGCCAAAAAAAAAAAAAAAAAAAAAAAAAAAAATCTCTTCTTCTGGAGCGTGAGGGTCATTGAGAACTTTCCTCTCATATTTTTATCAAGAGCCTGATTCCACCCTTCAGTGTTTTGTCTAAATCTAGGCCAAAAGAACTTCTGTCGTGCATGCACACACACAGTGCAGACTGCCCTTTCCTCTTGTATCCTGCTGATTTTATGGGACTCCCTGTATTGTCATTAGCTAAGGGACTTTGGCTACGACCCCTCTCTGCTTTCTCCTCAGGCATGACTCTCTCTTGATCCTCGTGGCTGGTTTTATAAGACATCCATTCCTGTTTTTGCTGTGAGGAGGACGGCAGGGAGTGACACATCCACAGCCTTTAGTCTTTTTTTTCAGCCATTAATTCACAATTTGTCAGTTTCACACTGGGACACATAACATTCTGGGGAGGGTGTGGAGAAACCGGGCAGCCTGTAATTGTGGCTTTCACTGTGCTTCGTCTGAAAATGATGAAAAGTGTCGACAAGTTCCAGTCATCTGTTCAACAGGGGTTCAAGACAGATTGCTTCTGAGCATTGGGGTTTAGTAGATTGATGCTCCAGTGAAGGGAAGCTTTTACATCTTCACCGTTGAACCTCCGACTTGCAGAAACCCCCCCCCGTGTGTGTGAAACCACACATCATTCCCTAGCATCCTTCACTTGTCACAGCACAGATTCACATTGGATGCTTCTACTGGAGTTTCACTATTTACTTTTTTTTAAAAAAGAGTTTATTTATTTTGAGAGAGAGAGAGAGAGAGCGTGAGTGGGAGACGGGCAGAGAGAGAGGGAGAAAGAAAGAATCCCAAGCAGGTTCCATGCTGTCAGCACAGAGCCGGACGCGGGGCTCAAACTCACGAAACCATGAGATCGTGACCTGAGCTGAAACCAAGAGTCAGACACCTAAGCGACTGAGCCCCCCAGGTGCCCCACTATTTACATTTAAAACATTATTTAGCGTGGCAACGTTTACGATACTATTTTCTTTACCACTTTTAGGCTTCTACAAAAGGCTTCATACAGCTATGAAGGGTCCGTAGAAAGAAATAGTATAATTATCTCAAGTAACCAGAGTTGTCACTGGAAATTTAAGATGCTCTACCAAGAGTGTAGAATAAAATTCCAGTTTCTTAAGTTTTAGACAAGAAAGATTGCCTAAGACCATACTGAAAAAATAATGACACCCAAGTTAGAAAACCCAGCATAGTGACTGTGTCTGACTCATCACAGTCTGGTGGGTTCCACGCCAACAGGACGCCAGAATTATGTCTGGTGTGGTGGTTAATATAAATTCAAAGGTAATCTAGATAAAGAAAAACTGAATCGTTGGAGAGATTGCTTCAGATTTCATGAGCCATTCTCTGACACGATGCTGACAGTCCCTACGTAATGGATACGATCTGAACACTCAACACTGTATCGTCTAGAAAAATAAAATCATGGAACTATCGTAAGGATATAGTTACTCTTAATTTGTTTTATTAGACTGTGGATTGAGGGGGCTTCTGAGGTGGGAGGGGTCTCAGCAATCTTACTTGAAATGTATCTTACTGTGGTTAGCGGTCACTCTTCATTGTTTCTGAGGATCTTTGTGTCCTCGCCATGCCTGGCATGGTGACATAGTCACCGAACACAGTAGATACTCCTGAAGGGCCTGCTGATTATTTGCTGGAGGAATACGTGGATAAATCTATCAGGCAGCAAGACACAGTGGAGGGAACATGGGCACTGATGTCAGACAGACCCGGGTTCCAATCTGACCTCTGCCACCGACACGGCTGCTGTGTGATTTGGGATGAGTTTCTTAACCTTTCCAGTTCTCAGCTTTCCTAAGTGTCTAAAAATACGGGAAAATGGAGACAAACGTAAGATGACCCTACTATCTCACAGCGTTAGGGGGTTAACAAGAGGTGTCCCTTCATGGAAGCTCCTGATAGATCAGAAATGCTCGTCTCCCCTCTAGCATTGGGCTTCTCTCTTTGCTAGGGATTTTGAGAATGTTCAGAGAGGGGGTAAATCTACTGAGCGGTTGGACACTGAAAGGGTCGGATTAAAGCAGAGTGACTGCCTTGAACCTGAGAATGAGGAGCTTTCACTTCTTTTCCATAAAAGTTTCCAACGTTATTAAGCTTGCAACAAATAAGTACTCTTTGGGGCCTTGCTTTTTTTTTTTTTTTTTTTCCCCATTTCATCCAAAGGCAGACCACAGAAACGTGTTGACGATACAAGGGTCCACAAACTTTTTCTGTAAAGAAAAAGATGCAATAGATATGTTTGGTTTTGCAGAATACACAGTCTCTGTCACAACTATTCAAAAGCAGCGTAGACAATAAATACACAGAAGAACAGATGTGGCTGCATTCCAATAAAACTTTATTTACACCCACTGGCAAAGGGCCAGATTTGGCCGTGAGTTCCATGTAGTGTTATGCGGATCCCTGCCTTAGAGCAACAAGCCTTCGACTAAATGTAAGAATCCGGAACGTTCCGTCCACTTTCTCTCTGTTTATCTTTGAGGATAGCACCCTTACCTGAGGTCTCCTATCCTTCATTTGACATCTAGATAAACCGAAAGGATTTATTTAAAGCCAATGGAGTCATTGATACATTTGTCTTAAAATTTTAGATAGGATCTGGGCCATCAATTTAGCAATTTCATCATAGCTCTGTCAGGGTCAGTGTCCCGTACATAGTCATGAACCATGCATATGGATACATTTTGCAAATGTGCATGGGCCTATGTACATTTTTAACTTTGCGTGCCTACATGTCTTATTCTGGAATCTTAGGACTGGATGTCATTTACTTACTGCTTCTTCTTTTTTTTGAAGGCAAGTGTGGTGATTCAATACAGATTACACATATTGTTGTGCTACAGTCTAGCTTTCTCAGACTGAGGCCCAGTCCACTTTTCTAGCTACTGTAATCTAATTCGATTACAGTCCACAACCCTGGGTTCATGACCTGAGCCAAAGTCACGAGTCGGACGCTCAACCGACCGAGCCATCCAGGCGCCGCACAAATGGGTTTGTTTTTATTGCGAAAACGCAGCACCGAGTGCCATATTCTTGGGCATCCGGCGGGCCTAAAGGGAGATTTTAGCAGACGTTGGAAAGACACTCATTTAAAAGCAGGAGCTTGTATCCGGAAAATGTGTTAACAGTTTGGATCTCTTCCTCCAATCACGTCTACACATAGCTGACACAAAGCGTGACACAAAGCGGACCAAAGGGTGAAGCGAGATTACAGGCATGAAGGACATCCACAGGAAATCCTGTATTTTGTCTCGGGCAGCAGGTTTGACTTCATTCCCTTTTGAAACCTATCACTAGTGTTGACTCAGGCCAAACCAGATGGAGGCATTTGGAATGGCCAAATTTCTGATTCCAGATAAGAATCACTGGCTGAACGGAATGTGCCAGTGCCTGGGTCAGTTGTCAGCACGGGCGCGAGATCACCGTGGCCACGCTGCAGTCATTTCTAATACCCTACTTTCTTATTCTTCTGCTGGTAGAGGGGGGCGACGAGTTAGGGCTTGAGTCATGGCTTGGCAGCTTGCTTACTGTGGGGGGGTGACGCTGGAGTAAGGACTGCTCAGGGACAGATGGGGCGGTGTATGGAAAAACATGGCAGCCAAGACAAAGCAAGGAATGTGCACTAGCTGGAGCCCAGAGTGCCCCTGGGGGAATGGCAGGAGATGAGAGTTATTAGGTAGACAGGACCAGAGGTTGAAGAGCCTTGAAGATCATTCTAAGGGGTTGGGAACTTAGTTCTCTGGGCACTGAGAATCACTGGCAGATTTTTAGTGGCGAAATTATGTAACGTCTAGAGCCGCATGGAGAAAGGTTTCCTTGGCTCCAGTAAGGCTGGTGATTTGGGAATAAGGATGGAAACGGCGTAGCAGGGCAGGGGAGGAGGTACTCGGGGTGGTCTGGGGCGGGATATAATGAGAGTGTGACCAAGGCCATGGCGGGGAGGTGGCGGTGAGAGGACAGGGTTTAGTGAATGGATGTGGGGTTGAGAGTCATTCCTGGGCTTATGGCCTGGAACACTGAATTGAATGAGACCAAGAATCCAGCAGGAAGAACAGATCTGGGGGGATGGACGAAGAGCTTTGTTTTGGACATGTTGTGAGGGGTGCCAGTGAGAGGCCCCTGAGGGGCTGTCCAGGAGGCCACTGAGCTGATCTTGGGGGAGGCAAGGCGAAACTGGCCTGAAGTTAGAACTAAGGCTTGGATCAGATCAAGCCTGGGGTGAGTCTCCCAAAGCCAAGAGCAAAGCCCCACGCCACAGCAATTTAAGGCCTGAGTGGAGGACGAGAGACCCACGAAGCAGTAAAGATGTTTGCTTTTGGAAGGTGGGGTGGAATGAAAAGCAACTGGCACCGTAGAAGCCAGGAGAGGAGAGAGTTTCGAGGCCGGTCGCACGCTGCAGTGCGATGAAACACAGCGAGGACTGTGTGGCGCTCACGGAGCCCGGCAGACAAGGTCGTTAGCGGGGTAGTCAAATCAGCAAGGCAGAAAGAGAGGAAACAAGGCCCGCTGCGGCAGGTCTGAGGAGGTGGGGGCGGGGGGAGGTGCCTGGAAACGTCCTATCCATATGATGGGGAGAAGTGCAAAGTGTCCCTGGAGAACGCACGCTGCAAATGTGCTGGGATAGTGGTCTGTGTTAAGATTCTCCATTTTTCTCCTGTTCCTCCATCTCAATCTGGCGTCAGCCCGGGCAACGCTGGGAAGCGGGACAATTGCTCCTGGAGGCTTCATCACCCCCTTATGTAGGTCTCTCCTGCAAGCTTGTCTGGCAGTGATACCCCACCTGGGCTTGACCTCCCGGAAATGTTCCCAGCTACCTCCTTAGCAAAGCCGACCCGGTGTCCTGGATCTGTCAGTCAGCTTCCCTGCCGTTAGCAATTTCCCCTCCAGGCTTAGAACATTCTAGGCACAGCCTCTGAGAGGCCCCCATTCCACACCTTCAGCCTCTGCTACCTTTCCAGCTGCTTCCCCGAGGATCTGTGGCTGTTGCCACCAGGGAGGGACACTTACCCCAAAGCAGCCAATCCAACGGTGGGCCAGTGGTTTAAGGAGCCTGGTCAGAATAAATAAGCTGGGCTGAGGATATTCCTTCCTGGACAAACTGGATTGTCAGGGGCAGCAACTGCAGGGGACATTCGGGAGTCAGGTCCCGAGCTGGTAGCCAAGCTGCTTTTGGATGTTTGTGAGATTTCCTCGGATCCTGCGCTGCCTGCCGCCTTGAGCCGCTTTTGATCATTTGCAATCAAAATAGGTCTGAGGCCTCGTCCAGACCACGGGGACTGTTACTCCCTTCTCTTCAGCTATGCTAAATGAGTTCCTCCTGAAGTAGATCACCCGTCAGCACGATGATTCTTTTCTGTGTTCCATTTGACCATTTGACGTAAAAGATGGCAAATGTATGTGATCAGTGTTTCTCTTAATACGAAAGTAAAGTGATTTCCTTTTGGAGCCAATGGATACAAATCATCCCTTAGCAACCAAAACAACAGACTCTGAGAATGGTAACTGAAACGTGCGGGATCTACTCTCTCTTAAAAGGAAAGGCCAACGTCGAGAGTTGAGGGGTGGTAGAGTTGAGGGGTGGTATGGTAGCTCCATGATGTTGTAAGAGACTCAGGCTTCTATTTTTCCGCTCTGCAATTCTGAAGGCATGGCCTCCCATTTTCAAGGTGAGCACATGACCCCAGATGGCTGCCGAAGCTCCTGCCATCGTCAACCATCATGTTGGCTAGCTTTTGCTGCAATAATGCTGAGGAACAAAGCAGCCCCGAACTCCATAGCTTACAGCAATGGGCATTTGTTCGCTCCTAGGTCTGAATGTCTGATGGGGTGGCTCTGCTTTGGTCTGCAGGTTGGCTGAATATAGCAGCAGGTCCAACTTTAGGTCTGCTGCACGTTTCCTGACATTTTGCTTGGACCAGCTGCCCACCTGGGCCCTTGGCAGGAGCATGCGAGGGCCAAGCAAACCACAGGAGTACATTCCATGCTTCTATTCACGTTACGTCTGATAGCATGTCGTTGGCCAAAGTCAGGAAGATGCTCAAGTCTAAAATCTGGGTTTGGGAAGTACATTCCATGTACTTGTCTAATTCTGTTGGGGTTGTTGAATTCTATCAAGGGGCGGGGTGAGGAGTTGAAATAATAATCCAACCAACCACAGACATGTGTGAAACACTGGACAAAAGACACAGGTTGAGAGGGACGAAGGACTGTACCTGTTAACCACATCGGAGTCTTTAAAGGAGCCCATTTGAAACTCCCACACAACACATCCTATTCTATTTCATTGGCCAGCAACTTTCCATATGGCCATTCCTGCGTGCAAGGGAGCCCAGGATATATATTCTTTATTCCAGGCTGCAATGTGCTCAGCTAAACTTCGAGGTGTGTTTCTAGGTCAGAGAGAGGGAAGAAGTATTAAGGAGGAAACTGATAATGTCTTGCAAAGTGTTTGACAAAGACGCATCATATTTATCTCTTACTGTTGCAGGGTAATGTGATAACTTCGGTGAAGGTGCTCATTGTACTTGTTTAATGTGTGTATCTAATGCACATATAGATGATCATCTAACCAGTAATTAAACACGGCTGGACTGTTGCTTTTGCAAGGAAGACAATACAAGTCATGTGATCTCTCTTCCACCGGTTAAAGCTTTTTTTTCTCAAACTCAGTTTAAATTTTACTTCTTCTTAAAATATAAATGATAGGGCCAGGAGGAGTGACTGCTCAAGGCTGCTAAAAAGAAAGTATTTAAGTAGCTGAAGGGCACTTACCACCTAGAGAAATTTCCAAATAGGCTCTTCCTTCAGGCTTTGGCTTAAATACCACCTTGTCAGTGAGGCCTTTCCCGACTGCCCAGCTTAAAATAACAACATCCCCCTTTCCTTACTTCCTTACTTCCTCTTTCTCCGTATCACTTATAATGATACTTGATTATTTCATTCTCTGTCTCCCCCCACTAGAACGTGAGTGCTTGAAGGCAGGTCCTTTGTCATTTTGGTCGTTGTTGGTGACCTGGATTACTGAATACGGTCCTCGACGATGGCTTTGGGTTGTCCGGTCATCAAACCAGCCAGGAGCAGAAGATGCTTTTCCGCTCAATGGCTTCCTAAGGCTGCGGCAGCCATTCTGGGACCCCCAGGCAACAGCCTGAGTCTGAGGAGAAGGGGCAGCACGTTGAAGGCGGGCCTGTGGGAGCCTGGAAAGAGATTTGGTGCCGAGGTCATCCCTGAGCAGCAGAACAGTCTTCTTTTAGACTAGGTATGTGTGAGAGAGAAAGACAGATGCTGACATCTGGGACCTGGTCTGGGACGATCCGCTCAGCCTCGGGGTTCTGTTGAACCTGAACAATTTCACAGAACACCAGCATTGGACAAGGCCACTCTGTGACCCGATGGATCAGGGCAAAATCAAGACCACTTCTGTCATCTTGTCAGGGGCCATGTGGACAGGTGCGTGCACGGTGGTCCCCTGTATTCATCATGTCTCCCAGGAGGGGCCGAGCCAGTGCTTGAGGATACGCGTCACCTGGGACAGTGAGGGAGACCTGGGATACGTGCAAAGATGAGGACTGGGCGTACGGTGCTTGGAAGGGGCATAACAAGGCAAGGGGCACGGAGCAGCCTTCGGATGGTGCCGGGGAGACGTGAGGCTGAGGGCTGTTCGGCAGGCTGTGCCTTAGAAGCCAGGGGTGTGGTCAGAGTGTGAGCAGGTGTCCGAATCTGGGGGGGGGGGGGGGGGCGGGGGGCCCAGGGCGTAGGTGGCTGCAGGACGTGGGGTCAGGGTGCTAGGGGAGGGGGAGTGGGAGTGGGGTGGGACGGAGGGAGCGCTGCGGGAAGTCTGGACGCCGATCTGCCGGGAGGCGCGAGGGCTGTGGGGGTCCTGGGGACGTCTTCGGTTTGCCGCCTACAGAGGACGGGGGCGAGCCTCCGGCTCGAAGCAGGATCCCGCCCTGCGGGGAAGGAGCGAGCGCGGAGGGCGCGCGGAGGGGGCCGGACCGGGCGCGGGGGGCGGGGCCGCCCAGGGGCCCCCCGAGGGCCGCCGCCCGGCCCTGGCGGGCGGAGCAGGGGTGTGGGCGCCGGTCGCCCGCCCGCCCCGCCCCGCCTCCAGGGCCCGGCGCGGCGCGCACGCCGGGCCGGCGCGGGGAGCGAGGCTGCGGCGCCGCGCGGTTGCTAAGCCCGGCGCCCCCGGAGACGTTGCCGGTGGCCGTCGCCGGGCGCGGCGCGGCTCGGGGCGGGGGGGCGGGAGGGGGGAGGAGAGAGAGAGAGAGAGAGAGAGAGAGAGAGGGCGCGCGCGCCCCGCCTCCCCGCGCCCCGCTCGGCACGTCGAGCCGCGGCCCCGCGCTCCCACCGCCGCCCCCCCGGGCGCCCGAGCCCGCCGCCCCGCCATGCCGCCGCCGCGCCCGCCCCGCGGCCCGCCGCCTGCCCCCGGCCCGGCCCGCGCCGCCCGCCCCGGGTAAGTAAGTGCCGCGCGCCCCGGGCCCCAGCGGGTCGGGGGGCGCCGCGACCCCGGGCCGGTCCAGCGGGGGTGCCCCGAGCGCTGCGTGTGCGTGCGCGCGCGCGCGCGCGTGTGTCCGTGTGTCTGGGTGTGTGCGCGCGCGCGTCTACACCCACTGGAACTCGCTTGCCGGGGATGGGGGATAACGCTGTCGGCTGCTGCTTTCCACTCCGTCGCCAGCCAGAGGGGCCTTCCCGGGAAACGCGTGGGCGACCTTCGAGGCGCGGTGGGGCTGCGGAAGAGTGCGGGCGTCCGGCAGGCGGGGGACACGTCGTGAGCGCCTCAGGGCGCCAGGGCTTTGCCTGGAGCTGGCCTCCCGCCCCCCTTCTCACAACCTGTAGGGAAAGTGGAATTATCCCCATTTCTCCCAGGAGAAGCAGCGGTGCCCGGAACTCTCGACTTGCCCGAGGTCACTGGGCTGGGTAGCCGTGGAGCTGGGCTTTGAACCCGGGTCTCCAGAGCTCTCCGACCCAGCTAAAAGGAAGGGAACTCCTTAGAACTAGATACAGAGACACACGGAAGAACTAAAGGCCTTCGGGATAAAGGCTACAGGGGAATTCACAGAAGCAAATGAGTTCCCGAAATCCCCCATCACTTAATTTTGAATCTAGGACCTCACTTACACTGCCTTCCACGTCTGGTTCTGGGGGCGAGGTGTTCGGAGGTGGAGAGGAGACTGCCCCAGGGCCGAGCAGAGGCGGCTGGGGACACCTTTTCAGAGGATCCCTCTGCTGGGAGTGGGGGGTCAGGAGAAGTGGAGGGAACTCAGTATTCACCCCCAGGGTTAGTCGTCCCTCTGCCCCAACCTTCCCCCTGCACTCCATTTCCTTCCTTTTCTCCGTGTGTTGTCCAAGAGGACAGCGGTCAAACGGAAGCCGGTCCTGCTACCATCACGGTGTTTCTGGAAGCATCTTGGAGTGGTCCTGTGCCTCCGCGACCGCGTTGGAAGCTGTGAAGTCAGTCTGGGTTGACGTGGTCTGCTGGGCCGGTGTCGAGCTGACAGTCGCCATCACAACTAAGGAGGCAGCTCCAGCCATAGTCGAGCATTGTGCTTTTTCTTAAGGGACAAGGTGGCAAATGGCAGGGGCCCCAGGAAGTAAGAAAGTAAAGGGATGCTGGGCGTGCAGGGCAGCCCAACTTCAAAAAAGCATTTCAACTTAATATTTGGCTTGCTTTGGGTGGTGCCGTAAAATGCCCCACTGGAGAAAGAGCAGGGAAGCACAGGATTGTTCAAAGATACTCAGTAACTCTCTTCATTTAGGTTTGAAAGGTCTTTGAGCCATGTTCTTTGATGGTAAGCTGAAAGAATAGGAGAAGGGGGAGAATCCCTGCATGAGAACCCCATAAGGACTCAGACTAACAGAGGAAGTCTTAGTTTAACATGGCCAGTCTTTGGGCAAAGCTTGGAGAGAGGGATGCTGGGCTGTCCGGCTTCGGTGCTGGGCTCATTGTATCTGGTACCCATGGTTCCCCCCCGCCCCCTTTTCCTTTGGTGGCCCCCTTTAACCTCTACATTTGGCCCTTCTTGTGGTGAACCAGCCCCTTTTGAAGATGTGTCTGTGGCGGGCTTCTTTGGAATGGATGTTTGTTCATTGCCTGGTAATGTAGGTCGGAAGGGGGCAGTGCAGGGAGAGTAGACAAGTGGGGAAGGAAGACATTCCTGTTGGGGAGTCAGGCCGTTGGGTTCCCTCCTCAGAGGTTTGTGGCTTCCTGGTGACCAGTCACTGAACTTCTCTGGGAACCTCAGTGTCTTCCACTTTCTTTGTTTTTTAAAATATTTATTTAAGAGAGAGAGAGAGAGAGAGCACACCCACATGCAGGAGCAGGGGAGGGGCAGAGAGAATCCCAAGCAGGCTCCATGCTGACAGCACAGAGCATGACTCCAGCCGGAATCAAGAGTCAGAAGCTTAACCCACTGAGCCACCCAGGAACCCCTTCAACTTCCTTTACTTAGTAATAACGGTCTAACCTCAGAGGGTTGTTTGATGATCAAAAGGGAAATATTTTCATTGGCTTACCAAACAATTACCGAGCGAGTCCGTAAGATCCTTACCGAGGGAGAATGGACAGCCTCTCTGGGACGGTGGTGTGTGGTGAGGGCATTGTGCTGTAGGTCGTAGGTGATGGGCTGGAGAGAGGCACCGGTTCAGTGGCTGTAGGAAGGGGTACGGAGGTCCGCCGGGGTGCTTGGGCTGGTCTTGAAGGCTAAGTGTTTATAAAACTTTGCAAATGGCAGTGAGTCCTTATGGGGGTTGGAGCTCTTGATCCATCTAGAGCTGCCTCCAAATCCTGGTCCTGAGCTTTGAAGTGTATAGTCCTCAGCAGGGTACCCAGCTACTCTGAGCCTCAGTTTCCTCTTTGGTAAAAAGGGCATGATCAAATTGTTCTGAGGGTTTAGTGACCTAAAGCGCTTAACGGTGATTACTACAAATGGAGAGTATTAAAAAAAAAAATGTTTTTTAACGTTTATTTATTTTTTTAAAAAAATTTTTTTTTCAACGTTTATTTATTTTTGGGACAGAGAGAGACAGAGCATGAATGGGGGAGGGGCAGAGAGAGAGGGAGACACAGAATCGGAAACAGGCTCCAGGCTCTGAGCCATCAGCCCAGAGCCCGACGCGGGGCTCGAACTCCCGGACCGCGAGATCGTGACCTGGCTGAAGTCGGACGCTTAACCGACTGCGCCACCCAGGCGCCCCACGTTTATTTATTTTTTGAGAGACAGAGCGTGAGAGGGGGAGGAACAGAGGGAGGGAGAGCGAGACACAGAATCGGAAGCAGGCTCCAGGCTCTGAGCTGTCAGCAAAGAGCCCGACTCGAGGCTCAAACTCGTGAACCACGAGATCATGACCTGAGCCGAGAGGACTGACTGAGCCACCCAGGTGCCCCGAAATGGAAAGTATTATTAAAGTTACCTTTTACTGTGAACAGATGCTATTTGGGTGCCTTCGGCCAGTGCTTCTTAAATATTTTTTGGGCATAGGACTCATCCGGGGATTTTGCTAAAACGTAGATTCTGATCCGGGAGGTCTGGCGTCAGCCTGAGATTCTCCTTTTCTCACCGGCTCCTAAATTCTGTAAGTGTCACTTGTTTGGAGACCACACTTTGAGTACTAGGCCATAGGCCACTCTTAGGGCTGGGGAGATGATGGGGAGGGTTGGGGCTTCCTAGGCAGGTCTGGTCTGGTGCGGGGGGGGGGTGGGCAGAAACAGCTGGGACGTGTTCCCTATGGGGGTGATGGGTCTAACTTCCTTCAGGTGCCTTAGGACCAGCCCCCTGGAGGAAGCTCTTTCTGGCCGAACGGTGCCTGCTCCCCCTGCATGCTGGTCTTGAGGGTGTCGAGATGAGTAAGCCACGGATGCTGTTATGGTGTGACTGGGGGAGGGCGGGGACAGGCATGGAAATGTGTGATTTTTACGTGGTGAGATAAACATTCTATACGGTTCATGGGTGATGGCCATGGGGGTCAGAGGGTTGGAAAAGGGAGGAAGACTTCTTGCTGGTGACGACGCCTGACCTGGGTTTTGAAGGACGAATCACAGCGGGGGTGGGGGGTGCGGGGAGAGCAGAAGCGTATGAGGGATGGCATTCTAGGATTAAGGAACAGCATGTGCACGGTGTCATGAAGCAGCTTGGTGTGTCCAGCTCATCGAACCAAGAGCTGTTTGGAGCATATGATGAGAAGGGCTGGGGCAGGGAGGCCGAGCTCCGTCGCTGGGATGTAGTGGTCAGGACGGGCTGAGCTCTCCTGCAGTGACAAATCCTCAAAGCTTAACCCGGTCAGGGTCACTTCTCACTCACACTCGGTGCCCCTCACAGGCCAGAGAGGGCCAAGGAGGCAGAGCTTTTCCCTTTGTGCGGACACGCCATTTGGAAAATGTGGCCTACGTGGCCGCCAGCGCGGGAGAAGGAGATGGTGGGAGAGTCGCCCTGTAGCTCCTCTGGTACTGACTCGTTGCTCCGTGTGCCACAGCTCATTGGTCACAACTCACTGCGAGGGGGCTGGGACACGATGGGGGCGGTGTGGACGGAAGTTCAGAGAACATCACTGTCTCTCCCACGTGTGGCTCGGAGTGGGCCTTGAGCCTCGCTCTGCAGGCCGGAGTTTCTCAAATGGGAGCAATGTGTGAATTCCTTTAAAGGAAGCGAAATGTTGGAGAGTCCTCGTGGTGGCTCGAACTATTTTGATTATAACGACTTCGTACACGTAGTCGCCCTAAAAGGGTCTATACTCTATGCTTAGGGCTCTCGTATGACTATAAAACCAAAACAAATGTCTACGTAAAATATCAACACGGCTGCACGTGGCGAAATTCAGATCAGCTTGATGAATTTAGTGTGATGGATGGTTATTTTAGCTACAACGAAACCACCGTTTCTGATTCTAAAAACAGCTGTTCAGGTCCTGTGAATTTGGTAAGCTATGGGCCGTGCCACATGGGTCGCCTGATGGCTCAGTTCTCCTCGGTGTTCTCCGGGTTAAGTCTGATTTGTTACCTTCTTACTAGCCTGTGACACAACCTTTCTTGTCACCTGCTGTATCGTAAATGCGGGAATATGCGTCGTGAGACAACGTGGGAGCTCTGGGTCATAGCACGGTCGTGCACACGATCCAGAATGTGTTTCTGTTGCTTTTCTGTGGCTCGGCTTCAGAAAGATTTTCGTGGGAATGAAACACAAAGTTACACCCGCTTCGAGAGAACTTGCAGCCGGCCCGGAATGTGTCTGAGGATTCTCCAGAGTCTGAGAAGCAAGTGGAAATGCCCGTGGGGTGTCTAATGGAGGAGGCCGGTGACCAGCTTTGGGGTCCAGAGACCTTGCTTGTTCAGGTGTGGGTGGGTGAGGGGCGGGTGGGGAGGCCAGAGGCAGGTGGTTCAAGCCAGACGTGCGAGGGTGGGCACCGAGGCAGTAGGTAGCAGACGCGATGGAGAGGAGGTGCTGCAGTTGAGAGAGATTGGGGGGGTGGGATCCACGGGGCTGGGAGATTGGCCGGGGGAGGGGAAGGAGGGGAAGAGGACCCAGAGATGGCTCACTGTCATGGGTTCAGGGGGCTGATGGTGCCGCTGACCAGGGTGAGGACCACGCGTGTCCGTGGAAAGAACAGGATCGCTCTAGGCCAAGGCTCTGTGCCCATATTTATCAGCCTACCTTTCCCGCCTGACTTGATCTTTCCTGAACCGGTCTCTCAGGAACTGCAGCATCTTGCAGGATCTGTTTTTTCCTCTCCAGGACATTTAATTAGTGCTCATTCGGACGACACGATTGGCTTTGTGAGCCTTTCCATCGTGCCTGCTGCTTCTGACCCGTTGGAGTGGGTTCTGGCAACATTCTTGCCTAATCAGGCGCATACTTTTTGCCTTCTACATATTTGAAGGAGGCGAAAACAATTTGAGAAAACTGTGGATGGTTCTGAGAGAGAAGCTGTCATACCATATAAGGGGAGATGAGTTATGCGCCTTCAGTTTTTAAGAGCACCAACTCTGTTTTTTTGGACACAGACACTCAAAATTCTCCGAGGAGAGAACAGACGTGGTGCGGGTTACATGATCTCTAGGTAATTACGTAACAAGGAATATGGAAACTGTGCCCTTTGGGGAGTCAGAGAGGGGAGAACACGAGGGCACCCGAACAGACAGACAGGTACAAAGGTCCCAGGCTGAAAGCAGATCTCTGTGGTGGCCAGAGTGGAGTCTTGTATTAATGCAGGTTATTGGCACAGAATAGTTTAAAAGGTAACTTGGCCTCTCCTCTTTGTATGAATTATTAGCCTAATATATCCTGGTGGAAACGCCTAGAGCAAGCTGGCAGAAGCGGCTTCCGTCCTGCTCGTTCCTGCTCATGACAGACTCCCCCGTGTCTCTTGGCCTCGGTACAACCATCACCTTCATGGCACAGCTTCTGAGGTCCTCCAGGGGGCGGATGTGTAGTCCTCCCCCTCTGCTCCCCACTACATCTCTTTGGCACTTGGGACAAATGGTCTGTAAGCAAGTGCTGACCTGTCACCTGTAGAGACCACATGCTACTGGAGGACAGGCGTTGTTGTGTCTCTTCATCTTGGACCCCCCCGCCCCCGTCCCGCCCCACCCCGCTAGACCAGTGAAGCATTTTTCCTGAGAGCTGTCTCCACACCCGTGAGCTAGTCCCGGGCACCTTTAAGAACCATCTTGAGACCTCAGGGCTGGGTTAGAGGAGCAGATGTCCCCGCAACAACAGCTGGGTTTGCGGAACGTCTCTTCTAGGCATGGGTTGGATGAAGCTGTTGCTCAGTGTGGTTCAGATGCTGTGTTGATTTCACATGCACTGGAACCGGAATCCTCGGGTCTCTACGTCTGTGGCAGACTGCTCATGCTCCCCAGATATCCATGTGCCCCCTGCATCAGCAGATGCCATCAGCACCCCCCCCACTCCTCAGTCCCCATTCTTACGGTTCCCCTGCAACCCACTGCAGCCCTGTTTGAGGGCTTTCTCTGGCTGTAGGGGAATGGTTCCCCCATTCTTGGAGAAAGCCAGAAGTGCTGGGGAGGTAATGCCCCTGGGAGCCGCCCTCAAGCCCTAATGGAGGGGAATGGGTGGATAAATATCACAGTTACCTTGCCCCTTTGGTGAGACAACCCTCGGCCAGGGTTCTCCCCATTCTTCCAGAAGGTTCCTCTCAGAGCTGAGCCCGGGTTGCCCACAGCAGTGACCAGCTCGCCCGTGCCGCTGTGCTGCCTCCGTTCTTTACTCTTCTCCAGTGCTTTCCCAAGAGCTCTTCCCAATTCAACCCAAATCCTTATCCCAGGCTTTACTTTGGGGAGAGTCAAACCCAAGACCCTTTTGGGTTGACCAGGGCCCTCAGACTATGGTTGGGAATGCTGTGTGTCACTTCTCACGCAAAGCGGGTAAGAGCCAGGGCACTCAGGTGTGACCATTCCGCTGCTGCGGCCACCTCGGAGGATCTGAGAGGGAGCAGGGATGCTTAGTCCGCATGGAATTCATATGGGCAAGAACTCTTACGGTAGCTGCTGAGCTTGGCATTTATCGGTTTAGGCCCCTACCTGCCTGCCACGTGGCACCAGCCCTGTCCCTTTGGGGGCCAACACTGAGGTCGGTCCACCCTCCGTTTCCCCATCCTGTACTGAAGCAGGGGAACTTGGGATCCGTTACCTGTGCTTCCAGGCTCCAAACTCGTTCCCTCTAAAGTGGTTTGATAGATACTAGAGTACAACTTATTTATGTCTGTCCATGGCTTTTAAGTCATCTGGAATTTATTTTGGTATATACTGGAGAAATAAAAATCCAGATGTAGGGGTGTCTGGGTGACTCAGCTTGCTTAAGCATCCATCTCTTGATTTCTGTTCAGGTCATGATCTCAGGGTTTGTGAGATCGAGCCCCACATCGGGCTCCATGCTGACTGCACGGGTTCTCTCTTGCCCTCTCCCTGTCCTTCCGCCACGCTCTTCCTCTCTTTCTGTCTCTCAAAATAAAATAAACTTAAAAAAATACAAACTTATTTATTTATTTATTTATTTATTTATTTATATTTAGAGAGAGAGAAAGAGAGACACACAAGTGGAGGAGGGTAGAGAGAGAGAGAGAGAGAGAGGAAGATACAGAATGTGAAGCAGGCTCCAGGCTCTGAGCTGTCAGTGCAGAACCAGGTGCAGGGCTCGAGCTGATGAACCGTGAGATCATGACTTGAACTGAAGTTGGATGCTCAACTGACCGAGCCACCCGGGTGGCCCCAAGTTTATTTTACTTCCAGTTATTAACCAATTGTTCCAATATTGAATAAAAATGATTCCCACCTTCCTGATGAGTTGGTAATGATCTTGTATTATACATTAAATGCTCCTTTCAAGTAGTATCTATTTTGAGGCTGCAATTTTCTTTTTCCTAAAACCCAGCTATTCCTGGGTAAGTACCAAGATCTTATAATTGTAGCCTTGTAATATATTTTGCTGTCTTCATTACTCATTGTCATCTCTCTTCTGTCCTCCCTCAAAAATTGCACCAGTACTTAAGTGGCATCAAACCTACAAATTATGATTAGAACTGATATGTTTCATTGACTGGGACTTCACGTTCTGGAATGGATAGCCAGTTAAATGGATCTTTTATTTCCTCTCTGAGTTTTGTAGTTTCCTTACATTGCTTGCTAAGGTTATTCCTAGAAATTCTCTATATGTTGACATTATATATGTTATTACTTATTTTTTTTTTTAATTTTAGATAGTGCAAGAGGGGAGAGGGGGGCAGAGGGAGAGAGAGAGAGAGAGAGAGAGAGAGAGAGAGAGAGAGAGAGGGAATCTTAAGCAGGCTCCACACTGAGCATGGAAGCCAGTGAGGGGCAGGATCCTACCAGGGATCGTGATCTGGGATCATGACCCGAGCCAAAATCAAAAGTCGGATGCTTAACCTCCTGAGCCACTCAGGCACTCCTATTGTGTTACGTTTTAAACTGGTACATTTTCCAACTGGTTATGGCTGTTCTCTAGGTAAAGCTTAATATAAATAGAATATAAATATGTATACTTAGAAAAAATTTCTGGCCTCATAGCTGGCCAGTTTCGAATTATATTTTGAAGTAAAAACGCAAAATCTATTTCATGAGGTTCCATGGGCTCAAATTACCTTTCCAGGTGACTCAGAATAAGTAGATGGATTCTTGAGCTGAAAGAAGTTCAGGAAAGAAGTTCGGGAAAGAAGACGGAAAAAGGGGTAGAGAGGAAAGGTATACAAAGGAATTGGGCGTGTGGTAGGAATCAGGATCCCTCTGCCCCCACTGCCCCGTCCACTTGCAGAGTTATAGATGCTGTGAAAACAGTTTGCATTCAGTATGTCTTCTCTTTGAGACATAATCTCTCGTGAATTTAAAAGTTGCTTGTCAGTGTCTCTGACTGTCACTATGATTGACACTTGTTAGTAACAGCATGTTTATACTGTGAGTCTTGATAAAAAGACAGGCCTAGTTATGAGTCGTTAATGTAAAACAAGATAAAAGGACACCGCAGCCCTGGTCAGGGTCTCACCTTGTGTTGGAGTTCAGAAAACCAAAATCATTGGACTTAGTAATTTATTTTTTATTTTTTTATTTTTATTTTTGAGAGAGAGAGAGAGAGAGAGAGAGAGAGAGAGAGAGAGAGAATGAGCAGGGGAGGGGGAGAGAGAGAGGGAGACACAGAATCCGAAACAGGCTCTAGGCTCTGAGCTGTCAGCACAGAGCCCGACACGGGGCTCAGACTCGTGAACTTCGAGATCAGGAGCTGAGCTGAAGTCAGAGGCTTAACCTACTGAGCCACCCAGGTGCCCCTGGACTTAGTAATTTAAAAAGAAAAAAAAAGAAAGCAGTTGAGTTCATTAGATTGAAGCTCCGTTTTCTTTTGGGAACTTGGAGTCAACCAATGCCCAGTGGTTCCAGACCTCCCCAGGAGGGGAGCTGCTAAGGTGCTGGCTATTTGAACCTTGGAGTGCTTTCTCTTTAATGCCATTAGGAGTAATTTAGAATTCAAAGGAGTTGATCTTTCCTACAAGGACAGCATAACTGAAGATGTTTTACTGGTTTTGAAGATGGTATTTTCCAAAGATGTCCTGCAGTGTGAAAGGGAAACAGGAGTCCACACTCACATTAAGGAGAAATAGAGAATGAATGAAAAACTCTGAGAACCAATTGAAAAACCCCCGGGGTTCCCACCTTCCCGGGAACATTCCGTTATTTATTTGCTTTCCCCCCAACTCGCTTTGTCTACATTACAAAGCGAAGACAGCAGTGGTTGCCGGGGTTCTCTTTCTTAGTTTGCTTTCTTCATCATGAGCACAAAGCAGGTGTCTTCTTAAGATGTTTTCTTAGAAAGGAAAGTGCAGTGTAGAGGTGGAGGGGGGATGGGTAAGGAGAAAGACTGTTATCTGCCCCTCCCCCCTTCCTCCCCCCCCCCCCACCGCATGTTTGCGTGGCCATAAACACGTTGTGTGGGCTTTTAAGTAGTCTTAATTGAGGATGTTAACAAAGGAAAAACCTACATGAGGGGGGTTTTATTCTACTGGGAGGGGGGAGTGGAGTTTTAAATACCTGCCCATCCCAGGAAAAAAAAAAGGAAAGTTTTATAAAAACTTATAAAAAAAAAAAAAAAGGAAAGTCCTTGCTGCCTTGAATAACTGTTAGAAATTCTCAGCAGTTTCTGGCTAGCCGGCTGCCTCCATCTGGAGGCTGGCATTGTGTTTTCTTAACCTACAACTGACTATCACCCTCTCAAAATTGAACCAGTAACAGTCATATCCTTTCGTGGCTTTTTCAGGAACTTTTTCTCAAAGGTTCTTACAGTTCTTTTCCTACCCTTGACAATAATCAGTTTTTAGTGTAAAGGTTACCCACTTAGACGTTGAGAAATCACTGATGGTCACCACAAACTAGTTTTTCATTCACTCACATTTAGTTGCTGAGTATCTCCTATGCCACCTGCCATAGGCACAGTAATCTTTGTTTAAATTGAAAGTGCAAATAGCCCTTTGTTGCTGGAGGCTGTTGTATTCGTCCATAAAGAGCTGGAGCGATGGAGGTCAGAGCATTAGGTGGGTATTGTAACATCCGTCGTGGTAAGCTGGGAAGGGAGGAAGGAGCAGGAGGGTTGGTGAGTGAGGGGGATGGAACGGGTTGAGGGTCTTCATGGAGGGCCTCTTGGAGAAAGGATATTAAATGACCGATTGCAGACCTGAACAAAGGTAGGAAGTGCGAGAAACGTGTGTGCGAGAAATGGTTTGATGAACACTCTAGGCATCTCTGGGTAATTAACTGCCTTTGGTTTTTAAGGAAACACGAACGATGGAATGCCTTCTACGTGTGAATTCGAAAAAACATGCCACAAAACCCTCAGTGCTCATTCTTGTTTTGAGATTTAAAGGACTTTCATAATTCTTTAGGCGACAGTGTGGGTCCATGTTCCCTAGAAGCAGAACCTGAGATCGGGATCCCTGTGCGTGTGATTTTGAGGGGAGAGCTGCCACGGGACGGGAGGTAGGGTAGCAAGGGCAGCGGGGGACGTGGCTAAGCAAGGATGTGGTCTCAGCTGGAGACCACCTCAGCCTGAGCCCACGGGAGTTCTGGACCCTGCACCGCACACAGACCTGGTCCCCCCTGGGCGACTGCTTGGTCTTTGGTACCGTTCCCTGTCCCCATCAGTCATTGATCATGGGCTGCACTTGAGGAGGTGGAGATGGGTGTAGAACCTCCTGGGTGAGGGACTCCAGTCAACAGAGGGTAATTCCAGAAACTAGAGCAGCGGTGGCCCTTGAACAGCCAACGCTCGTAAGAGTTGGTGGGTGGGGACCACCGCCTGGTAGGGGGATAGCGTTGGGCACCTGCCGCGTCCATGACTGTGCTGGTCCTAGAGAATGCGGATGACTGGGTATCTTTAGTTAGATTTGGGGGCAGAAACAGATGGAAAGCGCAGGATTGCTTTGGTCACCCAGGACAACCTGATGATTGTGGACCCAGCCAAGCAAGGTCCATTTTATTTACTAGACACTGTCCTTGCCAATGCTATATTTTTGGCAAATGCCAGGAGAGAGCTTCGCAAGGGATCCCGAAGAAGCTTAACCGCAGAAGCTGCCAAAGTTGACTCATATCAAGGCTCTGAAGGCAACAGCCTTCGCCGAAACATTTATAAATGATGCTCTCCAAAGACCTGGATGCAGCATTTGGGCTCTTTGAGGGAACCGTATGCATTTCTGCCCTCTGAGGTTGGCTTCTTAGCAGAGGAGCTGGCTTGCCTTGCTGCTGCTGTCATCAGTGTGGTTTAAGCACGATGTACTGAGTGCTTTCCATAGGCAGGTGACCTTACACCTGTCATCTCGTTGCAGTCTTTACCGCCATCGTGGGAGGCTGGCCGGTGGTGGCCATGCAGGTTCCCATGGTGATAGGACCACCAGGCACTCTGCCAGCAGGGCTGAAGATGAGGTCCCTCTTGGTTCTAGCACTCGGGGTGGGTGCCGGGGCCCCCGTTATGGTGCCTGTTGGATGCCTGTTGCAGTCAGGTTCTTGGCACGGTGACTTTGCTACTTTAGAGGATAACCAAACCCAGGTTGAATTCCCTAACGGCAGAAAAGCGTGTACCTTGATCTGCTTCCCTCTTCTTTGTTTGGAATCCTAACACACTTTGGGGAGTTGTGTTTTCAGATCAGCCTGTCTACGGGGATGTCAGGGAACAGCTCTCTTGTTTATCGCCTGCTGCGGGAACACCGTGTGACTTTATTTTGCCCAGTTGGGATGCCAGCTGCGTCAACAGGGCACAGCTAAACCGAGGCTGCTTTGCTTAGGGACCGACGCGTGTTGATGAGTTGGTGTCCTGCTCTGTTTCCTCTGGTTGGTCCCGTGAGCTTTGTTTTATTCCATGGTTACGAATGGCAACCTGATTTTGTCTGAAGCCATCGATTGTTCTAGTTCTTACTCTCAGGCTGTGTGGCCTTGGACCCACTGCTTACCCCTTCTTGTCTACACTTACGTCTAAAAACTGAGGCTCCTGGCCTTTCAGTTCTAACATACAAAGATTCTCACTCACACAGCCTTTGCTGCCACACATCCTTAGGATCCCCTTTGCATCCTTCTTAGAATGAATCCAAGGCCAAATGCATCCAAAAGATGCATTTTTCAAGAGAAGCAATTTCTGAGGAGTTTTACCAGTAAGCCCAATCAATCACGTAATGGCCATGTCCTGAATATTTATGGCAAGTTATTCCTCTGGGTGGTGTACCTGAACCTCAGATAATAGCACCATGGAGCTACTCGGGTTATTTATTTCTTCCTGAGGAAACTTGGGCAAGATGTATCTTTCATGGAATCCATCCGTTTTATTAAGCTGTCTTATTTGTTGGCATAGGATAATTCACAGTATTCCCGTATCGTTATTTTATAGAAGCAGCCCCGGTATTTTTCGAACACCGTATATCATCGCTCCTGAATAAGAATGAAAACTATAAATTTTTCGGAGATGTCTCCTCTTAAGTTGCTTTACGTGCTTGCTATTTAATTACATGTTGTACGTGGTGGTTGTCTCATCAAGAGGCCAAACCCCTTTAAAAAGGGCTTTCTAAAGAATCCACAGGCTCCCTGCCCTTGCGCTGTCTAGTAATGCTTAGTGGAGGTATCCCCTGGCCCCTCCGATAAGCAGCTGATACATGAGGGGTGAGAGTCTGTGGGGCCGGGCGCTTTCAGGCGGTGGGTCAAATATTCCAGCGGTCTTTAGATCAATCTGAGCTCCAGCCAAACCTAAGCACGAAGGCGTAGACACGAGATAGCTGTGCTCAGTCTCTCTAGAAAAAAAGAACACAGCCTTCGCTTTTAGAATGATTTCGACAGCCTCCCCTATAGGGACGGACCGAGGCGCAGCTCTAGCTAGCCGGTGTGTTTCCGTGTTATTAGGACACAGGCCGGTGGAGACCGGTGGTCCGGGGAAGGCCTTCGGGAGTGACAACCAGCCAGAAAAAGGCTGACCAGAAAAAGGAGGTCTTGCTGGCCTTGAGTCGGCTGGAGACTATGCTTCCCTTCCAAATGAACACACCCAAAGAGGCTCCCTGAAAGGCACCGAGAAGAGCGAAATTCAGCCCCAGTCAGGTTTATGGAACTGCAGCAGACAATCGGGATTAAAAATCCGGGTCATGGAACACAACAGCCCGGCCTGGGGGCCGTGTCCTGTTGGAATTTTACCGAGCGAGAGGCGACACCCCAGGGACGGGCTCGTGGGTGAGTTGGGGCGTGTCGGGAGGAAACATTAAACCCAGGGGTGAGACAGAAAGACAAGCTGTCCCCAGGGGAAGCTCGTGTCAAAGTAAACCAGCATTGGATGTCGCCGAGAAGGGCGACGTGAGCGACCGGGTGGCATCGGGCAAGGCTCAGCAAACGTCGGTACACAGAGCTGAAGGGGAAGAGAGGAGCATAAAAGCGTCACGTGAGGCAACAATGGGAAAGCGGGAGGAGAAGGGCTCGTCTGGGGGAAGAGGCGTCGGAGTGAGACGGCCGTTCTTGCGGCCCTGGAATGTCTGAGGCCTCACGAGCCCCGGGAGCAAACGAGGCCGTGTTTAATATTAATGCCCGGCTTGGAGGCCCGGTGGCCCCACCTGCTTACACAGGACCTCAGCCAGCGTCCTCGGAGTCCCCAGGACGGGATGTCACTGTCCTCAGGTACCCAGCGGCTCCTGTTCTTTCCCCAGGGGTTGAGTCACTCCTCACTCCCCCGCCCCTGCCGTCAGTGTGTCCCCGAGGCCCCACATTGTCCTCTGTGCTGCGCTGGGGAAGGCTGGGCGGCTGCCTTTGAACCTTGTCACCTGGGTCCCAGAGCCCCACACGGGCTTAACTGACGAATGGATAAAGAAGATGTGGCTGGTGTATGCAATGGAGTACTACTTGGCAACGAGAAAGAATGAAATCCCGCCATTTGTAGCAACGTGGATGGAACTGGAGGGTGTTACGCCAAGTGACATAAGTCAGGCAGAGAAAGACAGTTTTCACTCATCCGTGGATCCTGAGAAACTTAACAGAAGACCAGGGCCGGAGGGGAAGGGGGAAAAGAGTTACAGAGAGGGAGGGAGGCAAACCATAAGAGACTCTTAACTACTGAGAACAAACTGAGGGTTGATGGGACGTGGGGGAGGGGGGAAAGTGGGTGGGTGGTGGGCGTTGAGGAGGGCACCTGTTGGGATGAGCACTGGGTGTTGCATGGAAACCAATCTGACAATGAATTATATATATGTGTGTGTGTGTGTGTATATATATATATATATATATATATATATATGTATGAAGACACACAGCTTTTTTTTTAAATTTTTTTTTTAACGTTTTATCTATTTTTGGGACAGAGAGAGACAGAGCATGAACAGGGGAGGGTCAGAGAGAGGGAGACACAGAATCCGAAACAGGCTCCAGGCTCTGAGCTGTCCACACAGAGCCCGACGCGGGGCTCGAACTCACGGACCGCGAGATCGTGACCTGAGCCGAAGTCGGCCGCTTAACCGACTGAGCCACCCAGGCGCCCCAAAGACACACAGCTTCTTTAGTGTCCTTTGTTAATCCTGTGCTCCAAGGATTGGGAGGGCAGGGGCAGATGCCATTCCACTGCCTCTTTTGTCATGGTCTCTTATCCTGCTGCTTCCTCCGGGTGTCTGATGCCGGCGCATGAAATGCCTCCTTCTTCCCCCTACATTCCCCTCCTTGCCTGCCCGTTTGTCAGCCGGCGCATGTGGATTCCAGGGGAATAAACCCACCACTGGGCGAGGGCCAACCCTGGATCCCACTTTGGCTTGGGTTGGGTCACGCTGCCGTGCCTTCGGGGTTGGTCGAATGGGGATGCACTAGTCCGAGGACCTCGTAATCTCTCCCGTCGTGGTCTGCATATTTTGGTCCCACTAGCCACCTCGGAGAGGCGAGAGATGGTCTAGAGCGGTGCTTCTTAGGATTCAGCACGCGTCAGACCCCCCTGGGGGTGTTGTTAAGATGCGGAATCGGATCTGGTGGGTCTGGGGTGAGGCCTGCGATCCTGCACTTCCAACAAGCTGTGCCGGGGGGGTGCTGTGCCGCGGGCCCCCCTCGGGTCGTCAAAGTGGTCACCGCCTCCTTCGTTTCTGTTTGCTGTGCTTAAGGGAAAACCCTGGCTGGGAAATCCTGACTGGACTTTTTGTTTCACCGCACGGGTGATGTCGTGTTTTAATCACCTATCATCTTCCTACTCGCATTACGAAAATAAGGGTACTGTTAAGGAGTTGGTGTGTGGACCCACTTAGAAATTGCTGATAGGTGACCGGCATTCCCATAAGGATACTCTGGAACTCGTCTCTGTATCCTTGTGTCTCACGGTGGGGTCCATGTGCCAGCACGATGGGCATCGCCTGGGCCCTTGTCGGAGAGGCAGAACCTCAGAAGCTATCCTCGACCTTGACTGGCTGACTTAGGACCTGCACGTGAACGCGGTCCCCAGGTGGTGTGTGCGCTCTCATACGAGAGATGTGAGAACACAGTGCATCGGCAGCGGGAGCTGCTGGCTTCGCCACTTTAGCGGGACGCCCAAAGGAGGCACGTCAGTGACAGTGGGGAGAAGTCCATCCCTTGGTCATTGGTCCTCTTCGTCATGGGGTGTCCCGGGGGACGTCTGGGGAGAGAGGAACACAGGCTTTCTGGCTTGCATGGAGCGTGAAGGTTCTTCAGACAAAATACAGGCAGCAGAGGAGGAAGGGAGAAGTGCGATGTGACGGTGAGATGGGTAGGTGTGCAGGATGAGAGCAGGGTGCTGGGAAAAGCAAGGGCGGGAGGAGGAGTGTTATTGAGGGGGTTTGGGATGAGCTTCGAAAGCGAGCAGATACGGAAGCTTCGCTTTCAAATCCCTTTCTAACTCGCTGCGACTCCAAAGTAGCTGCGATGGTAAAGTTCCAGAAATGTACCGTCTCACGGTTCTGGGGGCCAGATGTCTGAAATCAGATGCTGGCGGTGCCGGTTCCTTCTGAGGGCCGGTGTCGGCCCCTCTCCTTGGCTTGTAGGTGACCATCTCCATGTTCACATGGCATTCTCCCTGTGTGATTGTCTGTGTCCAAATTTCACCTCCTTATAAGGACACCAGTCATGTTGGATTACAGCCTACCCCAGGGACTTCCCTTGAACTTGACTGCCTCTGTGAAAATCCTGTCTCAGAATAATGTCACATTCTGAGAGCCTGGGGGTGGGGAGTTTGTATGAATTTAAGGGTGGGGGAGGGGGACACAATTCCACCCATAAGAAGGTTATATAGGCAACTGTTAGTTTGCCTGGTCGGTATCCAGTGCACTTTCTTCTTTTTTATTGATTTTTTTTGTTGTTGTTAATTAAGTATAATTGGCACACGATGTTACATTAGTTTCAGGTGTACATCATAGTGATTTGACAAATCTGTACGTTATGCTGCGCTCACCACGAGTATAGCTACCGTCTGTCACCGTACATCGCTATGGCAATATCATCGACTATATCCCCCGTGCTGTACCTTTCATGTCTGTGACTTATTCATTCCGTAACCGGAAGCCTGAACCTCCCCCTCCCCCTCCCCCATTTGGCCCCTCCCCCCAGCCCCTCCCCTCTGGCAGCCATCAGTTTGGCCTCTGCGTGTGTGAGTCTGATTCTGCTCTTTGTTTGTTTAGCAAACTCCCTCTTTAAATCAGTGAGCAGCTTAGGAAGCAAATATCAGGCATCTGTCAGGCGGGCTATTACAAGGACTGGCAAATATCCTTCCGTCAGAGACCAAACAGGGTTCCTGTGCCAAGAAGCTGGGAGGCACGTAGGGAAATTGGCATGAGTAGGTCAGCAGATTAAAAGACAACCCAGAGCAGGGGCACCTCTGAGATGAGAGCTGGAAAGGTCTTTTCAATTACTCCGTTCCTGGTGTCTCAGTGGACGTCCTGTTGGTAATAAAGATTAGGTAGCGACAGCATTAATTAGAGATTGAAGGGTCATCGGCAGCGACAGCCAATAAATGGCACGGCACGTTCGTCGTATTACCTTAGCTTTATTAACGTCTCCAGCTTTGATCGATACAGACCTTGGCCAGGCTCGCAAGTTAGGAAACTGTAGCACTTTTGAGGCTTACTGACTGGAGGCTGCATTCCAATTTTTTACTCGTTTTGAAAACCCTCCTTGGGATGTTTGCATAATCAAACGTAAGTTCACAAATGTTTCTCCTGCCTCATAATCTGCATATGAGCAAAATGAGTTTGTTCCCAAACAGCCCCTGGAAAAAACCCAGGACAAATGATTACTCAGTGGAAAGGAAAATGAATCCAGCCGGTCCCTCTTCAACTTCTACAAAAGGATGGAAGCGAACAGCCTTGCAGCACTGCAGCCTGGGGCCACACGTGATCAATCCGGTGAAACCAGCCAGAAATACGAGGTCGATAAAAGGGAACACATTTCAGGGGAAGCGTCTCTGCGAGGAATGGGGACTGCGTGCCACTAGATGCGTTGGCTTTTATTTTCCCGTCAGTTTTTGTTGTTGCATTGCGTGTCACCAGATGCTTCGAAACACCGATTTCAGCACTCCTAATTCATCAATGCTTAAAAAGTGATTATGGATTACTTACGCCTGACGGCAATTTGGATGCGATTCTCCCATTTCTTTTTCTTGATGTGTCATTGTAGCCTTCTAGGAACCAAGGTGAGAATTCCAAAGTTAACGCTGACCTCAGACACAGTTTTTCTTTGTTAGACATACGGGTTATGATTTAAAAATGAGTAGGAAAAGGTACATTCTTTTTGTTCTGATTAAAAAAGACAAGTAAAAGATTAATTTTAGCAGTACATATATATATATATATATATATATATATATATATATATTTAATCTTGGTACCGCCCAAACAAAGTGTTATTAAATGATCACACAGGAAACTGGATTAATGTGACATCCAGTCATTTTGGTAGCCTTGTCAGTATGATAAGGTGTAGGGCTGACCCTTGTAGAATCAGGTTATGAATTGTGGCAGCCGATAGGAGACAGGATTGTCAGGGGCCACACCCACTGTAGGCAATGACAGCAAACTGTCTATGCAGTTGCCGCGTTTACTGGCTGACGCCAGTCGGAGAACCTAGGATCAGTGAGCAGGAAGTTGGCTTATCCTCCCAGAATTGCTGTATGCTTCAGTTTGCTGGAGTGTTTCTCTTAGTACCCTGTCCCTCCTGTCTCCTATTTCAGTCACTACCTGGATGACAAATTCACCCACCGAGTCACATTTAGCATCGTGTTCTCTTTGCTCTTAAGATCTACGTGGATTTGGGGGAAAGCCAGGGTTACAAGACCTTGTTTGCTTTTGGAGAGGGAAGAAAACAAACACACGCTGAGCGCCTTCAGCACGACCGAGGTATCGTGGTTGGCAGATGTGGAGACTGGGGCTCAGAGAGATGCTACAACTCTGCGAAGGTCGCATGGCAAGTAAGAGCCTGCTAGAACCAGGATTTCAATGAGGTCTCTGACCCTGTGTCCAGTGTTCTTTGCACGCCTCTGGAACGAAGCTGTCACAAACTCTGCAGAGATGTACTGCTGTCCCCTACCTGTATCAGTCCCTCTTTATAAATGCTGCATTGGCAGATTTCCTTGAAGTAAAGTGGACGTCTGTGATCGTGTCTTCTTTCGCCTTTCCAGTCTCTTTAGGAGTCCTGGGGTGTGCTGTCTGCTAGAGCTGAAAGGAGCAACACTCCGTTGTCTACAAGGAGAGCCGGCAGACTGAGACTCGGCCCTTGTGTTGGATGTGAGGACTGGGAACCGACTCCCCAGATCTGCAGTACCGACTGGGGTGCAGGGGTGCCGGGGGGATTTACACAGTCTATGGTGTCTCTGTCTTTAGGGGGCTTGATTTCAGTCGAGAGGGAGAGTATTTACACTTGTGAAGATGAACTAACAAGTAGCCGAGACGTGCCGCAGGGGAGACCGGATATGGGGCAGCCAAGCGCCGGTATTGGGTCTCGAGCATCCCTGCCAAGTGTTGCTTTAAGGAACGAACCGAGCTTCCGAGGAGGGAGTGGACTGTAAAAGTGAGGTCAGGGAAGGTTTGGTGGTAGCCGTGGGTCCCAGGTCTTCCGACATGGTGAGGTTTCGGTGGCTGTGAGGACCGAGGGTGGTGTGGGGCTGGGATGGGCGGAGGCCACCGCGTTATGGAGGGCCTTACCTATCCAGGGGAGGGGTTTGGGTTTGGCCCTCCGGGAAGGTAATAAGGAGCCACCGTAGGTTCTTGAGCAGAGGAGAGACTCGGCGAAAGCAGTGTGTGTTCTGCTGTGTGTGGGGGTTTAGATTGGCCCTGGGGAGAGACCCTGCACATATCTGTGTCTGGGGTATATGAGGCAAAAGCAGTGTATTGTCAAATCAAGGCCAATTGACGTCGCTGTAGGAACCTAGAAAAACAGGGCTACGAGAGCATCCTTTTCTGCGTCCGTTTCCGGGAAGCTCCAAGCGTGGTGACCGAGGACTGGGCCTTAGGGTGTTTACTTTTTACTCTCTGTACTTTCTTTAACTGCTTGTGGTTGACGTGGGGACAGGGTAGGGGTTATCATCCTAGATCGTTTCAGGTTAAGCCACATGACATTTCCCCTTCTTTGCCGGTCACGATGGAAGGACTGGCAATCTCGCAGGGTTCCATTTTAGTTGATTCTGTAAATTGTTGGAGATAAGCAGACACGGCCTGGTCTTCGGCTTTCTGCTCGGATGGATGGGGGGTGGGTACCAGGACACCGCTGCTTACGCTTAGCCTAAATGGACCACTGTTCTGTGGGAGGTGAGGCTCGGGAGGTGAGGCTGTTGCTGGAGGCTGAACCCAGGGCCCCAAGGTCGGGCTATGTTGTTCCTCTCCCTGATGCTTGCTCCCCGTGCTTAAAGCCCAGGCCTTCAGAGTCTGCTGATGTTATCCTCTCACCCTTAAAGAAGAAAACTTTGCTCTGGACTAAGGATTTTTAAAAGGGGGCTTGTGGAAGAGAGGGTAAAAATATTTACACTTGGAGGCTGTGTTTTCTGAGCACCCCAGTTTGCTCCTCTAGCCACCAGGAATCAGGGCCGGCTCTGAGGTAAGGTGTGCTGAATCTGGCTGGGCACAGCCATCCCGGAGAGCATGCCCCCCCCACTCCGACTCTGGGTACCACAGGGCCATACCCAAACTCCATAGTTTCACTGGGACCTTGAAGCCCCAGGTCCCATCACGACATACCTGCCTGTCATCCTCGGTCACCGTTCAGTGTGTCAGCCCTACCAGCGTCTGTCCCGTTCCATGAGTGCTCTTGTAGGGTTCCCTGACATCCCATCTGGACCCTTCTCTGGGACCCTCCTGAACCCCCTTCTGTGCTAAACTCTTCCCGCATCCCTAACGTATTCACCACATGCTCCCGTGTACTTCTGGTTCTTCCCTGAAAGCCCCTCTCCTTTCCCTTCCCTGGAATAGAGAACTCTTTTCCATTTAGTTAGCGTGCCGAATGTGCATAGCAGGTCCTTCTCTTTGAGAAGGTCATCTTCCTTGGCATCCTTCCTTAATGTTCCCCGTGAGGAAATACAGACTAGCATGGCTTCTGTAGATCTCTCTAAACTCTCTCAAGCAATGGAGGCAGATGACAGAGATTATGAGAAGAAATGGTATACCAGATGTCCGCAGTCTCACTGTAAATGTGAGTGCTAAACTTAGAAATGCATGACATGTGAGAAGATCAGTCGGTACCAGCCAGTGCTCGTCATCTAATTTGACACCTGTGTCTAGATGGAAATCATCTCGGAACAGATTGTGCGTTGTAATTGAAACACAAAAGGCATTCCGTGTAAATATGTTGGGCCAAATTGCGCATCCTGGCACAACTGGGGTTCCGGCTGCAACTCAGATGCACATAGAAAGGATTATCTTTAACTTCTTTTTGTTATTTATTTACTTATTTATTTTTATTTATTTTTTGACATTTTTTTATTTTTGAGAGACGGAGAGAGACAGAGCGTGAGCAGGGGAGGGGCAGAGAGAGAGGGAGACACAGAATCCGAAGCAGGCTCTAGGCTTCGAGCTGTCAGCACAGGGCCCGACGCGGGGCTCGAACCCACGAACCGTGAGATCATGACCTGAGCCGAAGTCAGACGGTTAACCAGCTGAGCCACCCAGGCGCCCCTGTTTAACTTCTTTTTATTTATTTTATTTATTTATTTATTTATTTATTTATTTAACGTTTATTTATTTATTTTTGAGACAGAGAGAGACAGAGCATGAACGGGGGAGGGTCAGAGAGAGAGGGAGGCACAGAATCTGAAGCAGGCTCCGGGCTCTGAGCTGTCAGCACAGGGGCCCGATGCGGGGCTCGAACTCACGGACCGCGAGATCGTGACCTGAGCCGAAGTCGGCGCTCAACCGACTGAGCCACCCAGGCGCCCCTTAACTTCTTTTTAAAGGAAGCATAAATGGCAGATTCCTACGTGGAGGGTAGGACATATGGATCCTTTGGGGGCAACGTAAGTAGGCCGCAGCCCACCCTCATGGTTGAACTCCGTGACAGATTCTGTCGTTTTCCTGTTTCCTGACCTGGACAGAAATGGAAATTGAACCGCTTTTGCCTCAACTGCTTCATTCTGGCTGGGCACAATTGATCAGGAAACACAGTGTCTTGTTGTATTCATTTATGTGGTTAATGAGTAAGTAGAGAATGAGCATATTTTTTTTTTGTATTTAAAAAAATTTTTTTTAATGTTTATTTTTTGAGAGAGAGAGAGAGAGAGAGTCAGCGGGGGAGGGGCAGAGAGAGAGGGAGACACAGAATCCGAAGCAGGCTCCAGGCTCTGAGCTGTCCACACAGAGCCCGACGCGGGGCTCGAACCCACAAACCGTGAGATCATGACCTGAGCCGAAGTCGGACGCTTAAGCGACTGAGCCACCCAGGCGCCCCAAGAATGAGCGTATTTTCACTATTAAAGCTTTCCCTTTTTCTGAGAGGAAAAGCCATTTGGAGAAGAAAGTTTCTGTACCTACACCGAACTTGTTTCCACCTTCTTTTCTTTTCTGCAACCCCCGGTGTAAGAGAATCTCAATCACAGCTTTAAGAAATACCCGCCCTGTCGTGCTGGTCCATGAGTTCTTGTGATGCCAAGTGGATCCTGCCGTCCCAGTGTAATATATTACTACCAAAATGAAAATACCATACAAAAGAGATATTGAGACTCTAAGGACAGTGTTAATTACTGTGCCCTCACTGTGTGCCAAACACCCCTTTGAGTGAACCGCAATCATTTTCCCATTTGCCCCTCACAAAAACCCTTTGCATCCCCACGTCCTCGCTGAAAAGACAGAAGCATGAGTGATTTGCCCACGTTCACACAAGTAGTCAGTGGCCGTGCCAGGGTTCAAATCCAGGTCTGTCTCAGAGTCGGTGGTCATCACCCCTTCAGGTACCACCTCACCTCCAGTGAGTTGAAAGTCAAGCTGAGAAAACTCTTCCTGGCAAAGAGGTGGGGGAAAGTTGGGTTCTTTCCAGCTCCGGAACGTTCTGACTTGTTGGTGTTTCCTGGGTGGCAAACCCTGGACCTATGATCTCCGTTGTGTATCCTGGAGAGTCGGCTCACTTCAGGGGGGCAGAGGCTGCGTTTCCAGGGTCAGGCCTAGCCTAGTGAGAACTCTCCACGTGTGGCCCATTCTGGGGGTTCCTGGGAGGCATAGAGGAGTGGCCCAGGCCCGAGGCTGACTCCATTCGGCGTTCCTCGTCTCTTACAGGGGAGACCGGGGATAAGGTCCCAAGTGCACAGGCTTCCATCGTTTCAAACAGACCCTCCACGATCACACCTACAGACCATAATAGAACCCGTGACCTTCAGTAAAGCTTTGGCGAAGGCCCGTGGGCCCCTTGAACCCATCACGACTGACACAGTGTTGTCATTTTCCTCTTGCAGGACGCGGAAGCCTGTGTGACCATTCTCTAAAATCTTTAAGCTCCAGAATCACGGTGCGGAAGCTGCAAGGCACGTGGCTGCCTGCGGGCCGCGGGAACCTGGAGAAACCACTCCTGGGGCCGCGGGGCTCCGTCGCGCCCGTGCTCGGCCCTCAGAATGGCCTCCACCCCGTCCACGCCGAGAGCAGCCCGCTGAAGCCCAGGGTGGTGACCGTGGTGAAGCCGGGCGGGCACCCGCTCCGGAAGGTCACCCTGCTCCTCAACAGACGGTCGGTGCAGAGCTTTGAGCAGCTCTTGGCGGACATCTCCGAGGCCTTGGGCTTTCCCAGATGGAAGAACGATCGCGTGAGGAAGCTCTTTAACCTCAAGGGCAAGGAGATCAGGAGCGTCTCCGATTTCTTCAGGGAAGGGGATGCTTTCATAGCCATGGGCAAAGAACCGTTAACCCTGAAGAACATTCAGGTAGCCGTAGAAGAACTCTACCCCAGCAAAGCCCGGGCCCTCACCCTGACCCAGCACAGCCGGGCCCCTTCTCCGAGGCTGCGAAGCAGGCTCTATAGCAGGGCTCTGAGAGGGGGTCACCACTGTGGGGAGAGCGACGCGGCCAAGGGCCGCGGGGAGGCTGGCGCGTCCAAGGCGGCCCCCGGGCATCGGGGCCAGGCCCCCGCGGAGCCAGCGCCGGAGGACAGGGCCAGGCCCCAGAAGAAGTGGGTCGGGGGCAGGCGGGAGCCCGAGCCCGCCAGCAGGCCGCCCAGGGAAGCCGCTCTGGACAGACCTGCGAGCGGTGAGAAGCACCTGGGCGTGGAGATCGAAAGGACCTCGGGTGAGATCATCCGGTGTGAGAAGTGCAGGCGAGAGAGGGAGCTCCAGCAGGGCCTGCAGAGGGAGAGGCTGACCCTGGGGACCAGCGAGCTGGACTTGGGCAAGAGCCACAGGTACGAGGCGGCGGCCGAGAAGCCGGTGAGGACCAGGAGCTGCCGGCGGTCGCCCGAGGCCCACCCTGCGGCCGGGGAGGAAGGGGGGAGGGCCGAGAGCCACAGGAGCAGCCCCAGGAACCCCACCCAGGAGCCCCGGAAGCCCGGCAGACACCCAGACAAGAAGGAGGACCGAGACCCCGAAGGTCAGGAAGGGCACGCTCAGGCTGCGGCCAAGGCCCGGAGGGAGCCGGGGGACGCGCCGCCGGTCAGAGAGGAGGGGCTGCGGGACGCGAGGAGGGAGGCCAGGAGCGCCTGCGGGAGCAGGCAGGGCGGCTGGCCGCGGAGGGAGCAGCCGGTGGACCCGGGGGCGCCCCCCGGGCGCCGCGGGGGCGAGCCGGACGCGCACCGGTATCAGCAGACCTGTGCGGCCGCGTCGGGGCCCAGGAAGCCGGCCGCCCGCGGGGACCGGGAGCCCAGGGGCGGCCGGAAGCGGCGGCCCGCGGGCCTCCTGGCGGCAGACGTGCACAAGTTCTACGAGGCGGGCCGCGTGCTCGGGGACGGCAACTTCGCCGTGGTCAAGGAGTGCCGGCACCGCGAGACGCGGCAGGCCTACGCCATGAAGATCATCGACAAGTCCAAGCTCAAGGGCAAGGAGGACATGGTGGACAGCGAGATCCTGATCATCCAGAGCCTCTCCCACCCCAACATCGTGAAGCTGCACGAGGTGTACGAGACCGACGCGGAGATCTACCTGATCATGGAGTACGTGCAGGGCGGGGACCTCTTCGACGCCATCATCGAGAGCGTGAAGTTCGCCGAGCGCGACGCCGCGCTCATGCTCATGGACTTGTGCAGGGCGCTTGTGCACCTGCACGACAAGAGCATCGTCCACCGGGACCTCAAGCCCGAAAACCTGCTGGTAAGCCCTGACTGCCTGGCGGTCGGCAAGTACGCCTCCTAGCGGTTCTCCCCCGCATCCTGGGACGTGGCCCTCGTGCTGCCTTAGCGTTCCCGTTCCGGTGTTTAGAAGCCCGGTCGTCGGTCACAGGCTGCTGAGATGCGTTGGGGTTGATGATTATTGAAAAAGAAACCTTCCAGTTTAGATAAAATGGGACATGCTTTCTCATTCCTGGGAGAAAAATGCTTTCACCTTGACAGTGACCAGGCGGACTTAATTTCTCGGGCATTTGCGCATCGCCTGGTCTGGGGTGGGGGGATATCTACCGGCGGCAGCTTCCCCCTCGGGCTTTGCATCGCCCTCCCACCGGAATGCCCCCTGGCCCTTTGGAAGGTAACAGCTTGTCAAGGGTATTCAAAAGGCTCAGCGCTGCAGGGGGGGCCCTGCGTGAGGCGGCTGTAAGAGGCTGGCCCTGGAGTCAGATAACCCGAGTTTGAATCCTGCCTTTCTGAGTTGCTTGCCGGAGGATAAGTCTTTCACCTCTCTGGGCCTTTGCTTCCTCATTTATGAAAGAGAAATAGCAATAGTACTTGTCTGGCAGGGTTGGAGGAAGACGGGGCACAGGAAAGAGAAGAGCAGGCCCTGATGGCCGGGAGCTGGCCTCGCACGCTCAGCTCGGCCGTGGTGTTCTCCTGGTTCACGTAAACAGGCTCCCAGAACACCACCGTCAGATAAAGATGGGTTAAGACAAAAGCGAGAACCCTTTATAATCATGTCCAAATGCACGTAAAACCAAGATTGCCCAAACCACAAGTAAGGCCCCCGTCAGCTAGTAGGAGGGGCTGCCTCATTTCATTCCTCCCCTCTCCTTGGTAAGAATTACTAAGACACCGAATTGTAGAACGACCCTCCCTTCCTGACAGTGTCCCATTCAGAGCAAAATCCTGCTTTCTCGACCCCTCCCCCAAGTCAGCTAACAAGCCAAATCCTAAGGTAAGTCCTTTGAACACCCTCTTATTTGGATGCCTGGCTCCCCGTGGTGTGCATTCTCTCTTGTAGCAGCGAGTTAGTAAATGCAGTGTTCCTGAACGGCACGCGTGTTCCCGGTGGTCTGTGTTAGGACAGCATGCTTTCACACGGTCACCCTCTGGGACCCTTATCCTACTTCGTTCGTAGCCCTGGTCACCCCCTGATACATCCCGTATTTATTCTTCTGTTTTCTTTCTCCTCTTACTGGAAAGCTCGTTCTATGCCAGCGGGAGCTTTGTTTTATTCAGACTTTACCCCCAAACCCAGAACCGTTCTGTCCCATGGTGGACCTTCTTTGAATCTTAGATGAATGAGTGAACTCGGACCATAGCACGCTGCCCCCACAACAGCGGGCATTCCATCAGCGGTGGCGACTGTCGTGCTTTAGAAATGACTCGGATGTTAAGGTGGATGTCAGGTGCAGGCATCCAAAGCCACATTGCTGCAGATAGAGCAGTTGGGAATGGGGAACACGATTTCGATGAGCCACGTTACTTTTTCTTTCTGGCAGCACGTGAGCTTGCTTTCTTTCATTTCGTGGCCGTAGACCCAGCCTGGGAACATGCTGCCACGGGGCATTCATCTGTCCGTAAACTGCTCCCACACGCAAAAGAAATACCGAGTGAATCCAGCCAGTTAGCTGGCGAAATGAGGTCTGTGTTGACCACCCAGTCAAGCAACCTTGGTTTTGCCTGAATTTAAGAGAACTGAAGAAGCAATCTGGTTGCCTGAGAGATCTGCATTACTATCCGATGGCTCCCTTTGAAGAAATTTCCCTTCAGCGTTAGGGAGGTGTTCTCCTCCTCTCTTCACTTGATTCCTGATTGCTTCTTCTGTCTTCTGGGTCTGAGCCCCGGTGTTCTCCATCTGTGGGGTGCCGTGCGCTGTTTATAACGGACGCTTTGGAATGAGCCTCTGATGTTTTACTGAATTGTCTAGGCAGAAGAGATTCTGCTTAGAGGCCCGGGTGGGTCCTCCCTGAGCTGAGCATTTTGGGCATATGCCTACTAAAGCATTCTAACGCTGATACAGGTTCTTGAATATGTGGACTGACATAATTTATCCTATAGGATTGTTTTCTTTTGGGGTCAGTCATCTAAGCTCGCGTCTTCTCAACAAGGTCCCAGAACCATGTGTTGAACCAGCTCATCTCTTGCGCCACAGAGGCTCTTAACTTGTGTCAAGGGACTCACTTGTCGGCAGTTTTTACTTTTGTTTATTTTTTGTTTGTTTATTTTTGAGAGCGAGTGAGTGGGGGAGGGGCAGAGAGAGAGGGAGAGGCAGAGGATCCCAAGCAGGCTCCGCACCGTCAGCGCAGAGCCACATGCGGGGGCTCGAAGTCGCGAACTGTGAGATCGTGACCTGAGCCGAAACCGAGAGGGAGACGCTCAACCCACTGAGTCACCCAGGTGCCCCTACTTGTTGGCAGTTTTTAAAATGGAGAAAGCACCGGTTTAGGTTTCAGGGAGAAGTTTTTCCTTGAGGAATTAGAAGTGCGAGGAATGTTTCGCGTGGACAGGCTAACTGCCTCTGAGAAGTCGTTTGGCAACCCTTCATGGATTTACATGTCAGTACAGGTGTGTTTTTAGTGCCCTTAAGGGCAGCGAAGTGTGTGTGTGTGTGTGTGTGTGTGTGTGTGTGTGTGTTCTGAGAGGCACGTTTTTCAGTCTCAGTACATGACTTACTTATTGGTGTGGATTGTAACTTGTATTTAGACCCTTCTCTTTTCTGATCTCAAAGAAAGCCCACTTCTTCTTTTTTTTAAAATGTTTTTTAATGTCTATTTATTTATTTATTTATTTATTTTTAAATTTTTTTTAACGTTTATTTATTTTTGAGACAGGGAGAGACAGCATGGTTGGGGGAGGGTCAGAGAGAGAGGGAGACACAGAATCCGAAGCAGGCTCCAGGCTCCCAGCTGTCAGCACAGAGCCCAACGCACAGCCTGAACCCATCAACCATGAGATCTTGACCTGAGCTGAAGTTGGACGCTTAACCTGTGAGCCACCCAGGTGCCCCCCTCCCTTTTTTTTCTTTTCTTTTTTTTTAAATAAAACCTTTTGTGTGTGTGTGTGTGGTCGTACGACTCCTCAGAAACTGCAAGAAGATACATATCTGAGCCATCTTTTGTGAAATACTTTAATATCTTTTCTGTCCTGCAGTTTGTCAGGTTGCATTTATCTGAAAATGAACAGGTCCGTCGCATTTATAGGCCATATTGGTTCTGTTTCTGGGTGAGTCAAGTTCAACGTGTTGTTATGTCAGAAGTCTAAATGGTCTCTAATGCCAGTGTTTATTGGCTTTTCAGACAGAGCTCTGGATAGTGCTGGATCTGACAGTGGACTTGTGGTCTGGGTTTAGAAGGTCGTCCTCTCTAAATTTGCTGGTGCGATAAACACGCCACAAACTTGCCTGGTCTTCTAAGATCTACTCTTCCTGAATATGACCAGGCTGGCCACTGTTCATCAATTGATGTTCTTCAGGTGCCCTTCATTTAGTGTTTTGCACTTGTACGGAGCCTTGCGTTATCAAGGTGATTCTTTCTTTGTCCTTCAGCGGATGGCTACTGTCTGAGTTAAGACCTGACCTTGCTAAACTTAGGAAAGCGCTTTCATGTTAGAACTAACTTCGGATTCCATGAGTGATTATAACTGTTGCTTCTTTTAGAGACTTTCTGAATGTGCCCAGAGCTCCTTAGGACTATAGCAAGCTTCTCATGTTATTTTAATCAACAGAAATATTTGTGTCTAATAATTCGGCCCCAGGGTACAATTTTAGGCCTGTATTACTGAGTTTATCCCTCTCTACCGATCACATGTCCTGATAAGACGCCTCTTCCCCTTGGGTTATCTCGACTCCTGAGATCTTGCAAGAGAAGTTTTAATTATGAGAACTTCCAGCGTGCAGAAATGTTAATTGCTTCTTCTGCCAGCGTGTGCTCCCTTGGTGGGGTTGGAATGTGCTGTGTGGTGTTGACTGGGCCCTGGGAGGAGGGGAGGGGGCAGACAGGAGCCAGAGAGGTGAGGAGGACTGGGGCAGCCCACACAGCCTGGGGAGTGGCTACTGGTGGCTACTTCCGGCCAACAACTGAGACACCGTGGTGAAGAAAGCTGAGGGTGTGTCAGATGTGAGCACAGGCCATTTGAGGTCATCTGTCCCACAGAAGGGCAGGGTTTGGCTTTGGAAACGGGCTGAAAGGCAGGGGCTAGGCGGCAGGCACTGTCGCCCTGAAGTGTTTGAAGCAGAGACCCTCGGAGTCCAGGGGAAATGGTGTGGGGACAGGTCCCAGCTCATCAAGGATAAAGGTTGTGCTCTTTCTGGCCTCTCGTGGGTTGTGGGAAGGGAACAGACTTTTCTAGATTTTCTGAATGTGACTAGGACAGATCAGAGACCGACGTCCCCAAGGGTGGTAAGGAAGATATGGAAGGTTAAAAATAATGGCTCAGAGCCCAGAGCCTGCTTCAGATTCTGTGTCTCCCTCTCTCTCTGCTCCTGCCCCACTCACACTCTGTCTCTCTCTCCAAAATAAACAAACATTAAAAAAACGGGCAAACGCACATCTTGCCCATTTTCCCTCGGAAATAACCCTGTCCAGTCACTTTGTGTGCTCTAGTTCTCTAAGTTCTTTTTCCCACTTCTACTTTGATGCGCAAGAAGGACTCAGCGATCAGTGCTCTGCTAGCAGTTAAACGGTGCGCGGTTCTCCCTCACCAGCAACACGACTTCTCTGTCCCAGCTCCAGTTTCCGTCTCCTTTCCCCATAGCGTCTGAGACGGGTGTCCAGGTCCTCTCCTTAATGGTCCAGGCATTCACACATGCATTTATACACCCGTTGCATTAATTAAAAATTGGAGGACTAGGAAGCGTATCTTGTTAAGGTATACTTAGCACCATCAAGAAATGGGGATTTCAGCAATCACACGAAGTCACTAAAGCAAAAGCACAGTGATACAAGCCTTTAGGCCATTGGCCAGTATTGATCACGTCGGTGAGAAGACGGGTTTATAAGAGCTAGAACTCATCTCAAGAACCCCAGGGTGAATTCCACAGGAGACATCGAGAGTTACGACTTCAGGTTTGTATCCATGAGAGTGGTTCTCGGCCTCCGTGTGAACAGTTTCCAGGAAAATAAAAAGTGTCCGTAGAGTGAACCCACATATGTGACTTGACCACAGAGCCGGAAGTTTCAGGAGATTTAAGTCGTCACAATTCTAGATACTGGGTCATTTTGATAACCGAGGTTTTCTTTCCTCTGTTTCTTTTGAAAGAGTCACCTACAACCGTCGATGTCTCATAATATACTGCAGACAGTAGATTATCAGTAATGGAG
This sequence comes from Lynx canadensis, assembly GCF_007474595.2. Classification (NCBI taxonomy): domain Eukaryota; kingdom Metazoa; phylum Chordata; class Mammalia; order Carnivora; family Felidae; genus Lynx; species Lynx canadensis. The sequence goes on along the minus strand of NC_044311.2, from coordinate 4,896,965 downwards.
GCACCTTTAAAACCTGATTCAAAGTTATCAACCTTGTTGAATCTCTTCTAAAATTGTGACTTCATTCCCCCCAAGGGTCCTGAAGTTCAAATCATTTAGTAAAGGTAAATATTACAGCAGTCTGTCGTCCTCTCAATACTTGTGTTCACGTGTGTTGTTGTCGCTCCAAGAGACTGATGGCGTGTGAGCCATTTGAGGGTCTGACGTGAAGTTTCTTAAAAATCTCTGTTTTTGAAATGCCCTTCCCCTGGGGAAGCAAGTTGATAAATCTCTTCAGGACATTCTGTGTGCGTATGGATACTGTTGATCCCTCCCCGACCTTTCATTGGCAAGGAGAGTCCACTTTTCCGTGTCTGGACAGAACCCTTCGAATCCTTTCAGCCGGTTGGATAGAACATATAGAATCAGGTTAAAGGACGATGTGTCTACGAATCTATGAGGGCAGCATGCCCAGGCATTTGGCTCCAGGTGCCTTCTCAAGATGCTAAATTGGCCCTCTGGGAACCGTCTCTGATGTTTTGACCTTGTCAGATCCCAGGGTACCCCTGGAGGCCCATGAATAAATAATGGCGACCATGACAATAATAATTCTGTTTCTAATAACTTTGGCTTTCTTTACTGGGGAGGACCTCGACCGTGCGAAGTTTGACAAATTACGTGCGTGGCCCTGTCATTGTGGGCTTGGTGTTTTATGTCGGTTCATTAGCTTTTTCTGGGAGGGAGTTGGAAGCAGGAACACAAAGATGTGTGCCCGTGCAGGTACTGCCTGCGTCTGCGTCCAGGGGAGCCAGACGCGTCGTAAGGGCCGAGGAGCGGATAAAGAGACGGAGAGGACCCCCTGACTGGCTCTCCTGGTGACAGCGGACCTACCTTCCGGCTGTGGCAGGACCACCTGACTACAGTGGGCTAAATCAGCACTTCTCAACCCGTCTTGTGCACCGGAGGCACCTGGATCTTGATGAGAGGCGGATGCTGATTTCGTGGGTGTGGGCAGGAGCCTGAGACGCTGCAGTTATAATAAGGCCCAGGGGATGCTAAGGGTCGGAAGAGCACACCTTGCGGGACAAGGGCTCCGACAGCGGAGGCCTCTAGTTGTCTCACGTGACCAGAAGCTTGGAGACAGGTGGTTACGGGGATGGTTAATGGAGCAGGTCAAGCACGTCCAGGCCATTTTTGCCATTTCTCTCAGGGCCCCCAAATGTCTACCGCTCTCCACGGATCGCATTGTCACAGCCACATAAACGGCAGGAAAAGTAGGGGGTAGACTCTTGCTGGCCTTCTCCCTTTTGAAAGTCGAAGAGAATCTGCCCCCTCGGCACACCCCCCGTTCTAGCTCATTGGCCAGGACGCATCACGGGGCCTCCCTTGGAAAAGAGGCATGGTCGCGGTGATGGACTTGGGCCCAGTCACAATGGGCCCACCTTTCCTCGTGCAAGTTGCCCGGCGGCTGGGTGGAGTCTGGGTTCTGTGGGAAGGGAGGGGAGCCTGCGGAAGGGGGGGCACGAGCCGTGGCCACCCTACAGCTCAGAGTGGGCCTGGGAACCGGCGGTGCCTGGAGACGGGGGTGCACACACGGTGCGTTGCCTCTGCAGACTTCTGTGTCTTCTAGAGCCGGCGGGACAGCTAGGGAGGAGGTGACCCAGCCAGCAGGCCCTGCCGGCCCGTGTATCCTCCTGTGCCAGCCAGTTAGGGAAGGGCTGTCTATGTTTCCGTGTCACATGGCCCTGCGGGGAGTATGGGTCTTTGGCCACTACACGTTTCCGCCCTGTTGCTTATGCCATGGCCTGTGTTTTAGCCTCACCTCGGCCCCCCGACCAGGTCCAGTGAATGGGGCATGAGAAACTTTCAAAACACCCATTTTCCTAGCCTAGGACACTTTGGAGATGTTCACTTGTGCTTTGTCTTGGGGACTCTGCCCAGTGGCCAGGCCCTTAGGTACCCTTCCCTGTTTGGAGGGTTTGGGTGGGGACGTAGAAACCACCCACCAGCTGTTTCTTGAGGTCACTGAAGACAGTGTGCTCCTGGAGTGGGTGGGGGAGGGGGGACCACCCACGTGGGCCCCTCTGGGTCTCTCCGCCACTCAGCATGGGGCTGGCTCAGGGCCATTTTTGGGGTGGCCTCCCTCACTCTTTTCTCCATCTCTATTGTGGGATTATAGGGATGATTCTGAGTCCTCTTAGGAGGTCTCGGGGACTGCTGGTTGTAGGGCAAATCTGGGAGACTATACCCTTCAGGAAGCCGTAGATAAGACGTGCCTGCCAGACCTGTTTCTAGAATCACCCAAACTTCATGGGTAATTTCTCTGGATCTCTTGGGAGGCTCCCAACTTCACGAAAAGTTGGGCCTCCTCATCCTGTGGGACAAGGCATCTCTCAAATGCTTTCCAAAACTTCCTCTCAGCCTGCTTTCGTTTAGACGGGCTCAGCAAAAGGCAAGGTGGAGGCCATCTGGCTCTTCTGGTGGCAGCAGAGCTAAAACCGAGACCCAGGTAGTTTCAGTCCTAGTTCTGAGCTCTTCCGCAAGATGCGTGCAGCCTCTCGCATCTTTGCAAGACCTTCGACGGTTCCGTTGCTTGACTTTGGGTTGAATGATTTCCTTGGAGAGTTCTATACCCGAGTGTGGACTTTGCTCCTCGAGAGTCGGGGAGCTGGGTCGGTTCCGGTATCGGGGAGACCGAGAAGCTGGTGGGGAGGAGCGCAGTCTTCGTGTTTCCATACGAAGAGACAGCAGAGTGCGGAAATCACGCGCTAGTCCGGGCATTTGGAAATATCCTGCTGCTTACCTCCGTCGTGTCCTCTGCCAGGGCGTCATCACTCTAGTCTGAACCTGATGCTTGTGGCCCTATTTCTGTCGTTCTCCACCAGGATTCTCAACTGTGCCGCTGTGCCTGCGTTTGGGCAGGACGACCGTGCTGTGGGGGCCCGTCCTGGGCATCGTAGGTTTGGCAGCCTCCTGGCATCCGCCCCCCAGAGGCCAATAGCATCCCCCCGAGTCGTGACAGGCAAAGATGTTTCCAGACAGTCAGGTATCTCCGGGGCGGTGGTGGTGGAGGACCCCCCTGCCTGTACTTGTAATGCTGTGACGTTGACTCTTCGCTCTGTGCTCCCCCCACCCCAGGAACCCACACCCCATTAGAACTTTCCTGTCACGTGATTGTAGCACATTGCTTGCTGCTCTCTGCATCTTGCAGTTCCACAGAATTCTCAGGTCAACTCTGAGGAAGGCTTCGTTACTTGCACGTACACGTGGGGAAACTGAGGCTACACTAGGCTGAGGGGCTTGCGGGAGGTCCCCCAGCTGAGAGCGTCTGGCCGCGGAGCCTGGGGTGTGGTCCAGTGTCTGGTTCAGATGTGGCCCGCCCCGCTGGTGGAGTGGCTGGTGAGCCGGAGATGTTTCCTGGGTCACACGGGGTGGGCTCCCATTTAGCCGCTTACTTCAGGTCACCACCTGGTTGTCTGATGTGATGGGCGTCTCGCTCCCAGGATGTCAAAAGCTGGGTTTCACCCGGAACCTGCTTCTCTCCGGACTTCTCTAACCCAGAGGCTGGCTCCGTCATCACAAAAACATACGTAATATTCTCCCAACTTAAGAAAACGAAGCCTTGTCTTCTCCACATCCCCCTTCAGCTGTTACCCCACTTTATGAACTACACACACACACACACACACACACACACCCTGAAACGTGTCTGTACTCACCATTTGTAGTTTTCCATGTTCCATTCTGTCCTGAGCTCCAGCCAGGCGCTCACCCCCTACTGTGCCGAAACCACCCTTTTCTGTCACAAAGATGGGGCCTCCACCCACCCAGCTGCTCACGGCAGGAACCTAGAGTCGCCCTGGAGCCCCTTTCCCCACCCTCCCCATTCAAGTCTTCTCTCCGCCCTTAGGTGGGACATTTCTCCCCACCTCCCCTCTACCACCCGAGACCAAGCCACCATCATCTCCTGCTGGGACTATTGCAGTAGCCTCCCTGCTGGTCCTCCTTCTTCCTCTAAAGGCCACCTTCCTCAAGGAGCCTGAGTGATCTTCTCCAAATGTAAATCGGACCCTGTAACTCCTCTGCTTAGGGCCATCACTGGCTTTCGGTTACACTCAGAATAAAAGCCAAGTTCATTTCTGTGGCCTCCAAGGTCTTGCACGATATAGCCTCTGGCTTCCTCTTAAAGCTCCACTCCGAACACTGACGCCTTCACTCACTCTGCTTCTGCCCCTACTTGCTGTCCCTCCTGATATGTTGGATGCATATCAGATGTTAATTAAGTAGAAAAGAACTAGGATGAAGGCCTATCATTGGCCTGTCATATGACAGTTCCCAGGAAAGACTTTGTTTTCACTAACGTTTTCAGTCACTCTTTTGTATTGCTGTTGACACGTAAATTGATTTTAGGCATTGGTATTTCAGTGTGAATTGGTTTTTAAGATTATCTAAGTCCACATAGCCAGTCGAAGATGGAACCTTGGAGGGAAGAGGCCAGAAGGACCCTGAAGGATCAAGAAGATAAGTAGGCTTCCCCCCCTCTCAGTTTTTCTTACGGCAGCTACTTTCTGTTTACCATCTGTACTCTGCTGCCACCTTCTGTTCGGAGGTGAACATTACAAGATCACATTTAAATGGAGGTACCATTTTGAAGGGGGAGGAGGCTGTTCGTTGTTCGGAAAAAGAAGGATTTCTCTTGAATCTTTGAGACCATCCAGATGGTTTATGGCTGCTTATGTAAATAACATGGACCACCTGGATTCAAATCGGGGAACCTTGGCGTGGCTGGCAAAGGAGGTGACGGATGCAGACGGATCGGCAGTCCAGATGGCACCGTGCCATGCAAATTCATCCCTAACACCTTGGCGGTTGGAGGGCGGCTGAAAACACAGCCCAGAAAGGAACACGACCCGGGGCCGTGGGTTTCAATGGACCAGAATATAGAGAAATGGAGATGTGGGTGAGACAAGTTCAGATGTGCGCACTGGGGCTGTGGTGGGCCCTCAGCCAAACCTCGCCCCCTAAGGTGTAGGGGAGGAATAAAACCTTTCTTCCTCCACCCTCCTGGGTTCTTTGGCAGGGCCCTGGAAATTAAGTTGACAAAAGACAGATTAACGAGAAAAACAGAGGGCCTGTGTGCATCATTCACACGTGGGAGAAATTCAGCGATGAGTAACCCAAATGGCGAGTTGGAATTAGGGGCTTTTAGAAGCATCGTAAAGGAACAGTGAGACTTCAGAGAAGTGCCAAGATAAAGGAAAAGGGGTTTTTAGGCTTTTAGGAGCAGCAAGTTACGGAAAGTAAAATCGTGGGAGAACTAGCGGGAGACAGGAGTTGTTTAAGAAGGTTTCTGTGCCGAGTCTTCTCTCAGCGCCTCTCTGGCCTGGCCAGAGCGTCTGGTGATTTACAGTGGTCTGCCCTGGGGCAGGGAGGACACCTTCCTCACCGGAGACTTTGTGTCCTGCTTTTAAGTAGAAAGGGGAAGGTCAGAGAGTACTTCTTGTCCCTGCTGTTTCTCAAGGGTCTTCAGCTCAAGAGAATCAATATGTCAAGGTGGCATAATTTGAGGTAACATGTTCTGATCCACTGCGAAGGCTTTCTGAGGAAGGGGCATCAGAGAGGGACACTGAGTGGAGTCTTTGGCTGTCTTTTTTTTTTTTTTTTTAAGTTTATTTATTTTGGAAGAGAGAGACACGCACACGCAGAGAGAGAGAGGGTCAGAGAGAAAGGGAGAGACAGAATCCCAAGCAGGCTCTGTGCTGTCAGCGAGGAGCCCTACCTGGGGCTTGAACTCCTGAACCGTGAGATCATGACCCGAACCGAAGTCGGATGCTTAACCAACTGAGCCACCCAGGTGCCCCTCTCTGGCCGCCTTTATGGCAACCCAGTGTCCCGTCCACTGAGAGGCCTGAGGTCTACTGTCCTGATGAAAACACACCTGGCGTGTCGTGTTCATTCCTGGGTGTTCTTTGTTAAAAGAGGCATCGAGGAAATGGGAGACGATCCAGAACTTGACTGTGCACACGAACCGCCCTGGGGTCTTGTTGACATGCATGGATCTGGGGCAGCCTAGATTTCTAACCAGCCCTCAGACAATGACAGTGCTCTTGGTTCAAGCAGTGAACTTAGTGTGGGAAGGAGCAAGGAACGGGTGATGGTCAGGAGGGTAGGTCTTATAAGGATCAGGTGAGGATCCTCGGATGTGAAGTTAGAGAAGGCAGAGGTGACCTGGGGATCGTGATACCAGTTTCCCATCTTTGGGAGGACCGTGCCCTTCTTCAGCATCACCCCCGAGGGCAGGCTTAGAAAACAGGGTAGGGGGTAGAATTTGGAATCAACGTAGGGGTGAACCTCTTCACAAGTCACGCTGGCCATTAATGGGCTGAACTGCTGGATCAAGTTGTGGAATCTTTTCCGGGTGGAGATTTCAATCAGAGGTAAACAGTACTTGGTACAAGCTCCTGTCTGGGTGGAAAGATCTGGTGGTTTCAGAAGTCCCACAGAGGCCAGGAGGAAGAATTATCGCGGGAGGATGTCACTCATTTGATTTCGAGATTATGATAGGTCTTGCTCGGAAGCCAGGAATGGTAGGTGCCTGTTAACAAAACAAAACAAAACAAAACAAAACAAAACAAAACAAAACTCACACAGTCAGTGCATGATCTTAAAGGCAATTAAGCTGCTCATGTAGGTGACATAAATGAGAAGCCTCGAGTCCCACTGAGGATGTGCGACTGAAGGATTGTGACATCCCTGCTGACAGCAGAAGCTGGAGACCGGGGAATTAAAACCACGAGTGGTCTCGAGCCACTTTCTGGAAGGGACAAGGGGCCCCACAGATCTTAACCACGCCCGGGTCCCAGCGCCTGCTGTTGGTGGTGCTGTGGGCATGATCCTTGCTGTGGCCAAGAGAGCGGCACGAAACCGGGAAGAGGCCAGGGGCAGCATAATATGTTTCAGAAAGGCCACGAAATAATGTAAAACACAGATCTGGTGTATGAAACTGTCAGCATCAGCATCTGGACATCTAATATAATAAATGTCCAGAATAAAAGATGGCCTCTCCACCATGTTGAATCTGGTGGGTCCTTCAGTTGGGCCAGGTTTGGAGTTGGGGGTGGGGGGAATAGTTTCTTTCACATGGGGCTACATATTTCATTGTGGGCTATTAAATCAACCAAATGCTTTTATTGCTGATCATTTGGTTGGGAATATTTACAAATGTTTGCGAGGGACGTATTTTTCTCAGCGATTACCCAGCAAATGTGATTAATGTAGATGATCCATCTGGAAACTCTCGGCACCGCACTATGTTTTGTCCTTCCCTTCCAAACTAGATTTTCTAGTCTAGGTTACTCTGATAATTACCTCCCTGTCTCCTTCCAGGCTGTATCCGTCTCGATACGCAGAGCAAAACCGAATCAAGTTTTTGTCTACGTCTGTGACTTCCCCTTCGGTTAGGTTAATTATGGAGGCATTGATTAGGTGGCCCTGGGGTGACTCAGGCTCAGCAATTAAGACACACGTTCTGCTTACAGAGACGTAAGCTCACTGGCAGGATCCAGAGCCAGTTCAGAGAGCTTACTCAATGCTGGCGGAACCGGGGAGCGCTGCCTGCCCCGGATTTTTGGGTGTTGCCTTTCCCTTGGCTCTGTTGGGGCTCAGGGAGAGCTGGAATCTTCCCATTGCCCTCGGCACCCCCCAAACACTGCTGGGAGCACTGGGGGCCTTCGCCCCTATTCCAGTAGAGATGTGCGAGCCTGTGCCCGCAAACAAGTTGATAATTGCTCCTACAGCTCCTATAGGTGGCCTCAAGGAGCCTCTTGCCTGGGGTGATACCAGCCAGGCTTGTCCCCTGTTTTACTGTCGCTCGGTAATTAACCGCTCAGCTGGCCTGTGCCCTGAGCAGTCAGCTTCTATGTAAGAGTGGGGACCGGGGGTGGAGCAGAGAATGGCCCAGGGCCGTGCCTGGTTTGGAGAGGGAAAATATCAAGGACGGCTTCTGGTACTTCCATTTTGCCGGAAGGCAGTCCTGCTCTCCAAGAGGTCACGAAGGCGAAAACAATAGGGTTTACTTCACAAACACTCGTGTCGTGGTTCTTAGGAGCCAGGCGCTGTTTATAACACCTTAGAAATAAATAAATAAATATATATATATATATATTTAAATTTTTATTTATTTTTCAAGGAGAGAGAGAGACAGAGCGTGAGCTGGGGAGGGGCAGAGAGAGGGAGACACAGAATCCGAAGCAGGCTCCAGGCTCTGAGCTGTCAGCATCGAGCCCGACGCGGGGCTCGAACTCACAGACCGTGAGATCATGACCTGAGACGAAGTCTGATGCTTAACCAACTGAGCCACCCAGGCACCCTGCACCTTCGAAATATGAATTCACTAAGTTGTCATTACACATCCCATTCGCCCCTTACTTTACAAATGAGGAAGTGGATGCACAGAGAGGGCAGGTTGCTTAGCCAGTTACACAGTAAATGCTGAGCTGGAGTTGAACCCTGGCAGGGGGGCTTCAGAGTCTGTGCTTGCGACGCTGACTCTTCCCGCCAAGGGTTATTTCCGTGCAGGCCATGAGGAAGCCCGCCCAAGCCTTCCCCCCGCCTGCCTGCCATCACCCCCCTGCCCGCCATCGCCCCGCAGAACCAAGAGGCAAGGGGACCAGAGGCACACCTCTGCCAGGAGGGGGCAGAGCTAGTCTCTCAACTCTGAATTTTACCAAGTTGTTACAAAAAAGGGCTTTTGCCATGGACCCCTTAGATGGCGCTGGGTCCAGGAAGGGTGCCTCTAGGGGCGTCCCTGGGGCATTTCTGCTGTGTGACCAAGATCCCCAGAACACTGGCTGGCTATCTGGGTTTCAAGACAGCAATAGGGGCCATAAATTTTGTTTTGTTTTTAATTTGAGAGAGAGAGAGAGAGAATGCATGCATGTGAGCAGGGGCAGGGGGAGAGAGAGAGAGAGACAGAGAGAGAGAGAGACAGAGAGAGAGAGAGAAGGAGAATTGCAAGCAGGCTCCACACTCAGTGCAGAGCTGAGCACAGGGCTCGATCCCACGACCCTGGGATCATGACCTGAGTCAAAAATCAAGAGTTGGAAGCTCAACTGACTGAGCCACCCAGGTCGCCCTTTAATTTGTTTTTTTAAGTGGAAAGTGAAAGTTTTATTGAGAACTTGCCTTGGAAAAAAACCCCAAAATATAAGTGTATGTAATCTTATATTTAATAAAACTTATGCTTTAATTAAAACTATGCGTTAATTTCTCCCCCCAGCTTAATTGAGGTATAATTGACAAATACAATAGTAATATTCTTAAAGTATTCAACGTGATGATCTGATGCGTGTATACATTGTGGAAGGATTCCCACAATCCAGTTAATTCCCACATTCATCACCTCATAGAGTTACCTTTTGTTTTGTTTTGTTTTTGGTAAGGGTGTTTATTAGCAAATTTCAAGTACACGATATGGAATTATTACCCACAGTCACCATCCTGTACATTGGATTCCCAGAACATATTCAACTTTTTTTTTAAGTTTGTTTATTCATTCTGAGAGAGAGAGAGAGAGAGAGATTGAGAAAGAGAGAGAGGGAGAGAACAAGCAGGGGAGGGGCAGAGAGAGAGAATCCCAAGCAGGCTCTGAGTTGACTCGGGGCTCGAACTCACAAACCGTGAGATCATGACCTGGGCCGAAATCAAGAGTCAGACACTTCCCCGACTGAGCCACCCAGCGCCCCCAGAGTATATTCATCTTATGACTGAACGTTGGTACCCTTGGACCACCTTTCCCGGTGCCCCATCCCCCCCCATCCCCGCCCTGGTCCCTGGCGACCATTCTTCTACTCTTTGTAAGAGCTGGACTTCTTCCATTTGTTTTTCAAGACTCCACTATTCTCTCTTCCCTCTTGTGGATGACTTCTCCTCTGGGCCTGAGACCTCGACAGCCCCAAGTATTGTCCTTTCTATTGGGAGGCAGGGCGCCAGGCAGGATGTGGTCGTGCGGGCTGCCGGCACCTTTCCCAAGAGGCAGACAAGGCCGGAGGAAAAGATACCACGCTCCCAGAATCCGCCCTTCAAAGCGCCCCGGTGGAGGCCGTGCGGCCTTCTTGCCGTGACAAAATGAGGTCAGAGTGATCGCTGGCTGGCAAGGCTGCTAAAGGGGCTTGGAACACCTTCCCGAGGTGGAAGCAGCATCTTCCAGGTGTGCTCAGACAGGCGGCCAGGGGTAGCCCCAGAGCGGGGCCCAAGCGGGGCCCCGAGCCGCGTCAGCCGGAGGAGTGGGAAGCAGGCAGGTATCGCCCAGGCGTGCTTCGCTCCCCGCCTCCTGGGAATGAGGGGCTGTGGGGACCCTTTGGCTTGGGCCTTTATTTCTTGGTGGCTTGGGACTTCGTCAAGGTGAGACTCCTATGGGGAAGGCAACTGCTTGAGTCTTAACATTGTCCGATGTGTTTGTCGAACAGACCTGCTGCGGGCTGCCTTTCTGCATTGCTTATTTGGGTACAGCGCGTATGGAAGAAGGTTGGAGTTTTGATGCGCCCGATTCAACCCTTCCGCAAAGTGGAAAACGGCCTCCATAGCATGGAGGGAACCAGTGCATCGTTTACTTGCTGCAAGATAGGCTAGCTTTGCCCCCTCACACGATGTCTGTACCTTTATCCGGTCTTGCGGGGTGGTCCAAACACCTGCTATGCTCACCTCTTGAGATTCATTTCTTCTAGGTGAAGCCCCGCCTCTTCCTAACACATCATCTAGCACGCATATGACCTTGAGGGTGAAGGAGGACGGGACTCATTGACCTGGCGGTGGGAATGGGTTTACCAGCCATCAGAAAGCCAGTCACCAGGATTTGTTTGAAAGAGGGAGACTCAGGCGGGATCCCCTTTGACGAGGACAGAGGAGGGCAGCGGTTCTCCGCGCTCATTTCAAAGTGGTGAGGGCGGCCGTCTTTTCTGTGTTCTCAAAATGACTGATTCTGCCCTTCTCTAAAACCCGATGGAAATGGGGTCTCAAGGAAGAATCAGAGCTGACTTCTTTTGCCGTCGTGAAAAACGTTAACAGAGCCCAGTGTATCAGTTCACATACGCAGGAATAAATCACAGTTCAGTAGCATTAATTCTGCATTACGTGCAGACAAGGACAACCACCTCATCCTGATTTGCCCGAGGCTGTCCCAGTTTTAACATCCTGGGGACCCTTCAGCCCCCGGCAGCTTGGGACCGTGGTTACTCTCGATGAGAACTTTGCAAGATAGATTATGGACACTGAATGGAACTCCAGACATAAGCCTTCTTGCTGGAAACGATCACCACCCCCCCCCCACTTCTTTTTAAACAAATGAGAAAACAGAGGCTTCGAGTAGTAAAGAAATCAGTCCACGACCGTCCAGCGGCAAGTCTGGGATTCAGAATTGAAGACTCCAGGTCTGTTTGGTCCTTAACGCCTCCCGCTGCCCCCAAATTAGGGCCTGTACTTAGCCTGTTCCACTGCTTGTCTGCTTCTCTCCTTCCAATTCTTACTTCTTCCCCTTTCTTTTTTTCTTCTGCCCAGACTCTGCATTACCCGCCAGGAATTCTCTAGTCCTCCCTAAAGCTAGTCGGTGCTCAAAAAATCATTGATCCTTGTGCTAACTCAGTGGTGCCCAATGGAAGTGTCTGTGATGTTGGACATGTTCGCTCTGTATTTGCACCATTCAATATGGTAGCCATTAACCATCCGTGGCTCTTGAGCACTTGAAAGGTGGCCAGTGCATCTGAGACGCTATATTTTCGATTTGATTTGATTTTAATAGCCATCGGTGGCAATATGGTGCTACCATGCTGGACAGCACGGGGAGTCTAACTCCTTCGTTTCTTGGTTGAAAAGGTGAGCGAGCACCTGTCCCTGCAGTCAGGTTGGGCTTATCGACGACGAGCTCCTCTAGGTTTATTGTTTGCTTATCCTGACCTTGAACGGTTGTTGTCTCATTCACTTTCCTTCTTCGCTCTCATCACGGTTTTGGTGATTTGGGGTTTTGTGTTCTGACAGGTTCAGCGAAATGAGGACAAATCTACCACCTTGAAACTGGCTGATTTTGGCCTTGCAAAGCATGTAGTGAGACCTATATTCACCGTGTGTGGGACTCCGACGTATGTAGCTCCTGAAATTCTCTCCGAGAAAGGTAGGTGTTATACATTGCCCCGTGGGACGCTAGCTCCCTTACCAACAGATGTTTTATTTTGAATATTTCATGTTTTCCACTTTTCAATACGGAGCAGTCGAAAATCTCAGCGTGTTGGCACCCAGCTGGCACTTGGATTTTAACGGGAATATTTGAAGCTGATCTTGACCAAAGCACGTGGACTTTTTCCTCATCGGGGCAGCCCTCGTAGAGGAGGGATTCGGGTGTGTGTGTGTGTGTGTGTGTGTGTGTGTGTACGTTGGCAGAATCGTGAGATGATGGAAAATTGGCTGGGGAACTCAAGCGAGCAAGGCCATTTATGCCACTGGCCCCAGGATACCTCTAATGGGAGAAAATTGAAGTGGTTCTTATGGTAAGCACCTTACAAATTTCTCCACCAACCTTGCATTTTAAGGAACAAGGTGTCCCATTTCAAACCCCGTGAGTAATATTTATTACCGGTTTGCATATACAGTATGAAGATCCAGTGAACGGTTTTTAGTGACACATTCTGTAAAGTGTATAAAAGGAGACTGTTATTATTATTATATGGCTCCAAATACGTGAATGACCATTTAGCCCCCATGGCACTTTGAGAGAGATCCATTTAGGCCCTGTGTGTAAGATGGGAAAGCTCGGGATGGGTTGTGGGGTCAGTGGGGAAGATGGGGAAACTCTGGACGGGTTGTGGGGCCGGTGGGGAAGATGGGGAGACTCTGGACGGGTTGTGGGGCCAGTGGGGAAGATGGGGAGACTCTGGACGGGTTGTGGGGCCGGTGGGGAAGATGGGGAGACTCTGGACGGGTTGTGGGGCCGGTGGGGAAGATGGGGAGACTCTGGACGGGTTGTGGGGCCGGTGGGTAAGATGGGGAGACTCTGGACGGGTTGTGGGGCCGGTGGGGAAGATGAGGAGACTCTGGACGGGTTGTGGGGTCGGTGGGGAAGATGGGGAGACTCTGGACGGGCTGTGGGTGTGGTGGGGAAGATGGGGAGACTCTGGACGGGTTGTGGGGCCGGTGGGTAAGATGGGGAGACTCTGGACGGGTTGTGGGGCCGGTGGGTAAGATGGGGAGACTCTGGACGGGTTGTGGGGCCGGTGGGTAAGATGGGGAGACTCTGGACGGGTTGTGGGGTCGGTGGGGAAGATGGGGAGACTCTGGACGGGTTGTGGGGCCGGTGGGGAAGATGGGGAGACTCTGGACGGGCTGTGGGTGTGGTGGGGAAGATGGGGAGACTCTGGACGGGTTGTGGGGCCGGTGGGGAAGATGGGGAGACTCTGGACGGGTTGTGGGGCCGGTGGGTAAGATGGGGAGACTCTGGACGGGTTGTGGGGCCGGTGGGGAAGATGGGGAGACTCTGGACGGGTTGTGGGGCCGGTGGGGAAGATGGGGAGACTCTGGACGGGCTGTGGGTGTGGTGGGGAAGATGGGGAGACTCTGGACGGGTTGTGGGGCCGGTGGGGAAGATGGGGAGACTCTGGACGGGCTGTGGGTGTGATGGGGAAGATGGGGAGACTCTGGACGGGTTGTGGGGTCAGTGGAGAAGATGGAGAGACTCTGGACGGGTTGTGGGGCCAGTGGGGAGAAGGGAGAGAGTTTCCCAGCAGCAGCATGGGGAAAAGGTAAGACAAGGAGATGGGAATGTGCGTGGGGATTGGGTGGTAGAGACATTAAGAAGACTGGTCTTCTCGGTGTTGCAGAGGGAAGTTCAGTTGGCTTAATGGGGTCGAGCCTGGGGTCTCCACAAGCGGGGAGGCTGAGGAGAGGAATTTGGACTCAGCGTGGCCAGGCAGAGTAGCCATGGCGGTGTGGAGACAGACAGGAGAATGCTGAGCAGAAGAGACGATGTTAGTGGAGGTGTCGATGAGCTGGGTAAGAGAAGAAGGGAAGCGGATAGTCTACCTGGACGCTTAGGGAAACCTCGGCACTGGTGCTGGTTCCAGCTAAGATCGGGTGTTAGAAAGAAAGCTGCCTGGGGAGATGGGGGTGGATAGGTTAAAATTTTAAATGCACCGACTTGGTAGCGATGTGAGAATGGACACTTGGGGTTGTCCACTTGGCGGGGAGGTCAAGTCCTGGGCTGACCGTGCCTTTTTGAGACTCCTCGACTCAGGAATGGCAGCCCAAGCGGGCGAGGTAGCGAGCCCCGCATGGTACCAGCAAGGGCATCTGGGGGAAGAGTCTGGAGGGAGGCCAGGAGTTGGGGGATGAGCGAGAGAAGGATGGGTTAGCGGGGGACAAGGCAGTGGAGGCAGGAAGAGGAAGAGGAGAGTACTACGTCATGGAGGCCGGCGGGGGCGGGGGGCGGGGGGCAGATTTCAAGATGGGAGGCTGAGCCGAACCAGACCCTCCTGAGCAGGAATTCTAGAACAGAACTGAGAAAAGACCAGTGAAGTGGGCCAGAAAGAGGTCAGGAATGATTTGTTTCTCTAATAATTTTCTGCTGACTTGTCTTGACAACATTGCTCTGGGGCTTAATAATGAATTCATAAGAATTATTAATTTGGAATAACTTCCAACCTACAGCTGCCGACAGTTTTCCTTTTCCAAAGGTAAAAAGTTGCAAAGTGTTTGCAGATGTATATACTGCTGTTTACAGAGTGTTGTGACGACGATTGGGCAGTTCTAGCAAAAACCGTTATTGTTTATTTCTTTGCGCATTTAGTTTCCAGAAAGTTATTTCAAGCATATACTAAGAGAGGTGCATAAATATTTAATAGGTAAGGATGTTCGCCACAGGATTACTTACAGTGTAAAAAAATTAGGGAACACGTACATTACATCAGAGAGGATTTATTATATCAAGGGAATACTAACAGCTCTTAGAAATCATATTCCTTAAAGATTTTTAAATGTTCTTTATGGGAAATTCCTATATAGGAAATACCATGATATATTGAGTGTGTGAAATAAGGTATAAGATATGGACAATGTGATTTTAATCTTATTACAGAAAATACAAGTGTGAAACGTGTGTTCATGGGAGATACAGGTAGTAATGTCAGTCTTTTTATAATCATAGAAGAGAGTCAGTAAAAAAATGTATATTAATACATATTAAATTTTTTCCTAATGTTTATTTATTTTTGAGAGGGAGAGAGAGAGAGAGAGAGAGAGAGAGAGAGAGACAGTGTGAGTTGGGGAGGAGCAGAGAGAGGGAGACCCAGAATCCGAAGCAGGCTACAGGCTCCGAGCTGTCCGCACAGAGCCCGACACGGGGCTCGAACTCACGAACCGTGAGATCCTGACCTGTGCCAAGTTGGATGCTTAACTGACTGAGCCACCCAGGCGCCCCAGTAAAAATACTTTTTAACTGTGAGGAGACGATGAATGCCTGGGACGTAGAGGCTGCTGGTGCAGACCAAGCCTTCTCGAAACATCTCTGGTGACGGTTTTAACTTTTCTAATATAGTGGGGACCCTGCTACAGGGTGACTAGATCACCGCTCGTGCCACATGCGAGTTACCACGTGTGTTCGACAACCCCGAACTCTGACGTCTATACTCCCTTCATGGAGATGTGTCCTCGATCATGCAGCCGGATGTCACAGTCGTGCCAGATTGCTCTGACCCAGCCTGGCCTCCGTTTCGCTTGTGTCTCTGCCCGTCACACAGGTTACGGGCTGGAAGTGGACATGTGGGCCGCGGGCGTGATCCTCTACATCCTCCTGTGTGGCTTCCCCCCCTTCCGCAGCCCGGAGCGGGACCAGGACGAGCTCTTCAACATCATCCAGCTTGGCCGCTTCGAGTTCCTGGCCCCTTACTGGGACAATATTTCTGACGGTGAGATTGGGGCTTCCCCGAGCAGGAGGAGAGGGGACGTGGGAGCTGGAGCCTGTCCCGGGTTCTGGCCGCAGAGCAGGTTTTAGGTGTGGAACGAGACGCGCAGAGGGCCCACTGCAGAACTGGGCACAGCCGCGGGCCGTTGACAGGTGCCTCCTGCTTTGTCTCCTGGAAGCTTCCTGAAGATTTCTTCGTGTGGCTCTCTGGAAACATGACTCGCTTTAGGTTCAGTGAAAAAGTTTGACCGCTGGTTGCAGTCACTAGATAACTTTTTCTTAAGGCAACGGAGGACCCTTAGAACGGAAGAATGTCGACAGCGCAGATCCCTCATGTGGAAAGATCCAAGTCCTCTCGTATATAGACGTGCTGTGAATTGAACAGACTAGGAGTGCGTATCTCGCTCGTGAACAGCCAGGGGTCCTGGAGGGGTATACGTGGGACACAGGGGCTGTGGCGGGTAGGGCGTGAAGGCCTCAGCTACTTTCAGTGGAACAGAAGCACGTGGGGTCTTTTTGGCCCTTTCAAATGCAACTTTCCCCCTTTTTGCTACTGATTGGTTGGTATCGCCCAGCGCCCTTGCAGAATTGGGAACTAGACGTTCAGGGAGTTTGAGTCTTCGAGTCTTTAGCTTAAAACGTAGCAGCGATAACTTTAGTTTGCCTCGATTTTCCTCCGACCACGTCATCTAAGACTAGTTATCAAACTGCCCTCACCCCCAGCCTCAGTCTCCTTACTTGGGGTTGGGAGATGAGGGAAGGAGAAAGCTTCATTTTTTTCCTGAAAAAATGGTGGAGTGAGGGTCTTGAGCTGATCGAGCCAACGGCGACTTGGGAACTGAAGAGCTGAAAATCATTTTAGAAAGTTCTGTGCAACAGAGTCCTTAGATTTGGGTATGGTGGCCCCTGCCCTGAGCCCCATACCTTAGAGGGCCCTGCTCTGGTTACACCTGCCCCACAGAGTGAGGAGACTCTGGAGCCAAGGACATGTGTCTCCCCAGAGCCCAGATTCCCTCCGCTTCTAGATCCCTTAATCAGGACCCCAGAATCCCCTGGCCAAATGGCTCAGGCCCACTCCCAAGACTGGGGAGACCTCTTTTCCCAGCCACTCCTCACAGTGAGCCAAGGGGCGCCTGTTCAGAGGGGTAGAGAGACCTTGGACATGTGACCAGGTATCCAGTCGTCCACACCTGTCCATGTGAGTCCGAGAATTTCCAGTTTAAACCTGACCTGCTCCCCGCTGAGTCCTTTGAGGATCTTGACGGAGTGATGCTGGCCGGATGGGTACCAGGGCACTTTGTGGGCGGAGCTTGTAGTGGGTGGGGCAGGAGAAATCCTGTGGCTTCCAGGCCCAAGAGGTGGTTGGGCAGGGGTGTGGAGGTGGGGCTGATTGGTGGCTGATGGAGAGCCAAGGGTCATCCCCCCAAGAAGGGTTCTCACGTGTTTGAAAAGGAGGCTCAGGGAGCTGGCCAGGGAGAGCCAGCAAGTCCCAGGAGGAGAAATCTTTTCTCCTCCTCGCCTGCCCCCTGGCCCACCAGTTGCCACATATCTCTAGAAGCAGTCATGGTCTTGGGCAGAAAATGAAGTTCATTTTGAATTTGTGCTCTTTTTTACTCCGGCTTCTTTCACACGTTTCTCAGTTTTGTCAATGTGAAGGCATATTTACCAACCTAGGGAGATTGAACGTATTTTACTTAACAGCCCGACGATCGATTTCACAACTTAAGATCCATGGACATAGGGTAGGTGGCCCCCGTTTGTTCCCTTGCACTGGGCGCCGTGGCTATCACGGGTGGGGCCTGGCCTGTGACGCTAGAAATGAACAGTCGTCCTCTAGAGCTGTGCTGTCCCAACGTGGTAGCCCGTAGCTGCACGTGGCTACGGAACTTTACGTGTAGAGTAGCTGAAAGTAAACAGAAGAAACGTTCAGTTCCCCGGTCTCGCTAGCCGGATTTCAGACGCCCAGTGGGTAGTGCAGACCTGGAAGGTTCCCAACATCACGGAAAGTTCTGCGGGTGAGCACGGCTGCAGCGTAGCTCGGGTGGTGCTGACACAGATGATTGTGCTCTTATCTCCTGCGTGGGGAGAACCATTTCGGAGGCACCTTTATTCACTTCTTTCCCCCTCCTTCTCTCACCTCAACAGCTGCCAAAGATCTGGTGAGCCGGTTGCTGGTGGTGGACCCCAAAAAGCGCTACACCGCCCACCAGGTCCTTCAGCACCCCTGGATTGAAACGGCGGGAAAGACTAGCTCGGCGAACCTACCAAAGGAGGTGCCCCCCAGCAGTGAGGGGCACGTCCGGAGCCAGCACAGGCGGTCTGCGGAGAAAGCCTTATAGCCCCCGCCTCGGATACCGGTCAGCCTCCTTCTCCCCCAAGGACAGAGAAGGAGCTAGAAGTCCAGGAGACAGACAGAATCAGGAGGGGGGGAGAAATGCTTCGTACGTTTTAAAGCGTATTTTACAAAAACAAACTTGAGTCTTAATGTTACATGTTGTACCATATTTTTAGATTTGTATATTTGGAGACTTTAATACATTTTGGGGGCGGGGGGCGGGGAGGCTGTCGGTGAGGACTTCTTGGTAATAATGCTGTGTTTTGCCTCCTCCTCGTAACCCAGTCCATGGTATACTACCTGAGTGGTGCTTACCAGGATCTGAACTCCCCCTGCGAGGTTAACAAGGCAAATCGTGCTCTTTCTCTGTTAATAAAACGTGCTCTGACTGACAGAAGTGGGTTGTATTCTGCTTGCTTCTTAATGCTGGTGATGGGAGCCTGGGAATTCTAGTTTAGACATGCTTCCTAAAACCGATGTGACTACATGTAAAGGTCGTGATGGACACTTGACTAACTGGCAGGACGCGTTTATTTGGGATGCGCTCGTCTCGCTGTCCAGCGTGTCCTGAAAATCCATTCTGGTGCTGTCGGAGAAATGGAAAAAAAAGAAATCGTTGATTTATTCTTGCCCCTTCAGTACCCCTTTATTCTGTTTTTCAGCCGAGCGTACCTGAGCCTGAGTCATTTGCACATGAAGTTAGGCACCCAGGCTGTGACTGTGTTAACATTTTCAGATCACCCGGGAGCCATTTACTGCATTAATATGTCAGCGATGCAGTCAGTGGATTACACTCAGGCTCGAAGTTGCTCAGAGAGTTCAGGCACGTTCCTGCCTGCAGGGCAGACACACGGAGGGCACGGGATGCATGTTCTCTGATTATTTCAGTCCAGGTTTCTGGGTGGAAACGCTGGGCTTTTCAGATGACTCGGGGGCGGGATACGCATGAGCTGAAAGCAAAACATAACTCTCATGTTTCCCGAATGGACCTTTCTGGGTTCTATGTAACTCGGCCAGTGGGACACAGAACCAGCCCCCAAGTGTGGGTTTCTCCCCCTGCCCCCTCCTTCCCTAATGATGCTGGAGTCATCTGGTGGAGGATGCACATCGGGAAAACGGGAGGAGCCAGAGAGAGCGTTTAGTGCAAGGAATCGCTTAACCGGGTATCGAAACCTGCAAAAACACCCGGGAGACTCTGAAGTAATTTGGCAACGGAAACGGCAGGAAGCGGCTTCCGATCCTGGGTGGGGAACCGAAGGAAGAGCCTGGGCCACGAGAACCTGGCAACTTGGAGGAGAATCGCCTTGCGGATGCTGAGTAGGCCGCCCCGAACCCCCTTGAAGACAGAAGGGAACAAACAGGTTGTGGGGCTGGCCGCCCTCAGCCGTCACACCTCCCTCCCGGGCAGGCTGTGTCCAATGACTGGTTCACGCAGGGGACGAAGGCTCAGCCCCCGCACCCCCGTGGGGACAACGCCGAAGGGCCATCCCAGCCTCAGGGCTCCTCGTGGGCATCGGCTGAGCCCTTCGGTGACACTGCTTCCCAGCCCAGCATCCGCCTGGCCCAGGCTTGCTTCTTTCTGTCCTCGGAGGTGACAGGGGAGGCCACGCCCTGATACAACGTCTGCCCATCTCCATCCCACCGTTGGCTTCCCAGGAGGCGGGGCTCCGACGGGCGAGCTGGGACCCACACACCTGAGGAGGGCATGCCGCTCGGTACATGGACTCTTGTTCTGCAAACATCGAAAGAGGCTGGAAGCTGGAGCCCAGCTGCTCCTGGAAGGTCACCAGAGGCGCTAAGTCCAAGTGAGAAGTTTCAGTTCGCGTTAGCGTCGGTTGATACCAGGTGGTTCTCCTGACCACTGTCTCTGAGCCATTTCTCCTGTTGACTTCTGTGATGCCACGTTTCTCTGATCTTCTTACCTGCTTCTCTGTCTTGTCCTTTGGGCCTCCTGTACCAGGTTCAGCCTCCTTCCAGTTGCCAAAAGCTGTTTCATCATCCGTCACTAGGGAAACGCAAATTAAGACCACAATGACGTAATACTGTGTACCTATGAGAATGGCTAGAAGTTAATGGCCACAGTGAAAACACTGACCATACCAAACGTTGGTGAGGATTTGAAGCAACCGGAACTCTCTCTCTCTCTTTTTAATATGCACTTGTTTTGAGAGAGAGCGCACGTGGGGGAGGAGCAGAGAGAGAGAGGGAGACAGAGAATCTGAAGCAGGCTCCGAGCCGTCAGCGCACAGCCCGACGCGGGGCTTGAACTCACGAACTGCGAGGTCACCGTGGCCTGAGCCGAAGTCGGACGCTTAACCCTGAGCCTCCCAGGCACAACCAGAACTATCGTAAGGGGCAGGGGAGCGTTTTCAGTGGTCCTCCCCCTCTGGAGAGCAACTTGGCAGTTCCTTTAATCGTATGCCGACTGTGTGATGCAGCCATTCCCCCTCTGGGTATTTTTGAGAGAAATTACAGTGTGTGTCCTCACAAAGGCTTACGCACAAGTAGTCATAGGTGCTATGTTTGTAGTAGCTCAAACGTAGAAACAGCCTGAATGTCCATAAATTGGTGACGTATAAATTATGTTGCATCCATGCGGTGCATACAGTTCAGCAATAACAAGGCATGAACTCTCGAGACGAGCCACAACACGGACAAAAAGAAAAACGTGAAAAGTGATTAGACTGAACAAAAGAGGCAAGACCGAAGCAGCTTATGTTCTCTGTGATCCCTTTTGCCTACAGTTCTAGAAGCTGAAAACTAAGCCACAGAGCAGATAGGGGTTGCCCGGGGACAGGAGGGAGGAGGGGTCCCCAAGGAACAACACCAGGTAACTTTGGGGGTGAGGGATATGCTTGTTATCTCGAATGTAATGATGGGTCTGTGGGTGCATACATGTCGAAAGTTAACAAATTGTGCACTTTCACTTTGTGCTGTATATTGTGTGTCACTTACACCTCAATAAAGCTGTTAAAAAAATATAGTTGCCGTTGCTTCAAGACCAGTCCTAGACCCTCTTCCTCGCCCCTGTACTCTCTCTTGGCAGTTTCACCTGCACTGGCTATAGATTTGCAGGTGATCGTCTGCCTGCCTCCCCCAGGATGTCTCCAGCCCAGGCTCCTCGGCTCAGACCGTCTGTCCTACCGGCCCTGTGACACATCCAGGTGTAGGTTCAAGTTCCTCCAGGCTAGAATGTGTGATCATCACCCCACCCACACCTGGCCCTTCTCCGTTGCTCCCTGTCGCACAGAACGGGTCTGCTGGGCAAGCTCGAAACGCTGGCATCATCCTCCATCCCTCCATCCGCCACCTTGAATCCAGCCCATCCCCATTGAATTTGCTTCCTTAGTGTTTCTTGAGTCTAGCCACTTAACCTCCTTGGTTCCCCTCCTGATGGGCCCTAAGGTTGTTTCTTGTTCGTTGTTTATTGTTACGAACACACTGCCTTCACCATTGTGTATACATGTCCTTGTGCCCAGAGACACGGGAGAGATTCTCTTCTTACACACACAGGATACTTACACTTCTTACATGTAGAGGATATGGCCACGTTGCTTTTGAATTACTTTACCTTCTCACGGAGATCCATGAAAGTTGCCTCTTTTCCCTTAGGGATTCCCACATGACTTCTGTTTTTTAATGCTAGGTTACTCTCTGGCCATACCCGAAAAGTAGGAACACAGAAGCTGCTTTCTATTCCGGCATTTGTGTAGCACTTCATGGCTTCTGAATTAAGCATTTTTTTAAAATGTTTATTCATTTTTTTTTTTAATTTTTTTTTTTAAATGTTTATTTATTTTTTTGGGACAGAGAGAGACAGAGCATGAACAGGGGAGGGGCAGAGAGAGGGAGACACAGTATCGGAAACAAGCTCCAGGCTCCGAGCCATCAGCCCAGAGCCTGACGCGGGGCTCGAACTCACGGACCGCGAGATCGTGACCTGGCTGAAGTCGGACGCTTAACCGACTGCGCCACCCAGGCGCCCCTTAAATGTTTATTCATTTTTGAGAGAGAGCACGCATGTGCACGAGCAGGGGCGGGGGACAGAGAGAGAGGAGAGAGAATCCCAAGTAACCCCCGTGCTCAGCATGGAGCCCGATACGGGGCTTGATCCCATGACCCCGAGATCATGACCTGAGCCAAAATCAAGAGTTGATGCTCGACTGACTGAGCCACCCAGATGCCCCAGCACTTTATAGCTTTTGGCGTGAATGCCTATTAAGTATCTCATTCTAACCTTAAACCAATAGCACGGGGAGGTATAGTTATCAGCCCCACTTAATCATCTGGGAGACAGTGGCTCAGAGAAGTGACCTCCCTTCCTCAATGTCACTCGCCAGCTGCCAGGTAAGGACCCCAGGGCCATCGCTTTAGTTCCCAGCCTCCGCTCTGCTCTGATCCTGCAAGGCTGGGTCCTCAGTGCCTGCGGATGAGTGATTCCGGGCAGATTCCTTTCCGCAACAGAGGCACTCATCCAGAGGCTACACGAACCCCTCCCACTCCTGCTTCGTGAGAGCAGAAAGGCCGCGTTTGAAACCGGTCCCCGTATCGCCGGACCTGGGGCATCTCACGAGACCCACCCCACCAGCAGGTTGGTTGAGAGCTGATGGTGGGTCTGAAGGTGACTTAGCAGTCATGGTTGGTCCTTCCAGGGAGGTGCCTCTGGTGCAGAAGCCCCCGGGGCGGGGGGGCTCTCAAGTGGCTTGTGCCCTCTCCTTAGGGCTTATCATGAGGCAGTCGCTTTGTGGCCCTCATCTGCTCCGGGTGGCAGAGCAGTCTCTGAACGTGCCGCCCCCCGGAATATTCTAACATCGGTGTGATGGATGCGGTGTGGCGTTATGAGCCCTGCTCCTGGACTCTAGCCCTTGCTTTTCTAGACTTGCCCTCGGCTGAACTACATCTCCTCACTTACACTCATGGGAGCCCTGGGGCAGCTCGTGTCCAGTGGCTGGTCAT
Organism: Lynx canadensis; assembly: GCF_007474595.2. Lineage (NCBI taxonomy): Eukaryota > Metazoa > Chordata > Mammalia > Carnivora > Felidae > Lynx > Lynx canadensis. Next base: position 4,873,755 of record NC_044311.2, on the reverse strand, counting down.
TGTGGATTACAAAGGTCCAGACCTGTTGCTTTAACTCAGGACAGCTGTTCAGGGCCTTCCCATATCTCCCTGTGGGACCACATTTTTTCTTCTACTGAGTTCTGTGTGGCTTACACCCCTTCCCCGAAACGTGTCGATACCGAGAACAGTCCCCGGGAAGCTTCCCGCACACCCATCTCCCCTCAGAGCCTGCTTTCCTGGGAAACAGTCTGTGAGTTTCTCGCACCCAGTTTAGTAAGAGCAGGGGGCAGCTGCCTCGGGGGACCTTCCCCTCCAGACCTGGAATGGAGCCCCCGATGCTTGGCTGCCCGTGTTGAGGCTAACCCCAGGGGACCAGGGCACAGAATGGCTCTGGGTCCAGGCGTCCCGGATGAGTGGACCCTGGTGACTTTGGCCGGGTGATAGAATCCAGGGACCGGCAAGCTCAGAGCGGGGTCACAGGCTCAACTGTGGTTTCCCTTCTTCCAAGGGGGAGATCAGAACTACTTCCAGCGTGTCAGCAAGACTTTCAGGGCCTGTGCGAGTAACTGGGCTCCAGCCCTGGGGCCGTGCTGTGGAGTGAAGGGAAGCTCAAGCGGGTGGTGACGAGGGAGGCTTCTGGCCTGGAGAGGAGGAGGCTAACCCCATCTGGGAAAATTCTGGGGGCATGGGGTTCCCCAAAGCAGAGGCTGAGACCAGGATTTCGATGGATAGTTTATGGGAGGCCATCCCAAGAAATGTGGTGGGAGTGGGGGAGGGAGTCTGGGAAGGGAGAAAGGTCCAGAAAGCAGGCGTCCATGCCTGAGGACTGCTGTGGGTAACTGAGGCTTGTCTACTAGGGGCTCCCCGAGGCACCGTGTAAATTGTGTCAGAATCAGCCCATTCCTGGGCAAGACAGCTGGGGTTTTAATCACCAGCCCGTGTCTTTCGCTGGTGGGGGGGTTTTCCTGATGTGTTAACTCCCTGCCACTTCTGGCCTGTTTGGGGCTAAAGCTTCCACGTCTGGGGGATGCCTTCTCGCAGAGTCCCAGGAAGCTGGTGGCATCTGTAGCAGCCCCTGTGGGCGACCTCTGGGTCGCTGACAGGATGCCGTGGGGGTGCCGCCACACACAGGAACCTGGGAGGCAGGACCTCCAGGATTTGGGGAAGGCGCTCGTGGTGTCGGCGTGAGGCTGGGGGATGCCGAAGCTGGTCCACTGGCAAACGTTCGCTGGTGCCGACATTTCCCTTCAGCCCCCCAGAGCCGTGGGGGGTGGGGCAGGGGCATGGGAAGGGTGACAAAGATGACCAAAAAAACTGGATCAAAGTAACTCTGGAGAGGTTTTATGGCTCTTGAGAGTCCACAGCGCATTACAGTGGAACTTGTTTGTGGCCTTTGGGGCTTGTTGTCGGTTGCTGTTCAGTTATCCCCCGGGACTATTGTTTACCGGCGTTCCCGTCTATTTCCACCGACGTGTGGAGTCAGAGCACGTGCGATCCCCAGAGGGGAGCCCATTTGGTGACAGCTTTCACGTGGCCCAGAGAGACTGAGTCCCGAGGCTTCTGCCTGCATGGTTTTTGGAGACTGATTTGGGGAACTTGGAAAAACGATGGCTTCTATCTCTTCCAGTCCAGCGAGGCAGGGGAATTCTGGTCATTGTGATGGGGAATAAGGGCAGGTGCCACCATGGACATCTTAGGATTGATAAAGCTCAGGCGTTTATAGACCAGTAGGGAGGTAGGAGGGGCCTGGCAGGGCACTTTGCTGTAGAGGGACAGGTTCTTGGCCAACTGGACCAGTCACGGGCACTGGCGGAGAGGATTCAGCCATCTCAGCGAAGCAGGGGGCTATGAGGACTTTCTCCATTCTAAAATGGTTTAGGGTGGTGTGCCATTTGCATTTAGGAGTAAAAGAGGCATCGTGCTCTTTTTTCTTTTAATGTTTATTTGTTTATCTTGAGAGAGAGAGAGAGCACACGGGTGGGAGAGGAGCAGAGAGAGAGAGGGGGGGAGAGGGAGAATCCCAAGCGGACTCCATGCTCCGTGCAGAGCCCGACACGAGGCTCGATCTCACTACTGTGAGGTCATGACCTGAGCTGAAATCAAGAGTCAGACTCTTTTTTTTTTTTAGTTTTTTTTTTAATGTTTATTTATTTTTGAGACAGAGAGAGACAGAGCAGGAACGGGGGAGGGTCAGAGAGAGGGAGACACAGAATCCGAAACAGGCTCCAGGCTCCGAGCCGTCAGCACAGAGCCCGACGCGGGGCTCGAACTCCCGGACCGCGAGATCGTGACCTGAGCCGAAGTTGGCCGCTCAACCGACTGAGCCACCCAGGCGCCCCAAGAGGAGTCTGGCACTTAATTCACGCTTTGGAGTTCACTGCCTTTTGTATTTTCTCCTGCTTTTAACTGGCCTTTCTTCCCCTGCTGACTTACCCTGGATTTCTACCCCAGGTCTGCTATAATAGTTAACACTTGCTGCAAAACAACCAAACTCAATGGCTTTGGGCTGGGATCGTGGGCTGGGCTGGGCTGGGTGGCCCTGACCCAGGCAGTGCTTTGCTGTTCTTGGTTAGAGTAGGTGACATGGCTGGGTCCTCCTCAGTCCGTGTGGCTGCTCCGTCTCCCGCAGGCCCGCCTGGGCCTGGTAACATGGCAGCGGAAGGGTCCCCAGCACGAGGTTGGTAGTTCTCAGTTCTCTTCAGGTTCAGCTTTGGAGCTCCGTGCGATCGCTTACACTACATTTCTGGCTGATGCGATTCACACAGCCAGCTCGGATTTAAGGGGCGAGGAAACAGTCTTGACCTCTCAATGGTGGGAGCTTCCTGGGGGGTAGAATCTATGGCCACTATGGCATTCTACCACATCTCCCGCGCCCAGCATGGAGGACCAACCGTCCTCACGGACCCACTCACCTCTGCGAAGCTGAATTCCTGCCTCTTAACACTCACGGTGGAAGGGCAGGAACTACGTGGGCTCCGTCCTCAGTCATCAGGAAAAAATCACGTGTGCATTCAGGTCTTCGCTCAGCTTGTCATGATAAGGGTGCTTGTCCTGAGTCCCGCCCTGTGCCAGGCCCCGGGGATACAATGGCGTCTTGTGCAATACGGGATCGTATCAGCTGTCAAGAAGCTCCATCTTGGGAGGGAGACAGGCCCCAAAGCTGATCATTTCATGCAGCGTATTAAGTGGAATGAAGGAGATATTCGCAGAGTTCCACGTGTGTAATGAGTAACGGTGGGCATTTAGGAGCACGGACACAGAGCCGGGATCCGTGACAGGCCCTTGATGTCTTCTCAGCGAATCCCAGACAATCACAGGATAGAGGCTTTATTATCTCACCCTGCATCCCTGGCCAGAGCGAATTTTTGAAGCAGGGATTTAATCATGTCACCGCCATTTAAAAATGGCTTCCCGCTGTGTTTTGAACCGAGCTCCTCACTGTGGCCTGTGGAAGCGGAAGGAAACTAACCTCCCGATTCCCTGCCACCCCTCTCCCAGGGGCTAGCGCGGCTGTCCTCGCACAGACGTCGTCGTGCCTTCTCAAGCACAGTCAGCGCCTTCTGGGCCTTCGCACTGGTTCTTGGCTTTCTCTGGAATGATCTTCCTCCAGCCCTTGAGGGTTCAGCTCAAATGCTCTCTCCTTGAGAAGCTGCCTCCCGGAGACGCCGTCCCATCCGCCTGTTTCGCTAAAGTTCACTAAAGGAGCTTCTCAGTGTCTGCAGCGCTTAGTTTGTCTACTCGTCTGCGCCTTCCCGTCCTTCGCACCGCTAGCATATACCCTTCAGGAGGGCGGGACCTTCTCTCTCTTGTTCCCGAAGGTATCATCCACGTCTAGACCAGTGCCTGGACAATTTGAAGCTCGTTATAAATACTTGTTGCATGAACGAAGAAACCCCTGATTTACCGATGAGGACCCTGAGGACCCCCGTCACACGGTTGTAAGCGGCAGAGCTGGGATCTGAACCCATAATTGTGGAAGCCATCCATGGCCGTTCCCTCCATGCCATCTTGCTTAGAGAACCTGGGAACGCAGACCTCTCCCCTTTTCTGTATTTTGATCCTACGTTTTACGACCTTGCCTTTGGTGTTAGGGTGGGATCACCGTGGCCGTCCCTCTAATGGCAAATACCAAGAGCTGAGTCGCTGTGAGATGGAATCTCCATGGCTGTTCTCTTTCATTCTAAAAGGGATACTTTTCCATATGGTGACATTTCTTTAATTGGAGTGTATTCTACGCTCGATGAGCACTTAATATAGGCTCCTTTGCCCCTTGAAAGCTCTTATTAAACCTAGGGTATACCCCACAGTGATGGTGTCCTAGAATCTGGAAACCAATTGCAGGGAAAACTCTAATTGTTTTCAAGAAAGCAGCGGTACTGGAATAATAGCGGAGATTTCTCTCTTTCCTGTGGGTTATCTTCTTTCTGTTGTACGCAGATACCATACAGAGCAGCCTCAGATATTTCTTTTGTTGTTAACGGTATATTTTTTCCTCCTTGTCTATCTTCCTGATAGAATCTGGGAATTGAATAATACGAGAACATAAAGATATATCTAGATTTGTTCTGACAAGTTTCATATCACCGAATATACTTGGAAAAGAATATTTGGCCTTAAGAAAAATTACGTTGAGAAACCCAGCTGCTGTTATAAAAACCGTGCAGCACAGAGGAAAATGATGCTCTGTCTGTTGTGGTATCCGTGTAATTTATGTCAACAGAAAGCCAATAGCTTCATCAAGATCTGAAAATAGATTTCACTTGAGAGATCTTGGGCCCTCCCTTGATCTGATAAGAAGGAAGCATGTGTATACATTCTCTGCTCCAACTCCCCAGAAGAACTTTGGTGGGAGGAAGGTGGGGGTGGGGGAAGACGGACCGTTCTTAGATTGTCCTCGTTTCACGCCAGCCCTCACCAGGGCTCCCTGGCCTTTGACAGAGAGATTTATACAGGAGCATCATGGAGGTAACTCTGGAAACAGGAAATACTTTAATAAGCATTCTTGCTAAAACTAAAGAAGTCATTTTATTTTTTTTTTAACGTTTACTTTTGAGACAGAGAGAGACAGAGCACGAACGGGGGAGGGTCAGAGAGAGATAGACACAGAATCTGAAACAGGCTCCAGGCTCCGAGCTGTCAGCACAGAGCCCGACGCGGGGCTCGAACTCACGACCTGCGAGATCATGACCTGAGCCGAGGTCGGACGCTTAACCGACTGAGCCACCCAGGCGCCCCAGGAAGTCATTTTAAATTGATATGTTGACATCGCTATGTTTCTCCATCAAATGTAGTTTCACACAATCTTTTTTTTTTAATCTGCGCGTAATGCAAGTTGCTTCGTTAAACTTTTGACCTCAGTTTCCCTATCCGGAGGCAGCTGGTATGAATATTAGTCTGAAACAAGGGATGTGCATCATTTTATTTTCTGTCAGTTGAATGATGTTTCGACTGTGTCCTCCCAGTCTGCTGGCTGAGGGTGCAGTGGGCAGTGACCTCAGCCATTCATTCCGCATTTGATCACAGCCCTGGGGGCTTGTGAAATGCCACGTCAAGGGCGGCAGGCTTCAATGATCAGTCCCATGGGTTACTGCTGACACACCTCCGTCCCAGCCCACCTGTCTGCTGTTCCCTTGCCACCCTAGGGCTTGGGAATCCTTTGTTCAACAGTCCATAATCTTCTTTGGAGTCTTGACCCGCCAGTGGCCCTCCACTTGGATCCCTGGGGCTTCTGGAGCCTATAGGATTCTACTTCCTCAAGCCAGGAAGGGCCACTTGGAATGGTTGGGGAGGGGGATTCTCCTTTTCTCTCTGTAAGCTCCTTTCTCCTTCCTTACACCCTCCATAGATCTTCCAAATTCTCCCCTGGGCAGGGCTGGGATTAAGGTGAAGTGAATGGGGCTCCATCTCAGCTGCTAAATTTAAGGGTGCACCTTAAAAATTGCAGATTTTTAGGGTATTAATTTCGATTTTTTAAACGATTGCATTAAAATATTAATTTTCCTGATTTCCGAGTTTTTTGTTTTTTTGTTTTTTTTTTTTTTGGTGACTCCTTAAATTTTGCAGCCTCACCTGCCTCGCCCTACAGCTGACCATGGCTTTTGCAAACAAAACCAGAAGATCGTACGGTTTACTTGTCTTTTCTGTCTTGCCATGTACCTTGAGAACCAGCTTGAATTGAAGGAAAGAGGGAGGGCAATTCAGGGAGGACAAACCATCAATTAATATGCCAACGCACACGCAGGGGTACCTGGGTGGCTCAGTCAGGTTAAGCATCCAGCTCTTGGTTTCGGCTCGGGTCATGATCTCATGGCTCGTGAGTTCAAGCACCACTTTGGGCTCTGCGCTCTGCGTGGACAGCATGGAGTCTGCTTGGGTTTCTCTTTCTCCCTCTCTCTGCCCCTTCCCCGCTTGTGCGTGCTCTCTCTCTCTCTCAAAAGAAATTATAAATAAATATTAAAAAAAAAAAAGGCACATCTAGCCACACAGAGGCGGAGGGTGGGGTTCTATCTATCGCAAAAGCGTTCCAGCTTTCCCGTCTGTGCTTCCAGACACACGGAGAAGCTGGTGGGCAGGTGTGCACAAGGAAGATGCTTGATCCTCACCCACCTCCGCCCAAATTGTTTTCAGCTCAGATTCTTGGCTGCGGAGATGCGGCCACTTGACAAAGCATCCCTGGCTGGAAACATCACAGCGGGATCGAGCGTGGACCCTTCCCTGCTGGAAGGTTCTTACTTCCGTCTTCCTCATTTCTTTGAGGCTCACCTGCTTGCTTTCTGGCTGTGGCTGCGCTGCCCCTTTGCCCCCATTAAAAAACAAAAACGCAAACCCTTTTTCCAGAAGCGTCTCCATTCTCCAAAATGTGATCGCAGGAGTTTGATTCTGTTTTTATAAAAGGCCTGCCTTTGGCCCAAAGGCACCAGCATCTTCAGACCGGAGGGTGATCCCTTTGATGGTGCTTCTTCCTTTAAACTTGCCCTCGGGGGTGGAAGCCAGTCCCAGGGAAAGCGGGGAAGGTTGTGAGAAGTCAGCAGGGCTGTTCCCCAGCCTGGAATCAGAGGGCCCAGCCTTTGTAACCGCGAGGCAGCCGCTTTCAAACTGCCCTGCGCGGCTTTTCAGCCCTCCTAAGAATCATTCGAGGGCGGAACATTGCTGTTTTTCTCTGCTTTGCCTACTCCCTTGAAAACAGCAGAAGCACCGTGGGACGTTGGTCCTACATTTGTGGCTTCTGAGTATTTCCCGTGGCCAGGCTGTGGGACTCGGGCCACCTTCTGCGGGCTCTGAGTGACTGCACGTGGGTCTGGTCTTCTCAGGCTCTGCCTCCATTGTTCGGTCTGATCACCCTCAACGGAATGGAGCTGGCCGTGACCTCTCCTCCCCCCCCCCTCAGCTCTGACTTGTTCCTTCCTTCCTTCACGGCAGCGGGTAGCACGCACATCCATGCGAGGTTCATCCCCAGCAGGAATCGTGATGTCGCAAGGGCACTGCGCCCCCCAAGCGACTCAGGGAGGGAGGGCGCTTGCCGCAAGGTCATGGGGGCCCCGCCGAAAAGGTCGCATGGGAACCAAAGGTCCCCTGCACAGACTCTCCAGCCTCTCCCCGTGGACCAGGGGCTTTCAGCTAAGCCTTGGCTGGGTGTCCTCTCCACCCCTGCGTACCAGCCCGCTTCACCCCGGCTTCTGGGGCTTGCTGGCTCACGGTGGCGCGTGTGCTGTGTCAGCTCTGGCTCCGGACTCTCCGTGACCTTATAGCGTGTCCCCTCAGAACTGGCTGGCTCAGCCACAGGGATCTGTCTCCAAATTCCTGGGAAAGGAATTCTGGTAGCCTGCTTAGGTCAGGTGTCCACCCCCAGCCCCGTCAGCTGTGTGCGATGCTGGGGCAGGCACATGGCACCTTCCGGAGGAGGAATTGAGGGTAGTTTTTCCAAGAGGACAGTGTGGGCTGGGCAGAAGAGAACTGGCACTTCCAGGGCCATCGCTGAGTGTCATCTCCTGCTTGCTGTCCGGTGCTCGGGGGCACACCCGTGGTGAGCCTCCCTTTCAAAGAAACCTGATGGTATTCCAGTGCTCTGACTGCCCGATCTTGTGATCTTGTCTGTTTTGGGTTCTGATGTCGACACATTGCCTAGAGGGCACCCCCACCCCAAACGCCAGGATTAAATATTAAAACTATTTCCTACGTATATCTTTATTCAACACTTAAACTACAAATATTTCATCTATCCAGAATTTGTTTTGGCACAAGGAGTTAGGTAGGGAATTCAATTTTATCCCCCCCCGGTGGCTAGCCAGCTGTCCTGACATAATTTTTCGACTTACCCCATTCAATTACTTTTTTTATTTTTGGTGTTTTTTTAAATTTTTTTAATATGAAATCTATTGTCAACTCGGTTTCCATACAACACCCAGTGCTCCTTCCAACAGGTGCCCTCTTCCATGCCCATCACCCACCCTCCCCTCCCTCCCACTCCCCATCAACCCTCAGTTTGTTCTCAGTTGTTTTTTTTTTTAATTTTTTTTTCAACGTTTTTATTTTATTTTTGGGACAGAGAGAGACAGAGCATGAACGGGGGAGGGGCAGAGAGAGAGGGAGACACAGAATCGGAAACAGGCTCCAGGCTCCGAGCCATCAGCCCAGAGCCTGACTCGGGGCTCGAACTCCCGGACCGCGAGATCGTGACCTGGCTGAAGTCGGACGCTTAACCGACTGCGCCACCCAGGCGCCCCTGTTCTCAGTTTTTAAGTACCCCATTCGATTAAAGAAATTTGTTTTTTGATGCATGAAATCAATCAGCATATAAATCAATATATGTCAACTATATGGAGTTTCGTTCACCTGTTAACCCATGTACCCTATTTTAATTACCACAGGCCACTGCTTCTAAACTGCGGAGTCACTTTGTAGATCCAGTGAGGTTTTTTTTATTGAAGTGCAGTTGACCCAATGTTACGTTGGCTTCAGATGTACAATGTAACGCGTGGATAAGACTATATACATCATGTTGGGGTCACCACTGGGGTAGCTCCCATCTGCCACCCTGAAGCGGGGCTACAGTACCACCGACTATATTCCCTATTTTGCGCCCTTCGGCCCCGTGACTTACTCTCTCCACAACTGGAAGCCTGCACCTCCCCCTCCCCTTCACGCTTTGTTGCCCCTCCCCCGCCCTCTCCCCCGCCCTCTCCCCTTCTGCTCATTTTTCCCCTTGCTTATCTGCACAGCTCAGACCGGTGTCGTTTGTACGACACTGGACACTGGCTGAGAGTCTTTCTGTCCATAGAGGGAGCCGTCTCACCATGGGAGTGCCTCCTTTTTGTTGGGCATTTCCCCATCACGTCCCCTTGAGCAGACCAAAGCTGCCAAGGTCAAGTTCCCCTCCCCAGCCTGCAGGGTGCCGTGGCGGGAGGGAGCCATTGGCCACGCGAGCCGCGTACCGTGCAGCTCTCCGCCCACGCCCGTCGTGCACGGAGGGGCGAGGGGTAGAAATGAGAAGAGCAGCTAGAAGGAGTCAGAAGGAAATCATTTTTATTTAATTTAATAAATATTTCAGACAACGCTGGATATCCATTTCTTAAGCTTATAATTCATACTCAACCATAAAAGCAAAACAAAATTGCAAATTAACTTCAAATAAAGCTACGTCATAATTTATGGCAACCTGTTGGGGTGGGTGATGTTTTGCTTCCCCTAAACTGCCTTCACTGCAACTATGGTCCTTACTGTTGTGTCCACACTGTTTGGAGTTAGGTGTACTTACCATCGTGAACCCTGTGATGACTCTGTTTTTACCCCATTTTTCTACCACCACTATGGAGCTCGAAGCTGAGCCCTTGGGCCCTTAGTATAAACACTTCCTTGAGCACTTAGCCCACCATTGTTCTGTTCCATGAACATGGAGCACCGGGCACAAACTTCCCAGCACTATCTTCACAAATGCAAAACAAAGGCGTCTGTTTCGATGATTTTATCAGTCCCGTGATCCGGCAGGAGTTTGCAGGAAGTTTTTAGGCCATCATGAGAACATACAAACAGCTCACGGATCTGGGAAAGAGCCTTCGGATCCTAAGCATCCCATCCAGTTTGAGATGAAAGCAACTTTCGGTTTGACGTTGCTGGACAGACAGGCAGACAGACAAACCAGACCTTTCCCAGTCTTGGGCAGCAGGTGGCGCTCTTGACGTTTGAAATCTGCAGTGCAGGGCGCGTCGGTCAGCTTTGGATAGAATTTGCCAGTGTTGCATTGCAGTAGGTTTGTTGTCTTTTTATCTTTAAAAACACTCTCCCTGGGATAACCTTATCTGGGCCAAGTTTAGCCTCATGCAGCACAGGCTGGTGACGGGGCTGGGGTTTGGTCGTTAGGTTGCATTCAATTTTTTTCTAGCCTATGAAAGCAGTCCTGGCCCTTCCCTTGCCGCTGATGGTTTTGCTAGGGGATTTTTGGACCCTCTTAAGCACAGGCAGCCAGCTACTTGGCCCTGGTCTACTCCAGAACCCCACACCTGTAGGTTGGCGGGTTAGTTCTAGTGCTAAGGAAAAGGCGCGGGTCTGCTCTGGCCCTCGACCAGTCTAAGGAGTCTGTGAAAATGCAGGGGCGGTGATTCCCCCTTAGCAACATGGAAATCCAGCACGTGCGTTTTTCTTCACGGGGGTGGCGGTCATCAGGCACTTCATTTTCAAGTTGCTACGTGGCCTTGAGTTTCCATTCAGAAACTTGGGATAGCAGCATCTGCTTAGGGACGGTCGCTTACAGGATGCCTCACTTATGTGATTTTTAATGCAAGCCACGTGAGCACTCCAAGACAGATAAAATGCAGACTCGATCATAAAATTTAAGATGCAGAGATCACCTTCTGCGTCTTAACGCTTTTACTTGTGAACATCTGATGCCCAGGGAGGGGAAATAAACTTGCTCAAGGGGGCACGGTGAGCGGGTAATGAGCTTAGCTCTTTCCCGTCCCCATCAAGTTCTTAAAACAAAAAAAATTAAAACGTAATGAATGTTTTCCTCCACGATGGCCCCAACTGTATGCCCGCTACCACCCCAGCCCTGTGTTCTGGGCTGCTCATCTGCTCTCTCCTACCCAGGTAATTCCTAGTGCTGAGAACGAGGGAGCCCACACCAAGAACGAGAATATTATATAGATTCGGTGTTACTTAACCCAATCCAACTTTCTAGTGTCCTAAAGTGTGGCAGTCGCATTTTTATAGACTGAAGGCGTCTTTGATGACATATACATTTGTCCGTTTCCAGATTTTAGAGATGCCCATAGCAACTGTGTGTGTGTGTGTGTGTGTGTGTGTGTGTGTGTGTTTTAAGTCGAGGGCTATTTAACATACAATAAAATGCACCAGTCTTAAGTATTCAGCTTGATGAGTTTTGACAACCATGTAATTGCTTTTGGAGGACAAACCTGACTATAGATCTAAGTCTTAAGGAGGATGGAGTAATACAATTTGTATCCGAGGGAAAGAGAATCACCGTCTCAAGGCTTGTCTGGAAAGGGACAAAGACTTACATGAGCGACCCTGTCAGTTCTCCTGGATCTCTTAAGAGGGGCAGCCCCTGGCTGTGCGACCCCAGGAATTCACCGTCCTTCCTACAGCTTGTAGGAGACGATGCTCTGGCCAGCGTCGCTGAGATCTCAGGAGACAAGGGGGCCACACCAAGCACCTGTTGCTGCAAACCGCAGGTCTGATTTATGCCTCCAGGAGGCCCTCCCTAACAGCCTGGGAACCACCCTCACCCACGTGGTCCACACCAGGCCCGTCTAGGTCCTCCGAGGGCACTGCGTGTGGCCCTGGGCTTTCAACGCTTGGATTTTAATCCCATACTTCTGAGGCTTTGCCTCCAGTCCCCATTTTCGATTTCCTCCTGGGTCTCTGTAATGCTGGTGGTAGGTTCCTGCAAAGCTGCTTCCTGTCAGTATGTTTGGAGTGGTTGAATCTGAGTTTTTAACTAAGGAGTGTGGGGAGGATCACCTTTCTTCTTTTCTTTTCTTTTTTAAAAAATGTTTTAAAGTCTTGACTTATGATTTTTGAGAGACAGAGTACGAGCGGGGGAGGAACAGAGAGGGAGACACAGAATCCGAAGCAGGCTCCAATCTCTGAGCTGTCAGCACAGAGCCCGATACGGGGCTCGAACCCACGAACCGTGAGATCATGACTTGAGCTGAAGTTGGATACTTAACTGACTGAGCCACCCAGGCGCCCCACCTTTCTTGTTTTCTAATGCTGAACTCCATTCTGCTGGGGTGACTGGAAGTTTCACCCAAGTGTTACTGTGGGCATCTCTCTATCCTGGGGTTGTGTCAGGGTCCTGGGGTCATTCCCAAGGGTAAAGCGAAGGGGGGGCCTCTCTCATCATGGGTCATGGGTCCACACTGGTTGATGCTGAGACATGCACTGTCCCAGCCCATTGGGCCTGTTCAGGTTCAGCCTGGAACACCAGAACCTTTGGTGAGGGCTTTGAGCTTTGGGTCCTTGGGTCTAGCTTCCCCTGTCCTAGTATCCCCTTGAGGTCTTATGACCTACGCCCCCACCCCCCACCCCACCTCCCTGCTCACCTGCCTCAGAGTGCTGTCCCCATGACTCAGGCATTCCCAACATCATAGATGTGGGGACTCATAGATATTTCCACCCTTGTCCTGCACTCTCTCCTCGCTTCTCTCTGTCCACTCCACGTCTGGGACACCTCGTATTTCTTTATCAGGGGTCCATTATAGAGCACTGGAGGAGGACAAGCTTCTAACCTCAAGATCCATCTGTATCCTGTTCTGTAAAAAATCCCCCAAGAGAAGAACTACAAAGGCTACTTGCATGAAACCCAAAGAGATAAAAACAGCCCTAGGAAAACATAGGCTAATATCTCCAAAAAAAAGTATCCTGCAATTGTTTACAGTACGCTGGTGGCCTGTTTTGCTTATGGTGCTCTAGAATTTTCTCTCATGCTCACTCTGCAGAATGTTCCAGACCCCCCATTGTTTGCTGTGATTTCTCCGGCACGCGGTGGATCTCATGGCAGGGGCATAGGGAATATTTTTGCCTGGAAATAGTCATTTCCCGAACCCAGTTGAGCTGAAAGAACACGCCCTCCCAGCACCATAATCCTCTCTGGGGCATCTGTCTTCAGCCACATTACTGTTCAGTTACCACCACCCTCCCATCTCCTCGTGTTCGCAGTAAGAGTTTTGAGGAGAGCTGGGTCTTGTCTCCTTGTGGCGTTTTAACCCACGATGCGCATGAGTTGTAAGGAGAGGTTTGCTCTCACGTATTTGAAAGAAGCCTGGAAAAGGTAAAAAGAGAACTCCAAGCTGTGCCACTGGCCAGGGAATAATTTGACAGCCGTAGATTTTCATTCTGGGTTGAGGATGGCCCTTGGAGATCACATTCGAAGGGTAAAAGGACCCTGCAGTCCCCCGGGGGGCAGCCAGGTAAGGCTCTCCCTGTTGACATCCCCAGCCTTTGCAAAGAGGGGGAGGACCAGTAGGAAAGCCTCACACAGCGCAGCGTCCACGTGGGTGGGCACCTTGCAGGGTTGGTCTGGCTGATGGGGTGTCTAAGGCACCCCAGCAAAGAAAACGGATAAATGGCTTTATTTCAAACGGAACCGAGGTTTGGCGGCGTTTTTTTCTCACCACGTCCATCACCAGAACCAGGAAAATCCGGACAACTAAACAGGAGTGAGCAGGTGGGAGAAATAACTAAAGACACAGCGAAGTCTGACTTTTCTGAGTCCTCCTTGAGGTTTTGCTGGTATGTTTAGGCTCTGCAGGCTGGCCCATCGTCAAGGAGCCACCAGGTGGCGTTGTGAGCAGCGTCGCTGTGGGCCACTCCGCGGGGAGGCCCCGGATGGGCCCGTGTCCCCAGGGCACCGCGTGTTGGGCCTGGGGAGCCAGCTTGGCTCTGATCAGGGAATGACCTCCGTTGTACAAAGCGCAGTCGGGCTGCTGCGTCCTGACCCTGTACCTGAGGGATCCGTGTTGTATCGGCTTCTGATAAACGCTTTCCCAGACAATCTGGGTTTGGTATCTTTCTCATTTTCTGCCCTGCTAGGTTTAGTCTCTCAAAATGGGATGTTTCTGTCAGGCGAGATAAGGACAGTGTCACTGTAACAAGATGTTCTTGCTCCTGGCAGTGGAAAGCTTCGTGGATAAGCTCCAAAGTGTGCACGTAGCTCTGCCCTGATCCTTACCTAGACTCTTCGACTTAGCTCACCCTGCCCCCCGAGGTCGGGGTGGTAGGGAGCGTGGATGGACAGACCCAGGCATGGGCTGAAGCTTGGACAAGGGACCATGGGAGGGATGAGCTGAGGCCGTTGGGGGGTCAGAGGAAGGGTCTGTTAATGGGGAAAGGTTCAGATTCCAGGACACCGAAGGCTGGGGTGCAACTGTGGGAGGGGCTCGTGCACATCCTCTGTAAACATGCAAAAAGGAACACTTTTATACTTTCATAAAGTCCATGTTTCTATAAACGCCTTAAAAGAGCAAAGAAAATCATCCTAAAGGTTCGAAGAGCCCTTCGGATCGCTGCCTTGAAATGTCCTGATTCATCACATGGGAGACTCAGGGGGACCGTCTCTTCCTGGGTTACCTGAGACGCACGCCGGTGGGCTGGGGGCAGGAGTCAGGGCTGTGGCCACACTCGGAGGTGCAAAGCAGTGTGGGTTCGTGTCCGCCTAACTCTCCATCCGTGAGAAAGAAACAGGTGGTCAGGGTTTGAATGTCAGTTCTGGGAACAACCATGTCTCTCTTTCAATAGGTAACCGTGCTGATTCCTGGCTTCGGGAAGGAATAAATGTTTATGGCTACTTTGCCCAGGCCTGCCTGGAACCAGCTGTCACGAAAAGGAGATAAGATCTTGGGCTGAAATGTTTGAATTGTACCATTGTTTCCCCCCTAATAACAGAGTTGCTAACAGTTGTGAGGCTTAGACCGTTTTAACCTTCTGAAAGAGTTAAGGGTCAGCCAACATTTTCAAATCGGAGTTAAATTGTGTTAAATGTACTCACAACACACTTTTGGTTATGGGTCCAGAAACCTGAGTTTTCGTATGTTGAAGAAGACAGATTTGTTATAAAAGAATTCTCTTTCTATGGCGAGAATGTGTTTTTTATCCCTGCGCAATGCAAAGCCATAGAAATATTTAGGGTTGAAAGGTGTTTGTGTGTGTGTGTGTGTGTGTGTGTGTGTGTGTGTGTGTTGGGGGGAGGTATGTGTAAGAGAGTCTAAAGTTTTGGGACTCAGGATGTTTAGTTTTCTGGAGAAGTTTTTGGCCAACTCCCAGGATTGGTTGAAGGTTTCTCAGAATCTCCTAGAATGCTTCTCACGTCTAGGAAAAAGCATTGCTTTTTCTAGGTAGGGACAGTTAGACCAAGTCAAATACACAGGAGGAATGGGTACATATTATCTTACCTAGAGACAGGCCTTTTCCACATTTGTCACCAGCACTGTCCTGCCCTTCTTTCCATGAGGAGAAGAGAGACATAATCCTTAAATAATTAAGCTCCCAGGTGCCCATGGTTGTCCACAAATTGACAAGTCTCCTTGACAAAATTCCCTGAGTTTTTTGGAGAGAGAAGCATGGTGAGTGCATCAGTCAGCTATCACTGTGTAACAAGCAACCACAAACAAATCTCAGTGGCATACAACAGAAAGCATTTTTCGGCTCATGCATCTGTGAGTCAGCTAGATGCCTCTGTGGATCTCAGCCTGACTTGTTTATGCATCACCAGTTGGCTGAAGTTTGTCTAACCAAAGCGGGGCATGGCTGAGCCATTAGGCTTTGACCGTGATGGCTAGGGAAACTCCAGTTCTCACTCTAATCTCTGGGTCTCTGGCAGTGTGTCTCATCCTCTCTGGACCAGCAACCCACCCAGGGCACGTCTTTCTCATGGCAGGGGCAGAAATACAAGAGGGAGGGCCCCCCAGCAAAAGCTGGCTTTGTGTCCCATCTCCTAAGATCCCATTGGCCAAAGCAAGTTTTGTAGCTGGTCCCAAAGTCAAGGGGCGGGGAAATGCACTCACTCATGCTTGCACAGGGGAACTGCAAAGTCAGATGGGAAGGGGTGTGGCTACAGGGACGTGTAAAAAATACCCCCCCCCCAAATGTAATCTACCACAGTGTGAACGAGACTCTTCTGTGCATTGTATAGAAAACATCGCTGCTTCTGCATTACCCTAAGCTTGGCACTCAGATGTAAAGGGATTCTTTCGTTACCTTTCTCTGTAACTTTTTATAGCCCTCCTCTGCTCACCCCCTAGACAAATACATCTTTTTTTTTGCTTTGTTTTAATTAATTAATTAGTGAATTGATTGCAGAGTGGGGAAGGGGCAGAGAGACAAGGAGAGAGAGAGATTCCCAGGCAGGCTCCACACACTGAAGTGCGGTTCGAACTCACAAACCACGAGATCATGACCCGAGCTGAAGTCAGTTGCTTAACCGACGGAGCCACCCAGGCGCCCCTGTCTTTTGTTTTCGATTTACTTCTTTTTTTTTTTAATTATTTATTAAAAAATTTAAGTTAGTTAACATACAGTGTAGTATTAGTTTCAGGAGTATAACCCAGTGGTTCATCACTTCCATACAGCACCCAGTGCTCATCCCAACGAGGGCCCTCCTTAAGGCCCATCCCCCATTTAGCCCATCCCCCCACCCACCTCCCTCCAGTAACCTCCAGTTTGTTCTCTGCATTTAAGAGTCTCTTATGGTTTGCCTCTGTCTCTGTTTTTTGTTTTACTCCTATGCTGTATGGAGTTTGGGCATTCTTGGAGGAGACTGAGGTCATGAGGTAGGGAGGCTCTGGGCCTCATCTCTGCTATATGTTTCCCATAAAATTCCCTCTAGAGAAAAAAAAAAAGGTTTCACAACTAGCAGGAGTTTCCAAACCACTGCTCCACGGCGTTTCACACACTCCTTAAGACGGTCTGTAATGGCAGATAATCTCCAAACCCCATTCTGCAATGTGATAAAGTGAGAAGTGGGGCTTAACACATTTCTTTTTTGTTTATGGGATCATAGAAACACTTCCAGGGGAGATGAACATAAATGTGTCTCTGGCAAAAAAAAAAAAAAATTTAGCCGTGTTGTTTTTTTAACATTGAGAGAAAGGCCATTTGACCCCAGTTCAACATTTCTGTTACGTTTATTCATTTATTTTGAGAGACAGAGAGACAGAGAGAGACAGAGAGATAGCGCACAAGCAGGGGAAGAACAGAGAGAGAGGGAGAGAGATATTCCCAAACAGGCTCCACGCTGTCACTGCAGAGCCTGACGAGGGGCTTGAACTCACCAACTATGAGACCATGACCTGAGCTGAAATCAAGAGTTGACGCTTAACCAACCGAGCCACCCACGTGGCCCCCAGTTCAACATTTCCAACCCGAGTCTCAGTTTCTGCATCTGTCAAAGGGGGATTATCACTAATGGGGACTGTCCCCAGCGCAGGACCCCGCACCATACCCTCTTGGACCAGCTGGTATCATCACGCCTCTGATGGACACTTCCACAGACTCTGTCAGGGTCCCCAGAACACATTTGAGAGCACAACTCAAGATGTCTCTCTGTTTTGCTGTCCCGGGGATTCCCGGGGAGGCTGCCCAACCTCATGCGGGCACAACCCAAAAACGCCAAGGACTTAGTGCCCCAGGGATGACCCTCAAGGAAAGGGAATGGGAGTCCACCACGAATTCTCTGGTGCCTTCCATCTTCTGGCACAATTACTTCTGAGATGCGTCCTATGCAATTCTGTAGAGTCCACACTGGCATTGAATCCCAGCAGCCCACAATGGAAATTAACTCAGGAATTCATCTTTTATTGGTGTCAATGTCCATCAGCCAAAGACCACAGGACCCCTTCCAGAGTCAAGCAAGGCGAGGTTGATTAGTTTGCCTCAACAGGGAGAACACAAACCATGGGCAACTGTGCGAGAGAGAGAGAGAGACTTTTGTAGATAAAGGTGTGGACTTACATTGGGTGATTTTGAAAAAGATTGTAAGAAGCGAGTTGGTTTTTTTTTTCCCCCTGAATTGAGTGCTGAATTGGGGGCTGAAGGCAATTTGATGAGTTGGTATTTTAATAATTTTTATCTAACAGGCAGGACCAGCAAAGCAGAGCTCGGGGTGTTGTTGATAAAGGAGCGGGACTCACTTATGTCAGAAAAAAAGGGGATATTTGATTATTTTCGTGATCACACAGCGTCCTTACCTTTGTGCCTAGTCACGATTATGGACTGGTCTTGCTTTTGTCTTGTCCTCCCGCGAGTGGCCTTATCTGATTCTTTCTGAGAGTCTGGACGTTTCTTTGTTGTCCGCAACAGTTGCCCACATTAAGCCCTTTTATCCTGCCTATATCGATTTTCCTTCTTTTCCTGTCTCTCCCCACCCCTCACCTGTACTTCCTGGGGTCACGCCTCTGATAAACTGGCTGCACCCCAGTCTCAGCTTTGCCCTCGTGAGAACCCAAAGCAGCACAAGACTTTTTTTTAAGGAACCGGACTCCTTGGGTTCCCGGAATATCTTTAAAAATCTAGAAGCAGGTCTGGCTCTGAAAATCTTAAGGCTTTTATTTATTATTATTTTTTGAACACCATAATGACTGTTACATTATGGGAGTCCGGACACAGTTATCTCCTCCCTGCCTCAGGAATATTCGCTCGTGAATGAAGCACATATAAATCAAAAACCAAAAGGAAACATAAAGCGCAGGAACATTTCACAGCCCTTCCCAGTTTCTGCCACCTGCTGTCAGTGTTATCGGGAAGGAGTCCTCCTGTCATTACGACCTTCAGCCTTAATTCAGAGATGTCTGACCAGGAGGTTTCCTCCCACTTTTCACCACTGGCTTCTCAGCATCGTGCGACACTCCGTTGCGGCTGTACGTGTTGACGCTGGACCATCCCCTGCGTCTGGCATGTATACATCAGTCATTAGTCTCGGTCACAACATGGCCTGTTCCTCCATTGAGAGAAAGACCAGATGCTCTACAAGGCAACAGGCAGGGCAGCTGGGCAGTGTGTGGGGTTATTATTATTATCACAATTTTTTCTGATTAATAGACTTTATTTTTTAAAGACAGGTCTAGATTTACGGAGTAATTAAGCGGATAGTCCACAGAGTTCCGTGTACTCATTGTTCAACCCTTCCCCTCGCCCCTCTCCCACAAGCACAGTTATCCTGTAGTTGGCCTCTTGGGTTCGTGTGGTCCGTTCGTTACGCTCAATGAACCAACACTGATACATTACTATTAACTATAATCCCCAGTTACAAGAAGGTTTGCTCTTTGTGTCACACAGTTCTTGTGGGTCTTGCCAAACGCGTACAGACATATACCCACCATCACAGTTTCGTACAGAATGATGGTTTCACCACCCTAAACATCTCTTGTGCTTCGCCGACTCACACCTACCCTCCAGTCCCCCCTTTCCCAACCCCCCCAGCTCTGTTGTAATAAATGGATTAGGAAAGGGAGGACACAGTTCGACAGCCCTGGCATAGTAACTAGGGTGGCTTTGCCTCTTGACTTCTGTTTCCTCAGGAGGGCCGGGAGGGCTCCCGTATCCGTGGCCATCCTGCCGGGTTATGTGGAACGTCGTCCTGAAGGAGACGATGTGGGCAAGGTGCTCTGCACCTGGTAGGAGGCCTGGTGCGGGTCGCCCCTCTCCCCTTCCCCGTTGTGGCTTAGCTGACTGAGGCTTGGCAGTTGGAGAGAAGTGTGGTGCAGGCCCAGACACCCAGGTAATTGTATATTCTTACGATAACTGTTTTCTCTGTCTACATCTCAAGGGGATGAACAAGTGGCTTCTCTGGCCCCAGGCAAGAGAGAGATCTGGTGGGAAATTTAATTTTCTTTGTGAGTTTAGGAAGTCAGGCGCTGAGACTCTCATTAATCACCATGAGGACCCTCTGTTGCCCTGTTGCTTGTGAGAGTCACCTGCTCTGAACTGTCCTCTTAGGGCCAGCCGTTCAGAACAGCCTGAATTAACACCTCATGATTGGTTCGGACCTACCCTGGCACCACCTGCTGAAGGCTGGCTTCCTCCAGCAAGCCCCCCACCCGCCCATCGCTGTCAGCCTTCTCTGACATTGGAATATTTCTTCCTTGCTGCAGACTCAGTCCTTCGTGGCAGGATTTCACCGTACGGACATTTCTCTCTAGCACAAACTTTCATAATGCAGATTGGAAATGATGTGATCGCTTTCTGGGGAAGCTTGGTTTGCAATGTGGGGAGAGATGTTGGCGCTAACGTGGTGCTTGCTCCGTGAAGGTAGGAAAACGTTGTACTTCGTTGGGGTGGCTCTGTGCTTGCCGTATCGTACCAGCGGTGGATTGGGCAGGGTCCTACAGGAAACAGATGGCACTTGCCAATGTAATTTAGGAGAGATTAGTGAGATGGTGAGTGTTTGCAAAAGGGTACCTAGGGTGAAAGGCACTGACAAAAGATGGTGATGCGTGGAAGGCCCAAATCAATGGGAAAGAGTCGCCTCCCGTGATGGGCGGGGCATGGTAATAGCAACTTGGCAAGACCTATAACTGTCGGAGAGGAGCTGTTTGAAAGGAGCTGTAACTTGGTGCAGACATTTGCAGACATTTGTCAAGGTATTTTCTAGCTGGGAGGGAGCTAGGGATTAAATACGTAACTTCTCTCCCCTGCCCTTCAGTTGCTTGGTGGTACCTCCATTTGCCAACAGAAGCCAGAGGGAAAAAGAGTCTGGGTGATACTTTCCACCAAGGTCAGCCTTCTGGGGTCAAGGGACAGGTGGACAAGAGCTGGGGCGAGGCAAGTGGTGAGTACTCAGCACGGGTGGGTTATTTAGCAGGACAAAAGTGATAAGAATGTGTGAGAAGACCGGAGCTACTAAATAAGCTGGTGGTGAAAGGGAAACATGGGCATTAGTGTGGCCCAACAGCCATGTGAAATAAAATGATACATTTTATTAAATTTCACTAAAATGAGCCCGGTGATATTTAATTTTGCGACTATAGGATAGAACTATTTAAAAAAAAGCTCTTATCTAAAATATCTACAGGAAAAATAACCCATGAATGTAAAATTCTTTTTTAAATTTATTTATAATTTATTAATTTTATTTTTTTAAATTTACTTCCAAATTAGTTAGCCTATAGTGCAACAGTGATTTCAGGAGTAGATTCCTTAAGCTCCTTACCCATTTAGCCCATTCCCCCTCCCAGCACCCCTCCAGTAACCCTCAGTTTGTTCTCCATATTTAAGAGTCTCTTCTGTTTTGTCCCCCTCCTTGTTTTTATATTATTTTTGTTTCCCTTCCCTTATGGTCATCTGTTTTGTCTCTTAAAGTCCTCATATGAGTGAAGTCATATGATATTTATTTTTCTCTGACTGACTAATTTCACTTAGCATAACACCCTCCAGTTCTATCCACGTAGTTGCAAATGGCAAGATTTCATTCTTTTTGACTGCCGAGTAATACTCCCTTGTGTATATATACTACATCTTCTTTATCCATTCATCCATCGATGGACATTTGGGCTCTTTCCATACTTTGGCTATTGTTGCTAGTGCTGCTATAAACATGGGGGTGCACGTGTCCCTTCGAAACGGCATACCTGGATCCCTTGGATAAATACCTAGTAGTGCAACTGCTGGGTTGTAGGGTAGTTCTATTTTTAGTTTTTTGAGGAACCTCTACTCTTTTCCAGAGTGTCTGAACCAGTTTGCATTCCCACCAGCAGTACAAAATCCTCTTTCTCTGCATCCTCGCCAGCATCTGTTGTTTCCTGAGTTGTTCATTTTATCCATTCTGACAGGTGTGAGGTGGTATCTCATTGTGGTTTTGATTTGTATTTCCCTGATGATGAGTGCTGTTGAGCATTCTTTCATGTGTCGGTTGGCCATCTGCATGTCTTCTTCGGAGAAGTGTCTATTCATGTCTTTTGCCCATTTCTTCACTGGATTATTTGTTTTTTGGGTATTGAGTTTGATAAGTTCTTCATGGATTTTGGATACTAACCCTTTATCTGATATGTCATTTGCAAATGTCTTCTCCCATTCCGTCAGTTGCCTTTTAGTTTTGCTGATTGTTTCCCTCGCTGTGCAGAAGCTTTTTATTTTGATGAGGTCCCAGTAGTTCATTTTTGCTTTTGTTTCCCTTGCCTCCAGAGATGTGTTGAGTAAGAAGTTGCTGTGGGCAAGATCAAAGAAGTTTTTGCCTGCTTTCTCCTCAAGGATTTTGATGACTTCCTGTCTTACATTGAGGTCTTTCATCCATTTTGAGTTTATTTTTGTGTCTGGTGTAAGAAAGTGGTCCAGGTTCATTCTTCTGCATGTTGCTGCCCAGTTTTCCCAGCACCACTTGCTGAAGAGACTGTCTTTATTCCACTGGGTATTCTTTCCCGCTTTGTCAAAGATGAGTTGGCCATATGTTTGTGGGTCCATTTCTGGATTCTCTGTTCTGTTCCATTGATCTGAGTGTCTGTTCTTGTGTCAGTACCATACTGTCTTGATGGTTACAGCTTTGTAATACAGCTTGAAGTCCGGGATTGTGATGCCTCCTAATTTGGTTTTCTTTTTCAGGATTGCTTTGGCTATTCGGGGTCTTTTCTGGTTCCATACAAATTTTAGGATTATTTGTTCTAGCTCTGTGAAGAATGCTGGTGTTATTTTGATAGGGCTTGCCTTGAATATATAGATTGCTTTGAGTAGTATGGACATTTTAACAATATTTGTTCTTCCTATCCAGGAGCGTGGAATCTTTTTCCAGTTTTTTGTGTCTTCTTCAATTTCTTTCATAAGCTTTCTACAGTTGTCAGTGTATAGATTTTTCACCTCTTTGGTTAGATTTATTCCTAGGTATTTTATGGTTTTTATGCAATTGTAAATGGGATCGATTCCTTGATTTCTCTTTCTGTCGCTTCATTGTTGGTGTATAGGAATGCAACCAATTTCTGCGTGTTGATTTTATATCCTGCAACTTTGCTGAATTCATCAATCAGTTCTAGCAGTGTTTGGTGGCATCTTTTGGGTTTTTGCATATACAGTATCATGTCATCTGCAAAGAGTGCAAGTTTGACCTCCTCCTGGCCGATTTGGATGCCTTTTATTTCTTTGTGTTGTCTGATTGCAGAGGCGAAGCTTCCAATACTGTGTTGAATGACAGTGGTGAGAGTGGACATCCCTGTCTTGTTCCTGACCTTAGGGGAAAGGCTGTCAGTTTTTCCCCATTGAGGACGATATTAGCATTGGGTTGTTCATATATGACTTTTATGATCTCGAGGTATGATCCTTCTATCCCTACTTTCTTGAGGCTTTTTATCAAGAAAGAATGCTATATTTTGTCAAATGCTTTCTCTGCATCTCTTGAGAGGTTCATATGATTCTTGTCCTTTCTTTTATTGATGTGATGAATCACGTTAATTGTTTTGCAGATATTGAACCAGCCCTGCATCCCAGGTATAAATCCCGCTTGGTTGTGGTGAATCATTTTTTTAAATGTATTGTTGGATCCGGTTGGCTAATATCTTGTTGAGGACCTTTGCATCCATGTTCATCAGGGAAATTGGTCTATAGTTCTCCTTTTTAGTGGGGTCTCTGTCTGGTTTTGGAATCAAGGTAATGCTGGCTTCGTAGAAAGAGTTTGGAAGTTTTCCTTCCATTTCTATGCTTCCAGAGACTAGGTGTTAACTCTTCCTTAAATGTTTGGTAGAATTCCCCTGGAAAGCCATCTGGCCCTGGACTCTTGTTTTTTGGGAGATTTTTTATTACTAATTCGATTTCCTTACTGGTTATGGGTCTGTTCAAATTTTCTATTTCTTCTTGTGTCAGTTTTGGTAGTGTGTATGTTTCTAGGAATTTGTCCATTTCTTCCAGATTGCCCATTTTATTGGCATATAATTGCTCATAATGTTCTCTTATTATTGTTTTTATTTCTGCTGTGTTGGTTGTGATCTCTCCTCCTCCATTCTTGATTGTATTTATTTGGGTCCTTTCCTTTTTCTTTTTGATCAGACAGGCTGGTGGTTTCTCAGTTTTGTTAGTTCTTTCAAGTGAAGGTAAAGTTCTTGAAGCCCTACCTTTTTACCATATCATTTATACCCCCATAATCACTGAAATAATAATACACTTTTTTATGGTAGGAAAAAAACACGTAACATAAATTTACCATCTTAACAATTTTTACGTGTACAGTCCGGTGTAGTTAACAATATACGCACTGTTTTACAACAGATCTGTAAAAGTTCACCGTCTTGCATGACTGCATCTTTATACTATTAAGCAACAACTTCCCATTTCTCTCTCTCTCTGCAGCTCCTGACAACCTCCATTATACTCTCCCTTTCTATGAATTTGACTATTCTAGGTAC
Source organism: Lynx canadensis (assembly GCF_007474595.2). Lineage (NCBI taxonomy): Eukaryota > Metazoa > Chordata > Mammalia > Carnivora > Felidae > Lynx > Lynx canadensis. The sequence goes on along the minus strand of NC_044311.2, from coordinate 4,849,462 downwards.
TTCCTGTAAGTGGAATCCTGTGCTATTTGTCTTTTTGTGATTGGCTTATTTCTCTTCGCGTCATGACCTCGAGGTTCACCTGTGTTGTAGCAACAACAATCTACAAACAGAGGGAAGTTTACCTCTTAGTTTCCGATTTCATCAGATTTTATTCCTTTTTCTTATCTGGTGGCTGTGTCCCGGATTTCTAGTGTTACACCGAATAAAAGGGGCAAGGGTTCGCATCTTTACTTGGTTCCTGATCTTAGAGGGAAAGCTTTCAGTGTTTTCAATGTTGCTTAGGACGTTAGCTGTGGGCTGTTTATATATGTCATTTATTATGTTGAGGTACTTTTCTTCTATTCCTAGTTTGTTGGGTGTTTTACCATAAAACGGTATTGAATTTTGTCAAATGTTTTTTCTGCATAATTGAGATGGCCATGCGATTTTTGCCCTTCATTCTGTTATTGTGGTATATTACACGGATTTGTTTGTGTATTTTGAACCATACTTGCATCCCAGGGATAAATCCCAGTTGGTCATGGTGTGTGACCCTTTAAAGTGCTGTTAAATTCAGTTGGCCAGTATTTTGTCGGGGACTTTTGCACCAATGTTCATCAGGGATATGGGCTATAGTTGTTGTTGTTGCTGTTTTTTCTTGTATCTTTGTCTGGCTTTGGTTATCAGGATAATTCTGTCCTCATAAAATGATTTTGGAAGTATTCCATCTTCAATTTATTTATTAATATTTTATTGTTTTTGAGAGAGACAGAGAGAGTGAGTTGTGGAGGGGCAGAGAGAGAGAGGGAGAGAGAGAATCCCAAGTAGGCTCCATGCTGTCGGCCCCTGGCATGGGGCTCGAACTCACGAATCGTGAGATCGTGACCTGAGCAGAAACCAAGAGCTGGATGCTTAACTGATTGAGGCACCCAGGCACCCCCTCCACCTTCAACTTTTAAAAAGAGTTTGAGAAGGATTAAAAAAAAACTTTTTTTTTAATGTGTGGTAGAATTCTCTAATGAAGCCCTTTGGTCCTGGACTTTTTTCATTGGAGGATTTTGATTACTGATTTAATTTTCTTACCAGTTACAGATCTGTTCAGATTTTCTATTTCTTCATGACTCAGTCTTGGTAGACTGTATTTTTCCAGGAACTGATCCATTCCTTCTAGGTTATCCAATTTGTTGGTTTATATTTGCTCATAAAAGTCGCATGATCCTTTGTATTTCTGTGGCATTAGTGATAATGTCTCCTCTTTAATTTCTGATTTTAGTATTAGAGTCTTCTCTTTTACTTTTTTACATGTTTACTTATTTTTGAGAGAGAGAGAGAGCGAGAGAGAGCCAGAGAGAGAGGAAGACAGGTGATCCAAAGCAGGCTCTGTGCTGAGTGGAGAGCCTGATGTGGGGCTCAAATTCATCAACTGTGAGGTCATGACGTGAGCCGAAGTTGGGCCCATTGACCCACTGAGCCACCCAGGAACCCCTTGAGTCTTCTCTTTTTGTTCTTAGTTGATCTAGTGAAGGACCTGCCAATTTTGCAAATCTACTAAAGAACGCAACTCTTACTGGTTTCATCAATTGTTTTTTTCTCCGTTTTGTTTATTGTTCCTCTAATCGTCATTATTTCCCACATTCTGCTAACAGGGGTTTAGTGTGTTCTTTTTTTTTTTCTAGTTCCTGAAAGTGTGATGTTAGATTGTTGAGTTGATCCCTGCCTTTTTAATATAGGCGTTTAACGCTGTAAATTTCTCTCTTAGAACTGCTTTTGTCGTATTCCAGAAGTGTTGGTATGTTGTGTTTTTGTTTTCATTTGTCTTGGATATCTTCGAATTTCCTTTGTGATTTCTTCTTCAGCCCGTTGTTTTTCGAGACTGCATTGTTTAATTTCCACATATTTGTGAAATCTCCAGTTTTCCTACTGTTATTCATTTCTAGTTTCATTCCACTGCGGTTGGAAAGATACTTGGTATGATTTCAATCTTCTTCCATTTGTTAAGACTTGTTTAATGGCCCAACATGTGATCTCTCTGGAGACCGTTCTGTGTGTTTGCCTGAGTGGAATGCAAGCCCCTGCGGCTGGTTCATGGACAGCTCTGTTTACACCTGTAGATCCAATTAGTATTGTGTAAGTCATTTGTTTCCTTACTGACCTTCTCTGTGGTTTTTCTAGCTGTCATTGAAGGTGGGCTACTAAAATCTCCTACTGAAGGAAACATTTCCTTCGTGTGTTTGGGACCTCAGATGTGAGGTGCGTATATATTTATAATTGTTATTTTTTTGGGCTCACTTGATCCTTTTATCATTATATAATGTCCTTTTTTTGGTCTCTTGTGACTTTTTTCTTTTTTTTTTTTGACTTAGAGTCTATTTTGCCCGATGTAAGTATGGCCACTTCTGCTCTCTTTGGGTCGCCATTTGCACAGGAAACCTTTTTCTGTCTTTTCATTTTCAGCCTATGTGTCTTTGCATCTAATGGGAGTCTCTTGAAGGTGGCGTGTAGTTTCATCTTGTTTGTTTGTTCGCTTACACTGAGCCACTCTTTCTTTTGATCGAGTATTTTCATCCACTTACCTTTTAAGTAGCTACTGATAGGGCAGGACTTATTGTTTTCTGTCTATCTTGTAATTGTTTTTTCCCTGTTTTTTTCTCTTGCTGCCTTCCTTTAAGTTTCATTGATTTGGGGGGGGGGTTATTGACATGCTTTGATTTCTTTCTTATTTCCTTTTCTGTATTTTTGTATTTTTTCTGTATTTTTCTGTATTTTTGACAAGCATTTTCTTTGTGGTTACCGTGGGGCTTATGTAAAACATCTTATAATTGTAACAATCAATTTAGGCTGATAACGACTTACCTCCAGTTGTATACAAAAGCTCTGCTCTTTTATACCTCCCTGCCCTGCCCCGTCTTATGTTATTGATGTCACAAATTACATCTTTATATATTGTGTATCCAATTAACACAGTTTTAGAGTTATAGTTACCAGAATTAAAAGGGCTTTATGAAGGGTGCCTGAGTGGCTCAGTCAGTTAAATGTCTGACTTCAGTTCAGGTCATGATCTCATGGTCCGTGAGTTCGAGCCCCGCGTGGGGTTCTGTACTGACATCTGGGAGCCTGGAGCCTGCTTCAGCTTCTGTGTCTCCCTCTCTCTCTGCCCCTCCCCTGCTCACACTCTGTCTCTGAAAAATAAACAAACATTTAAAAAATTTTTTAAGAGGTGCTTTATGGATCACCACTGCAGAATGATAGTATTCTGTATTTGCCTATATATTTATCTTTACCAATGAGCTTTAATTTTCCCATGTTTTTGTTTTGGTATTTACTGTTTTTTCATTTCCGCTGGCAGGACTCCCTTTACCATTAAAAGTAAGTCTAGGGGTGATGAACTCCCTCAGCTTTTGTTTATCTGGGAAAGTCTTCTCCTTTGCTTTCAAAAGATAATAAAATCCTTTTTTCAAAGGACAGTTACTTCATACTTTGGGTTATAGTCCAATACTATTTAAGTTTGCTGCTCAATTTTTCCAGCTCTATGAGGAGTCCTTTCAGTTGACTCCTGTGTCCCTTTCACACACTCCCATCGTTGTGTAACTACCGCCTTACTTGCTGACGATATAAAGTGCTCTAAGCTCATCTTGTGTATTTTCTGCCCTAGGCCCAGAACCACCCATTTTCCCGAAGAAAGAGCTCTGGTTCCTTTGATTGGAGAATGAGGTTAGAAGCCAAGATCTGGGGGCCGGGTGTGCTAGTTGCTACCAGGGTGTCATTGCCAGGTCTTCTAAGCTGACCGAACAAGAAGATGTATGTGTATACACTAACCCATCTATTTATGCATACCCATACATGATTCTCCGTGGAACAATCTGGATCTATATGAAGCTCCAGTAAGCTCATACTGGTGTTTCCAACTGTGTTCTATTACTACATGGATCGTTCTAGCCTCCTTTCTAATCTTAACTGTAACTCCCCACACCAACAGTGAGAAACTTGGCTCCCCATCTGCCATCCATTTACTTAATTGTTCAATTCCAGGATATATGTATGCAGTATCAGAATTGTTAACCCATTATTCCTATGGGAACTACTTTATCAACCAGAGTACAGTGCTTATGTATATTGTGTGTGTGTGTGTGTGTGTGTGTGTGTTTTCCTTTAGTTTTACCTACTCTACTCATTTCCAAAGATAATCAGGTCAACGTCTTTCCCCTCCAACCCCTTTAGTGAAATTATTTCTTATGTTTGTAAATACATTTAGGTTATTTCAATATATTCTGCTTCCCATTCTAGGATTCTCTTGACCTCCCAAATAACTTTTAAAATTTACATGCATTAAACTTTGTTCTGTAAATTTCAATGCATTTTGATGAATGCATAGAGTCATGGGTCCACCATTACAGTATCTTACAGGATAGTTCCACCCCCCTAAAAATCCCCTGTGCTTCACCTATTCATCCCACTTTACAGTATGATATTTGTATAGATCTATTTCTGTACTCTGTATCCTTCCCCAAAGATCTATAGCTGTATTCTTTTTACCAATACCAATAGCATGCATGGACTCTTCCAATGCATGATTATGAATATCTCTTAGGTATTCTCTCATTGCTTTCATTAGAGTTTCATAACTTTTCTGCATAGGTAGTGCATATTTTGCTAGATTTATAACTACATATTTCTTTTTGATGGGTGTAATGTGATAGTATTTCTTACTGGATTTCAAAGTTGAATTGTTCATTGCTGGTACACAACAACAGTTTTGATTCCAGCCCATCCCATGATTTTCCCATTGGATGTGGCCATCTTTGGACAGCACTGGGAGGAAAAAGGGCCTATATTCTTAGGTATGACAACAACACCTGACATGTTCAATGTTATTGAAGAAAGGGAAAGGCTGGCACTTTCCTTCTCTGAGCTCTTGGAAGGCAGCCTAACTTTGGACCTCGAGTTCACCTTTGTAGAGGATTGGTTCTTTTGTCACCTTGTGATCTGGATTGATATTTTTTCCCCCTAATAATTAAGAATGATACAGAACTTTAATTCTACATGGAAGGTAGTAGCTGGCCCATTGGATATATCTAGTTTCTCTTCTCAGGTACCAAAATTTGCACACAAAATTCAATCAGCATTTCCATCGGAAATACCACTGAGGCTTGTGCGGGCTTATAACATCTAACTTTAGATCCCTTTCTCCAAAAAGAAACATTGGAATGAAGTCCTGGGTCTTCAGAAACAGATCTCAACACAAGGATTCACGTACAAGTGACTTATGAAGGAACTTCTCCCAGGAGATGGAGGAGAGGGAGTATGGGAAGCCAAGCAAAGGTGTGATGTCAGGGGAAGTCCCGCTTCAACTCAATTCTGAGAGGGGTCCTGGGGTGTAAACCACACAGCAGAATGTGTGCACCCTCAAGGAGGGAGCTAGACTTTTACACCTGTCTACCTGCCAATCACTGGCCACGGTCTGTGTAGAGAGGATACGAACCCTGGGAGCCTCTGGTCTTCTTTCTTTGTGTTGTAACTGTGCAGCTCCAGTAGCTCAAGGGCAGCACTCCGAAGAGATCCCCAGAGGTAAACTGTTAGGAGTGAGGGATGCAGAGTCTGGGAAAGGGCATGCCTAACCAGTGGGAAGATCCAGGGGATCTGGGTGGAGCACTGCCAGCAAATGTCCCCTTAGGGTCTTGTGTACTGAAGATGCATGGTGGTTACGGGCAGTGTTAGCAGGATTGAACCTTGTGGCCGTCCTTTCCATTTTGGTTTCTCTCTCCCGATCTGAGGCTGTGCCCACAGCCCCTCTCCTCATACTTGAAATAGAAAAGACACGCTTTCTTGACAACGCTTTGCATTTTTGCTCTGGAGAGAGACCATCAGTCCACTGTGTCCTTTATCTACAAGGTCATGGGACTGCCCATTTCGCTTCTCACTGGGTCAGAGCCCAAGATTGTAGCAGGTGAACGTATCTCTTGTCTCCAAAATATATGTATGTACTGGAAATACATACAAAATCTATTTACAAAAAAATGTATTTTTCCTGGAAGGTAACGATTTTGGTTTTTTGATTACTCGTGTGGTTTGATGCCATTGCATTTTAGTGATCGCATCTCCCAGGGGACTGGGAGGTGAAATGAGAGAAACTAATCCTGAGTACGGGCCTAGAATTCAAATGAGCTTAGTTAATAATGAGCTTCTTCTTCTTATATATTGACCCTTTCCACATGGCATTTGCATTAACGTGACTCACTTAAGGGGACACGTTTCCCTAAAAGTAGTCATAATCTGCAGTGATGCTGTCGGTAAATTTATTATTGGTTTTGGATGATGGGAGAAAAGCGCATTATTGATCAGTTCTAGAAGCTCACATTTCTAGCTGGAGGCAGTGGGCATGGGAGGAGGCAGGGCCTTCAAGCCTTCTTCCATTACCTACCCTCCGTCTGCTCCTTTCTTCCTGCATGTAGACAGGACACTGATGGAATGGCAGGCTGACCCCTTCATCCCACACTCCTCTCCTGCCCGATGTAGTCATGAGAGTGATGCATTTGTGGCCACTGCCTTTGTGATTCCAGCTTGCTGGTCCCCACCGTTCTGGATGTTTCAGGTGTCCTGCAGCCAAAGGAAATACAAATTAACAGATGTGTACGTTATCCTGGTACAATTAATGTAAAGAGTGAGTGTTATCTTAAGGATTTGTCAGGACAATGTAGGTGAGTTTAAGACTTCTTGTTTTTGTTTTGTTTTGTTTTGTTTTTGGCTTAAGAAATCAGACCTCATGCCAAAAGTCTGCCAGTAAGCACTTCTCAAAAGGCAGTTTAAATGAGTATCCATTGAGGAGTATTAAGCTTGAAGATGAGGTTAGCAATGCCACATTATTAAAATCTGTGTTAAATGGGTATCTAATCTAATTAAATTCCTCTGTCTTGCATTTCCTACTATAGTTACTCGTAAAGCACAGTTGCACACTGATACATACAGAGACGGATTCACGCAGGACAGAGGGCTTTCCTGAGACAGGGCACTAAAACCAGAAAACTCCCAGGCAAGCAGGACTAGTCGGTCAAGGTGGATCACTTAACACAAACTGGGCACTAACCCTGACTCCTTCTGAGTTCATTCTGACTCTACTGCTGCGGGCCATTGGTGACTCCATTCTTCCCCCCCCCCCTCCTTTCCTTTGTCCAATCTACTGTCAAGATTTACTCAGACCGTACTCAGATGTGGAAAGAAAAGCTCACTTCTTTCTTTTATTACATACAGATCCAGTTTTCCCCCAGAGCCTCCTCACCTGCAAAATACTATGAAATGCCCGAGTCTTCCAGATTTGGCTCGGTGGGCTCCCTTTCTCTCTGGCTGGGCGTGGGCTCCCCGCCACCAAGTCATCCCCTTTGCGGATACAACATTTGCCCCGCTCTCTTTTCGGGCATAATAGATTTGGTGCAGGCAGAGAAGCTGCCTTACTGGCAAGGGGACATAAATCAGGAAACATTTCCAGAAGCTGAACTCGTGATATTCATTCAATATGCATGATGCATTGATTACATTCTTTCAATGGTCCATGATGTAGGTTTGCTCTTGAACCACATCCAAAGGTAAATATAACAAATGTGGTATAAAGACATATATCTCTGCTGGTATTTTATAACTAGATAGCTCTAGTGGAAGAAGTTAAGACCACTGAAGATTAGAATGAAGCTTTGGGAGGATTCTTCCTGGAGAAATTTCCTCTTCTGCTGCGGTAGCCTGCCTTGTAAGCCAGCAACCTCCCTATGGCTAGGATGTTTCGGGATCGGGGATCTGCTACCGGGCTCCTTTTTGGCGTTGTCATCCTGGAAGCAACTTGACCTTCGCTGGGTATCTGTTATTATTGATACAGACCCTCATCTCTCATTATCTGTAAATTGGCAACGGATGAGTGGCTTTAAATTCTCTCCTGATGGAACGAATGTATCAAGTTTCACATTTCCTGGAGAATCATTTCACAAAGCCATTTCTCTGAGAGGCACGTTTTTACAGTTAGTTGAATTTACTATCCCAGGAATGACAGTTAAAGATATTTTTCAGGACATATTCACCCTTCTCCCTATTATTTACTGCCGAGCTGCTAAAACTGGAGATTTACGTCTGCCATCTTACTTTTTTTTTTTTTTTTTTTGGTTTTTACATGTTTGACTTTTCTCTTTTAGACCGCACCTTTCGAACAGGTGGTGTGTGAACTTTGGATGTAAACATGACAACTGTGAATATTCTTAGTGACCCCCGTGTTTCCAATGCAAATGTGATATACAGAAAAAAAAAACCTGTTCCTTTGTCCTCTTTGGCTCTCAAAGCATTTACTGCTTGGGTTTGAAGCTTTGCTTCTCCCCTCAAAAGTTCAATATTTGTAAATCAAGAATCAGAAGGGGTGATCGTCAACGACGCGTACTATGTGAAAGCAACCGTGTTTTCCTGGGGCGCCTGGGTGGCTCAGTCGGTTGAGCCCCAGACTTTGGCTCAGGTCGTGATCTCACGGTTGGTGGGTTCGAGCCCTGCGTCGGGCACTGTGCTGACAGCTCGGAGCCTGGAGCCTGCTTCTGATTCTGTGTCTCCCTCTCTCTCTGCCCCTCCCCCACTTGTGCTCTGTCTCTCGGTCTCTAAATAAACGTTCAACATTGAAAAAAAAAAGCAACTGTGCAACCTGTCAATAGGTAACTCCTTCCCTAAGCCAATGCTAGCACGTGCAGGGTGTATGAGTTCATGTCTAGTCACTGAATTACCAGGAGAAACCAAGTTTCTTGAATTTTTTTCCCCCTGATCTTATATTCGTGTGACTACACTTATTTTAAATCCACGACAGGGATATCGGTCGCCTGTTACTGCGTAACGAATTGCCACACACCTAGAAATGTAACCCAATACCTACTTATTAGCTCACAGTTCTGTGGGAGGCATGGTTGCGGTCTCTGCTCAGGGGCGCATATGCACGTTGGTACCTGGAGGCTCCGGGGAAAAAAACTCAGTCTCCAAGTTTATTCAGGTTTTTGGTAGACTCCAGTTCTTGGCGGTCGTAGGACCGAGATCTTGTTTTCTTGCTGGCTGTTGGTGGGAGCTCACGCTCAGCAAGTGGAAGTTGCTTGTAGGGTCTTCTCACACAGCCTTCTTCATCTTCAAGCCAACAGTGGCAAGTGGGGTCCTCCAGATGTTTGGGTTGTTGACCTGCTCTGCCATCAGCCAGAGGAAACTCTCCGCTTTCACGGAACTCGCGTAATTAAGTGAGGCCCATCTGGACCATCTCCCTTTCTTTCTTTTCTTTTCTTTCTTCTTCTTATTTTTTACATTTATTTATTTTTGAGAGACAGAGAGAGACAGCGTGAGCAGGGGAGGGGCAGACTGAGAGGGAGACACAGAATCCGAAGCGGGCTCCAGGCTCCGAGCTGTCAGCACGGAGCCCGACGTGGGGCTCGAACCCACGAACCGTGAGATCACGACCTGAGCGGAAGTCGGATGCCCAACTGACTGAGCCACCCGGGTGCCCCGACCATCACCCTTTCTTAAAGTTTACCATTCCATATAACATAACTTAATCATGAGAGGAATCTCTCACCACATTCACAGGTTCCACTTACTTACAAAGGGCAGGACTTAGAGCAAATGTTAGCTCACAGTCATCTTAGAATTCTGCCAACCAGGACTGGTGATAATGATTAATGGTAATGTAGTGATCAGTCTCTTTGTGCATTGAAAGCAAGATCCCTTGAGTCTAGAATCTCATGTTCAGCTGTGTAAAATAGGGTAATAGGGATAAAAATCTTTAATTTTTGTAAAATAGAAAATTCATTGCATGATGATATTCCCTCCATAGAAAAAAGAGAGAAAGACAAAGAAGGTAGAAGGAGAAAAAAAAATTGCTGAAGGAATTGCCAAAAAGAGTATGTAAGTTTCTCTCCTCACTGAGTGTTTCAATGTCTGGGCAAACGCCAGTTTTAGTCTTCATATCTGTGGTTTAAATCCTCCTTATATTTGGGAACACCATCTTCCGCACACCCAAAGTTTGATTTCCAAAAAGTTAAGTCACAATTTGCATATACCATTGGATGAAGCCATTAAATTGGTCAATATTAATAAATCTAGACTCTTGTTGTATTCCAAATTGAGATAGGAGTCATCGGGTCCTATAGTAACATGTTTATTTGAATTGAAAAATGAAGTTAGACTGTCTAACTTCATAGAAAGGAACTCTGATTTGGTGATTGGTTTAATGTTAGGGCTGGCATTATCATCAGATTATATGAAAATAGCTTACCTGCTGCTACAAGTTTAATTATAAGGTAAAAGCATCCCCTCACAAAACATTGCCTTAGCAAAGTTGAGTTAAAATTAGCTATGTTGTATTTCCTCATCCTTTTTTGAGTATACTGTGTTAAACGAGGCGACCATAATGATAGTATCAGAAATAACCAGATATAATTAACAGTCACTTGACAGGTCCTGATAAAATCTCTCACATGTACATTCTAGAAACTGAAAAAGTAAATAAATATAATGGCTGTGTAATAAAATATTTTGCAAAAAACATGGTTTCCTATTCTTTACTTTCAGCAAAATGGAAGGAAGACTGAAATTAAGTTGTCAGCATATAGGTCACTAAAATTAGTTAAAAAAATTTTTTTTAATGTTTTATTTATTTTTGAGACAGAGAGAGACAGAGCATGAGCAGAGGAGGGGTAGAGAGAGAGAGGGAGACACAGAATCAGAAGCAGCTCCAGGCCCTGAGCTGTCAGCATAGAGCCCGATGCGGGGCTCGAACTCACGAGCTGTGAGATCATGACCTGAGCCGAAGTCGGACGCTCAACTGACTGAGCCACCCAGGTGCCCTACAATCTTTTTTAAAAAATTTTTCTAACATTTTTTTATTTTTGAGAGACAGAGGGAGATAGAGCATGTGTGGGTGAGGGGCAGAGAGGGAGACACAGAGTCTGAAGCAGGCTCCAGGCTCTAAGCTGTCAGCACAGAGACTGACCAGGGGCTCAAACTCACGAGCTGTGAGATCATGACCTGAGCTGAAGTCAGATGCTTAACTGACTGAGCCACCCAGGTGCCCCTGGTAAAATTAGTTTTTAATGGTGAATCACCATGTGATTTTTGGTATATAACAAAGAGTTCAAAGAATTGAGTACATCTGCTATACAAATCTCTTTATAGCTATAGTTATGTAAACAAAGTTTCTCAATGCTTTTGTCTATAAAAATGAAAATCAGTTAAGAAATTAATACTGAATCTTGCTGTTTTGGTGTTTATAATATTTATGCAGATACAGGATGTATCTTTTAAATTTTCATATCATTATACTCCACCAAAAGTCTGCTGGAACTGATACATGAGTTCAGCAAAGTCACAGGGTATAAAATCAATGTACAGAAATCAATTGCATTTTTATATAGCAATAATGAAGCAACAGAAAGAGAAATAAAGAAACTGATCCCACTCACAGTTGTATCAAGAATCATAAAATACCTAGGAATAAACCTAACCAAAGATGTAAAAGATCTGTATGCTGAAAACTATAGAAAGCTTATGAAGGAAATTGAAGAATATATAAAGAAATGGAAAAACATTCCGTGCTCATGGGTTGGAAGAATAAATATTGTTAAAATGTCAATACTACCCGAAGCTATCTACATATTCAATGCAATCCCAATCAAAATTGGACCAGCATTCTTCTCGAAGCTAGAACAAGCAATTCTAAAATTTGTATGGAACCACAAAAGACCCCGAATAGCCAAAGTAATATTGAAGAAGAAAACCAAAGTGGGAGGCATCACAATTCTAGACTTTAGCCTCTACTACAAAGCTGTGATCATCAAAACAGCATGGTATTGGCACAAAAACAGACACATAGACCAATGGAATAGAATACAGACTCCAGAATTGGACCCACAAATGTATGGACAACTAATCTTTGACAAAGCAGGAAAGAATACCCAGTGGAAAAAAGACAGTGTCTTTAACAAATGGTGCTGGGAGAACTGGACAGCAACATGCAGAAGAATGAAACTGGACCACTTTCTTACACTATCCATGAAAATAAACTCAAAATGGATGAAGGACCTGAATGTGAGACAGGAAACCATCAAAACCCTAGAGGAGAAAGCAGGAAAAAACCTCTCTGACCTCAGCCGCAGCAACTTCTTACTCGACACATCTCCAAAGGCAAGGGAATTAAAAGCAAAAATGAACTATTGGGACCTCATCAAGATAAAAAGCTTCTGCACTGCAAAGGAAACAATCAACAAAACTAAAAGGCAACCGATGGAATGGGAAAAGATATTTGCAAATGACATATAGGATAAAGGGCTAGTATCCAAAATCTATAAAGAACTCACCAAACTCCACACCCGAAAAACAATCCAGGGAAGAAATGGGCAGAAGACATGAATAGACATTTTTCTAAAGAAGACATCCAGATGGCCAACAGACACATGAAAAGATGCTCAACGTCACTCCTCATCAGGGAAATACAAATCATAACCATGCTGAGATACCACCTCATGCCAGTCAGAGTGGCTAAAATGAACAAATCAGGAGACTGTAGATGCTGGCGAGGATGTGCAGAAACGGGAACCTTTTGCACTGTTGGTGGGAATGTAAACTGGTGCAGCCGCTCTGGAAAACAGTGTGGAGGTTCCTCAAAAAATTAAAAATAGATCTACCCTATGACCCAGCAATAGCACTGCTAGGAATTTACCGAAGGGATACAGGAGTGCTGAGGCATGGGGGCACTTGTACCCCAATGTTTATAGCAGCACTCTCAACAATAGCCAAAGTATGGAAAGAGCCTAAATGCCCACCAACTAACAAATGGATAAAGATGTGGTTAATATATACAATGGAATACTACTTGGCAATGAGAAAGAATGAAATCCGGTCATTTGTAGCAACGTGGGTGAAACTGGATGGTATTAGGCTAAATGAAATAAGTCAGGCAGAGAAAGACATATACCATATGTTTTCGCACATATGTGGATCCTGGGAAACTTAGAAGATCGTGGGGGAGGGGAAGGGGGGAAAAAGTTACAGAGAGGGAGGGAGGCAAACCATAAGAGACTGTTAAATACTGAGAACAAACTGAGGGTTGATGGGGGGTGGGGGAGAAGGGAAGTGGGAGATGGGCACTGAGGAGGGCACCTTTGGGATGAGCACTGGGTGTTATATGGAAACCAATTTGACAATAAATTATATAAAAAATAAAAAATAAATAAAATTTCATATCGTTAAAGATGTGTTTTCCATAAAAAATTGTTATTTATGTTTAACAATTATTTTTCAGAAATTATAATATATTTTTGTTGTTTTGATATTTATTTTCAATAATTATAATGGTAATTCAACCAGAAGAAAGTTTTTAAATCTTAAACGATCAATTGGATTTATGTTCTCAGTGCTTCACTCATCATCCTTGCAGTGAAGGGTGTACATTGCCCCACTCTCCTGATGACGAACTTGACCATGTGACCTGGTTCGACCAATGGAATCTTAGCAGGTGTGATGCAAGTAAAGCTTTTAGATGTGTTTGTGTGATTTGATCTCACCTCTTGAACTTGTCATCCACGCTGATAAGAAAATGCCCCGTGTGGCCCTTGTTAAAGAAGGACGGAGAACAGAACTAAACCAACCAAGATCTAGAGCCAAGTTCAGATGTCCTGGTGCTTGAGCTTCCAGAAGCTCTTAAGCAAGAAAAATAGGTATTTGCTATTGTGGCCCCTGAGATTCTGGGGCTATTTGTTATGTAGCATTATTATAGCAAAACCTGTTTAATGAACTTAGAGATGTATGCCAAATGAAATACATCAATCAAAACTTCTATTTGTATACCTGTTTTGCTGTAAAGGACAATATTAGAGTAATCAATGCAGAACTTTCAAGAATAAAATATAGAGTCACATTTAGATAAAATTCTGTGGAGAAAATAGGATGAAAATACAAATTCAAGAAAAGAAGACACCAGAACACAAGAGCTTGTTCATGTATTTTTTAAAAATATGAGAGTTTTCGGGTGCCTGGGTGGCTCAGTCGGTTAAGCGTCCGACTTTGACTCAGGTCATGGTCTCTTGGTTTGTGAGTTCGAGCCCCGCGTCAGACTCTGTGCTGACAGCTCAGAGCCTGGAGCCTGCTTCAGGTTCTGTGTCTCCCCGTCTCTTGGCCCCTCCCTTGCTCATGCTCTGTCTTTCTCTGTCTCTCAATAATAAATAAACGTTAAAAAAAATGTTTTTAAATATGAGAGTTTTTAAAAATAGTGGGAGTTAATATCAAATCACATGATATGTAATTTCCATTGGAAATAGTCTGATTTCAAAAATACCAATACATATACTGGATATTCTATCCTTTGCAATTATTTAAATTTACAAAGAAAAATGTGTGACTAGGTGCAGTGTTTTTCAAATTTCTCTTAGGGTAACATGTGAACAAGAACTTGAAGGCCACCACCATAGTTATATACAACTGGAGGATATCTTACAGATGCTTGGGTACGAAGACCTTTAAAGACCCTGGAGTCCCTTGTCTAAACACTGTTCTACACATGAAGGTTAGTGCATCTGATCTGCTTTCTGGCCTTGCTTCTTGAAGTCCCACCCACCCTGTAATTTCACTGTTAAAAAAGACACGTATATAGAACTCCAGTGATCTAGATCTTTGCCCCATGCTCTACCAACAGCAACACAAAGGCAGCATTTGAAAATGAAATCTGGCAAGAATATAGAGGGATGGCTTAATTCATCTATGAAAGAAGACGTTTAGAATACTCTGCAACCCCAGACTGTGTTCAATCATGGCAGTTCCCCCATTTTGGATAGTAAGGGAAACTAGCTCCTTTCAGGAAACCCCCTAAGGCTAAAGATCTTAAAGTGGGGTATGTAGATCCCTGGGGCTCTTGTGTGAGTGAAGGCTAGAGCCTACTCAATGTTCAGGATAAACAGTGTTCCACTTTCTGGAATATTTCACTTAAGTACTAAATTAAGTCTGGATATATTGTGGAATAGGGTGCAAGACATATGACACAATTTAAAAGGTATCCCACAAGATTTCTAGGACATTTTGAAATTATGGTAGGATCTAGAGGCCTTACCTCCAGGACTAGTGGGTGTTGAGTTCACCATGTTCTGCTCTGAGGGACCCTTCAGTGAAATGTTGGAGAAACCTACCTTAAGGGCTTCACCCGTTTAAGGTGGTTCTTGTTGCCTTGGGGAGAGAAAGGAGCTCAGTCATCACTTTATGTTGCACTGATGTGACCCTTGTCATCTGGTCATGCTGCTGGCCCTTTTCCTGAGGCCATTCTTCATATGGGGTTTGAGAGGAATTTGCAGAAATTCTGGAGTTTCTTCTTGGCCGACATTCAAAGGAGAATTTTATTTGCTTGGATTACAAGGAGGTCGATATCTCATTAACAGCGATGACAGATTGCAGGGGCTCTGAGACAGCCTCATACCAAATGTGAAACAACCAATATGTTTATGAAATCATTTAAGCCATAATCACAGCATCTAATGAAAGGCGCTGGTGGCTTGGCATTGGCATTTACGAGGCTGACACTATGATATGTTTCTGTGAATTATAGATTCAGTGAACTGTGTAATTTATGAGTCATGAGAAAAAAGGATCCATCTGGGCAGTTCCTGAAGCTTGTTGAGGCAAGGTGACGTCTTTAAACAACCTGAAAATAAAAATCACACTATTGCGTTATTTTGCTGTTCTGCGCAATGCCACATTCCTCTGGTCTTTGCTGTTTTCTGAGGTATTTGGGAAGCAGAGGGGGTAACGTTCTTTTCAGTCTCGCTGCAAAGCTGCTCTAGATGTGGTGCAATTATTTTCTGTTGCGGTTCAGGGGCAACAGAGCTATGGCTTGGATTGTGCTGCTTATACTGACCTTGAAAAATTACTTGAGTTACCTGTCATCAGATAAATCGAGAGCCATAATTTGGCCCCAAGCAAGATTGCAGACAGGGCATTTGTGAGATTTCGATGGACTCTGGGCTTTCTCATAATTTTCTATGCAATCCCTCTCTGAACTCTGGCCACACTGATCTCTATTTCAATGGGTCATGACTGTGCTCCTGGCTACTTATTTCTTTATGACCACCTTAGAAAGGCCCCGCACGTCAGCCTCTACAATCATGTATCTGTGTCGTGTTTGGGACTGCAGGTCAAATTTAATATCTGTTCAACAAATCCACGCCTACCATGACCTTTGGCGTCTTTACCTGGAAGGTGACGATAAGAATATTAATTTTTGTGGCGGTCGTGAGAATAAAATGGTCAGCAAGTACGAAGCACCAGCACACTGGTACTCGACCAATGTCAATTTGAGTTCCTTCCCCCTACCAGTGTACATATTCAACAGGCACTCCCAGGATGGGGAAAGGGTGCCAGCGTGTCATGAAATGCTCTCTCAGTTTTTATGGGTGGAGGTGATGCTCAGAGCTAGTGAAACCAGGAGTGTGGGCTTGTAGGATGAGCACGGAAAGAACGAGACAAGTATTGGTTACATATCATTGTTGCATGGGTTACATGCACATTTTCTCGTGCTATTCCATATTTTTAAAAGAACCTGCAATTTGAGAAAGAAAGGTGTAATTTTGTCTGTTCAATTTCAGCTTCTCGTGTGGCCCTCAAGGGCACTGCTCTCTTTGGTAATTTTATCCATACCATTCGTCTGGGTTTTGGCATTAGAGCTAGATTTAGCACAAAGCACTAAAAGTAGCTGGAATTCATGGCGGTAGAGGCTTGGCATTGGGATCCAGTTCTAGCTTCCCTACATCTGTCTCCTCCTTACTTTTGTTTCTCATTATATTTGGGATATTGGAGTGATTTGGGCGGTGGTCAGATATGGCCAGGGGACCTGAAGATAATACCCTAGAAACCTCAGTCCCACCTAGGTAGTCACAGGTACTTCTTTCTGGCACAAGAGAATTATTTCACACTCACGGCCTAGCCCTGGGGTTTGTAAAAACAGATATATAGAAATAATAGGTCAAGTTTTACTTTGTAGAAAAAGCCACCTCCCCTGTTATCATTAGAGAAATAATTAATGATGCAGACGCAAATACGATATGAACGTTCATCGCAGCTATGTTTATAGAGCAAAAAAAGGGAACAATTATAATGATCCATAATTATCATTGAGATATCAATTTCTTTGCCACCCTCACGCAAAATAATTCCACTGCAAATGTCAGGCCAGAGGAAAACACTCTGAAGCCACTTTAGCCCTGCAACCCTTCTCAAAAGCACAACATCAAATGTCTTCAAGAAGATGGCCGGTGGCAGGGCTGGAGAGGAAAGAGACAAATCTATAAAATGTGAAGTTCACTCCTGTCAACAGGAGCTACCTTAAACAATGGGGAGCAGTCATACAGCCTGGTGTTTCCAGTGTTCCCAGTATTGAAAAGAGTGAATGCCTGCTCCTAGGGGTAAAGGGTTGGCGCGAGATGTGATGTGAGCGGTCTGGAATCGTGCTGATATTTTCCACCCAGATTTCAAAATCTTCTACGAATCTTGGGTTTTATCTTTAAAAATGAATATGCCTCCCGTATTTTATGCCGCAGTAGCTCCTACTTTAATATTTAACAAGTTTGAAGCTACTGCTGTTCAGTAAGGTTGATGCTCCAAGAAGCTGGACGATGTTTATCTTGGGCTTTGAAGATTCCACAGCCTTCTGCCAAGGGTCAGTTACCCTAGTTTAAGGCCTGAATTCGGTGCCATTTCTCCTTTGTTGGACGTATTCTCTGACACCCTATCTGATGGTCCCCCAGGCAGTGGTAACTCTTGGTGAGGTAGAGACGCCAGCTATGGAGCATGTCAAGAGCAAAGGGGGCGGGGGGTGGACGGCCAGGAGTGATGAAGAGGGCGGGGGGGGGGGTCCTCTCAGGAGAAGGAGGGAGACAGCCTGTCACAGAGAAGTGGCCTGGGTCCTGGTGAGGATCACACTCTTCAGCTTTGTCTCAGCAAGAACGTGGCCACTCTCCTTGCAGCAGGTCATGGATACCAGAAGTGCATCGTGTCCCAGAGGACGAGGCAGGTACAGCACAGATACAATGTGAGGATCAGTTAGTTGTTGTGGCTGTAGTCATTCATTCAGCTTGAATGAGGAGAAATAAGACCGAGGCCAGTACTGGACTGTCTTGAAGGAGGTGGGAAAGCACGACTCAGTCTGCAAGTCACAGGGGGCCACAGCAGAACTTCCCTCTTGGCTCCAGACCCCCAGACAGGACGGTCAAACTCAGGTACTCAAGGGCCTCTGGTGGGAGAGGGGATGGCATTCAGCCTTTGCCTAAAATTCGGGGCTGAAGAGGTTGGTCTCCCAAGTCCACTGGCAGCCCCTGGACTTCTCTGGTCTTGCAGGGAAGCGTCGAGGGTGGTGCCAGAACCGAGTCTGTGGACCGATGTGTGTGCAAAGGTGGAGGGCTGGCAGCCCGGGAAGGAGGAGGAGAGGAGAACACGTATCCAAAGCAAGAACACACTGTCACAGGCAGAGGAGTCTGAGAGCAATCGCTAGCCAACGAGTGATAAAAAGGTCACTCAGAAGTGACTGTGTTTCTGGCAACTTTGTCGTCAAAGGAAAGCGAGAGGTTGGCCGAGCTTTCAGCGTAGTCACAGCTTGGGGATAATGAGGCACCATTTGGTTAAAACTGAATATGTCCAGGCATAGATTTACTGTGAATGAGTCACACAGATGATCAGCTTGAGGTTGAAAAGAGGTTTGGGATTTTTCAGAACCTCGTAATTCATTAGAACGGCCCGGTCTCCCAAGGAGATAGACAATTCCTTTTTTTTTTGAGAAAAGAAATATGGGTTTGTTTTTGTACAGGAGGCCTGGTTCCCTTCTCTCGTTGCCATTATTTTTAATATAAAACATAGTTGGATAAGTAATGGTGAGAAAACATGGGATGCATGAGATAGGTAGGCAGAGGCTGAGGAATTTATGACTTTATGAAATTCCTTTGAAGTCACATAACTGCACCTGCCAATTTCACATAATAAAACGATGTAAGTAAATTTTCAATATAAAATAAATATTCAAGAATTGTCTGTAGTACTATGTGAAAAGGATTATCTGTATTCTGCACCTAAAACTCCTTTAAAAAATTCATTTGGTTCAAAACTGGATATTTTGAGACACACAGGAAAAAAATAATTGTACGTAACTAGGCTTCCTGATGTTTACCGCGAATGTTCAAATGAATGGTTCTCCACTTTCTCATGTTCAATTCATTGGAAATCTAAAACTAATTCCAAGTTGAACCCTATGATATTTATGGGGCCTATTGAGCACCCTATCCTCTGCAAGAGATGCCCACTGGCTATACGGACTATCGCATCTCGTTAGGGTATCTGAAGTGGAGAGAATAGGAAGCATAATTGTTGAAAAAAGTCCGTATTGTATAGCTTCCTGTGTTTACTTTCTATCAGAAGGTGGGAAAATGGTTCACTATACTCTGATCTTGTGGCGGGAGGTGTCATCATCATTATCAATCATTATCATCATCACCAACATCATCATTATCATCATTTTAAAGACATGACAGATTTATTTACTCATATATTTGTATATTGATGTAGTACTGTGCAAGATTTTCGGACAGTCACAAAATCAGCTTTAACTAGCTGCTGATTGTTGGTCTTCCCAACAAGATAGGGAGGATGCACGTGTCAGGCAAGTGTGTAAGTGCACCAGCAGAAGGTGGTTTGTGCAAGGTACGTGCCTTGGGCCAGTTCACATGCTTTGTACCCATAAGCTGCTATTACAAACAAACAAACAAACAAGCAAACAATTATAGTAGCAAACATATACAGAAAACTCTGGGGGTCCTAATACAAATAGAAAAGATTACAGCTTCATAATGTTTTCTAAGGGAAAATCAACTCTTAAAGCTTGTGCTAAGTAGCTGATTATGATCAGATTTTAGAAATTCAGTGGAGATTTCTACCCGAGACTGCTGCTTTTATTGTCATTGCGTCAACACCTTTCTACTTCTGTGCTGAAAGGAAAGCAGTAGTTTAATAAAAGGACATTTATTGAAATCTCCATTTTGCCTGTTCTGTTATAAATTGTGACCTGATTTCAAAAGGAGAGCTGATTAATTAGGATAGCCATCTTTGAAGGAGGAGATGAGCCAGACCACCATACCAGGAGTAAGTCTGAGCCAGAATTGACCTTTAGCTCAATCATTTTCTGGGTAATTTTGCACAAGTCAATCTTTCTGAGCTTCAGTTTCTTCCTGTATCTAATGCTTCTTTGAGGCGCCTATGTGGCTCACTCAGTTAAGTATCCAACTTTGTCTCAGGTCATGATCTCACAGCTCACGGGTCCGAGCCCTGCCTCGGGCTCTGTGCTGACAGCTCAGAGCCTGGAGCCTGCTTTGGATTCAGTGTCTCACTCTCTCTGTCCCCCCCCACTCGTGCTCCGTCTGTCTGTCTCTCAAAAATAAATAATAAACATTTTAAAAAGTATATAATGCCTGTTTGGTTTGTAAAGTTTATTACGTGGATCAATTGAGATAATAAAGGTAAACATATTCAGAAAACTGTCGAGTGGTATTCACATGTGCATTGGTGTGATTTTGTCTGTCTATTGTATAGTTT
Organism: Lynx canadensis; assembly: GCF_007474595.2. Lineage (NCBI taxonomy): Eukaryota > Metazoa > Chordata > Mammalia > Carnivora > Felidae > Lynx > Lynx canadensis. The sequence goes on along the minus strand of NC_044311.2, from coordinate 4,828,879 downwards.
TACTGATATTTTAACATCATCATCTTATAGTTCTGATGTTTTAACATGATTATTCTACTTAAAAAATGTTCTTATTCTTCAGATTAATTAGAATTTATTTAGTCAATTTTTCCAAAGTATTTTGTTACTACTTTCATTTTCATTGTATTAAATTTATATATTAATTTGGGAAGGATTGCCATCTTGACTACATAGGTGTTTAATTTGATAACAAATGCTGATCATTTTAACAGTTTTATATCCCATGGTGAAATTTTACTATTTATTTATTTCGCCTTTCAGATTTATGATCTTTACCTTTCAACTGGAAATCTAACTTATTTATATTTAATATAAAAACAGATGTACCTGGATTTAAATGTCCTGCTTTGTGTGTGTGTGTGTGTGTGTGTGTGTGTGTGTGTGTTTATTTTTTATATTCTGTAACCCTTTTTCCCCCACTTTTTTTTGTTTAAATATTAAAAAAATTCCTCTTCCCTTCATTTGTAAGTTTGCACAGTGTTCACATTCTTTTAATGGTTACTCTAAAAATTGTTTTAGCCCAGCCCTACCTCCCCCGTCCCCAGAAGAAGAAAAGAAAAAAAATAAAAATTGTTTTAGGAACCATTACCTTATCAAAGTCTAAACGATACCTTTACTCTCATTCCAGAAAAGAGAAAGACCTGAGGACACATTAGTTCTGTTTACTGGACTGATAGTCTTACAATAAATACTGAATAGTTCTCATGCTTCATCTTACATTTCACAGCCCACTCCCTGTTTGCAAGAACCTGCCTAGTATTCATGTGTCCATAGTTCAGAAATATGAGAAGGTTAATGACAAACTGAGGACAGAAGCTGGTTGATAAGTACACCTCTCTTTTGCCCTTCCTGTGGACAATTGTATGTGGCTTCTCTGGAGGCCCTGGTGAGATTGAGCTCCAGCTGTCCACAGAAGTGAACTGCTCATTAACGAACGTTTTCATTGGCTTTTGCTCCTTTCCTGTTTTGCTTTCCCCAGTCCCCATTCCTCTATCCAGGATTATCACCCTAAATAAATTATATTTATGTTTCTGTCTCAAAATCCACTTTCTGGGGGATCACAGACGAAGACATTACATATTTGAGTTGTATATCTTAACTTCATATATTTACCTCTTTGTTTGCTCACAATGGAATATTATTCAGCCATCAAGAGAATGAAATCTTGCCATTTGCGGGGACATGGTTGGATCTAGAATATATTATGCTAAACGAAATAAATCAATCAGAGAAAGACAGATACCGTGTGATTTCACTCATGTGGAATATAAGAAACAAAACAGATGAACTTGTGGGAAGGCAGCGAGGAAAGAGAAGAGAGGGAGACAAACCACAAGAGACTCTTGACAATGAAGAACAAACTGAGTTGATGGAAGAGAGGTGTGGGGGATGGGCTAGATGGGTGATGGGCTCTAAGGAGGGCATTTGTTGTGATGAGCACTGGGTGTTGTATGTGGGTGATGAATCACTGAATTCGACTTCTGAGACCAATATTGAACTGTATGTTAACTAACTAAAATTTAAATAAAAAAATAATAAACCAAACATTTTGAGCAGAAGATGACATAATTTGGTATTAAATTAAAAAATATCACATTGGCTATGGGCATGTTGGAAGCAGGTCAAGATTGGCAGCAAGGAGACCAGTGGAGGTCTTGCAGATGGCCAGGTGAGAGATAAAGGTGATTTGGGTGAGAATGGGTGAGATGGAGGGAAGTAGACTGATTAAAAAAATTTTTTTTAATGTTTATTTATTTTTGAGAGAGACAGAGTGCAAGCGGGGGAGGGGCAGAGAGGGAGACACAGAATCGGTATCAGAATCCTGGCTAGTTGCTGTCAGCACAGAGCCCGACGCGGGGCTCAAACTCATCAACTGCGAGATCATGACCTGAGCCAAAGCCGGACGCTTAACCGACTGAGCCACCCAGGCACCCTGACAGATGTATTTCTGAGATAGAATTCTCAGGACTTTATATTAGCCTTATAAATGAGTGATAAAGGAAAGGCAGCTTTAAGGATGACTTCTATAATTTGGCTTTAGTAATCCAGTGGAGATCGTGCCATTCACCAAGGAAGGAGAGACTGGTCACTTCCTACTTGGTTTTCTGTCTTTTCTCCATCTTAACCATGCTATGCTCCGTGTTATAAGACTCCTTATTTCCCCAGACTCCTTTGTCGGCTGGGTTTTGGTAGGTTTGGCCAATGGAGGTAGTGGCGGAAGACTGATTAGCAAGAGGAAGGAAGAAGCCAGGGGCATTTGCTCTCATTGTTCATTAGATATCCCCAGCAGAGGCTTTGTCTCTTCTATGGCTCTAGCTTCTGTCAGCCTTCATGGGCCCAACTCTCCCTGTGGTTGGCTTCTGGACTCTGGTGACACCTTCATCTCTCCTTTCCTTCCGGCCCTTTAGGTGGCAAGTCTATGGGTGGCTCCGCCATCTTGTTTTCCATTGCTTGTCTCGCCAGTTCCTGGTATTAAATCCTCTCTTCTTGAAAGACCTAAAGTGATTCTGTTTTCCTGACTAGACTTTAACCGATATATCTGGGTTAGGACGAGGTTGGTTGGAAGCAGAGGGAAATACAGTTTCCTGACATTTCCAACCATTTGTGGTATCCTACAGATACCAAACTAGAGGTCAAAGAGTGAGTCTTCCTTGACATCTTCCTTAATGGGAGAGGCCATATTATCATACTGAGAAGTCGTACTCACACCTGTCTAGGAACATCAGGAAGACATATAAGGGCCAACACGGGTCTTGGAATCAGACATAGGTTCATTTCCTGTTTCACCACTGACTGGCTATATCAGTTAGAGTGAAACCATGGTGAAAAGATCCTCATGTTCTATCTGTGGCTTAAAATAGAAATATAATGCAGCTCTCCTCCAGCCAAAAAACCAAAACCAACCAACCAACCAACCAAACAAACAAAAAAACACACATGGAGATGTCAAGAAGGTGGCTGCATATGGACCCAGAACCCAGGGAGAGGTGAAAAGATACAAATTTGGGGCTCCTCTGCATGCTAGGGACGGATTATGTAACATAGAGAAGAGGAAGGGTCTAGGGTGGCCCTGGAGATTTTGACATTCAAAATTCAGATGGAAGAACCATCTTTAAAAGGCACCGTGAAAGGGTGAGCCAGGGAGGTAAGAGGCAAGTCAACAGAGTGTTGAGTTGCTGAAAAGAAGAGAGGAATATGGCAGGAAGAAGAGGAAATTCCAAAAGTTTGTAAGAGGTCTAGTAATATGAGATGAGACTATTGACTGTAGATGTCACTGTGGAGCCCGCTGATGCCACAGGGAGGGCTGCTTTATGCGAGGGATGTGGGTTGGAGTGGGCTGAAAGAACATGGAAACAACTCTTCTGTGAATGTTCGCTACAAAGGGACATAGTGTTTCCCAACCTCTTTTTCATTATGGTCCCTTAAGGAGGCTGTTTGGACATTTCCCCCTAATTGTTCCCACCCCCTGGAATTTCAAACCACAGACACACTGTGTAGCTGTTTATGTCCTATATTGTGTGTCAGTGTTGGTGCATAAAATGAGTAAAATTTTTTTACTCCCCTGAAAATCAATTTTATGTGCTATCGTCCCTGTTAAGAATGCATAGTTATAGCATAATAATTTCTTAGCGTCTATAGTAGGGTTCAGCAACTTATTTATTTATTTATTTTGTAAAGGGCTAGATTGTAAATATTTTAGGCTTTGCAGGCCGTATGTGGTCTCTGGTCTCCATCACATATTCTTTTCTTTTAACAACTCTTTAAATATTAAAAAAAAAAAAAAGATTCCTAGCTTGCTGGCTATACAAAACCAGGGTGGGCTGGGTTTGACTCACATTCCATAGTTTGCCAACTCTCTGATTTGTCATGATAAAAATGGTCAAATTTCAGAGTTTGAGTAAACAAGTTTTTACAGATTTCTTGCATGGCATTTTGAAATATATGATTTAGTTATATATTTGAAAGGCTACACAGAGTTCACTCATTCATTTGCCAAATAATGATTGACAACTTCCTGCGGTCAAAAGGTAAGAATAATTTTTATATTAAGGCAAAGTAGCCAACTAAGTAACTATGTATGAAAATGCGTCAAAACAGCCAGGAATGTGCAGAACGTGCGAGGGTGAAAATTGGGGGAAGGCTGGAGTCGCGCAGGGGGGCTAGCCTTGGCCCCGGATCAGAGAGACTGGGTTTGTATCTGCATTGACCTTGGTCTGGTTGCATGACCTTGGACAAGTCACTTGACTTTCTAGAGTCCCAGTGTCCTTAAACGACAAGGCGGGTGTTAATAAGAAAGCACTACAGGGTCCCTGGGAAGATTAGCCTCAGTAGGATCACAAGGTGCCTGACGCCTCGTAGCAGCTCTGTCGTGTTACTTTCCTTTTCTTCTCTCTTGTTCTTTTTTTTTTAAGTTACTTATCTATTTTGAGAGACAAAGAGAGAGAGTGTGTGAGTGGAGGAGGGGCAGAGAGAAAGAGGGAGAGAGAGAATCCCAAGCAGGCTCAGGAGACTGGCAGCATGGACCCCGATGGGGGGCTTGAACTCACGAACTGTGAGATCATGACCTGAGCTGAAATCAAGAGTCAGACACCTAATAGACTGAGCCATTCAGGTGCCCCCCCCCCCTTTGCTTTTAACATGACTGAAGAAGTTCTTATGAGTGTTGTGAATTAGGTCCCAAAAGCAAATACATATACCCATTTCAGAGATAAAGACAGTGGTGACAAGCTGTTTCTGTCATGAGGACGCTGATGGAATTCAGGAAGTGTGCACAAAGGACCTGGGGGCACGCTTGTGCAGTGACTGTTTTCTGGGGTGCAGGGATTGGGAGCCAGTGACACAGACAGGTGGGGTAGAGACACGCAGAGCCCCAAAGCGGGAGTTGAGCTGCACAGGGGCAGATGGAGAATCTTTCCATGCTGTGGAAGAGCTCAATGGGTCCACAAGAAGTCTGTTTTTCACAGAAGTCAAACAATTGCAAACGATTCCCAAGCCAAGTTATGGCCTCCACTCCTGGCTTCCCTGGTGTCCTATGGGGCGGGAGTATATGCCCCACATATGGACTGACTGCAGACACCAGTTGATTAGCTGGGTTGTTACAGTGAGGCTGGAACTTTCCAGCCGGCGGGGCTGGCTTCAGTAGTCAGCGTGTGAACTGATGTGAACCTTTAGAATTGACTTCTGCTCCTCCTTTGGGGTCCCAGTTTATCCCTGTGGTTTCTCTCTTGCTTTGCTGGCAAAATCGCAATGTGTTCATGTTAATTGGATTTGTCTGGCTGAAGCTGTCTTCTGATGTCGTTACGAATGTGACATGACAATTATTATTTACAAGAATTTCGAACAAAACATACCGCTTATAAATAAATGTAAAGTTAATGTGGTGTGGAAATGACAGAAATTTAAAATGCAAGACACGAATGTCCGTCGGCCATTTTGTCCGTACGCGTGGTTTTGGATGCACTGAACGGTTACATGTTCTGCCCCAAACATGCTAGCTTTTCGCAGACAGTTGAGTAGCTCTCATGTTTAAAAGAGGTTGTGTTCATTTACCTTGAGATTTTGCAGAAGGAAAAACTGATGGGCTGATTTTTCAGGCCCCCCCCACCCCAGACCAGCGCTGTTCAAAGTGTGGTCTGAGGACCACACTAGTCGGCCTGCTGTTGGTGACCAGCCCGTTAGCAGGAGAGGAAGGAAATACAGAGGACACATTTAGAATTTTGATAGCAACCTGATGTTGCTGCCACCCAAGCGATGATCAACGGCTTTGTCTTTGAACAGAACCTAGACCAGTTCTGTGGTGGCCTCACGGTGAGTCTCGGGTGGTCACTTTGAGCTGCAAAGTAGTCATGCCCAGAAGGGCCACATAAATGAACAACTTGAACCTGTTGAAATTGCTTGAAACCTCCTTCTTCCATTTATGTCAACATACCTCCGTGGGACTGGTTTATCTACCACGAGTCTGTGAATGTTATTAAAACGAGACACAGAAATAATTTAGAGTTACTCTATTCCTTGTGAATCGCTTTGTCAACCTGATTTAGGGTAGCAAATCCATTTGTTATGTTAAAGTCTTTAAATGGCGCTGTACATGGTGTTTGCCCAAAATGTGCGCGTAGACGTTTAAGGTGGGGAACTGCTAACTCATAATTTTTGGTTTAGTTATGAGCATGGGGTGACAAAGTTACGACTGTAATAATGATTCTCTACGTTTGTTGCCTCTGTGCACCCTTCCAATGAACACGACACGCAGATGTTTTCTTTCCCTTCTCTTATTTGTTCTGATTATATTTATCAATGAATTGACATATTTGTGGATATGTAATGTTGTACCCACTGAATCTAATAAAACATTTGGACTTATATTTGTATACAAGTGTCGGTTTTTTCCAAATGTCATTTTTCTAGCAATTCGTTTTTATTATATTTTATAAAACTGTAAGTCTGTAGTGGGCTGGAAATGAAAGAAAAGTGGGTTTTTTTTTTCCCACCACACAGACAGAGAAACAATTCTATAGGAGTATTTCTTCAATGAGATCCATGGAGCACATACATCCAAATCACTTTGGGAGTGTTAATGCAGACTCCCTGAAGCAGACTGTCTGGGGTCAGGCTCTCCAGGGTATTCTGAGTCTTCCTTGAATTTGGGAAAGACCTGACTATAACGTGACTGTTTACTATGTGATATGCACTGCACCAGATGCTTTCATTTCTTAGGATTCTAGAGGGCTGGCATACAAAGGGAAGCAGAATTGTCTTGGAAATCCTGCATCATAAGGTCATTTTCAAACTCTAGACAAGAACAGAATGTTGGGTGGTACCCAGGGAAACATCGTCCCAAACCATAGTCTTTTGGTTTTATTTTGGTGACTGCATCCTAAATGCTCACCATGATGGACTGTTGGCAGGTTAATTGCCAAGTAGAGAGGAGTGCACATGGCCAAAGCATTTATTAATGATTGGCTGTTTGCCTTGACAATATCAATGACTGAATCAAGTCAACTTTGCGAATCTCTTGTAGCTTTTTTTTGACAGTCAACTGTTGAGGGATAAGGAAATATATTTCAAACCAAATTTAGTCACCCCTTCTCCTCAAGTCACCCCATCCAACTGGATCCTCTGCTCAATTTCCTCACTTTTATAAGGAAAAAAACCATCTCTCCATACCTGGATTAGTGTAGTAGCCTTCGTGCTCAGGAGTTGTCAGGATTTTATTTTAAGAGGGAACCTAAAAGTATATCCCATGGCTTGATGTCCCATGGCTGTCTCCTAGTGGCAATCTTGAGGGCGTTACTTTCACTAACTTGTATCCCCTAAATGGTTCTGATTCCATAACATGCGCATGAGAACTGAGTATTTTGCTTAACATTTGGGGGGGAGGTGGAGAAAAGCATTCTGAATTTGGAGTCAAAATTAGAAAAGGCTCATCCGATTTAAGATTATAAAGTAATTCACCCATGTTTCCTTGAAGTATATTTGTATCATATTATTATTATTACTCTTTCTTTTTCTTCTTTCTTTCTTCTTTCTTTCTTTCTTTCTTTCTTTCTTTCTTTCTTTCTTTCTTCCCTTCTTTCTTTTTAGAGAGAGAGAGAGCGAGCAGGGAAGAGTGGCAGAAGAAGGGAGAGAGAGAATCTTAAGCAGGCTCCATGCTCAGCTCAGAGTCCTACAGGGAACTTGATCCCAAAACCCTGGGATCATGACTTGAGCTGAAATCAAGAGTTGGATGCTTAACCCAGGTGCCCCTCATCCGGTTTTTTATAATCTTGAGTAAAGTAGTCTAGAGTTAATCTTTAAGTTTTATCTCTTTCCCTATTTACACTTAGGATTTCTTCTTCATGTTTGTTTTTTTTTTTTTGTAAAAACATTTTTATAATAAAGTTTCTTAAAAAGCATTTTATAAATTTTTTCAGGAAAAATAATGATCTACATTCTCTCTTCAGGGAATGTAGTTCATACATCATCGAGGCCTCGCATGTTCTGATAGTCGAGTCTTTCGTTGCCCGATTTGCCTTTGCCCAGGGGACTTCCAGGGGTGGGTATGACAATAGGAGGGGCCTACCAGGGCCTTCAAATTTACAGCCCAGAAGCTTCCATTCTTGCCTGGGTCTAGGTAGCACTGCTGTTATTTATACACCCAAAGAGTTGGCATTAAAAAGACTGACAATGCCAAGTATGGGTGAGAAATAGGGCTTCTGGAACTCTTAAATACCACTGGTAATAAATTGTGTATCAATTAATATAAACACCAGAAAATTGTTTCGCAGCCTGCTGGGGCCTGTGACAGGAAGTTCACCATAGGTATGCACCCAACGAAAGCGTGAACATACGTCTCCGGAGAATTAGTGCAAGGATATCAGAAAAGTGTTACTTGTACTGGCTCCAGACTGCAAAGTCAACAACCCATAGACACTAGAATAAATACATAGCTTATGGTGGATCCATTCCTTCAGTGGAATACTACACAGAAATGAAAATAATCTAATGCAACGATGTGGCTAAATCTCACAATGTTGAGCCAAAGAAGCCAGACCTAAACGAATACATGACTTACAATTCCATTTACGTAAATTCAAACACAGGCAAAGTAACATCTGGGGACAGAAGTCATGATATTGGTTGCTTTGGAGGGGGAAGGAGGGGCTTCTTACGTGAGGGTGGCTTCTGGCTGGTAATGTATTTCTGAATCTGGGTGGTTGATGGATGGGTGTATTTTTTTGAGATGAGCTAGCAACCTACAAGTGGATAATTCTGAACTCCTCTCTCTATAGGCTATAGTTCAATTCAGGAGATAATTTAGGGGCGCCTGGGTGGCTCAGTCGGTTGAGCGTCCGACTTTGGCTCAGGTCATGACCTCACGGTCCATGAGTTCGAACGCTACGGCGGGCTCCTCCTGGGTGTGGGAGGGCCATGCCACATAGGCTAAGAGGGCCGGGCCTTGATGGGGTGACCTGGTTGGAAATTGGACGCACCTGCAGACCAAGTACGAGCCTTCATCCCAGGAAGAGCAACAAAGTCCGAATGGCGGTGGCTGGGTCCGTTTCGGGAGGTGAACGCTCACCAGGAAGTGGGAGATGAAAATGGCCAAAAGGGAACTAGCAGAGCAGGCGCGGAGCTGGGGTCAAGGATCGAGGAGCAGCATGAGGTGGGGGGCCGTCTCCTTGGAGCTGTGTGGGCTGCTTAATGGGGAGAAGCTGGAGAGAAGGGGCAGAGCACCAGCACCTGATCTAATGATACCTTTCACATTTTAATCCTGCAAACGGTATTTGTTCCAAGCTCAGGCTTCAAAATGGATAAAAACAAGTGCATACGCATCGCAGCGTGCACATTATCCACTGAATAGAACACCTGGAGGTTAGCTGTCTTCTCTAGGGAATGAGCATAAAGCTTTCCTGGCGAAGGTGCTTAGACCTCCGCTCCCCACCGTGCAGTTAGAGCTTAAAATAGCACGACGGACTGTTGGGGGGCGGAGGGGGTTGGTACTGAAGTTTGTTTGTCTTTGAATTATCGTTAGGGCCGCAGTACAACGCAAGGAGAGAATGTTTTGCCAGAGCCAGGAAGTCATACAATATTTTTATTCCAGAACACTTCAGTTGGTGCTCAAATGTCAATTAAATCAGCAGATGGTTAGCGACTCCTCTGTACAAGTTCAGTGGTATAATTCCAGAATTCAAAAGACCCACACGCTATGTGTGTACATATTTCATTTCTTCATTTCGAGCTGGGAGACCTGTCTTTCAAGTCAATTTTATTGTCAATCTGCTTGGCAATGAAAGAGCTATGGGCTCTTCATTCTATTGAATATTGTATGAAGTCGCTGCTATGATTTCATACAGCGTCTCCTGTTTTCTTCCGGATTGTGACCTCGGCTTTTCAAGTGGATGGATGATGTACTTGTCAGCAGTGTTGCAAATGAGCGAAGTGAAACTAGAAAATGCGTCCGGGGTCGCCCAGGTGGGCAATTGCAGAGCAAGAGCTGGCATGGGGACATTCTTGTGGCAGCCACTGAGGGCTTCGTCACTGCGTGGGACCCACGTGGGGTCTTGCTCAGACATGCTTGTTCACAGCTTAAATCATCCAGTCGCAGAACACCATCTAACAATCACTTGGCACGTCAGCTATGGGCAGGACACGCGAACCGAAGCCAGAGGATCTTATTTATTGGTGTGTCGACCTAACCTGGAGCTAGAAGAAAGCAGTAGAAGGCCTCATCTCCGACAGAGGCAGGGCAGGGCAGGCCAACAAATTGCGATAGGGAAACAAGGGGCGATGGTGTCGTCCAGTTCTCTTTTGCATTTACTCTTCACAAATGCAAAGTATGAATCCCAGGTTTGTTTTTGGTCCATTGGAGAACGCAACTATCGGCTTTGGGCCCTGACATCATAATTTCATTCTAAGCCATCCTGTCTATTCTCAGGCGTTTCCCGGCCGCGTGTGTATACCCCCTTGTCAGTTCCATAAATCATGATAGGTGAGCAAATCTTTCTCTTGACCTTTTGGAAAGATAACATGACCAATAGTTTCTGAACATACTTTTGCCAGGCTTGCTTTGGGGAGATAAATGTGGCCTGTCTCGTCCGTGCATCACTAAACAGTAGCATGATTTATGAGGAGGAGTGGGGCTTGTTCACTGTGGTTTACCCAAAGACTTCGCAAATGCCTTCTTTTTGGAAGAACCGTGGTGGGTTGTAAGAAGACACAGTAAGGATTTCCGAGAAAGACTTTGACCGTGAGGATTTCTGCAGTGGTTTCTACCCACCAAAGCGAGGCAGCACGTAGAAGTTGTCATATAGTCACTTGAATCATCTAGACACTCTTTTTGAGAGACGTGGGCCTTGGCTCTATACTTTTTCTGTACGTTTACACAGACTGCCAAAAAGGTCTTCAGCGAGAAGCTTCCTTCCAGCTCCCAGTTACAGATGTGCAATCCACCTACAGAATGCAGGGAATTTAACTGAGACGCAGAGGAGAAATGGAGTCGGCGTGGCCCGTGGGGAGAGCCCTTTACTACAGCATAAGCATGATCTGGTCCCCCCAGAGAAAGGACAAAGAGAAACTCTTTGTGTCTCATGTGTCGTGGGCGAGACACAGGCTGCGGAGTTAAGCAGGGGTTGGGTTTTGATCCCTATTTGTCAACGTGGTGAAGTTGGGCACCCCTAGGTACCTAGCTTAGGTTCATCTGTCTCACTCCCTTGTCAAATGAGGATAATGTGTACCTCAGACTGTTGTAAGCATTAAAATAGACATTATCCCGGCATCCGATGGAAGCGTGTTTTCCTCCCCGGCATGAAGAATTGGAATGATCAGTCCTACCCCTATTTATAGCACATGATTATCCTTACTCCCTGTGCTGCGTCTCTGTTATTATTTTATTTGTTGCCTCTCCCACGTTCCATTCCTAATCCTGTTTCTTATTCGCAGCAGGCACTCCAGGGGAAGATCGGAGGGGTCTACACCATGCTGTTCAAATCATCGGACCCACTGCCTTGTGCCCATGAGCAAAGAGCTGCGTTTCAGCTCCCAGGGCTGTCTTTTTAGTTTAGTTCACCCTCCAGAATATATAGAAGGCTCGGATGACGTACTTCAGTTGGCAGAATGAGGTTGGGACTTTGTTTTAGTATCGATCAATCAGTTAATCAATCATCAGTCAACACACACACACACACACACACACACACACACATGCTTTTCTTTCTTTCCCTTTTTCTTTTCAGGGGACTTCACAGGATTCTGTTTTCTGTTTGGGGTAAATATTCACTTACATTTTTCATGTAAATTTGCAGTTTATTTTATCTGATGTTTATTTTATTTTATTTTTGGGAGAGAGAGAGAGAGAGAGAGAATGAGTGGGGAAAGGGCAGAGAGAGGATCCCAAGCAGGCTCCACACATAGGCAAGCAGGCACATCCCAAGCAGGCTCCAGTGTGCCCAACATAGGACTTGAAGTCACGAACTGTGAGATCACGGTCTAAGCCGAAATCCAGAACCAGATGCTTAACTGACTGAGCCACCCAGGCTCTCCTGAAGTAGTTTTAATAGTGCCCACTTTTTTTTCTTTTTGCTGTTGGAATAATGGGCGCCCTCTGACTTTGGTCTTCACCTTTTGTCAGGAGTCGGATTTAATACCCATGGTCCCGTTCTAAGTCTGAGCAGATTCTGCCTGAATTCCCTTTGGAAGAGGATGTGAATAATTCCTAGCTCCAGTCCATGCTGGGTCCCTTGGCAGGGGAAAATGGAGTCATTATTTATTTATTTGTTTATAAGTTTGTTTTTTTTTTTTTAATTTTTTTTTTCAACGTTTATTTATTTTTGGGACAGAGAGAGACAGAGCATGAACGGGGGAGGGGCAGAGAGAGAGGGAGACACAGAATCGGAAACAGGCTCCAGGCTCCGAGCCATCAGCCCAGAGCCCGACGCGGGGCTCGAACTCACGGACCGCGAGATCGTGACCTGGCTGAAGTCGGACGCTTAACCGACTGCGCCACCCAGGCGCCCCTATAAGTTTTTTTTTTTTAACGTTTATTCATTTTTGAGTGAGAGAGAGAGAGAGGGAGCATGAACAGGGAAGAGGCAGAGGGAGAGGGAGACACAGAATCCAAAGCAGGCTCCAGGCTCCGAGCTGTCAGCACAGAGCCCGACGTGGGGCTCGAACCCACGAACTGTGTGATCATGACCTGAGTCGAAGTCAGACGCTTAACCGACTGAGCCACTCAGGCGCCCCTTTTATTTATTTTTTTGAGTCCCCACTATCTTCTTTCTTCTCAAACAAATCGAGTCCGTGACAATCCGTCCTCTCTATTACCTACTGCTGCTAGAGCATTTGGACTTTCCCGCTTGAGGATCTCATTTCAGCGGACTGTCAGTACCCCTCTTTTTGAAAGGTTGTTTCCTCGGGTTTGCAGAATGCAATTCGGTGCAGAAAGAAGGAGAGAGGGAGGCGGGAGTTGTGAGGGCGGGTGGTGCAGCCCCTGACGCCTCGCCCCCAGCCAGACCAACTGCAGAGATTATCTTTTTAAAAAATTATTTGTTTGTTTGTTTATCTAGGGGCAGAGAGAGAGGGAGAGAGAAGAATCCCAAGCAGGCCCTGCACTGCCAGCGCAGAGCCTGACGCGGGGCTTGAACTCACGAACCGTGAGATCATGATCTGAGCCAAAATCAAGAGTCGGATGCTCACCACCCAGGTGCCCCAGCAGAAGTTTTCTTTTGCCAACCTTGAGGGTATTAAGAAAGCATCACAGTTTTGTTTCATTTTAATTCATAGACGGTACCCTGTCAAATGACCCACTTGGGGGCACCTGGGTGGCTCTGTTGGTTAAGCATCCCACTGGGACTCAGGTCATGATCTCACGGCTCGTGGGTTCCAGCTCCACACAGGGCCCGCTGCTGTCAGCCTAGAGCCTGCTTCGGATCCTCTGTCCCCCTCTGTCTCCGCCCCTGCCCCGCTCATAGGCGTGTTGTCTCTTTCTCTCTCTCTCTCCAAAATAAATAAAAATATTAAAAAAAAATTCAAATGAACGTTCATGCCTTTACTTCTGTTTACTTTGATGTCGATATCGCCATCGGGGGCTTTTTTTGTCTTTATTATTTTGTTTTTCTGGCCCACGGCTTAACTTTTAACTTCTATGTACCATTTTATTTTAGGAGTTGCCACAGGCAAGATATAGTTGGGTTTCCTTTTAACCCAATGGGAGAATTGCCCCCTTTCAATAGGGATATTTAACTCATGGCCATTTGTGTGAATGAAATGGAAACATGTAGCCCCTTGTCAATTTTATTGTCCATTTGCCTGTCTACGTGTTTTCTTTCCTTATTGTCCAGCCACTTGCTAAGTGCGTGGAATGCTTTCCATTTTGATCGCACTGTGCAACCTTTCTGGACATTCATCTCTGTTTCCCTAGTGTTTAAACTTGAGATCAATTCAATGAGGACAGGTTGTCATTATGTCCTTTTAGTATTAAAATTGCTTGCATTTACCCCTGCTCGCCGTACCGTTTCCTGATCTCTGATACATCGATTTGCAATTATAAATCTGGAGTATTATTACTGTTGAATAATTTTCGTGACATTACATATCAGTAAGTTTAGAAGATTTTTTTTAATGTTTATTTATTTATTTTGAGAGAGAGAGAGCACAAGGGAGGGAGGGACAGAGAGAGAGAGAGAGAGAGAGGGAGAGAGAATCCCAAGCAGGCTCTGGCTGTCAGCACAAAGCCTGACGTGGAGCTCGATCCCACAAACCATGAGATCATGACCCGAGCCAAAATCAAGAGTCAGCTCTTGATTAACCAACTGAGCCACCCAGACTCCCCACATTGTCAGTAGTTTTGATCCTGCTTCTTATGAACATCAAACCAGAACTCCATTCTGATTTTGTGCTTTTAGTTTCCTGCATCATTTTCTCAGTGGTTTCCTCACTTATCCTAGCGAGCTTGTAATCTCAGTCCATATTTTAGTCTGTTCGTTTCTTATTTATTTTTCACTTAAAAAATGGAGTTGATACATTCTTGCATTTTAGTGAGAGCACAAATTAGATCCATTATAAAAATTTCTTTTGTGTTTTATAATAGCTTCTTTCAAGTGCTTGCTATTTCTTTGAATCATGTAGGTCAAAGGGGGAAAAGGTGAATGAAAGAAGGCTTTAGGTGTCTGATGTGAGCAACTGGGTGAATGACGACACCATTTGAACATTCCACGCTGGATATGTTAAGTTTGAGATGTCTCTTGGATAATCTTCTGGTGATATATGAAGTATGAAACTCACGAGAGAGCTTGAGGGTGGAGAAGTGAATGTAGTGATTATCTGTATACGGGTCCTACTGAAAACTTTAGGACCCTTGAGTTTACAAGAGAAAAGACCCAGTCCCGAGAAACGCCAACACTGACATTTTGGGGAGAGGAGGAAGAGTGTGCCCAGAAGCAGAGAAGGGGTCGATTATGTAGGGGGAAAAATAGGATATCACATGTGACAGCATCCAGGACGGGAAAGGGGTGGAAGCCACTCTTACTGGTTTAGTTGTGGTGTTGAATGAGCCATGTAGAGAATCTGGATCTTCCGGAGTAGGTCCAATTCACCCAGCCAAATATAAAATGCATTCTAACTGGATGGGATAGAGTGAACGGCCGTCCAGTGAACACTGGAATATGAGGGGAAAATGAACCTGTCTCCTCTCTAGCATCCCTCATTCACCCTGTGAGAAGAGGCTGCCTGATGGCATTAGACCAGACGGTGGGACAGCCGTGCTATGTGTTTGGGAGACTTGGCGGTGTGTGGAAACGTCTGGTTCTGGAGCACCGCATTGCTCACCCATTCCAGCTCATTTGAGTAGACCAGGAAGTTATTGAAAACTCAGAGACTCAGGTTTGGAGTCTCTGCGGTCAGGAAAACCCCCCAAATTATATCCCCCAGGACTCCTCACAGAGACGGTCCCACAATGGCCGGACACGCCTCGCCCCTGTTCCCCGGTTCGCAGCAAAAACTGTGACCGGGGACACCGCTGTGAAGTCCTCTGACATTCCAGATTCTGAAAACTTGATATTTCTCTTCCCGGCTCCCTCTCCCTTTCCAATAAAACGGATTCTGGGCTGCATCCTTCCTTGTCTCGTGTTTGTCGTTGAAATCTCTGGAGGTGGGTCGGGTTCACTTCCTTGAGCCCTAATTGCGGAGGAGGCCGGGCTCCCCGGTTTCTGTCTCGCACCGATAGGTCCCACCACGTGGCACATTCCCCAAAGTATAGGAAAAGGATTCAAACGATGCCACAAAGGCACAAATGAGACCAACCGCGGAAGCCTAGCGGATCCCAGTCGTGTCGTCTTAAAAACCTCAGAAATGAGGAAACAGAAAATAAGTCCTGACACAGCGTGGCAATCATTCTGTGTTGTCTTCCCTCATGGCATTTCGAACACCCGCCGTCTTAAAAAGAAACGAAGAAGCAAGAAAAAAGAAAGTCTGATTTCTCAAAGTTCATTTTGAAACATGAGAATAACTAGTAAGTAAGCAAGCTCCTTACGTTTTCTAACTTGCTCTCCCTGTCTTTTATTCTCTCTATTTAATTCTTTCAGATGTCACTGTCTGGAATAGACTATGAGGCCGTAGTTGGAATGGTTTGATTTTCCGGGGAGCTGTCCTGTGAAGCAGAGAGGGTATTGGCTTTGAGTGGGGGGGGGGGCGCAGGTGAATGCCGTGCTCCACACTGTGTGATGTTTCCAAGCTCCATGATATGCAAATATAGGTTATGCTGTATGAGGGCTGTATGTTCCGCAGAAGGGTGAGAGGCGAGCAATGCCATGGCTTCCAGAATGGGTAAGCATTTCTTGAACTATAAATAGGTGTTGCATAAAGGAGCTTTGTGATGAAGGAAAATTGGAAAATGCTGGCTTAAAGTAAAACAAGGCTATTACAGTACCAGTGACTGTATCTTCTTGAAAACAAAAATTTTTTTTTCCATTTATTTGTTTTTGATAGAGAGAGACAGAGCATGAGTGGGGGAGGGGCAGAGAGAGAGGGAGACACAGAATCCGAAGTGGGCTCCGGGCTTTGAGCTGCCGGCACAGAGCCCGACACGGGGCTCGAACTCACAAACCGCGAGATCCTGACCGGAGCCGAAGTCGGACGCTTAACCGACTGAGCCACCCAGGCGCCCAACCATGGACCATATTTTCTTGTGCTGCACTTTTTTTAACTGGAGGAAACAGCTCCTCCTTTCTTTCTTTCTTTTTTCTTTTTTTTTTTTTTTAAGTTTATCTATCTATTTTGAGAGAGAGAGAGAGACCGAGCAAGCAAGAGAGGGGCAGAGAGAGAGAGAGAGAGAGAGAGAATTCCAATCAGACTCTGCACTGTCAGTGGTCAGAGCCCAATGTGGGTCTGGAACTCACAAACCATGAGTTTGTGACCTGAGCTAAAATCAAGAGTCGGACGCTTAACCGACTGAGCCACGCAGGTACCCCTCTATGCTGTACCTTTTTTCCCCCCATAATGTGGTCGTTCCATCACTGGGGGCCTATACCTCTCTCTCCCCTTCTCCATTTTGCCCATTCCCCCCCCCCTCCCTTCTGGAAATAATCAGTTTATACATTTGTTTTGTCTTTAATCTCCGCACATGAGTGAAATCATATGGTATCTTTGCCTTTTTCAGTCTGATTTATTTTACTTAGCATAATACCCTCTAGGTCCATGCATGTTGTCGCAAATGGCAAGATTTCATCCCTTTTTATGGCTACATAATAGACCATTATTTATAGACAGATGGCAGCTATGTTGGTGATAAGCACAGCATAACATATAGAAAGGTTGAATCATTATGTCGGACACCGGAAACTAATATGTGTATTAACTATACTCAAAGAATAGGGGCGCCTGTGTGGCTCAGTCCTTTAAGCGTCTGACTTGGGCTCGGGTCACGATCTCCCGGGGAGTTTGAGCCCCGGGTCGGGCTCTGTGCTGACAGCTTGAAGCCTGGCGCCTCCGGATTCTGTGTCTCCCCCTCTCTCTGGGCTCGGGCTCTGTCTCTCTCTCTCTCCCAAAAATAAATAAGCATTAAACAATTTTTAATTAATGTAACTTTTCTGTCATGAAAAAGCAATCCACTTTTATTGGGATTGCGTAATTGGGATTTACGTAAAGAGAAAGCTGATCCAAAGCAACCACAACCTTACCATTTGCGGACCGCTGGTAACGCTTGGATGCATTTTCTTCCAGAACTTTAAAAAATGCACATATATATTTATAATTGCCAAAGTATGGGATTATGCCTTTATTTATTTTGTGCCCTGATTTTTTTTCACTGAATAATACATGATAACAGACTTTCGTTTCCAAAACACACACCTACAGGGTTATTTTTAATGTAATGTGGGTGTATTGTAATTTATGTAATCAGCTTCTTAGTGTTGGACATTTAAGTTTGTCTACAGTATCACTATGGAAGCCTTACGTTATTAAAAATAATGCTGTGATGAATATTCCTCTGTCTACCTCTTTATAGTCTCCCTTAATACATCTTAGGGAAGTTAATTGAACTCTCTCATGCTTCAGGTTTCTCATCTGGAGGATGGGACTTTCAATAGCATCTGTCTCATGGGGATGTTATAAGGATTATCATAAATCTTCTATGTTACGTTTACATCATCGCCTGTGATCTATCACCCAAGAGGTGTTGGCAGTTATGACTGTACTGCCCTTCTCTATAACCTGTAATCTGACCCAGCCGTACTCATTATTGCCTGTATTCCTCTGGTTTTTCAGATGCTGGTCAGGGCTTCCCCAGCAGTCATCTTCCATGATAAACATGGAAGTCCAAGTGGTAAGTCCAAGTACATCCAAGGTCTCCAGGAGCCTTAGGAGGAGGATCTGGGGGTTGTAATTGTCTTGGAGTGTACCTTGCACCTCCACGCGAGTCAGCAAGGGCTGAGCCAACAGGAGAACACCCCAATTAGTCTTTGACCCAACAACCTACAGGTTTCTGAACAAGATACCCTGCTAAGGGTGAGCATTGGTGGGTGCCCTGCCTGCTTTAGCCTTTCCATCTTTATAAAAGAAGGAAGATGGTAGGTTTGTAAAATACTTACCTCCATTGGTGCACATCGCTTTTTTTTTTTTAATTTTTTTTTTTAACATTTATTTATTTTTGAGACAGAGAGAGACAGAGCATGAACGGGGGAGGGTCAGAGAGAGGGAGACACAGAATCCGAAACAGGCTCCAGGCTCTGAGCTGTCAGCACAGAGCCCGACGCGGGGCTTGAACTCACGGACCGCGAGATCATGACCTGAGCCGAAGTCGGCCGCTTAACCAACTGAGCCACCCAGGCGCCCCAGTGCACATCGCTTTTTATTACCACAATTGAAAAACAGTTGGGGTATGGGGTATGGGGACTGTTTTACCCTTAAATCCCAGAACTTTCCTGTGTTTGGTCTGGAGCCTTTTCCTGTGAACTATCAGAGTGGTGTCTGGGAGGTCATAGCAATTCTGATTCTGGTTAGATTTGCTCTGTTGGAGACAAGTTGGAGGCGAGGGCCCAGGCTGGCTCTAGAAGCTGCTGTTGAGGGTGGGAAAGACTCTTATCCACAGTCCTGGGTAGACTTGTCGGAAGTTTGGTGCTTTGATGGCTCCTCCAGTGTCCCAGAGGTGTCTGATGACCCTCTTCCCACCCCTGAGGGGCGTTAGTTTTCCTCGGGCCCTCAGATTCTTTCTGTAGATTTAGTTTCACCACATGGAGATATTTGGATGGCTCTTTGAGTCTTTGAAAGACTTGGCTCTAAACCACTTCAATACCAGTCTGTTCTGTCTGGACCTGACTTTTCAAGCTACTGTCCACCAACCCCAAACGGCTCATGGTAAGTCCCTCCTGTGGGAACAAAGGACCTTCCTCCTTCCTGCCCATGTGTGGGGGTCATCCTGGCCCTGCTCCTTGTCGCCAGGAACTCTGTTCTGTGCATGTACACTTAGCAGTAGAAACAGAACAGTCTTAGCCAATGGCTCAAGTCTCCTTGGATGCTCCTTCTCATTCCGCTTCTGTGTGTATGGTGGCTTTGTGCCTTTCTCCCACTCTAGACTGGGTCAGATGCCCACACATGAGCCAATAATTGTTGGCTGGGGGGCCAACAGTAACAAACATGGCAAGATTCTGGGGAATGATGTATGATGGGGAATGGCGAATGGGATTAGAGGGGGAGCTCCATGAAGAACAGTTCCTTGGAAGATCATCCCTTATTGACCACCATAGTGGGGATAATTTGGTAGGCAGACGAACAGATTTTGGGTATCAGTCAGCAGCTTTTGCTGCAGTAACAACCAACATAATTCTCAACAGAATGAAACCGAACACTTGTCTCCTTCTGACATTAAATGATGGCTGTGAGTTGGCTGTGATTCTAGCGCGCTCTCCCGGGCTCTAGACATCTTCTTATTCCAAGGCTCAGGCTAAAGAGCAGCCTTTCTGTTTCACACTGTTCTCATGGAAGGAGGCAAGGACGCAGGAGGCCAAAATGAACAGAGCAGGCACAGTTAACATTTCTGCTCACGAGGGGCAACCATCATATTTGTGCACATTCTACTGATTGACGGCAGCCATGTGGCCAGCCCGTCAGTGGGGTAGCTTGGGACACACTCATAGTCAAGGGGCAAAGGCTGTGGGTGAAAGATCCTCATCGCTCATTGTGGGGGAAGGGCAGGTGCTGAGGGTGAACGGGAGTGAGGGCAGGACAACACGTGCAGACTCCTCTTTTAAGGAACTTGGCATTTAAGGAAATGGACGTGTAGTACATTGTGAGGGTGAGTGGTGGGCCAAGTTTTTTTGTTTTTTTTTAATGGAAGAGATTTTTCTACATAGAGGTAAAAGGGAAAGCATAGGGAGAATATGATATAATAATTTAATACTTTTAGCCTACATTCTCTGAAAGGCTACTGTGTGTGGTCACTTTATGTTTGTCATCTTATTAGTCTTCAACAGCTTTCATGAAGCAGGTGCTATTACCTTTGTTTTACCAGTGAGGACAGTGAGGCCGATGTTATATAACTTGCTTAGACACAAAGCAAGCAGAATTGGTATTTCAGCCTATTAGATGGACTGTAAAATCTTGCCTTGTTTTTTTTTTTTTTTTTAATGTTAATTTATTTTTGAGAGAGGGAGAGAGAGAACATGAGCAGGGGAGGGGCAGAGAGAGAGGGAGACACAGAATCCAAAGCGGGCTCCAGGCTCGGAGCTATCAGCACAGAGCCCGATGCAGGACTCGAACCCACGAACGGTGAGATCACGACCTGAGCTGAAGTTGGACGCTCAACCGACTGAGCTACCCAGGTGCCCCTCTTGGCTTGTTTTTTATTTGCTAAGTGAAGATGATAGAAACGTGTCCTTCTCCCCACCTCTGTCCCCATCCAGGAAATCCGATATGCATGTAGGTAGTACTTTGCATGTCTTGGAGCAGATGGCAAATGTTTGAGGTCATCGAGAGGCACAGGGTGAGATCATCCTGCTCACATGGACATTTTGCCCTCTTAACTGACTCCAGGTGTGCTATAAGCAGTGGGCAGCTTCACAGCGAATGCACGGGTCTTGGGTAGGGCTTTCTGCCTCTCTGCTAGATGTGGCCAGGTCAGCCAGAACTCTTGGCGATTGTATCCAGATGTTGCCTTTAACTGGAAAAGGAAGAGTCTACCTCAGCCTCCCTCTGGGTCCAACAGAAGAAGTTTTAGATTTAGTGTACTTCTTGGTGGATTTGCTTGACACATTGCTTTTTATTTAAGGCCAAATGTTCTGAAAACAGAGCCTGCATTGTATTTGCCAAACATGCATAAGAACACAAACAAAACTCGTGTTTGCAAGCCCCAAATAAGTACTTCTTATGCCTTGAGTGCCATTTGGAAACCATCCAGTGCCACAGCATGTAAGCTTTGTGAACAATTCTCCATAATTGCTTATGCAAAGGGTGTATATTCACAATTGCATGAATGTCCTTAATTGCCTTTGATTACATGGCACACTGTGTTCTACCCTCTTGAAATGAGCGTCCTTTATACACCAATGGCTTCCTCATTTTGATATAGGTTCCTGTGGAGTGGGATTTTGTACAATGGAATTTTCTAATTGGAGCTGGGGCAAAAGAAGAGGGAGGAGAAATGGAAGGGGACACCAAATTCTGAACAAATAAAAGAAAAACTCCAGTGTAAATTGTTAACCCCACCGCTCTTCTCCCAAACAGCTCTGCAGGTGGGATAGAATTGGCACCTTGGGCAAGTTCCCTCTGGGTGGTGGAGTTATATGGCTTTCAACAGCACTGGGTGCTTCTTGGAGTCTTGTTGAGTAAATGTGAAGGGCCAACTGTGGGCAAGACAGAAGGTCATGTTGGGGAAGCGCATTTCATAATCTCCATTCATCTCCACGGTCGCTAATATTCATCCTCACCATCCATGGTGGGGATGAGGTGAACCAGACTTACGAGGAACCCTTGTCATCGGATATGGTGGTTGTCCATATGAGACTGTTTGGATGGGGGCTGGAGAGAATCTCCAGGATCACACAAGTGTTACCCCACGCTAGATGACAAGAGCAATGGGTTGGCTGCTGGCAATTTGTGGTCCTTATCAGAAGGCAGTGGCAAAGACAACAACTTAGCATCTTTACTCAAAGCTCAATGCTGGTGTTACAAGGCTGAGCTGATCCAGGCCCAAGATGTGGCTTGCAAATTCTCCATTTTACCCTCTCTGTGGCAGCAGGGTTGTCTTCCTCCTCCTTTCCCCAGGGCTTAATATCATCTCTTAGACAGGGAAAGTTGCTCTATAAGAACACAACTCTACTTTCATGATCTGTGCTCTGGCCATGCTTTTTTGGTTAGTATTTGAGTGTTTGTGGCTTTGGTTTGGGTTCTACACTGGATAAATCCAATCCAGCAATTTGGATTTGGAGGATGAAGCAGTTCAGTGGGTGGGAGTGGAGAGCAGAGATATATGTCATGGTAATAAAATACCATTTATTGAGCGGTGCACACAAGGAGCCAAACACAGCATTAGGGGCTTCTGAAACACTTTCTCCTCCAATGGATATGCAAGACACATCTTACGGCATTGTAACCAATGGACAGACTATGGGTCTGAAAGTATCCATAATTTTGCAGATCTTGGAATGCAAGTGTATATACTTGACTCTAGAAGATGTGATTTTTCTAATAGTAGCCCAACTCACTTTGGAATTCACTGGGTCGATCCCCTGGTCCCATTTCCCCCTGGGTTCCTTCTTCTCCCTGGTCTCCAGTACTCCGTGACAAGTCCTAGTGTGTTTCTCTAGCATAACAAAAACTTGTCTGACAGCAATCACGTATACCGCCGCATTAACTGCTATTGTTTCTACTTCAGAATGCATTTCAGAAACGGGATTTTGGAGGCTATTCCCAAAGGACCTTAAAGGAGTCTGAAGGTGCTAGAATAAGGTTTTCCAGCAGTGCTGCTTACAGACTTTCGCTAGACAAAAATGAGGCCAAAGAAGGCAACACTCTCCAAAGGCACTGTGATGTCCCCCCCATCCCTTACATCGGGCTGCTGCACCCATTCTCTCAGCTTCTGTGAATGCTGGCTGCTAATGTTTCACAGCTGGAAAATTGTCTGGGGCTGCAGGAAGCTCTCTGGTTGGAAGAGCTACGGAATGGCCAGTACCATTATGGCTAGCTACGGAATAGCAAGTGTAACCTCCTTTGCTTTAAGAAGGGAGACCTCTAGGGTATGGATTTTGCTCGATAGCCCCTCTGTAGATCAGGACGAGGCCAGACTATACCTGAGACCACAACCTGGCTCAGTCTTCTCCCCTTGCCTTATCCTATTTTCCTTCCTTCACAGATTTCTCCTGAGAGTGCTTTTTCCATGTGTACTTGAATCCTTGTCTCAGGCTGTGCTTCTAGGGACATTGACCTAAGATAGTCTGCTTACCTATTTGGTTCACCCTGAGCATAGACTCTTGAATGCAATAGCTGAGCAATGTCTACATTGTTCTAATAGCCATTCCTAATATGATCCGAAGGAACCATTTAATGGATTGTAGGAGACATTAAAAAGGCCATTTGAGAATAACTGAAACCACTTATAGAATAACAGCCATCTAGACTTTTTGAAAAAGTGAATTCACACATAAGTATTTGCAACAGCTATGGAAACTTTTAATGGAGCTCATAAACTAATTTGTAGATAATTACACGTATGCTATAATATGTATATACATTATACATATACGTATGTAACATACATATACTAATTTTGAATTCCCTTTTCACTCAAGCTTTAGTTGGAATCTTTGATCAGGTAGATTTTTCCAAGAGCATATTCTCTCCCCTTTTTAGAGTTATTTATTTATTTATGTTTTTAGTAATCTCCACACCCACCGTGGGGCTCAAACTCACGACCCTGAGATCAAGAGTCGCGTGCTCCTCCGACTGAGCCGGCCAGGTGCTTTGGGCATATTCTCTCTTGTCATCCAGTCTGGACATCCTTTTCTTCCTTTGTCTGCGTTCTGCTGAGTGTCAATCACTCCTCTTGGCCTACCCCATTTTTGCCTTTTGCAAGAAGGTCAAGGGAAGCAGAATTTTCCTATCAGAATGCTGAGTCTCACTCTCTCCTTATATCTTGGTTTGAAGTTTATTTTCAATATTGTCCAATGATTGGAAAACTGCTGAATCCTGATGGTTGGGGACAGTTTCCCTGCGATGGGGGCCTTTGCTATCTGCCCAGAACCAGCAGCCCTGTGTTGCGGCTTTGCAGCTGTGTTCTGCATTACAAGGGCTTTCTCTTTCCCCTGAAAGGATCCTGATTGGAGTCTGAGCTGAAATCGGGGCATCACAACAAATCCCATAGAAATTGTTGCAGACTAGGGGTCCGAGTGTCGAGCTACTTCATGTCCGATATATTTAGAGTAAATGATGTAGGCTGGTGTACGTTTTTTGAAGTTGGCAGGTTTCTGAGAACGTCGCCCTTTCGTGTTTGGAGGCAGGGTTTCTTCTGGATGTGTCCTTCTGAGTCTCAAAATCCTTGAAGGAGGAGGAGGAGGAGGAGGACAGGAAATTAGTATCAATTCTATTTGCTTTCCTGACCTAGGAAAAGAAGTCTGCTTCGTTGTCATAGGTCTACACGTTCTTTTGAACTTCTAAGCATTATCTATATAAAAATGGCAAAAAAAAAAAAAAAAAAGAAAAAAGAAAAAAGGGCAAACGTTGCATTTCCTAGTGCGAGTGACTGGTAGTGGTTACCAGGGATACTGTACTGAGGAGATGTTGAAATGAGGCTTCATCTAGGCTCATGGTGCAAAGGGAGTTTGATTAGCACCATCAGCCTTGGATTATCAGTGATGGGAGTGGCCCAAGGTTTGCCCTCCTACCTCCACACCATCCCGCTGGCAATTTTACACTTCCTGCTTTGTTTTTTAGGTACGTTTTAGAAACATTAGCTCTCTCTCCCGCTAGATTTTCTACTTACTGTGGAAGAGGACTGTATACTTCTCTGTAGCCACCGGGTTAGCTTCTGGCACATAAGAGGTTTGAATTGTAACAAACCATTAACGATCTGTACTAGGTAAACGATATCTATCGACTCCTCGCGCTTCACTGTTCTCCGGACAGGTGAGAATGACTCTTGGAGCTTCTCTTGCCTGTGTAACCCGTAACTGGCAGAAAGTTGCAGTTCAAAGAATCACAGGCACGAAACATGGTTTCACAATTAAAACTGAAAAAAAAAAAAAAAGGTAAGCGTCCAGTTGACCCGGAAACATTAGACACATACTCATTCGCCAGTGGGGCTTTAACCAATTCTTTTTTCCACTCCAAACAACGATGTGCCAATGGAAACCACGAACTGAAATGGACTTACAACTCAAAACTGGATCCTTTCATGGAAAACTCATTATGGATTACATCTTTATTGAACACATGTCCACAAACACGCAAAACTTACCAGATGAGGGAACATAGTTCCCCATTAAACGTAAACCCTAGAAGACTTTGCATCATTGCATCAGAGCAAGGACAAGAGAAGGTATTCAAAGTCCAAACTTCTGAAAGACACAACAGGGGTCACCATTTGAATGAATACTTTTCTTGTTTACTTTTTTAAATTCCTGAAACTTATGATATAACCTATGGGTGACTGTTTTCTGGGGAGTGAATAAGTGGATTAGATTATTATCGCCAAGTCTTGGACATTAGTACTTGGTTTTAATGACTTGTGTGACAGCCATAAGCATTCGATTACCTGTTGGAAAATACAGAAAATATCTAAGGATACTTTTCAAATTCGTGCAACAGGTCAAGGGGCGCAAGACATCGGAAAGATGAGTCTTTAGAATGACACTCTCCAGTGAAGGAACTAACACTACAGTTTTGATATGGGGCGAAAGATACACTTGTTAAGTGCCTACTAGTTGGCAAGGCTTGTGCTGGATACTGCCTGCCTTACAACGATGCAGATACCTACCTGCAAGGTAACTGGAGAGAGCATGAGTCTTTCACTGACATAATTTTCGATTCTTATTAGGCACTGTAATGGACAAATCGTAGGAGCCTGGGGAAGTCGCCCATCTTTTCTGAACCTCAGCTTCATCATCTAATGATGCTGACTTTGAATGTTATTGTATGAACTAGGTGAGATGACGCAGATCTAAAGACAGTCGGCGAGAAAGAGAAACTACTTGAATGAGCCTTGAATGGGAGCTGCTCACTGTTGGGAGATAAAGGACTGTAAGGGGTGGGCTGGCTCCCCTTCTTGATTAGGTAGGATGTGTTGGAGTCCTCCAGAGAAACCAGTGCAACCATATACATAAAATAATAATACATATACATATATTTCTGCCAGTGTATACATACATGCATGCATACATGTATGCACTCATACATATACGTGCGTGTGTGCATATAGGGAGCTGGTTCACATGAGTGTGGGGCTAGCCAAATCTGAAATCTGTAAGGCAGGCCAGCAAGCAGGAAACCCAGACAGAATGTCTATAGTGACCTTGAGGCAGAATTCCCTTTTCTTATGGGCACCCTCAGTCTTTGCTCTTAAGGCTTCAACTGATCTGATGAAGTCCACCCATATTATGGAGGGTAAACTGCTTACGGAAACTCTGTTGATGCAAATGTTAACCTCTCTGCAAAATTGATTTTAAAAATACCTTCTTGGCAACATCGAGACCTGTGTTTAACAAAACGGGTGGCATGGCTTAGCCTCGTTGGCACATAAAACCAGCCATCATAGAGGATGAGAGAGATGAGCTGATCTTAAATTAGAATTTGCAGACTTTACAATGAAAGCTAGTTAAATGATAATAAAAATTACCATCTCAATAATAACAATAGTGACGGTAGTGAACACTGACTGAATTGTATGGACCAGGACCCAGTGCCATATGCCTTATTTATATGGATTGTTCAGTCGTGTGGGCCACGCATTTTTATATCACTTCTCCATGTAACTAGGGAATAGCACTCCGACAATCCTCTGTATATGTTTTCAATAGAATATTATTCAGCCATAAAAAGAATAAAGCACTGATATGTTCTACACTGTGGATGAATGTTAAAAACATGCTAAGTGAAAAAAGCCAGGAGCAAAAGATCACAAATTACATGATTCTATTTACATAAAATATGTAGAATGGGTAAATCTGTGGAGACATGAACGGACTGGTGGTTTCCAGGAAACTGGCAAGGAGGGAAGGGGAATGAATGACTGCTTCATGATGTGGGATTTTCTTTCGAGGTGACAGAAATGTTTTGGACCTTGAGAAAGGAGGTGGTTGTACAGTATTGCGTCATGGAATTTTACACTTTAAATTTATTAATTTTGATTACAAAAAGTTAAAAAGTACTCTTGTGACAGGAGAAGAAAGAAACTTACAGAGAACACAGATGACACATACCAAATGTTAGGGGTGTCAACGGTATGTGGACTTTCCAATAACTGGGAGATTTCCTTTTCCAATTCTTCTCCTCACCCTCAGGTTCTGATGCTCAACCTCTTCGTCCGCTAGTATGAATGGCGTGTCCCAGGGGACTCCTATGTTCGGGGGACTATTTTCTGTCTGCCATGGCTGTGCTCTGTCTCCTCTTGGACCCATACAGCCATCTTTTACCCCACTTGTGGCACTTTTCCCCAGTCCCTTGGACCTTAAATACAGGAGGGGACCCCACAGTCGTCTCCGGTGAACTGTTATTTTGATTGTCTCCCTCCTCTGGCCAGTCAACTCTTGACCAAGACTCACACCAGTGAGATCTGTGGCCCAGGAGGGCGTGCCAGGAGAGAGGAATCTGAATTTTGTAGCCAGCATCTGTTATCTTTTTTTTTCTTCTTATGGTTTACTCTTCGTCTCTCAAAGCCACTTCGGATCTCTATTACTCTCTCCCATCTTTCACTTTTCTTCTTCTAACTCATGCCTTCTTCTTGAGGATGTTGTTGTATTACAACCTGGCGAGGCCAGGAAGCTTAGCTGGACGTTCCCAGTAAGGGTGGTTGAGATGGTGTGTGGAGAATGAGAAGGTTGGCATTCAGATTTAGGGGATGACATGAAATGAGCAGTCGAGGTAGAGTGGACCAAAAGAACGTTGCAAGTAAGCCAAGGAACTGTGTCCGTGGTGTTGACTGGATCATCCGTATGGATGTTGGAGTGACCAAGAACAATGACAAGAATCGAGGAGAAAAAAGTCAGGAGGTGGCTACAGGAAGTAGGAGTGGCAGGTGGCAAGAAGAGAGAAGAAAAGTCTACAAATAGCAATGAGTTGCTGGAAGGACACCTATCTACCTTATTCTCCCTGATAGAGAGAGACTTGAGGGCTGGGAGACAAACACAGCCTCCTCCTAAGAGGACTGTAGGAGAAACATGTCTTTGGGTTCAGCCACGTTTCAGTTAGTGCATGGAGCTACAAGAAACTTCACTTGAAAGCTTTCCAATTACATTAAAAGTTCCCTCTACTTTGGCATTTGACACAAAAAATTGAAATGGAATAGTGAACCCATTTTAATGGAGAACAGCAACAATTTTCCCTTAATAGGAAATGTTGATTGAGACATGGACATCCGGGCTCAAGTGCCAATTTGCTTACTGGACAAATTGCCTGGGGCTCTTTCTATCCACGGCGATCAACCTAAATTAGGGAATTTTCCTAGGGGAGTGTTCGAAAGAGAATTACTCCTCTATAAGTTTGAAGGTGCTTACATACCTATTCAGTTGTTCAGGTTTTCACAGCTGTAAGAATGTGACTTTCTCATCCAAAGAGTATCGTTTTATTTCCTGAAGAAATATCAGAATTGAGTAACTTTTACGATATTTTGTTTGGGGGCAACCAGTCTTTTTATTTCGTTTTGTCCTTTTAGGATTGAGGTTGAGCTGACACACAACGTTACGTTCGTTTCAGGCGTGCGATATAGTGATTCAACAACTCTGTGCCTTATGCTACGCTCACCGCAAACATAGCTACCCTCTGTCACCATACAAGGCTATTACAGCACCATTGACTATATTCCTCATGCTTTTATCCCCATGACTTATTTATTCCACAACCGAAAGCCTGAAAACACCCCCCCCCTTCTCCTTCACCCATTTTGCCCATTCTCCCATCCCCTTCCACTCTGGCACCCATCAGTTTGTTCTCTGTGTTTACAGGTCTGTTTCTGCTTTGTTTTGTGGTTTAGATCCCACATATGAGTGAAATCATGCGATATTTGCCTTTTTCCATCTGGTTTATTTAACTTAGCCTAATACCCTCTAGGTGCATCCATGCTGTCAGAAATCAGCTGGGCTTTTTAAAGGATCGGGTTTAGGTATATTCTTTTCTTTTCAGCATGGCACTTAGGTCCTAGGAAAATGTTGCAAGTTTAGAGAAACCCTGTTGTGAATTGTAAGAACATGACTCAACATCCTGTAGGGAAACAGCCACCGGCTGGACACCTGTTTGTATGACTTGATGGGTTTGTGGCTTGTTGTGCTGGGCCGTGTTCAAGAGCAGAACTGGCGGGCAGTCCTGTGACAGTAGGCTGTGGTTTTTCCATCCGGTCAGCAAAATAGCAGAAGAGGGGGTTGTGATCAGCCGGTCCTAGAGACTAAGTGAGATCATTAGCCCAGAAGTCATGTGGCCCCATGATAACAGTGAAACTTTCTTATTTAGAAAATTATGGGCATTTCTGCAGACAGTATTTTCTTAAGGAAGAAGTTCCTTCAACAGAAGTTACTTACCAAAGGCCACTCAGAACAAAGCCTTGCTTCTGGTGTTCCCATCCCTCCCCGCTCCGTTCCAAAGGCCAAAGGGGAGTTGGATGTGGAGCTGAAACCCGATGGAGGTTTTCAACATGGTGCCACGGGAAAGCCTACCATCCCTGTCATTTGGAGGAAACCTCAGAGAGTTGGCCGAGTAATGACCTCACTGCTTTATAACAGGAGACGCACTTACACACGAAGCAGAAAGAAAATATTTAAGATAGTGCCCCCTTTTGGTGTGAAGGCACGTCATGAACAGGAATGAAATGAGATTTGCCCATCATAAAAAAGCTTTTGGTATGGACGGCCTATTTGACAGGCATCATCCTGTCCAGGCCAGGGTTCCCAGCATTGTAAACTCCCAACAGAAGGCAGAAGTTTCCAGAAAACTGACTTGTACGAAAGGTATAGTTTATGGGAGAGTCAGTCAGGACATGTTTTTTTCTTTTGTAGGCGTCATCTCTACCTAAAGAATGAAGTGGCAAGGGTCTCAGGTTTGGGTGAACCTATTTTAAGAAATAATTTAGAGTCATTGAGGTGCCTGGGTGGCTCAGTCGGTTGAGCATCCGACTCTTGATTTGGGCTCAGGTCATGATCTCACGGTCGTAAGATCGATCCCTGCATCGGGCTCCACACTGAGCGTGAAGCTCTCCTTGGGATTCTCTTTCCCTCTCTTTCTGCTCTTCCTCCACTCGTGCTCTCTCCCTCTCCCTCTCTCAAAAAATTAAGAAATAATTTAGCATCATAGAACATTAGAACGACTTGAAAACAACCTTAGTAAAGGCTTAGTAATGGATAGGAAAATGAGGCTCCAGTTTGTTAATGGCAGAACTGGAAAGAGATTTTGATCTTTCTCTCCTTTCCTCCCTAGTCACTTCATCTTTCCCCATAGTCCAGAATGTTCTTCCTTCTGGCCTGAATATTTATCATCTCAGCTCAAAGTTGAGGCAAATTTAAACACGATGCTATATTTCTGTTTATAGAAACATAGGAAGAGAAGTATTTTAGAAAGTCCAATTGAAGGAAAATTCAAATGGGAACATAACAGTGATTTTATGTCTATGAATACAGCCTTTTTTAAAGGTAGGAAGAGAGAAATCATCAATGATGGCATATGAAATATTCTTAAATTGTGTGTTAACAACTTTCAGGAAAGAAAACAGAAATGTGATCTGTTTACTGGATTTCAATTCCTATATAACTCTAAACCGTTCTGGAAAAATACACTTTCAGAAACCAATGGCAGGACAGACATTTCTCTGCATTTACTACCCAGGCTATCACATGATTATACCTTTTGGAACAAACAGATTGTATTACAAGTGTGGGCGAGTTCTATCTGAATTGCTGAAAATTGTCATAAAGCTTTATTTTAAAAATACTCATTTTACTTCTTCCGAATATATATCATGTTGTGTATTAACCCCTGGCAAAACGCATAGAGAAGACTCATTGTTAATGATTAATAATTATAATGTATTTATACATTGAACTTGTAGTATGTCTTACATATTTTAGAGTATTTTTGGGGAGATTCCAAATTAGTAAAAAAGAGTTAGGCTTTATTGTAAGTGTTCTCATGTTATGATTCCACACTCTTCCTTCATTTGCTACATTAAGTTAAGAAATAGAGGAAATAAGCCTGTTTTTCTAAGCATCTGGCATACATTGTAATTCAGCCAAAGGAGCAGATAATCGATCTTTTCCAAAAAGAGTTACAGCTATTTCAGAACTGTAAGAAGTAAGGAAGGAAAAAGCCCCAACTTCTTGAATTTTCATCTTATTATCACTAGGCAAGCTAACTTTCATACTTCCATGGTTCTATAAAGTGATTTGTGGTACAAATGTAAACCACGGGTTCTTGGCACCCAGAGAATGATGACGAGATACTTATTTTAAAAATTACCTGTTATTTGTCATAATTATTGATCAGTTCTTATGAGGTTATGGGTCAACAGATAGAGAAATGAAGGCTTGGGCATTGGACAAAAATAACCCCTTAGCTTGGGTGACTCTGTAATGGGTCAGGGAGGGACCTTCGCAAAACCAGAACGTTGTGATCCTTTGAGGGATCACAGTAAACCAACAGTAGCAAGCCCTCTACAAGTCAGCTTAAATGTTGGCATAACAGATTCTACAGAGACAACAAGGGAGCAGAAGAGCATCTTCGAGTTCTGGAAAGGAGGTCCCAGGAGTAAGTGTGTTGTAAATACAAGTTATTCTAGTCAACTTGGCTGTGATGTTGCCTTTGGGTGATAGGAATATCAGGTCCTGGGATTTGCCACAGTCTCCTCTTTCCCCTGCTTTTCTGTGCCTTGTACAACCTTGGGACTGTAATTTATATTACCGTGTGAATTTGCCTGGGTGGGAAAATGTATCCACCCGTGACTATGAATATGAATTTTTTTTTTAGCAGTCATCACTTACGGAATGCCTATCACGGTGCCAGGAGTGTGGTAAGCGTTTCATACATATTATACTAATTTCTCCCACACCAGCCTTATGAGCTAGTATTTTTACTGTCCCCATTTCACAAAGGAGGACGTCAAGGTTCAGAAGTGTTAACTTAAGTCACTGCCCACGACCCCACTCTTATAAGCGGCAGAGCTGAGAGATTGGCTTAGTCTTTGAAGAGCGAAGGCATTCCTGGTGCTCTGATTTTTCATTTACCTAGTTTCTCTCTCAGATGCTCATGAGGTTGATTAGTCTGAGGAAGCCCACGAGAGACTGACCAACTCTGGAGACCAGGACAAAGCTGAGTTTCTTGGATCTGAAAAGCTGAGACCGGGGGTCTGGATAGGTGGTCCCCCCAAGCTCTCTACCTGCTTCAGCCTCCATCTTTTACCAGAAAAGATCCCAACCTTGCGTTCTGTCTCGAGCTTTAACATCACAAACCTCCAGAAGGGAGCTATGACAGTCAAGGAAGAAAATCACTACAGGAGTGTGTTTGTAGTTTCCCTATAACAAGTGGCAAGTGGTTTGGGGAAATTCTGTAAGAAAAAAAAAAATGTGGTTTGTCCCTAAACCCACACAAGCTCCAAGTTTACAGTATGACTATTTACTTTCAGAGATTTGATAAGCCACGCCACAAAGAATAAGAACAGATTTTTTTAGCTGATAATGGCAGGACAAGTTTGTTTGTTTTTTTTTTTTTTTTTTTTTTTTTTTTTAAATTGGTGTAGAGAGGACACACAGCATTACATGTTTCCAGGGCAAGTTCTCGAGAGAAGTTCCTAACATCCAGGCTGTCTGTATGTAATGGATATAAGTATAGGTGGGTTATTTTGTTGTTTTTTTTTTTTTTTTTTTTAAATTTTTTTTTTCAACGTTTATTTATTTTTGGGACAGAGAGAGACAGAGCATGAACAGGGGAGGGGCAGAGAGAGAGGGAGACACAGAATCGGAAACAGGCTCCAGGCTCCGAGCCATCAGCCCAGAGCCCGACGCGGGGCTCGAACTCACGGACCGCGAGATCGTGACCTGGCTGAAGTCCGGCGCTTAACCGACTGCGCCACCCAGGCGCCCCTAGGTGGGTTACTTTGAGTGACAAAGCACTGGTCAAAGGTTCTGGATTGTCAGCCTTCAGGTTTCAAAGTACCCTGTTTAGCTGCAAGGAAATTTGAACGGCTTCTCCTCTGTCTGGGGGCACGCTGGTTCTGTTCTAGGAGCACGAGTCCCTGGAAGGATGCGTGTCCTGCCTTGCAATTTTCCAAGCTTTGTGTTTTTGCTGGTGAATGATCGGCTCAGCCAATTGCTTGGTCTGAGGCTAAATTATTTTTTCCGCCCCTCCCCTGAGTGGTGTTTGTCACACAAAATGCCCCTAATAGATTCTGGTTGAAAGAATGAGACACCAGAAGTTTCAGAAGAACAGAGAAAATGGACGAAAGGAAGTAATGTGAGAACTGAAGGTGAAACATTTATTGGGCTGAACAAAGGCACACATTTTCAGAGTGCATTTTCCTCCATGGTGCTAAGGAAGATAAATTTAATTTTGTCCAAGTCTGGTGAAATTTTACAACCTTAAGAGGAAAGGGAAAATCTTCAAACCTTCCAGACAGGAAAAAAAAAAAAAACAAAAACAAAAAACCTAAAAAGGAATTAAAAAAAAAAATAGACGGCCATCAGGCTTTACACTAAATGTTAAGAGACAAATTATTATAAAAGTCATTATTGGGACAAGTAGTGAAATTTAAATAAGATCTGATGGTTAGTTAATAGAAGTATGTCAATGTTAAAATTCTTGACCTCGGTAATAGTACAGTTGTGATAGAAGTATGCATCGTTGATTTTAGGAAATATACACTGAAATATTCAGGAATGAAGGAGCATTCTGTCTATAATTTACTTTCAAGTGGATGACAAATACAGGGATGAGATAAATGAACAAATACAGCAAAATTAGTGAACATACATAAAGCATATGTAGGAGTTCTTTGTACTGTTGTTGTAAACTTTTTCTAAGCGTAAAATATTATCAGAGTCAAAAGTTAACAAATTTCTGAGTGGAAGAAAATATATATTTTTTTCTTTAAACGTTTATTTTTGAGAGAAAGAGAGAGAGAGTGTGTGAGCTAGGGAGGAGCAGAGAGGGAGACAGAATCCAAAGCAGGCTCTAAGGCTCTGAGCTGTCAGCACAGAGCCAGAGGCAGGGCTTGAATCCACGAGCTGTGAGATCACGACCTGAGCCAAAGTCGGACACTTAACCGACCGAGCCACCCAGGTGCCCCTGGAAGAAAATATTTTGAGCTCAAAATTCTAGAGTCGGAAACAAATATCAATTCTGAGAAAAAAACGAAAATATTGTTACCTGTGCAAAAAGAAATAACATTTACCAATCTCGGTGGGATATTTAGTGACATTAGGTCAAGAAATGACAAAAATATCCAAGACTAAAACTATACAACACTACACAACATTGATGCAAGAAATCAAAGATGACACATATCCACAAACATATTCCCAGTTTGTGGATTAGAAGACTCAACGTAGCAAATAAGTCAGTTGTCTTGAAATTAATATGCAGGTCTAATGAAATTCTTATCAAAATCCCTAAAGATTTTTGGTAGATGTAGACAAGATTATTCTAAAGTCTGTATGAGTAAAAAGTAGGGTAGCCAAAACACTTTTGAAAAAGCAGCATAAAATGGAAGGAATCAGTTGAGCCATTTCCAAGACTTACTAAACAACTACAATATCAAGGGATAGACACAGAGATCGGTGGAACAGAACAGAGAACCCAGAACTAGAACCATACAAATATACCCCACTGCCTCTCTCTTTTTTTTGACAAACGTACGGAAGCAACTCAATGGAAGGAAGGGAGACCAACAAATGGTGCTGGAGCATTTGAACTTCAACTGTACGAAACATGGACCTCAATGTAGGTCTCACATTTTATATAAATGTGAACTGAAAATGGAACATGCAAAATTACAGAAGTTTCAGAAAAAACATAAAAGGAGATCCTAGGGATCCAAGGATGGGCAGAGAGTTCTTAGATTTGATATCAAAATCATGATCCAGGTGAAGGAAGAATTGATACATCAGATGTCATCAAAATTTAAAGCTTTGCTTGTGAAGGGCAAGGGTGAAGGGGATGAAAAGATAAGCTACAGAGTGGGACAAAGTATTTGCAAATCACAATCCAATAAAAGACTAGTATTTAAAACATATAAGAATCTCTCGAAACTCAACGGTAAGAAAGCAGACAATTCATTCAGAATATGGACAATAGACATGAAGGGAAACTTCTCAGAGGAGGATATACAGGTGGCAAATAGATCCACAAAGAGATGTTCAACATCTTTCGCTATGAGGAAAATGCCAATAAAACCCACAATGAAACATCGCTGGACACCTGTTGGGATGACTAAAATAAAAAAGTAGTGACCACACCAAATGCTGATGAAGATGTGGAGAAACTACCACTCATACGTGGTGGGCGGGAATGTAAAATGCTACCACCGCTCTGGGAAACAATTTGGCGGTTTCTTAAAAAAATGAAAAATGCAGCCCCCATATGACCCAGCAGTTGCACTCCTGGGAATTTATCCCGGAGAGATAAAGACTTCCAGTCGCAGCAAAGTCAGTTCATGGATGTTTACAGAAGCATCACTCACAGTGGCCCATCCCTAGAAACAATTCAGTTGTCTTATCCCTGGATGAATGGCAAGCACACTGTGGTATGTCCATTCCCTAGAACACTACTCAGCAACAAAAAGGAACAAACTATTGACACATGCAACAGCCTGGATGAATCTCCGGAGGGTTATGCTGAGCACAGAAAACCAATCCCAAAAGGTTACATGCTCTATGATTCCATTTCTATCATGTTATCCAGATGACAAATTATAGAAATGGGCAATACATTAGCTAGGAGTTAAGGTGGAGACGGGGGCTGGAGGGTGAAAGGGCAACATTCCAGTTGTGATATCGTGCTATGGTTTTGGAAGATGTTACCATGGGGGGGGGGGGCGGGAAACTGGGTAAAGGGTGCACAGGATTTCTCTGTATTATTACTTCCAACTGCATGTGAATATTCAATTACCTCAAAATAGAAAAAGTTTAATTAAAAAGCCGGCCAAAAAGTAACACTGGACATTTTAGCTAGGCTAATCTAAGTTGCCTTTCATCAGTTGGAGTGCATTTACATTCTTTCCAGTTTTGGCTATTGTAAATAGCACTTCCGTAAACATCCACGTACACAGGCCCAGAGGTATTCGTTCAAATAAAATAGAAGTTAGTTCCTCATTCATGTGTCAGTCCCAGGTGGGTTCTTCCCCATGATAATTCAGGGACCTGTTCCTTCTGTTTTGTGGACCTTGGGTCGCCATGTCCAGAGGTTGGGTCGCCATGTCCAGAGTCACCCTGGTAGAAGGAGAAAGAATGTGTGTCCGTGGCTCACTGTCTCTGGTAACCCTTGACCTAGAAGTGGTTCACATCCTTGCTTATGCTCTGGCAAAGATGGCCACATCTAATTCCAAAGGGTACTGGGAAATGTAGTTGTTTCGTAAACTATGCAGCTTCTGAGATGCGGCTTATGCATGGGGTGAATAGATGTTAGGGGACAGGTGTCTGCTTGACATCTAAAAAAGCTCAAGCAATTTGGAAGTATAAAAATGAGGAAGATGGATGTCTTGGCATTGTTGTTCTCGCCTCCTGCCCCCAGAGGTCACCACGATTAACGGTTTGTAATATTTCTTGGGACTTTTACTAGGTTTATGTAACAAGAGATAAACAGACCCTCTCAGAGACACTCACCAAAATGAGTGCATGCTTTACACAGCATAAGGGAACTTTCTCTTTTCACGTACCAATATTTCTTTTGTTCTCCATTTCTTCTCTCACCCCTGTAAGAGGACACACACACACACACACACACACATGCACACTTCGTTTTTTTTAATGCCTGCGTTATATTTCATAGTAGGGTGGTACTGTATTGTTTATTTATATTACTCTAGAACCATTCCCCTTTGCCCCATATATAGACAGTTTGCAATTTTACTCTATTATAAGTAGCAGTGAAACAACTTTAGGCAAAAAGCTGTCTCTCTGTTTAGTATTTTTCTGTTTATGAGGTTCAGAAATAGAACTCCTGAGTCTGAGATCACTGGGTTTAAGGACTACGAGTGTCACTTTTTTTTTTTCCACTCTTGCCTCTTTTTTGGATGCCTTCAGTTTCTTGTCAGCTAAGTTTTCCTCTGCAAAGGTTTACCAAGTCAACTGAGTCAACACAGTCAAGGTTTATTCCTGGATCTGGTGTGAATTTCGTTGTTTACTTCTTGGAGTTTGCAGTTCTTACATTGGTGGAAAAACAGACGCGGGACCCTGTCTCATTCTTGGACAATTGCAATTTTCCATCCCCAGAGGAAAATGGATGGGGTGGAGGGGGAGAGTCGTCAATGAAAGACAGGTCCCTGGGCCGGTCATCCCTGCCTGTTCTCAAGGGTTGCTGGGATCCTTGGTACACGCGGTTCATGCCTCCTGACTTAACCAAGTTTCACAGAACGTCGCAATTTCTTCCTGGGTGACCACTTCTCTTGACTTAGCAGGTGCAGACACTACATCTATTCCTTGGGTTTCTGGCTTTGCTCAGCTCCAGTTCCTATTTTTTGGATGAGTAAGATATCGCTTCGTCCTCCCTCTGTTGATTAGTTTCATGTTAGAGCAGCTCTCATTGTTCAGTTGACCCCACCAAGAATCCTGCTGTCGTCATTCTGAGTCCTCTTCTCTGGGACATCTGTATTTTTTGTCCCTTGTCTCCATGGCTTTGGACCTGGCCCCTTCTCTCTTTATAAAAGCCATCAAAGCATCCTGGACATTTTTCTCCCTATGGAAGTTTATTTCTGTCTTTGAAGACCTCCCGGGGTCCTTCCCCGCTTTACTTTGGCCGATGTTCCCAGTTTGCCCTCCTCCCTTCCCTGTTGTGTCTCTTTCCCATTCGGTCTCTGTTCTGTGTGTTTTATGCTTGATCACTTCTGTTTTACTATTGGGGTGGCGGGGGGGTAGGGTCCCTGGAAGCCCCTAGTGGCAGATGGCAGGGATTCGGGCTGGCAAAGGGGCTGATGGTTCACTGTTGGGCCAGCAGTCGGAAGGGATGAGCGTGCGATTTGAAGCCCAAGTGGCATGGTCACACCCGTGTGCGTGTGTGCTATGCAGCAGAAGACGGCAGAAGAGTTAGTAAGGGAAACGAAAAAGAAAACTTTGGATAGTCAAAGGGAAGAACACAGGAAAATATCAGAGGCTTTAAAGAGGTCTAGAAGGAGAACGACAGGGGAACATTTTCTTTGGGAAGTGTTGAAACACATCTCTCAAGAAAAAAAAAAAAACTGCAAGTTCAGAAGCCAGATTACACAGAGTCTGGGAAAAAATGAGTAAGGAGTGAAACTCTGGCTCTGGCATCAGACCGTCTGGGTCCACATCTCAGCATCACCACATAGCAGCTAAGTGACAAAGGACAATCTCCTTGTTTCTCAGGTTGGTCACCTGTGAAATAGGGATAGTAAGAGTGCCTGTATTCTGGGACTGTTGTGAGGATTCAGTGAGACAATGTGTGTGTCTCAGGGTTCAATCAGAGAAACAGAACTACTCTAAGTAATAGAGAAAACAAACCTTCGAAGGATTGGACTCTGCATCGTAGAAACTGACAACTAGGCTGGGCTGTTTCTTCGTCTAGCGCCGAGGCTACAGTAGCATTAGATTAACCAGCTTGGCAGTAAGGTAAGAAAACCAAGTGCAGTCGAGAGTACAGACAAACTGGCACCCATGAAGATGAACTGACACCTGCCTGCAAACTCCATGCCGTGCCTGACATGCAGGGGGAGCCCGCACCCTCCCCTGAGATTCCATACTTGCACACGGGGAAGTCGCGGGAGGAGACAGAGTAGAAGTGGGAGTGACAGGGACAATGTGAGCCAGCTGCCATAGTGCCTCCTGCCTTATCCTGACCTCAGAGCATACAAAATGTGGAGGCTGATTTTCTCCCACTTTTCAAGTCTCGAGCAGAATTTCTCCTGTGGCTTGCCCTGACATGGAACCATTCAGGGAAGGGAATTCCGGGAGATGTGACTCCAGCTTGTGACTCTATGTTGTTACAGAGCAAAGCCGACAACGCCAGCGTGACATGTGAAAGGGTGGGCATAGAGTAAATGATAATACACTTTATTGGTGTTGTTGATTCGTGAAAGAGGTGGACAGTCTTTGAGAAAAGCAGTAATGGGACAAAGGGTGGGCCTCCCCAAGCGTCCACTAGAGGTGCATGTTTGAGGTGGACGTGGTCACTGTGGGAGGTGGAAATCGTCCTGCTTCTTCCTGTCATAGTTGCTGACACGGTCTTAAGCAGCCAGGTTGGACCTCAGTCCTCTGACATCTGCCTATCAGAGCACTCTCGCCTTCTCTGTGCGCAAAAGCCTCCCCCCTCCTAGCACCTCTTGAGCTCTATTTTCCTCCTGAGAAGAGGCAAATGGTAGCTCAAAATGGGAACTTTGGGTTTTCCATGAGAGGTGCCACAACCACCCACCTCTGGAGTTCTGGCTTATCTTCTTGTGCTGACATCCCGGACTCAGAATCTTTTTTTTTAAAAACATCTATTCATTTTTGAGAGACAGAGTGTGAGGGGCAGAGAGAGTGGGAGATAGAACCCGGAGCAGGCTCCAGGCTCTGAGCTGTTGGTACAGAGCCCGACACAAGGCTTGAACCCACGGACCGCGAGATCATGACCTGAGCTGAAGTCGGACGCTTAACCGACTGAGCCACCCAGGCGCCCCACTGACTCAGACTCTTTACCCAGTTAGGGCACCGCCTGCCTCCACATTGCGTGGCTGCTGTGTCCCATAACCTTCCCAGCCACGGTAGAGAAAGGTAAGCTGGTTTTCTCCAAGAATCCACAACCAGGCTCTTTGGGGATCCCTGCTGACACTCCGTGTTCCCATGAACACTGGTCTTCACAGATAAACTAAAAAGCGTACACAAGGGGTGAAGAATCTGTAATGAGCCCTCTGATTCATCCCTCCATGCCTCAGTTTATTTGTATGGAAGATAAGGTTGTCAGCCACCTTCCTCAAAAGGATATTTTGAGGTTTCACATCGGAGAGTTGACATTTATTAACCAGGGTCATATGAACGCCCTGATTTAATCTCTGGAAAAATGCTTTGAGTGTTTCAGACATAGGGACCATATAAGCATAAAGAATTTTGCCCATAGCTCTTGAAGGAGGCACTGGTCAGTTAGGGCTGTGGGCTACTGTTTGGTGTGCTCGGGGGAGAATCGGAGATCAGCGTATACTATGCTGGTTTATTAACTATTAACTATTCGCCCACCGAACAAAGATGTTCTGAAAATATTTGTCTTGTAATAGAAGGAGGATCCTTTTAGTCAACAGGTTACAATAGGGCAACAGCCTCTCACTGGAGAGATAGCACTCTTAGGGGACAACGGCAAAAACTGGAAGCTTCCACATGCCGGTCGCTACGCTACAAGCCTTTCAAATCAATTTCTCCCTTCACCCCTTCCACAATTCTTCCCGGTAGGTATTATTATCTCTCAGGCTCAGAAAGATTAAGGAATTTGTCCACAAGCTAGGAAGGAACTAAGTCAGGGCTCCGACTTAGACTTAAGTGGTTTGCATGAAAAAAGATCCATGGGGCCTAGATGGCTCAGTTGGTTGTGTCTGACTCTTGACCTCAGCTCAGGTCATGATCTCATGGTCTGTGGTATCGAGCCCCACATTGGGCTTCTCGCTGACAGTGTGGAGCCTGCTTGGGATTCTCTCTCTCTGCCCCTCCCCCCCCACTCTCTCTCTCTCTGTCATCAATCAATCAATCAATCAATCCATGCTCTTCTCACTATATTATCCAACACTAATAGTTGTCTTCTAGGTCAACAGCTATACTCTTAAGCATTTACTATTTATGTTCTTATGTGATAATGTGGCAATACAGGAAAAGATAAAAATCTTTTAAGGACTATAGGTATTATATTTTAGAGCAAACGGTTAGATTAATAGCATACCTAGGCTTAAAAGAGCAAAGATGTCACTATTTTTGTGCCTTTGTGAAACAGATTATACTCCTTGGAAGAAAGTTTGTGTTAATGGCAATTCATGTGACGGGGAGGCCAAATACATCCAGTTCTGGTAAGGAAGTTCCTGGGAGCTGAATCATACAAATGTTCAAAAGAAACCAGGAGCATTACTTAAAAACCAAACCAAAACAAAAAGCCTACTAGTGCGGTAACATCATGGTGTTTCGGACCATCCCATTTCTGCTGTCTGGTCGCGAGTATCATTTCTATTTCTCCAAGAGCAAGCCATCACCAAGAATCGCTCCCTGTTTCTTGTCTGTGGTGCGTTGGAAAGATGACTTTCCAAAAGTCATCTGTTTGGTGTAATGATCCAGATCTCAGATCGGAACCCCAGTGAAAATCCTTTTGGGTTCAGCACGAAAGGAGGACATTAATAAACAAATGAGCATCACATATTTCACTCGCATCGATGGTCAGCTGAAGAGCTGACATGGGGAAACTTTCAAGAAGATGCCCTGGAAACAGGGGAGAGAAATCCTAGTTGGCTTGGCTGTGTTGCACAGATCGAGGGTGTAGGAAGTGTCCTTTTCAGACGTGGAGGAGGAAGCTGTGTCCCCTCGGGCTGGTGCCGGGCCACGACCTGGAGGGGAGACACCCCCCAGAGCTGTTCTCATGTGTTCTAACTGGAGGCTTTCCTTGGTAACTCAAGATTGTCTTTTTGTTACTTATTTATTATTTTATTATTATTATTTTTCACGTTTATTTCTTTATTTGGAGAGAGAGAGAGAGAGAGAGTGGGGGAGGGGCGGAGAGAGAGGATCTCAAGCAGGGTCCCAGCTGCCAGCACAGAGCGGGACACGGAAACCGCGAGATCATGACCTGAGCTGGAACCAAGAGTCTGACACTTAACTGACTGAGCCACCCAGGCGCCCCTTCATTATTTACAATTCTAAGGGTCGTCCAAGTCTTTGGACAGAGAGTAGGTGTCGTCAGAAAGAAGACCTTTTACCCTGCTGAGCATTTGGAGGTGCAAAGGGAAGGACAGAGTGGGGCTCCGGGGTGGGGGCAAGGCAGAAGGAAGCAGAAGGAGGAGGGAGGAGGGTGAGGGTGAGGGGACAGGGAGTTGATGGAGTGTCACGTGCCAGGACCCCTCTCTATGTCTCCTGCTGACATCATCATGTCAAGCGTAGGAACCTCAGCCCGTGA
Organism: Lynx canadensis; assembly: GCF_007474595.2. NCBI lineage: Eukaryota > Metazoa > Chordata > Mammalia > Carnivora > Felidae > Lynx > Lynx canadensis. Next base: position 4,786,420 of record NC_044311.2, on the reverse strand, counting down.
TTTATGGGAGTGGATTTCTTGTAAACACTGGTGACAAGACTGAGTTTAGCATCCCGCCTGAGGTAGGAACAGAAACAGATTTTGTGAGAGAATAGGAACAGGGAGAGGCAAAGAGGGGGTCCAGAAGAAACACAGGACTTGGGGAATTTCTGGAGACTGTGATAGAGGCTCAGTTGAGTAAATTGAGCTCAGAGTTTGTTAAGCGGTGATTAAAACGCAATAACCAGGACTGGCTGCGTAATTTTTCTTTAAAAATATTTCTTTGATTTTTTCAGCTTATTGAGGTACAAATGGCCAAATTATAAGACATTTACAGTGTATATCATCGTGATTCGATTAATGTATGCAGTGTGAAATGATTCTCCCTATCTAGTTAATTAATCATCTATCACCTCACATATTTATTGTTTTTCTCTCTCCCTCCCTCCTTCCCTCCCTCCCTTCCTTCCTTCCCTCTTTCCTTTCTGTCTTGCCTTTCTTTAATTTTGGTGAAAACATTTAAGTTCTCCTCCCTTAGAGAATTTCAAATATACAATACAGAGTTAGCAGCTGTGGTCATCATGATATACATTAGGTCTTAGAGCTGAAAGTGTGTACCCTTCTCAAACCTTTCCATATTTCCCACACCCCTCTGCCCCTGGCGACCACTTTTCTGCTCTCTTTCTATGAGTTTGGTTGGATATTTAAGTTTCCATGTATAAGTGACACCATGGAGTATGTGTCTTTCTCTGTCTGGCTTATTTCTCTTAGCCTAATGCCATCAAGATCCATCAATGCTTCAAATGGCAGGATTTACTTCTTTTTTATTGCTGAATAATACGGCTGAAAAATACACACACACACACACACACACAGAGGAATGTTATTGGAATATTGGAATTATATGTATATAATACATATACACAGAGGTATCTATATATACCATATCTTCTTTACTCATTCATTCATTCAGTTCATCCATTGATAGACATCTGGGTTCTTTCCATGTCTTAGCTGTTGTGAATAATGCCGTAATGAACATGGGGGTGCAGACATTTCTTCGATATCCTGTTTTCATTTCCTTTGGATATATGCCCAGAAGTGGGGCTGCCGGATCAGATGGTAGTTCTACTTTTAATTTTTTGATGTACCTCCATACTATTTTCCACTGTGGAAATTCCCAGTAACGGAGGCTATAGACTTTTCTGGCCCACGGATTTGAGACTCCCAAGGAACCCTCTATAGATTTCAGAGGTTGAAAAAACTCCAGAGAGCACCTCTGCTTTGGAGACAAATTGAGTTTCATCCAAAAAGCAGTTATTGAATGTTCGCCATACGTAGAGAACCGGGCCGGGTGCAAAGAAAATAGAGATTTACCTGGACATTTCACATCGTGTGTTGCTAAAACTGTGAGAGAAAGCAGTCCCTTCCCCTCAGCTGCTTATAATCTAGTAAGCGAGAGGGACAGGTGAGCATCTAGTTTACAAAGCAGAGGAAGTAGGAAGTCCTGGCGGGGTGTAGACAGCCAGAGAGCGATCTGTTAAACGGGTAGTAGGTTCAGGGAGGTGATTCTCGCCGCGCCGTATGATGTGTATTTACAGATACGTTTTACTGAGTACTTGCCTATGAACCATGACCTGTGCTAAGATCTTTCTATTTAATTCTCCAAACGGCCTTGTGGATGGGCATTATTTGGTATTTATTTTACAGCTGAGGAAACGGGCTGGAAGTTCACACACCTGGCAAGAGCCGAGACAGACTGGAACACAGCTGGTCTGAGGACAGAACCCACGCCCGTCCCTCCGCCACACGGGGCTGGGACAGTTGGTGGGAACACCTGGGTAGAAGGCTCACCGTTTCTCCTTCGGGGTTCCAACGCGAGTCTCACAGTTGATCTAAGACACAGACTTGTTCAGTAGGCTTTGCTTTTAACCTCCCTCATTAACTCGAGACTGCAAAGTCCTAACATTCTTTCCCCTTGTGTCCCCACAACCTGAGCTGTCTCTGAAGGCGGTGGAGAGGGAGGGCAGTAAAAGGGGCCCGTGTGGAGGCAGCCCTGTCCAGCAGGTGTTCTTGGAGTTGATTCTCCGGGGGGGGGGGGGATGGACCCTGCCACATCACACCCCTTGTGATTGGGGCTGCAGCTGAGTTCCCGGCCAAGGGAGGGGACAAAACCAAAGCTCTCGTCCAGGTCTTGCATTTAATATCTGTTTGGGTGGGCTTTGCTGACTGATCCAAACTGCTATCGGCAGAGGCCATGGCCATCCAGTCAAACACCCAGATGTGCTAAGCGCTGTGCTGGTCACGACGGAGGGGCTGCGGATTGATGCCCTTACTCCACGGTGCCCTGAACTGCCCTCAAGGAATATAGAGGCGATTTACTGCAAGGAATCTGAAAAGTCACCAGCCGTCAGGAAAGAAGTGACAGACGCCAGTCGAGTGAGTCTGGTCGGGGCTGTGCAGTTTCAGAGGCACTGACGTTGGTCTGGGGCCATCGGAGAAGAAGACTCCACCGAAGGGGCCGCGCCCGCTTCTGTTGACCTCGGGGAGCCCCCGGAGGGTTTTGAGCAGGGCAGCGGTGGGATCAAAGTGGTGCTTTTGGAAGATGATTCTGGCTTTGAGGTTGACTCTGAAGGAGAACCACCACCAAAAAAGGCTTTGCGATGGTGGGGGAGCCGTGAGCACACGGTGCCAGGATGAGGCTGCCAAGCAGGCTGGCTAGACTTGCTGTGCTGCTGCGGGCCCCTTGTCCTTGCCCTATATGGCTACGGACTGCCACTGGGCACGGGCCTCCTTTGTTTCTAGCCTGCCCTCTCTCTCGCTCCCAGGAGCGTCTTCCCTTCCACGCCAGCTCTCCCAGTGCCAGTTCTGTTTCCACCCCACCCCCTACAGGATATTGATCTCACCCAGATTTTATGATGTCTCATAAACCTCTTGGGTTTTTTCATCTGTCTGACTCACCCCAATCATGCTATATTCTCCTAGCACAATTAGACATCTCCTTTCCCCTGTGCTTTATAAATTACTTATCACTGCATTCAGGCATCCGTCTTGAAATATAAAGTGCATTGGAAAAACAAATGACAGCCGGGGGTGGAGTGCCCATCATCTAACCGTCTCCTTGTGATTGCACTCACCTTTGACTGATCCCATTACCTCCTTATCGCTCAAAGCCAGAGGTCACCGAGACCAAAATTCCCCTCCGGGAGAAACCGAAATGGGGAGGGGGAAAAATCCTTCACTTTCATCTCCTGAGGCTATGAAATTTTCCAGATACGAGACTTAAGGAGGCTGGATTTTTTTCTGTAGGGACTGATGAGTCTTGGGTGGTGGTGGTGATAGGGACAGTGGACGACGACGTGCTTAAAGTGAGAAAGAAAAGAGAGGTCCAGGGGAGACACCCTCTAGGGCAGTGACACTTTGCTTCATGTGTAAAAAACGAGTAAGGCATAGCTTTGGAACCAATGAACTGAATCAAAGAACGTACAGCCGCTTAAATCTGTAGCATAGCACAGTGCACAACCTGAACGTGTGTGTATGTGTGCACCCTACACACCCTTGGATTGCAGTCTTACTGGCCAATCTAAGGCACCTTTCTTACTTTTCTCATCCTCAGGGGCTAGTTTGGTCTATTACTACCCAGGAAAGGAACCAATAGCTTCCCACGCTGGTTACATATTAATGCCTTGCTATTGCATTTTCCTGGTCTCTTTGGTTAGCTTTTTCCGAGTTTTGGGGAGCTCTTTGCTCCTAATCTGTGTTGGCAGGCTCTGGTCCTCCTTGGCAATGTTCTTAAAGACATTCAGGCAACAAGGACGTTGGGTTAGACTTCCGCAATCATCTCTCCCCCTTCCCGAATGGCAGTGTGAGGCCGTATGTTTCCTTTTGGTGCTGAAATGACCACAAACGTAGTGCTTAAACCATACAAAGTTATCATCTGTTGCGGTTGTGGAGGTCAAAAGTCCTAAACGGGTCTCACCGGAGTAGAGCCCGGAGGGCTGTCTCTCCTAAGGTTCAAGGAAGCTCTGTGGGGGTCCAGCTTGCAGGCTCCCAGAGCAAAAGTAAATCCCTGCAGATACCAGGATCTACCCTTTCTAAACGTCGGGTTAGTATCCACCTGCTGTTACGTCGGCTCCTTCCTGAGGGTCTCACACTCCTGGGGCTTGTAAAGAATTTCGTCCTTCTGCCAACACAGATCTCTGCCACAGAGTTCGGAGAAATACCGTCCGCAAGGTCTTGCTTCTTTGCTAGTTGATTCTTTAGCGCCTGGTGCTGTTCCATCTTGTACCCTACAGAATGCACGAACCGGAATCTCTTCTGCGTCCAGCTCTCTTCCTGGGCCTTCCCCCCCCCCCCCCCCCCCCCCCCCCCCGGCCAAGTCCTGGCACCCTCACAGTCCCAACGCCCTTTGCACAGAATAAATGATGCTCCTCTGATGGCTGACCCTCCTGGGTACAAGTAACATTTCTTGGTCCCCAAAGCCCACGGGTTTCATTATTTCCAGCACTGGCTCAAGATTTGTCTTGCACTGCTTCATTGCGTTGAATTTTATGGTTTTAACATCACATGCCTGTAAGAGTCACAGATTCTGTAAAACCGATTTCTGAATACTTAAGATTTTAACTCCCCCCCCCCCCCCCCCGGTGATGCAAAGAGGAAGAAGAAACTTCTGCAGTCCTGGGATGAGACGTTTCGTGATCTCTCTATAGCAGGAAGACTCTTGGGGGGCTCATCATGAATAGGGTGAGGAATCTGGCCCAAAACACGTTGTCTGTTTTTAAAAAACTCCCAGGTCCCCCCTGTTGTGAAGACGTCTCTACTGTGTTTCCATTTTGATGACGTTTTAAACTCTGTTATTCTCTGAATCGCTTTTGCTGGGGCCCTAGACATCGAGGGAGCACCCTGGTGGAGACATACTAACAAGATAGGAAGAATGATCTCGCCGTTACAAAATCTAGCTTCACCTGAGAAAATTAATTAAAGGAAATCTTGCCTAGCACGGTGTCAGGAGGTCGTCAGGGGAGGCGGTCATCCCCGCGTGGCGTCAACGGCAGAGCCGCATCTTGGAGCTGGACGCTACCGACCTCCCAGCAGAAGGAAGGGAGGAAGGCTTCCTTCTCCCCCGGTAACAGCTCAACCAATGGGAGACAGGCACGACGACAGCCGGCCAATGAAAAGCCACTATACTTCAAACTCCTGGCATCCTCCAATGGACTTCTTGTTTATAACAGCCTCCCCTCCTCCTTTCCTCTACAGAAAGAGGGGTCCTCCCCTGGGTTCCACCGACTTCCTATGGTGTTGCCGTAACTTGCTTGCGTGGGGTTGCGATTCTCTGCTCTTCCCGAGTACGCCCACTCGTGATGGCAAAATAACCGGCAGTTTCATTTTTTACGGTTAACACAGCTCGTCTCCACAAAATCTCCTCCCTCCTCTCCCTAAATTCTAGTGAGACTGCCCTGCTTCAGGTGTTGGTATATTCCAAAAGAGAGAGCTGAAAAGTTGCATTACTACCACTCTCAGTCTAAAATCACATTTTTGGTCTGACAGGTTTCAGTTTTTGTAGACCGTGTTCCTAATGAAATTAGCCTATTTCCAGCATATTCTTTAAAGATTTTGTTTTAATATTGATTAGAGAGAGAGAGAGAGAGAGGGAGACACAGAATCCGAAGCAGGCTCCGGGCTCCGAGCTGTCGGCACAGGCCTCGACGCGGGCCTCGAACTCACGGACCACCGAGATCGTGACCTGGGCGGAAGTCGGACGCTTAACCGACTGAGCCCCCCAGGCGCCCCCGGCATATTCTTGTGGTTCACGGTTCTTTCTCTATTGTAGCACTAATAATCCCTTTTCAGTGTTAGTTGTTTGATGACAATCATTCCCAGTGGACTCCAGCAAGCATTTGTTGATTTGACTGCAAAAATGCCAACCATTTAATGACCAAAGAAACACCCATGTTTGAAACCAGCAGCTTGCGATTCAACACGTTTGGATTTAGACTCTTAGGTACAAATACATTTCATCAGCTTATGATATGATTTCCATCCTTACCAGTCTCGTGGGTGGGACGCGTTGGAGCCGTGGGGAGGTCCCTACCCAAAAGCGATTGCATTTCACTGTAATTTTTCTCCCTCAAAACTCCCTGTCCCAGTACTAAAGTTTTCAGGGAATATTTTTGGAATCTCTTCACTTTCAAGTGATTCCTTTACAGTTACCTCCAGGGAATTAAAGAGAACGTTTACTTAGGAAATGCTTTTAGTGATTCCTCCTAAACGTAGAAGGGGGAAGTTGTGGCAAAGAGCACTTCCTCCCTCCAAGGCCCGGCACCAAGCAAGCAACTGGAGACCCTTGGCTGTCTATTTCAGTCCACTGTTGCTGATTCTTGACTTCCTTTGTCTTTGAGAGAGACACATGGGTGCCTATCTCATAGATACACATTCAACTTTACATCCTGCAGACAAGGCTTTTCTTTTTTTTACCAGCATCCACTGGGCATTTCTAAAGATTACTCATATATTAGAGCACAAAATAAAATGCCAATTAATTCGTCAAAGCAGAAACCCTATGGATATTTTTTGACCACAACACACAATGGTTTTAATGACACACACAAGCTACACACACACACACACACACACACACACACAAGCTAAGAGAAAATCAAAACTGTAATTACAGAGTATTAGAAATGAATGAAAATGGGAACACTTCTATACGGTCAAAGCTGAACTCAGAGGAAAAGTCATAACCTTGGATGATTTCTTTTTACCTTAGTAAGAATGAAAGTAAATAAACTAAGCAAATGGTTTTCAAGCAGCTGGTTTAAAAGGAGAAGATAGAAAAGAAAGATATTGTCATGCACAAAAACAGTCAGAGTCAGGTGTAACCTGAGAACCTGAGTTAATGAGGTCAGTGGAGAAAATCTAAAGATGACCCACCATTTTTCTTGGAAATAGGTACTCTACTTTTCCAGGTGTATTTTCAGGATTTCAGCACATCCTGAGTTCCATGAAGACATGGAAGAAGTTCAATAGCTATTTCAACTTGCTGGTGCGATGATAAAAAAAAGTCTGCTACTTTTTTATTTTTAAAAAAGAACTCTAAAATACATTGCTATTATCTTGTTAATATTTCGAGGTACAGTTAAATTTCTATTGCCCAGGGGAAGATTGAGGACTATTTAAAACTCCTTACTGGAAGCTAAGAAAAACAACAACAACATGTTCTAAGGGTCAAAAACACCAGGTGTTCTACAAAACACACAACAGAATAGCAACTGGGCAAAATCTAAGAGACCTTACAGGATATCTTTAAACCAATTTTTTTTTTTTTTTGTCCAAGTTGTTTGTAAGGATTTTTGTTTTGTGCTAAATCTGTGGAACACACCTGCTCACTCGGTTTCCTGGGGAGACTATTTTGGGCAGTGCTGAACTTTCTTTTATTCCCAGATTTATACCAGCCTACGCCCGGATGGTCAATCTTTGCTAAAGCTATTGGCCATGAGGAAGCTACTCTTCTTTTGAGTTTTTCACCCCTTGGGGACCCAGATCCCACTTTCTCCTACTCCCTGCAAACTGATTCCAGAGCTTCCATTGTTACTATGATTATGCATTTTTGTCCTTTTCAGTACTTCATAGGTATTTTCGTGAGATGTAGGAAGAGAGGGGGTGTTAGGTGGACCCAATATTACATGGAATTCACTACCATAGCGTTTTCCAAACTATGTGCCTTGGAATAGTCTAGTTGATCCTAATAGGTGTTCAGTAGATCTAAATCCCTTTTTATAGATTTACTGTCAAAATTAGGCAATTAAAGGCTCTGAGAAGTCCTGAGAAAAGAAGCCTGGTTTATTTCATTTAAATCTACACTATTTGAGCACAAAATTCTTATTTATTTATTTATTTATTTATTTAATTTTTTTATTTTTGAGAGAGAGAGAGACAGCATGAACGGGGGAGGGGCAGAGAGAGAGGGAGACACAGAATCGGAAGCAGGCTCCAGGTTCCGAGCCATCAGCCCAGAGCCCAACGCGGGGCTCGAACTCAGGGACCGCGAGATCGTGACCTGAGCCGAGGTTGGATGCTTCACCGACTGAGCCACCCAGGCGCCCCAAGCACAAAATTCTTTTTCACAGCCGTCTGGGCCTGGCTCTAGGCTGGGGCCAACTAGTAAGTTTCCTTCCCGACTGTCTTTTCCTTGCGACAGCCAGGGACCTTGGACTGGCTTTTGGAGATCTGTGTTTTTTATTTTTGTTTTTTGTTTTTTTTGTGTGTGTTTTTACCTTTTACAATACTTAACACCAGGCTATTTATATGTACTGTCATCTTTCCACTGATTTTGGTTTCCTCCCTTTAAAAACAAAGAACAACAACAACAAAAGAGGTTAGAGGGGGAGAGAGCCAAAGCATAAGAGACTCTTAAAAACTGAGAACAAACTGAGGGTTGATGGGGGGTGGGAGGGTGGGGAGGGTGGGTGACGGGTATTGAGGAGGGCACCTTTTGGGATGAGCACTGGGTGTTGTATGGAAGCCAATTTGACAATAAATTTCATATATTAAAAAGAAAAACAAAGACCACTAACTCTGATAATTAGTACCGTCTCACTAGTTGCTTTAAATATGTAACCCAGATGCTGGACTCTTATTCTCGATGGGAGTTGTGTGTGTGTGTGTGTGTGTGTGTGTGTGTGTGTTTAGAGCTGAGGAGGAAGGTGGTCTATGAAATCAACCCTACTCGTAGTCACTTGGACATCTACACGGGGCTCTCCTTGCAGCCCATGGCCCACACTAAAGGTGTCTCAGTTGTGCTAGTGATGGGGTTAAAAATGTCGTATTCTTTACCTCCCGGAGCCCTGAGGAAGATTCGACCGGTTCTTCACTTCAAATTCACCACGACAGGATCCCAGTCCTACAGCATTGGTGGTGGAGCGTAGGGCACAGCGCCAGTTAGATATGCGCCAACCCTCAGCAGGGCAGGGGGAGGAGCTGAGGGGCTACAAAGCTCTTCTCTCACACTGTGAAGATGATCCCCCCGGATCCCCCCCACTTGTTTTCCTTCATATCAGCATTTCTTCTCTGCCCCTGCCCCCTCTCCAGAGTCAGTCTCCTGAAGTCTTCACCTCGTCCGCATACCAAAACCGTGGCTCTTCTCCCCGCCATTTCTTGAGTCTGAGAAACCTTCAAGACTCTGGTAGGTCATAGCTATCCTTGTTCCTGCCATTTCCGTAGACAAGCAGAAGAATAATGCCGTGGTTCCTAAAATCTGTGTGTCGGGGTGTATGTGTGTGTGTGTGTGTGTGTGTGCGCGCGCGCACGTGTGTGAACATCTGCGACAATCTGTACTATGAGCAACATCTATCCTTTTCTCTGATATCTGCATGACTCCAGACCTTGAAGGAACACTAGAAATTCTGCATTTGGAGGGTTAGCTGCCCACCAATACTTGATGTTTGTAAAAACTTTTGGGCCTCATTTCTAACACTGGCTCGAATTGCTAAGTCCCTGTTCCAGTTATCTATTTCTGTATAACAAAGCACTCCAAGACTTAGTGACTTAAAAACCACCAAAGCGTATTTATTTTGTTCATAAAGCTATCCCTTGGGCAGGCCCAGCAGGGATGTTTGCTGCTCTGTGATGTCTGGGATCTCAGCCGTAGAAACGTGTGGTCTCGCCGCTGGGCCTCTCCCACGTGGTGGCCTCAGAGTTGAATTTACATGGTGGCTTGGGGTTCCAAGGGTGAGTGTTCCCAGAGAGCAAGGCGGAAGCTGCAAGGACGTCTTGGCCTAGACTCAGACGTCATGCCACATCACTTCTGCTGTATTCTACTGGTCACAGAAGACCAGCCCTGATTCAGTGTGGGAGCGGGCTACACAAAGGCAAGGATGTCAGGAGGCAGAGATCCCTGGGGGAACGCCTTGGGGGCAGGCTACAACAGCCTCCTTCTATTCGGCTTCCAAAGGCAAACTGATTTTTCAGTGCAAGTTAAGTTTGCCTAGGATGTGACACCGCTATACCAAAAAGCTTCAGTGGATATTCTGCCAGAAAGAAGAGATCAGGACACATGTTTTCTATGCTCCTTCCAGCACTGTGTTGTCTTTATTAAATGGAATACAGAATTAGAGGCAGAAAGTGTTTGGACTCTGGCATTCCGTTTTAGGGAATGGCAGTCCTATTATCCACCCTGGCTCTCAGAGAACCCATCTTGTCTCGGCACACTCAGTTTTGCAGGTTGTACCGGAGAGGGAGGGAATTCTGGATGCTGGCTTTAAAATGACAGTAAGGCATCCAAACTACTGTGAAACCAGCAGCCATCCTCTCTCAGCTCCCAACATCATGCTGAGTAGTAACAAAAGAAATAAATGGAGACTAATGATACCAGGGTCTGGGGAACAATGCTTACATGCACAAGATGCACCCACTTGAGTCTTTTAAAAACCAGTTGTTCTAATGCTTTTATTGCTCTGTAACAAAATGAATCGAGCTGACATGGGTTCCAAGGTCACTGTGAATTGAAGTTTAACCGTATTAATGACTAAGTAATCGGATGCAAGTTCGAATGCTAGGAGGCTTGCGGAGGAAGGCATCACAGTATATTGAATGCTTGTAAACATTAGTACAAATACAGAGTAAGAGGGACTCCCCACTTGATGTTAAAGAGGCCCCAAGTTCCTCTACTTTCTGAGGGATGAAGCACTAAAAGATTCTTTTCCACTTTACATCGGCTAGGGTATAATATACTGCCCTAAAGAGGAACGGATTCAGAGTTGGCTACTTTTCTCCTAAGATGCGGTTGGTTCTCCTCCAGGTTCCTGGTTCTCTACAAGCTGGGCTCAGCCTCCAAAAGGGGGTCCTATAGGATGGCCTGAGGGAAACGCTGCCCCTAGTACAGGGGACGTGGAATGAAACAGGGCTGATCGCTGAGATTTTTTGCCCCATTCTCTTCCTCAGGCCCATCGCCTCAGGGAAATGCTTTCATAACCGGAAGGGCTGTATATTCTTCAATAAGTAGGGCTCTTTGCCCCACCTTACCCCGCGCTTCGCCCTCTGTATTTGTCGGGCCTCGTCTCCTGCTCTGTCACCTCTGTTGGTAACTAAAGCAGCAGCTGGGACTGCCTGTCGGCCACCTTTGGGCAGATCAGGTCTCTCTCGGTGGTTGGTGCCACCAGCTCAGCCCTCACACCTCAAGGGCACCCCACGACTGACTCAGAGGACAGAAGAGACAGTACAAATGCAAAGTGAGAGGGGCTGAGAGGAGCCCTAGGATGCTGGGGGCTGGGAAGCAGGACTTCCTGATGCAGAGACTGCAAACGTGGTGACATGGATGGGCCGGGACTGGGGACACAGGTCTGGAACCAGAATCACACTTGGCTATAGGGATCTGAGCCTTGCACAGGGCCCGTACCACAAGCTGGACCACACTCCAGCGGGCTAACTTACATCACATGGATGGGGACTGAGGTGAATCCTCAGGGACAGTTGTGGCTACTGCCCCACCGCCACCGCCACCGCCACCTGCAAAGTGCTCAGCTCAGCCTCGCCCCCACCTTGGGCAGCCCGGCAATGCTGTGAGATGGGCCCTCTGTCCTGTGGCTGGGACTCCAGTTTCAGATCCGTGAGTCTTGTCTCACTGTTTCCCGGGTGGAGGGTCAGCGCGACAGCTCCTCTGTGTGGACACAGTGTGAGATGAGGCATCGCGGCGGAGCCCATCCACTGCAAAAGCAGGGGGGCCAGCAATCAGATGTTTTCTAGGACATCCAGGGGGACGAGGCCCCTCTTCTTTCCACTGAGGACTCTGATAAAGCCGTCCTGTTCTTCTTCAGAGGTCACGCAGATCTGAATGCCAAGGAAGAAAACACCAAAGGGTCAAAGGAAGAAGCTAGAAGCTACTATGGCTTGAATCGCTGCAGACTGAGGCCAGGAGCGCCAAACTGGAAAAGGGAGAGGAGTTTCAGGGAGTGGGACTGGCTCTGTAAGAAAAAGGTTGAATAAATATTAGGCAGATCCTGGCTTTGGAACTATGCCCAGGCGTCGTATGTTTTCTGAGATTCAGCTTTATGAACGAAGATCAGTAAAATGGAATTAATCATACTGTGTCCCTCTGAAGAGTCACTACGAGGACAGAATGAAATAATGCTTCCTATAGAGCCTAGCGCGTGCCATGCAATGAGTCCTCAAAACGTTTTAAAGATCCAAACAAATAGCTACCATTCAGCAGGCTCTTGTCATGTGCTTGGAAATTTATATACGTCGTTATCAGAAAACCCAAAGAAGCTATTCCATTCTTGGCCCCAAGCAAAGCAAAGAGATGCTAACGTCTCCCCTAGTCCACCTGTGCCGGACTTAACAAGAAGGTGCTTAAAATCCATTTGGGTATGCTTGTCACTTACCACTGCCAGGCCACCGAACGGCATGAAGGGTGGGTGTGGTCAGAGGTACAGAAGAGGCTTTGAAAAAGAGCCTTTGGTGTGCTGTGAGTTCACCCAGTCGACCTGCTTCCGTGGGTGGTAGGTTATGTCTTAGGTTGGATTCCCCAGAAACAGAGCCTGAGACAGGAGTCCTCGTGAAGGGACTTGTGGAGCGTGTGCTCTTGGGAGGTGGGAAGCGAGGGGAGCGTGGCGGTCAGTGGAAGGAGCTGAGCAAAGGTGAGGTCTCAGCTGGAGGCGAGCCTGAGCCCGATCCCGCAGGGAGCTCTGGAGCATGAAGCGCACCACAGAGCGGTCCCACCTTGAGGCAGGGGGTCCGGTCTTCTGGGCCCTGTGTGTCAGTCGTTGGCCACTGGCTGACGTGGGCTGTGAGAGATGCAACCTATCAGGCCAGGCAGCTCTTGTTCCACGAAGGGGGATTAGCTGGACAAAGGGCAGCTGTGAGATATTAGCCGACACAGTGACCGGGGGATAGGTGCACCCACCTAGAGAAGGGGACATGGGCAGGGCCCCAATAGAGACCCCTTCACATGGAAGGACAGGCATTAACAGGCCACTTAAAGAGCTTCATTTGTGACTCCTGGGACTTGGGACACACAACAGGCTGGTATCTGGTTCATGTTTCAGAAACTTGCTGTGTGATAAGCTTGACTGGAAAGAGGCTCAGACAGGAGTTAATTTAACAGAAGATGTGTTGACTGTTTCATGAAGGCCAGAGGTGATCTGTGAGAAAGGAATAGCCCAGGGGCCATGTTAGATCCTACTAGAGCCTGATGGGGTAAGGTGACCCCCGAAAGGAGGGTGAACCACCTGATTTCCAAAAACTAAGGCCTGTCATTGCCCATGACAGAAACATTGCAGGCAGGAGACCCTAGGGATGGGCAGGGAGTATATGTCTTAAAAGAACCCATTAAAATGCCCCGGGGGCAGGATTTACCATTAAAACCTATCAAAGACGGAGTTTTCTTCCTTCTTGACATATGTCCCAAATTTGACAACCTTTACTATTAGTCTAAGCAATCTGCATCAACATCTGCTTCCTCGTGCAGATTTGTTCTAGATGCTTATTTTAAAAATTGAGTTTATAGTTTGAAATAGTTAAATAAAGAAATCAAACCTGAAAACAATTTACTGGCATACACACACACAGATGTTATATCATGGTGATGTCTAAGAGGGAGAACCCTGGAAAAGGAATCAGAAAACTGAAATTCTGGCCAGAGCTAAGAGCCTTACACCATTACCCCATGCCTGAGAACATACCAAAAATGACTGCAGTTTGGGTCTCTGTTAGCTTTCTGGGTCTGTTTCTGAGTTTTCCGTTATTTACATTAGCAGTCAATTTCAGTCTCTCCAGCAAAATCCCACTGTGTGCCTGTACACACTACCTTTAATTTTCCTTCTCTCTCCCAAGATTTCAGCATGGAAGTGAAACATGGTTTGGTAGAGGCAATGGAAGAGTGGTCTGAGGGGGTCTCAAAGAGTAGGGAGGCCTATAAGCACCAATGTTCATGCTTTGTTGCATGTATGGACTTACTTTGCACCTCCTAATTGGCACCCGTACAGTGATTTGATCTGGGGAGACCTTCCAAAGGACGGGGAGTTCGGTACCCACCATGCCCTCCTTGGACAGTCTTGGGAGCAGACAATGGGTAAACAGAGGAGGAAGCTAAAGGAAGTTGAAAAAAGATGAACAGAAATGGCTGAAAATAGGCTTCAGTGGTTTGTACTCTTCCCAGAAATGAAGGGTCTAGAATTTAAAATTCTGGTGGTACAAATAACATAACTCGCCACGCTTGAGAACCTACCATTTTAGGAAGCAGTAACAGGGCTGGAAGCATTGCATTTCGAGGTAGAATGGAAAGATGAGCCCAGAAGATTATGGGTAGAGAAGGGCAGGAGGTGAGGGAGAACCACAGCAACTCCTTTGGTTCGGAGGGCCATGAAGAGGGTGCCCAACTTGTCTTGGTTTGCCAGGGACTTTCTCAATCTTTTCACTGAAAGTCCTACATCACAGGAAATGCGTCAGTCCCAGAGACCAAGTGGGGCTGTTGATTATCCCAGCAAATGTTTTCTTGGTCAGGCCACGTGAAAGATACCCCACTTCCTGTATTCATTCATTTATCCATTCATTTGTTCATTCAACTTTTATTGAGTGCCTACTATGTAATAGATACCACTCCAGAAACTTGGAAACTGGTGAAAAAAAGGGCAGATCCCTGGTCTCCTGGAGCTTATTGGGCAGAACTAGGTGACAGATATTTCACTGAGTAATTACACATGTGATGAGCACATTGCTGAATGAATTAATTCCTCACTCATGGGGAAAGGGGTGCTGATGTGAATATCTATGGCAATCTGATCTAGCCGAGGGGGTAAGAAAGACCTCCCTAAAGAAGAGGCCTTTAAGCAAAGATAGCAAGGTGAAAACGAGGGGGGAAAAAGTAGGAGATGAACATACTTCAGTATCAAGGGAGTGTGGCACTTTGGAGGTGGGGAATCTGGGAAAAAGTCAGAGAGGCTGGAGGGGCCAAGAACGTGTAGGAACACAAGCACTACTGAGCCCAGCGGATGCCCTTAGCTGACCTTCTGACTTCTCCCATTGACAGGAACTGGGGGACTGGCCAACCACTAAAACCATCGCCGGCAACGATCAATTCAGTTAGGATTCACCTGTGCCATGGAAGGTACCAAACAAAGCATTTATACTTTCTTGGGGGTAGTTTTCAAATTTTCTCCACAATAAATGCGTTTCAGTTTTGTAATCTAAAAATAATTTACCTATTTGTCTTGAAAGCTTTGACGAAAACGCAAAGAATCAATAAAAGTAGTTTTATGGGGATGGCAGAACTTTGGATGAATTTAATGCAATACTGTTATGGTATTTAAAGTTGATTTCATGAGGGTATTTTTTAAATTTCAAAAATGCAGAAAACACACTTTGGCGTTAATGCAAACTCTAGTTGTGTTTGTAACATAAGGATAACTTGATTCTATTTGGAAACAAGAGCTCTGCGAAAAAATAATAGAATTATGAGACAAATTAACCCCAGAGGTAGAAATGTGATGTAATCAGAGATGCACTGCATTATTTTTAGAATCGAATTCCTTCTATTTGAAATTTGACACCTAAAATAATGGGAGGCCACAAAAGTGGAGCCAAAATTTCAAAAAATCCTTCTCAATAACAGATTTTTAAAATGTAAATTTTCTTTCAAGTGGCTGACATTTTTCCGTAACTGGTTGCCATGCTGATGACAAAGATTGAAAACGGAAAATCGTGTGGGGCTAACGAGCCCTCAGTGCCTTTTGCTGACCCGTCTGGAACTGGAATCCATTACGTCCACATGCCTTCCACTTGGCATTGTCACAGCCACGGTGTCCTTTGGTTGTCACAGAACCACTGCAGGACGTCAAGGTGAGGTCATGGAAATGAAGGTCGTGCTCTCACTTCAGCTTCGATCCTGGGGCCTTTGTAAAGGGATTCCCTGCCTTTACCCTGAGCAGTTCTGCTTCACCAGGTCTGGAATGGAGTCCAGGAGTCTGTATTTTCAACCACCTCCCAGGTGGTTAGGATTCAGGTGGTGCAAAGACCACACTCCCAGAAACACCAGGCTGGGCAAAGTTATGGAACTTTTTAAGAGGGCTATAGGCAGGGGCACCTGGGTGGCTCAGCTGGTTAAGCGTCTGACTGGGTTTCAGCTCAGGTCATGATCTCACGGTTTGTGAGCTTGAGCCCCAAGTCGGGCACTGCGCTGACATCATAGAGCCTGCGTGACATTCTCTCTCTCTGCCCCTCCCCTGCACACACACACACACACACACACACACACATGCACTCTCTCTCTCTCTCTCTCTAAATAAATAAATAAATAAATAAATACACTTAAATTTTTTTTTAAAGGATTATGAGCAGATCCAGTTTGTTCCTGGTTCAGGCTGTGTTGTGTCTTCAGCATGTCTAACTGAAGAGGTTGGATTGTTTGTCTCACCCCTACCCATCCTGGAAGATGGTCAGTTCAACCATAAAGAGTCCAGAATGCAGGTGTGAGCCCATTCCCAGAAAACACAATTTGGGGACGAAGGCCAAGGAGTTGGTAGGAGTCGTTGAGCTGATGTTCTGCTTCTGGAAATTGATCAACTTGAGCAAGTTTTCATTTGCCTTCTGATTTCACGGACTTGTATATTAATAAAACAAAAACAACATTTACCCTCAAGTGGGGAAGCACAAGAATATTCTGAGGAAAAAAATCAAGCGTGCTAGCAAAATTATTTAATAACACTTTGCCAATAAAGATGAAAATCCTTCTCAAATTTATTTCATTCAAAAGACTTTCCAAGCTTTTGGACCAGGGAGGATATAATTTGGTGAGCTTGGAGAAATTTGAGGCATTGGCATGGAACCCAGCGGGAAAGTAGGTGTTTGCTTTGTGAGGGGGGGGGGTGTGGGATTAGAGATGGGGTCTCAGTTTGACAAGGATGATTCCATTGCCTGGAATGACCCAGCAGGGCACTCATATGAGCAAGAATTTGTTTTCAAGGGGCTCTCTGGTCCTAGGACACCTGCCTTTATGACATTTGCTTTCCTTGGGAGCCAAACTATGCAAATGGTGCTGTTCTGCTCAGAAGTTGGTCCACATGGTCCAGGGCACATGATTCCATGGAAAGTATGGGCTTAGAACGTGCAGATCTATGCTTAAGTTCCATTCTGGCTACTTACCAGGTTTTTGCCCCCTTGAGCAAGGCAAAATCTTCTATGAGCTTTTGTTTGGGATCTCAAGTAAAATGCTGTAGGTATATATACTTTATAAATACATATGCATGACATCATTAAATAATAAGTAATAATAATCATGATACTTATAATAATTATCATTGTGACAATGTCTAGGACTGTATTAATTTATTCTTTCCTTCTCTCTGAACTGGGGGCTGGAGCTAAATATTTTTCTTTTAAATAGCCATAAAGAAAAGGTAAATCATTATTTCTTGAGGGTGTATTTGTTAGTTTGAAAATGATCAAGTATTTCGATCTATGTGTGGCATGTAAAATTGCTGATCAAATTAGGAAAACCAATTTTTAAAAATTATAAATCAGATATAATTACGAAGTAATGACTGATTTTTTTTTATGGGAGTTAGAAACTATCTTTTCAGGCAATTCCAAAAATGACATTCAAGATGTGTTTTGGGCAATTATTGAACAGGGATAGTATTAAAGCCATTAACGTGTTTTTCTTTTTGTACTTCTTTGTAGAGTGGGCCTCATCATTTCCAACCAGAGGTTTAATTGCCTCAGGAGATATTAGAATTACCATACCAACAATGGAGACAAAAGAGAGGCAAGGTTTTGATTTCCAAAATTGGAAATTAGAGTCAATTGTGAGACTCTATTAGGAAATAGAAGAAATTTCTACGGTCTGATTTTTTCGGATCATCTCCAAATACACCAAGAGCAAACTTGGAGGTCTTAACATTATTTTGCTCTGTAGCAAGGATACAGGATATGACATGAAGGAAGTTGGAGTCAGAGAAGAAGGGGCGGTAGGAAGCCCTCTTGGCTGGAAGAAGGCCAAGAAAGGCAGAGTTAGGACAAAGAGCTGAGCCGTGTGTGTCTTCTCCCTTTGTGCCTGTCAACATTCCAGAAGTGAGATGGGAGAGGAAGAAGCAAGGAGCCTGAAGACATACAGGTACAAGGCCTTACTTCTCAGGAAATCAACAGTATCACAGTGAACTCCAAGTTCAACATGGCACAAGATGGCACCAGACACCTCTAGATTAGATGTAGGGAGATATTCGGGCACTGGTGTGAGCTAGTCCCTGGTTACCTACGTCCTGACTGTTTTATGCAGCCATGTGAAGGCGTCTTGCATTCCAGTGAAAAGGCAGGAGCTTGGAGTCTGGACAAGTAGACATTACTGAGAAGGGTCTTTGTGACCGGAGGAAAATGCAATGAACTGTGGAACGCGTCAGCGGGGAACAGCAATGTATTCCCAAGAGACTGAGAACCATGCATTGGTGGAGACCAGCAAAAAACCCAAACTGGACTGGAGCAGGGGTCCACCTCAGAGACGAGTGGTCCTCAAAGAAAAGCACCAGGACCACAGTCCTTACTCTGCTGCTACGATGTTATGTGTATTTCCTTTCGTGAACAGACCCCACCAGCTAAACTTGCGAACATTCTGGTTTTGCGGGTTTAGACCCTACACACTACACAATTATCACGGGTGTGTCTGTACCTTTCCTCAAAGTGAATACTTTGAATATGACTGCATTCATTTAGATTTATGTTTGTTAGCGACCGTGACTCTGTTTTAGTCCTACCTGCTGTGTGCGTGCATGCTGTACTCACCTGATTCTCTTTCAGTGTCATCTGCCCCTGTTCCTTACACCCAAGGAAGGTCCTAACACATCTAAAAATCTTCTCATTTTGTTGTACTCTCTGAACAAAGTTGGCCGGGAAGAAGCCAATCCTGTCTTGAATTTTTCCCTGAAAGGAAAAAGGAGGCATGCATCCGCAATTGTAACATCTGTCGTAATGATGGTTACCAGATAGTTACCAAATAAATAAATTTCTCTTTCTTTTAAAGAAAGAGAAATACTTACTTTCCACCAATCTTCATTGGTGTCTTCTAGAAGAGTAATCATGTCTCCTGGCCTATAATGAAGACAGAATGAGTTGAGGGAGGAAGGAGAGGGGGGACCAAAAGAAAAAAAAAGATGATTACTTTAGAGTCAGAAGCAATAGTTTTGTGTTTATACAAATAATCCTAAAATAAACAGAAGTGAAATAATTATGACATTTGACCAGTTCTTTCCACCCATAAAAATAGTTTTGTTATATATTCAAAGTAAGTGTTATTTCTGTGCTGTATTTAAAATTTTTTTAATGTTTTATTTATTTTTTGAGAGACAGAGAGAGATAGAGCATGAGTGGAGGAGGGGCAGAGAGAGAGGGAGACACAGAATCTGAAGCAGGCTCCAGGCTCCAGGCTGTCAGCACAAGGCCCGATGCGGGGCTCGAACCCACAAACTGCACTGCACGATCATGACCTGAGCCGAAGTCGGGTGCTTACCCGACTGAGCCACCCAGGTGCCCTCTCTGTGCTGTATTAAAAATATATATAGTAGCTCTATTTTTACATATAGATAAGGGTTCTTTATTATTCTTTTAGAAAAATTTCCTATTCATATTTGCCACTTTGTTATGGATGTGACATTATAATGGATCTTTCTGAGGATATTACTATGTTTTTAAAATGATGTTTCTTTCCTTTATTGAATTCTTTGTTTCCTCTAGAATTGGTTGGCCTCGTCTTTATTTTACAGCTTCTCCTTCGTGTCGAGATTTTCTCCAACATCGTGTCCCTTGGCTGTTCCTTTACGTTAATGGCTGACGACAGAGGCAGACGGGTGTGGACCGCTGGGCGAGCTTCTCTACTACTACTGCCTCTGTGTCTGCACTGGGTCTCTCTCCCAAGTGCAAGAGCTAATTCCAGGCTCTGTTTAAGCAAGCAGAGTGCATCGACTGGGGTGTCTCATTTTTGGACGCTCGAAAATGCAGGAGGCAAGCGGTCTGGGGCCTCCTACCACTACCCCCATGGCTAAAATAGGACTCTCTTAACCCTGTTGAGGGAGACGTCAGTTTATTCGCCCGTTAAGTACAGCCGCCTTTTCCTTCCCTCCTCCTGCTCTCTAGAAAGTCTGGAGTCTAGAGTTCATCTAAACACAGCTCCTTTTCTCCTTTCTGTGAGACTTCTGTGCTCACACAGGAGCCCTCCCTAGGCCTGGGTTCTCTTTCTTTTGAGTACAGGTACTTGATTTTGGCATCAAATGTTAGTCGTTATAAGCAGTGACGGGGTGTCGTGCACACGCCTGGGGGTCCGTATCAGTTACATATTGCCGTGACGACGCTGTGTAACATACTGCCACAAAACCTCAGTGGCTCCCTCGCGTGCCCGGGGGGCGGCAGGCTGTTGGCTAGGTTGACCGGGGGAGACGTCGCCCTATTTCCGGTTTGTCACACCCCACGAGGCCCATCTGGACTTTCGTGACAGCGCCAGAATATCAAGAGTGGCAGATGGAAACATGCAGAAACACATTAAGGGCCTCTCAGGCCGGGCTTGGAACTGACATACGGTTACTCCTGCCTCACTTTATTGGGGAAAGTACATCATAAGGCCAGTCCAGATTCAAGGGATGGCAGACAGATGCACCTTCTGTGGTGACGGAAACCGTGAAGCGTCACGGCCAAGGGCACGAGTACAGGAATTGGGGTCATGAATGCGATCAAGTCTCTGGACACAGACAGCCTCGTGTTCTTCGGTGAATCTGCTGTGAGTTCAGCGTCTCCTTGGAAGTGTCCCTACATCTAAAGTCATTCTTTCCTGAGCACTGTGGTCTCCAGGCATCTTCTCTCTTCTCACTTCTATGTGCTGCATTTTGCCAGGAAAGTTTCCAAATTTGGGGGTCTCTGATAGTATTATTTCTTGTTTTCTAGTACCATCATGGATGTATTCTTAATATATATATATGCACATGTATATGTATATATATGTACATGTATATATATATGTGTATATACACATATATATTCTGACATTTCAAGCAATATATATATGCATATATATATATGCATATATATGTATATGTATATATATGTACATGTATATATATGTGTACACATATATATGTATATATATGCATATTTATATATGTACATATATACGTATACATGTGTGTATATACATATATATATTCTGACATTTCAAGCAATATATATCATATAAATAGGTATGCATATGTATATATGTGTGTATATACATATATACATTCTGACATTTCAAGCAATATATATGCATATAAATATGTATATATATGCATATATATGCATATGTACTTGTATATATATGTACATGTATATATACGTATATATATGTGTATATACATATATAAATATTCTGCCATTTCAAGGGATTGGAGCAGGAGGGGAAGCAGGGCCGTGTGCTCGTCTTGCCATTCCGATTCAACCTCCTCTGCTGTCATTTTCAATTCTCGGTTAATATCTGTCTTTAATGTCTGTAGAGGGGATTCCTACAGCCCTTGTTGCCCCTGAAGCGTCAGACACAGAGGCGTTTTGGAATTTCACGAGTCACAGATTCGTGCTGATGCCACGGAAAGCGACGTGGTTGAAAATCACTCTTTTCCCAGGTGAGGGATTTAATTAAGCAGCAAGGACGGAAGTTGATGTAGAACAATCTTTCCAGCTCCAGCAGATTTTACTCAACCTAAGAACCTAGGGAACCACGCATTAGTATCAACTGGGAGTTAGTATCAACTCCCAGACGTTGCTGATGGTCTGGGAGAAAGTGCTAAGGAGGGGATAATGCTGGAGACTGGGGGGGAGGCATTGCAGTTGATACAGTTTTGATGCAGCTTTACAGCCTGGAGAGGGACACGCTCTTTCCCATGCCCAGAGGTGGGCAGTCCCTGAGCGTAGGACCCGTGTTAATGAACCCACATACTAGGATGAGGCACTCGCTGGAATCCAAGCCATAATTTCATGAGCAATACCAGACACACTCTCAAGAGTGATGTGGATTCTGTCTCATCCTATAAAAGCACTGTCAGGATCAGAAAACTGCCTGGTGAGGGAGAAGGGGCACACTCAACTCTTCATTCCTTTTTTGTTGTCCTTGTTGTTTACCCACCCATTCCACGAATATTCCAGAAGGCCGACTCTGAAAGAGCCGTTTTACTAGGCACAGGGCGCGGAGGAAACCGGGGGACCCCGGCTGCTGGCCTTACCTAAGCTGCCCCTCCAGCTTGGGTCTGCTGTCCCCCTGAATCCCAGCTGCAAGCCCGGTGGCCCTGGGGCCAGCCCTCTGCTGTTAACTGTGACTTCTCTGCTCAGCCCGTTCTCGATTCACTTCTCTCCTCCTTCCCCCACCACGGTGGCGGTGCGTGACGTCCGGCCACCAGGGGGCTCAGTCCAAACATTCTGCCCACTCGCTGCATGTAGGGAGGGCGCTTCCAGGGTTCCTGGAGGAATGGAGGCCTGGCACCCCAAGTCCCCCTCTCCATCGCTTGCTCTCGGGATGGACACTGCCCGTGCGCGACCCTCCGGCCGGCTTCACGCTGCCGTGGCCGAACAGGCCTGGAGATTTTCTACTTTAACTCTCTTTATTTCCAAATTCTTGAGGATGAATTTGTCAGGCCCCCAAATATTTAAAACAAAACAAAACAAAAAACTCCCTTTGTTTAATTCAATCAGAGCTTCCTGAATTCAGGTCAGCGTTGCGCTGCACCGTATTCGGGAATTACACGCGTGCAAAATACAATGCGATTCATAAACAACAAAGGCATCAGCTTCCTCTTTGGTGCAGACTGATCAGAGCACCGCAACTGGTCTTTTCTTTTTGTCTGCTCAGTAAAACTGGGCTTGGACCCCAAGGAAGGCCTTTGGGTTGGTGTTTGGAAAGTCTTTTCAAGTGTCTTTTTTTTTTTTTTTTGAGGTGGGGAGAGGCAGAGGGAGAGAGAGAGAATCCTTTGTTTTTGTTTTCTTTTTAAGTTCACCTGTTTATTTTTGAGAGAGAGCATGAGCAGGGGAGGGGCAGAGAGAGAGGGGGAGACAGAGAATCCCAAGCAGGCTCCACGCTGTCAGCTCAGAGCCCGATTCAGGGCTTGATCGCAAGAACGTGGAGATCGTGACCTGAGCCGAAATTCAGGGTCGGATGCTTAACTGACTGAGCCACCCAGGTGCCCCTGGAAAGTCTTGACACAATGAAGGAACCGTGGGCTACCAACAAGAGTAGGAACAGAGTCATAGCAGCTAACTGTAGAACTATGACTCAGCGGAGAGGGGAGATCGTTGACCTGCGAGTGTGTGCGTCTGCGTCTGTGCATGGGAACCGCATGGGTGCCGTCTGTTCATTTTCAGCCACGCTCTGCCTCCCTCATTTCCCAGTTTTGCACTTGGACACAGGAAGCCTTCTCTTCCACGACCAGGTAACTGGTTGCAGGACTTAGAGGGCCCAGTGTCACAGGGTGTGGACGAGGTCAGCTGAGCTCAGTCAGCTTCAGGGACATCTTCTGCAAGGTGGTAGGGACACGGCTTGGTCTTCTAGAGGTGGGCTTCTGGAGGGTGGAGGGGGAGTTGTCCTGAGGCGCCCCCTGCCACGTCTCTCCATTTCCCGCGTGGAGCTCAGATTCCTAGCAGTGCAGACACAGACACCCTCCTGATGAGGACACCCCATTTGGGAAGCCCCTTCTCCACAGTCTCAGACAACCTGAGATCTCAGACTGGCCCTCCATTAGGGCCCTCTTTGTTTTCACAGCGTTTTGGATATACGGAATATTTTGGAATGCAAAGGACATTGGTCTTCCTTTACCCCTCTAGCGCTGCCAACTGAGCCAAAGGAATTATAGGACATCCCAGTAGTTTTTGAATGCCTGTGACACGGTAGGTTTGGGGTGTGTGTTGAGTGGACAAAATGAAAACATTTTGCTAAGCACTGGTTTCCTCATCTTAACATTTTATCTCTTAAAATAATAGTACGTACCTCATCAATATTTTTTTTTCAACGTTTATTTATTTTTGGGACAGAGAGAGACAGAGCATGAACGGGGGAGGGGCAGAGAGAGAGGGAGACACAGAATTGAAAACAGGCTCCAGGCTCCGAGCCATCAGCCCAGAGCCTGACGCGGGGCTCGAATTCACGGACCGCGAGATCGTGACCTGGCTGAAGTCGGACGCTTAACCGACTGCGCCATCCAGGCACCCCAATATTTTTGAGGATTAGGTGAGGTCATCCTTATACGGCACGTTTAGCCAAGCCCACAACAGATGGTAGCTGGTGTTGTTGTTAAGGCATAGTTACTGCCCTCAAGATGCTGATACTCTTTTTTTTTTTAAGAGTAAAGAAATTTTAAGGGAGCCTGGGTGGCTCGGTTGGTTAAGTGTCTGACTCTTGATTTTGGCTCAGGTCATGATCTTACGGTTCGCGGGTTCGAGCCCTGCACTGGGCTCCGTGGGGACAGTGCAGACCCTGCTTGGGATTTTCTCTCCCTCTCTCTCTGCCTCTCCCCCATTTGCTCTCTCTACCCCTCTCTCAAAATAAATGAATAAACTTAAAAAAGAGCTAAGAGATTTTACTCTAGGGAGATGCTGGTACTCTTAAGGGGGAAAGAAAGACATAAGGTGATAATTTACACCAAAGTGTCGTCACCGGACAAGAAGAAATACGCTGGGGCAGGGGAGGGGGACAGACAAGTGTGGAAATGACCCCAAGCAAAAACCCCGATACAGAGGCTTCATTGAGACTCAGCGACTTCAATTATATTTATATAACTACACACTATACGTCACAAATACAGAATGAACTATATTTACTTCGCAAAGCTGCTATGCAGATTCATCGCTAAGGCATATGTGCTGCTCTTTAGTGCTGACCGACACACGATAAGGGCTTACACATTCTAATTTCTTCCTAAAAGTGTAACTTTTTCACTTGGAAATTTGAAGATCTAATGATTATTACCTCTTAAGTGAGTGCTCCCTTAGGTTTCTGGCAGGGACCGTTGGTTCATGAAATCATCTTTGGCCTCTTACGTGGCTTCAGTATGATTCAGAGCTTTGAAAAAGCTTTTCTCTCTCTTTACATCCCTCCATCCCTCTTGCCCTCCGCCCCGCGTAGTGACCAGAAATGTGGCAAGGGCTGGGGGCTAGAGCTCGCATTGTGGTGCCCAGGGGCCGATGGCAATGGAGGTGTGGGAATAGTGCCGGAGGACAGCCAACCAGTCTGGCGAGGGACAGTGGGTTCAGTGAATGAAGCAGGCATGGCCCGCTCAATCTGCACACAAGTAAGAAGGTTCACAGAGACTTCACCAGCTACAGGCGGGATCTGAATCCACTAGTAACACCACTAAATCAAGCTGCCTCTCCCACCCACCCACGCCTTGTGGAAATTCACCAGAAGTGCCCATTTTACCCGGCAAGTATTTTGAGATATCTTTAGCCTTTCTTACCCTTTTCCATTCATTAGGGAGAAAAAAAAAATCAACCGATGAAACAAAAAAACCCAACCAACCGAACCAAAACAAACAACTGAGCACAAACCCAATCAATCTTACAGCCATCGGAGTCAGCATAAGAAGGATCTAGACTGCTCCGTTAACTTCAGATCTACGGCCTAATTTTTCACCAGACCCGCTTCTCAATTTCCACCATCCTGCTCCAGAGCTTACAGGCTGTGCCCACGGAGCAGGTGACCAGAAACTCCCGAATCCCGAAGTTTGATTCTGTCTTAATCGTGGCGTCCGTGAGACTGCCTGCACTTCCCCCGGTGCTGAGAGCAGCTCAGAGAAAAGACATTCGGCGCAAGGGCCATTTGGATGGGATTTGGTCAATGTTCCTGAACTGTCACGGATCACGCTCTCCGGAACCTAATTGAAAGAGGCATCTGAGTGAGAGGGAGGCCGCAAAGCACATTAGTGGCATTCAAGAGGGTCTGGGTTTCCTGACACAGTGCGGCATCGGAACATAATATGCATCAGAGACTTTCCTCAAATAGCCTTAATTGCATTTTGATGTCCTGGTGACCGTGAAGATTATTTTTAAATCAAATTGGTGCATTAGAATTACATTTAGTTTTAATTAAGTTGATGCATTTGCCAAGCAGTAATGTGCTTAGAGAATGGAATCGAGACACCGAGGGAGTCTTATTCTCTCTTACTCTGTCTCCAGGGCTCTCCTTTTCTTATTTTATGGAGGAGTTATAAAGCCTTACAGAGTGAAGGACATAGCCACACAAGTTGTAGGCCAGAACCCGAATGCAGTCCCGAGTCCTGAACACGACCGAGGATCAGGGAACTTGCCTTGTGGCCTTGGGTATGCCACTGGCTCACCGCGTATCTTTGGATGTCACAGCCGTTCTCAAGTCGCACAGATAACTCGGAATCCAGGGGAACACTTAACCATTCAGATTTCCGAGTGGGATCTGACCCCCTAGGCCGGGGGGGAGCCTAGGAATCTCTATTTTGATAATATTCTCCAGGAGGTTCTTAGGGCTTGTAACAAGTGGTTTGGCAATCCCAACCATAGTTTCCTCCCCTGTAGAATACTAATCGCTGAGGTAACCTCACAGATTTGAGAAAAGAACTCAAGGGGATGTCGGGGAAAATTGGGAAAATTGGGAAGACTTTGAAATAGGCAGAAACAGTAGTGATCTGGGTGTTTAGCGCCCCTTTCCTCCAGCCAACTCCTTGTCATGTGAGCTGTTTTACCTTTTCAGGAAAACTGATGGCACTGTAAATGACTCTTGTCCCTAGAAATGCATGTGAATTTTGTCTGGTGGAAAACACCCAGTAGTCACCTGTAAGTACTGACCAGTTCAGCACGCATTTGTAAATTCACGTCAGCACTCCCGATTGCCTGTTTGTGGGATGTTTGAGCTCTCCTTTGTACTGCCTGGGACATTATACTGGCTCTCTCGTTAATTAAAGAGTCAAATGAAATTTTCGATATGTGTTCATTTTATATTTCTATAGGGTCATAATTTTACTTTAAAAAATTTTTTTAATGTTTATTTTTGAGAGAGAGAAAGAACAAAAGCAGGGGAGGGGCAGAGAAAGAGGGAGAAAGATACAGAATCGGAAGCAGGCTCCGAGCTGTCAGCTCGGGGGTCAAACTCACGAACCCCATGAGACCATGACCTAAGCTGAAGCCGGATGCCCAACCGACTGAGCCACCCGGGCACTCTACCTTAATTTTAAAAAAAAGTTTATTTACTTATTTTGAGAGACAGAGAGAGAGAGAGAGAGAGAGAGAGAGAATTCCAAGAAGCCTCTGCATTGTCAGTGTGGAGCCCCACGCGGGACTCCAACCTATGAATGAACCGTAAGATCATGATCTGAGCTGAAACCAAGAGATGGACGCTTACCCAACTGAGCCACCCAGGTGCCCCAATTTTATCTTAATTTAAAAAAAATGGTCAGTGAACGGGAGTGATTTTTCATAACGCACTCTATAGATCACAAGCTTCCTGGTCCTAAAAGCAAGACGTAACACTCCTAAGAAACTGGTAAGTAGTGGTAAGAATGGCCCACACTGGCTAAATTAATACATCGTCTCAATCTGCTGATGAGAACAAGTTGTCAACCTCCACACAGAGGGAACCCACACGGTCAATGCAGGATGGAGAGTTTGGGGTGGGAACAAGGCCAGTGGGCTGAGAGTCAGCCTCCCTGGGTTTCAGCTTGAGTCTCTGCTTTCTTCCGGTCAGTCTTTGGCCCTGGCTCTCCCAACTTACCCCCCGAAGGTAAGGAACTGATGAGGGAGCGTGAGGCAGGCTAAGGGGCAAAATTCAGGCTGGCACGCCCCTCCCCCTCCAGGTGGAATATGGGAGATCTTCCTCAGACACTCCTGGCTACCCAAGAACAAAGGAAAGGGGTTCAAGTGCCTGCCCTGGTGAGGTGGGAAATGGAGGCAAATGGAAAGTTAAATTCCCTTCCTGCCTAGAGCCCATTGACAAGTCCTTGAAACTGGCACAGCCCATTGACAAGTCCTTGAAACTGGCACAGCCCATTGACAAGTCCTTGAAACTGGCAGAGTGACCTCCTTCTAGGAGCTCAGCTGCCTCGATGATGACTCTTTGCGGGGGGCAAAAGAGAACCTTAGCTCAACATCATCCCAACCTCGAGGATCCTGTAATTCTACTCCCTTGATCTCATGCTGGCAATCATACTCCAAGCTTATGGCCCACCCGATATGCATCTGAAGGGTCTCATGACTGAGGTTTTATTTAAAGGTAATAAATGGTGTTTCCCTAGCAACAGTTAGCCCCTCAGGGTCCTGGAAACCTTGCTTCCAGAATTCCTTGGAGACTTACTCTATCCCTGACCCCCTTCAAACCTGAGGGTATATAATGAGTTACCCATCACGACCCCAGTGCAGCTCTCCCTGCCCACGGGTCCTGTCCCCGTACTTTAATAAAATCACCATTTTGCACCAAAGATGTCTTCAAGAATTCTTTCTTGGCTGTCGGCTCTGGACCCCACAAACCCCCACCACCCCAAAACTTCATCAGAACCATAAACTGCCTCATTGGAATATGAACTATAACAGCTACGTGTCCACTCACTAAGCCCTACTGAAGTTGAAGATAGTCTTTCCATAATGAGGACTGGAATAGTAGTTATGAAAATAGGCTTAACGCCCCTAAAAGAATGTGTACCACCTCTTTGTGATGGGGTTGGCAATTGCCCCCTATCCGGTACCTCTTAAAGTGATTCTCATGTTCTGTCACAAGCCATCCTTCCTTACCCCTTCCTGACTGGAAAGAGAGAATGAATGCTCGCTAACCGAGCTGCACAGGCACCCAGGGCCCCTGTTGCTGGAAGCCTTGGGTTGCTTGTAATGCCACCTGTTTGCTAAGCCTTCCGGAGGCTTCCCCAGGCTGCTCTGACGTCTCCTTGAAGTGCCGTGGATCTGGCAACATCCCCGCCCACAAGAGCCCACAATGGAGTGAGCTTTCTCGTCCACTTTTCTGCTACGTCCAGCCCATGATCACCTGAGCTCTTTGAGGGCAGGGTCCGTGAATTGTTCACCCAGCAGCGAGTCGATGCTCATTCGCTACGTGGGGAGCAGTAAAGAGATGACACAAATTCTGAGAATGGTCACACAAGGGTTAAAATCAGTTTGAACTCGATTTCGAGGGAAGCTTTGGAAAAATCAGAGAGAGATGAATTCAGGCCATCCCATCTCCAGAGGTTCTCATGAATATTAGCTGATGAGACCAATGGTTGCCTGGTTTCATTCAGACGCAACCACGGAAAAACCTGAGACTCGCTGCTTCCGAGAAAGAGGCTGGCGATTCAAGAATCTAAATCCTTATTTGGGATTACAAAAAAATACATTTTTCTTTGATTCCCCCCCACCCCCCGATTTAGGTGTTCAGATACACATTGAAGTGGCAATTAATTTTTATCTTTCTCAGAACTTAACAATATTGGAAAAGCAGCTCCCTCTTTCCCTCTCTTGGCTCCTAAGCTGTCTTTCTTTTTTTTTTTTTTTTTTTCCTCTTTTTTTTGGCCCCTTATGAAACATGGCCATTATCATATAAATTTGTTTGGGGAGAACTAATAAAAATGAAAATGACTTCGATGTGGGAAGCCAAAATGGGTCCTTTGGAATAGGCATTATATGGTCACTACAATATGCATCTGAACCCTTCTGCCTTTTATTTACTCCCCATCCTTTATTTCAGAGCCCCTAAGATATCTTAGGGGCTTGTGTTTACTCGGAGTTATTTACATCTGCTGCTTATTTACATGATACATCAGCATGCCAAAGCCATAAATATTATCCTTATTGATTTTTAAAAGGCGCGTTGGTGTGAATGATGAGCAATGGCTCTAACACCATTTTGCAGACTTCTGAATCCCAAATCAGCCTGGGTAATGAATAGGACTGGTTATGTGGTAAATGTGACAGGCACGCTTCACTTTCATCAACAAGCTAGGCGTGTGCTATCTTGCTAAGTGTGTGTGTGTGTGTGTGTGCGTGTGCATGAATGTGTATTCGGGTGTGCATGGGTGTATGAATGTGTTTGTGTATATCTGACTGTGAGTGTGTGGGAGCGTATGTGCATAGGTAAGTGTAACACACACCTATCTTATCTT
This sequence comes from Lynx canadensis, assembly GCF_007474595.2. Taxonomy (NCBI): domain Eukaryota; kingdom Metazoa; phylum Chordata; class Mammalia; order Carnivora; family Felidae; genus Lynx; species Lynx canadensis. The sequence goes on along the minus strand of NC_044311.2, from coordinate 4,756,346 downwards.
ATCTTATCTTATCTTATCTTATCTCATCTCATCTCATCTCATCTCATCTCATCTCATCCTGAGAAAGAGAGAGCACCAGCAGGGGAGAGGGGCAGCAGGAGACAAAGAGAATGGAGTCTGATGCAGGGCTCAATCCCACGATCCTCGAATCATGACCTGAGCCGAAATCAAGCATCAACTGACTAAGCCACCCAGGCGCCCCTCAAGTAGCACGTTAAAAATCTTTGCTTATGTCCTCAGCTGTTCGTGCATACAGCCTAATTTTCAAAGCTCTTAAAAATTTCGAGAATAAAGGTCATTGGTGGAAATTGTTTAAGACTAATTACAGAAGCTTACCTACTGTACAAGCTCATCGCACTCAGACAGAGGGACGGGGGTGTTCTTTAATGTTATCAGACCTCAAATTGTCTGTGAGCACCACGGTCCCACATCTTTCACGTCAGTGGTAAAACGTCATGCCTACAGACCAGGAACTGCAAGATCTACTCGTAAGATGAAGGACAGGGTATCACAGCCTCCTTATTGCTGGACAAATTGGATCAAGTCCCCTTGGGTGTGCTCAAAGGCCAGAGAGAGCCTTTGAATGTGTTTTTTGCAACTATATATCCTTAGGGTAGGGTTAACGAGGTTCAGGAGACTTGGACACCAAACATATTGTGAAAAGATGCAAATTAAGAGAAGTTTATCTAAAATATACTGGGTACCCTACTTCGTACCGGGCATGAAATCCCACCTTTTATTTACATTATCTAGTTGCATACTCAGTCTCCCTTGGAAGAAGAAAACGGAGACCCCGAGAGATTGAGTAGCTGGCTCAAGGAGATGCAGCTAGGAAGGGTCAGAGCTGGAAGGCGGACCCGGGTCTATGTGACTCCCAGTCATCGCTCTTTTCTGCCCTGCGCTCTGCACCTGATGGACAGGTAGAGTGTTATCGAGAGAACTCCAGCCATTTGGGGAGGTAATGGTGGACGCACTTACGAGGGAAGCTGATGTTGCACTGAAACGGTAGCAAAGCCGACTGTGCGAAGCCTCTGCCTTCCGACAGCATTTGGAGACCCGTGACGGGACCACGGCATTTCTAAGAGGAGTACTCACTGCCCTAAGAAGAGGGGGGTGGCATCCCAGCTTCTCCTTTCTGAGGCTTAGACCCCCATTCAACTGTGAATGTCCAGTAAGGGTTCGGCAGGGCTCCTTCCAAACCATCTTAAACCTTTGAGCTCCTTTCCTACAATTTCTTCTTGGCAAATAATATTCATCACCGGTTCGAGACCCATCTCCTCCAGGAAACAGGCCCTGACTAAGCCCTCTGAGCTTGGCTTGCTTCCTCTTCTATAAGTTTCATTATATCATCATGTACTTGACGTGCCCACGAACTGTACGTGCCAGGCACAGCATTAGCTCATCCGTTCATTCATGACGTATTTATTAAACATCTCCTATGTTTCAGGAACCAGGCTACATGGATGGGTAGGTTAGCAACTGCAGATTATTTGTTCTCATGGAATTTATAAGGGAGATAGAGGTTCACCACATAATCCCAGAAATATATAAATACAAGCTGAGGTAAGGGCTTTAAAAGAAAGATACATGGGGTCATGAAAGCAGGTAGCAGAGAAATCTCACCCAGACTGGGGGTATCAGGAAAGAGCGTACCGAGGAAGCAAAATCCCAGCTGAGATCTGTGAGGGCATGCACGCATGTGGGTGCCTGTGATGGTGATGGAGGGTGGACAGGAGGAGTGGCGGGGGGACCAGCCTGCAGGAAGGAAAATCCCTCGGCAGGTAGTAGTGTGGTCCTTCTGGGGAAGAAAAGAAGCCAGTGTGGAGGGAGCAGAGAGGTGAGGGAACCGTGGTACAAGACGAAAACGGAGAGGTCCCCAGGGATGAGACTGTGCTGGTCCTAGAGGTCCTTGTGAACACTGTGGTCTTCACCCAAGGGGAATGGGAGGGCACTGGAGACTTTTAAAAAAAATTTTTTTAATGTTTTATTTACTTATTGAGAGATACAGAGACAGAATGTGAGTGGGTTAGGGGCAGCGAGAGAGGGAGACACAGAATCCGAAGCGGGCTCCAGGCTCCAAGCGATCAGCACAGAGCCCGACGTGGGGCTCGAACCCATGAGCTGTGAGATTATGACCTGAGCTGAGGTCGGACGCTCAACCGACTGAGCCACCCAGGTACCCCGGGCACTGGGGACCTTTAAGCAAAGATGTGTGTGTGTTGTGAGCAGACCAAAGGCAGGCATAATGATGATCTCCTTTTACATGTGAAGAAGCGGGGGCTTGCGTAACTTTTCCGGGTTTCATGGGGGTCCTACGGCTAGTGAGTGACTTGGCTGGGAGCTAAACCCTTATCAAGCGATGCCCACACTTTTTTTTTTCTCTTAAGCATCCGGCGAATCTCTGTTGATATATATTCATTCTGTCTTCCTCTGTCTCTCATTTCTTAAGACTGGACTGGAAGTGCCACTTCTGGAGTAGGACCAGAACCGATCGGAGTTAACACTATCAAGATCCTACTCTGTACCAGAAACTGTTATTTTATTTAATCGAAGGGATTCCATAAGGGAGAGCCTTATTATATTTTCAAGATGACAAAACAGAGGTTCGGAAAGGTAGGTAATATGTCGTATTGTTAGAAAGGAAAGGGGTCAGGGTAGGAGTTCATTCTACCTGAGTCCCAAGTTGAGACGACCCCCAGTACAATGTACTGTCACCTTAGTGACTTCTCCACCCAAAGTGGATGGGAAGGGAGGGATGGGGAGCAAGGCTAGAAACACAGAGAACAGGCAGGGCCTGGAACCCCAGTCTGGGGAGGGACGGAGATAGGATGGTTGCAGTAGGTTCAGGCAAAGAGAGCCAGTCGGACTTGAACATTAAATACATCTTGGACGCAAGGTGAAGGGAAGCCTCTGGTGGCTGGCTTGGAGCCCGGGCAGACAGACGATGACATTATTCACCCCAAGGAGCAGGCTTGTGGGAGCGAGGGTGGTGCTGTTGTGTGCCTAGGGTGGGCCAGTAGGGATGTGAATCTGGAGGTTGGTAGAAAGGTCTGGATGGTTAGCTGTTGGCAGAAGAGCTTTCCCTGTTACTGAGGAGAAACAACATTGCTGAAGCAATGGGGTAGCCGCTCTGACCCACGGCTTGTTGGCTTTGCCAGTTGGGTCTTCTTCCACCTCAAGCTTACACTCCAAACCTTCCCTGTGTCTTCCTCTCATTTGTCCTCTGTCCTGAGGACACCTGCGTTCTCCCCCTGGACGAGAACTCAGGCAGATAAGAATGATATTTTGTTCAAAGGATTTTTTTTCCCTACTTTACGGTTTACGGAGAAAAGGATAATTCACAAAGCCCCAGTTCATTCAAGGAATCATACCAAATCCCCAAGGCATTGCTTTACACATTCTGAATCTAGTGCCTGGCTTTTAAAATGGGAATACACAATCTTTTGGGAAAAAAAAAAGAAAAGAAAAGAAAAGAAAAGAAAAAGAAAAGAAAAGAAAAAAAAGAAAAAGAAATAAGAAAGTATGATTTATCACTCCAATCTTGCAGTCTATGTAATGCAGGCATTTCACTCCTGGGAATGAAGAGTCCTGTTTGCCTCAAAGCAGACTGTAAATGTTTGATTCGTGACCAGACGACTTGACTTTTAATGACCTGCCACTGCCTAAAATAAGCACGAAAATTTATGACCGTCACCAGGCAGCTAGGCGCCATTTCTCAGTACCCTAATAACATCCTATATTTCTCTGAAATTGTTTTTTTTTTTTCATCTGATGGCTTCAGAATAAAATGGTGGGACTGACGCAATAGGAAGTTGTTACAGTTTAAGTCCTAGATATCCAAATGGCAAGCTCAAGGACATGGTACGCTGTATTTATTGCAAAGTGAATATATATCACCCTTCATCGGCAGGTAGTTGACTGTGGATGGTCAGCTGAAGGCAAGACACCCGTCCAGGGATGACCCCCCCCACCCCAGCAGGTGCTAACCTCTAGGGCTTGTTATACCTCTGCTAGAATGGGGCCTCCCTTGGCAAATGTCACCACCTCCTCCCCACTGATGCCTGACGGTTCGGGTGCGTTTACAGCTCCAGCCAGCGAGTTCAGCATGGCGATTCTCAACGAGCGATGGAGAAAACTCCGGTTACAAGAGCCCGATTGTCTGAACAAATCTAAGGTGCCAGGATTCGGGCCCCGAGCTCTGCTCTGGAAGGCCCCAAGAATCACTCGGGAGAAGATGGCAAATGAATGCTGACACCATGCTGACCCTGGGTGTGACCCAGACTCCGGCAGGATATACACGTCAGCTGTGGAGTCTCGCTGGATGAGGGGGCAGCCGAGCTGCTGAGCCTGACCTCACGGCACGTAGAACCTGGGAAAGCGGGGCCAACCGGAGCCTTGTTGGCAGCCCCTTTTATGGGGCTCTGGGCAAAGTGAAAGAGGAGAGGCCGATTTCACTGAAGTGGGAGACCACACTCAGGCAAGTGTGGGGGGCACCGTTCCCCGGGCAATGGCCCAACCCGAGGAGGAGAAGCCCAAAGAGCTCCAGGGTGGAAAGACAACACCTTCCGGAAGCCACGCGAGGGGAGTGAATGGGAACCTGCAATTTGGCCTGCATGCTATTCGGGTAAGTGGGGTCCCCCTCCCAATGGAGGGTGGCTCTCTAATGTGCTGACATAGTTTTCAGCGTCCTGGAGCTCTCTGTTCTCTTTGGAAGAGGAAACAACCCATCTCCCAGGGGGCATCTGACTAGACAAGCGGCCCCTTCTCTCCTGCTCTGGGACTAAAAAGCACCGAACCCTTAAGTTCTGGGGTCGTGAAGGCAGGAGAGGAGTGAGGCGTCTTCTTTGAGACGAGCCGGTAAGCAGCACGTTACGAAACCTGTAACAGCCACCAGATACCGAGTGTTTCCAATGCCGAGGCACTGTGCTCTATGCTTTCTGAAGCTTATTCATTTTATCCTCAAAAATAACTCAGGGCGCAGGGGTCGTTGTTATTCTTTTATAAATAAGGAGATCAGAGTAATGAGATGTTTGTAAAATTGCTCAAGGTCACACGACAAGTAGGATGCGAACGCGGCACTGACTCCAGCTGAACTACCCCCGAGACGGGAACAACACAAACCGGTCAGGAGAAAGTTTCAGATTTCATGAGGGGCCCCAATCCCACCTTCTCCTCCTGGTGGCCATGAACTGGGAGGGACCATGAAACAAAAGCCCAGCTCAGGGTGGGCAGCGGTGGGGAGTCGCCGTTCTCCCGCAGGTTCCACACGTGGTTGGAGTCTGATCCTTCAATCTATGTTCATTTGGAGGGACACATATGTCTTTTTATTCCCTACTAGACCCCCCAGGATGCCAAGCGCATTTGGACGCTCAAGCTTCACGAAAACACCCGTTGGCAGTTCTGCGGATGATGCGCTGAACCACGCTTCTTCGAGTGCGGTTCCAGATCAGTCGCATCAGAGCCACCTGCCCACCAGCTAGAAATGCAAATTCTCGAGCCCTCCCCTCGTGCCCCCCCAGACCTGCAGAATCAGAAACCGCAGGGAGAGGGCCCAGCAATCCGTCTGCTAACCGGCACAGCGGGTCACTGGATGCACAACGACATGTGAGAATCACTGCTTCATTCTTTTTTTCACGTGAAAAACATGGACTTCAAATTTTCTTTTTAGTTTTTCTTTAAAATAAAGGTTTTTTTTTTTACCTCATTTCCAAATCTTCATTCTCCTGTGGTACAAATTTGTACAAGGCAACATAGGTGTTCATCTGTAATGGTTCTTTGGAAAGAGATCCCTGAGAGAGAAAATTCAAAAAAAAAAAAAAATGAGAGAAGGAAGGAGGAAGAAACTGGGAGAAGAAAGAAACTAGAAAATGAGTAAGTGAATGCAACGTAATTCCAGCGTACGGATTGTAAATGTTAAAATATCTAACCATTATTAAAGGCTTTGTTTCCATCAGAGGTCTATTGTACATTTCTTAGCTAGGTTTGCTTTTATTTGTCAGAAATAACTACAAATTTCTTCAAATGAATTCTTCCTTTGCTATAGTTGGTCACGAGAGGTGCCAGGTTTGGCCCCAAGAAGGGGAATATTGGCTTTATAGAAACAGGGACATAGGAAGAGTAGTGAACAACTTTCACTTCCTCAAATGGATTTCACTTCCTCAATTAGCCTAAAATTTGGTATCTAGCCTATTAAAGGGGCTAAGGTATATCCATCTGGCAGTTAGTTCATGCACGTTGTGGAAAAAACATGGTTTTTGGCATCAGCTTGATTTAGTTGCTATCATAGAATCAGCATCTCCTGTGAACCTTGCAATAATGATAATAAAACTACCCTTCTGATAGTTTACTTTGTGTGCCAGGCATTATGTTACATGCATTAGCATACTTGAACCTCCCAACAGCCCCCAATTGTTGTCCCCAACTTACAGATTATACAAGAGTCTTACAAGCGGTATATAAATATTACCCATTATTATTATCCAAATGAACATCAATGCAACATATACTTCATAATATATACAATATATGCAATAAATGTAAATTATATAATATGTAAAATATAATTGTGTAATATTACTCTTGTATAACAATACACAACATAGCATATATAATATATACACATATCATTATTTAACATATTACATATGTGCATATTAGATTATATACGTGATATACTATTGTATAATCTATTTAAACACATAATACGATAAACATATACAATATATATCAGACATAAACAGAAGTTGTACACAACTGATTCACTCTGCATCCAAAGCTCAAGAGTACCTTATGCTATATATATATTTCTGTCCTAGTCTATCCTTTTCTAATTATATAATAATTACATATATTATATATAAATGAAATAAAATAGAATAAATATGTACTTCTATACATAAAATATGGTCATAATAGATTCTGTAATTGTGTACCTTACACACTTTATAGTATGTGTCAATTTGTATGTAACATGTACAATAGAAACAAAAAGTATACAACACAGTACTTATCCTTTCTACTTCTGATGCACTGCGACAGTTCTGTTTAGCGCTCTCTAGTTGTCACGCTATCTGTGCCATGGCGCATTAGGCTACGTTATTGTCTCCCATTCCACACTCTATCCTGTTCTAGACCTACTAACTTGATCTCGTAACCTACTTAGGTGGCGATCTGCAGTGTGATCTAAGGACCCTGCCTGGTCTGTTTTCTTGGACAATCCCAGAAGGAGGAAGGCAGGCTAACAGCCCAACCGATGAGAGACGGTCTCGGCTCAGCCAACGACGGGCTACTACGCTTAGAGCTCCCAGGTCCCTCCGGTGGACTTCTCCTCTATAAGAGCCTCCCAACTTCCCCCTCTGGTCCCTAGGAGAGCAGTTCTCTGCTTTGTTGGGTGGGATTGCCCGTGGTTTTGTCATAGCTAGCTTGTCCCGCACTGGAATTTCCTGCTGTTTCTGAAGAAACCCATATACGTTGTTTTTGGTAGAATGATTGTTTAAGGTTAACGCAGCCATAAATACCTGGTGGTGTAAGTTCTTTGCTTGGTCTCTGAAGTCGTCAGTGCCATTTTCGGGATAAGTAAACACTGTAGGAGACAAGAAGAAGCAGGTGCTTCATGAATGGTTTGGAAACGTGCTTGGAAGACGTGGTTTATGTATTCCCTGTTCAACAGCTTCTACTTTACTCCTCACTGCCTTGTCCTCATCCTCAGCGACCCTGCCTTCCTGTCACCTCCCGCATGATGCTTCCCCGGCCTTCCCAGGTGGCCTTCTGCACCCCCTTCTCTGCATGCCCACACCCCGGCACATGCCAGCTAGCACGCTCCTGAACTTGGCAACTGGTTGTCCGCCCCTTGGCCTCCTTTGGCAACGCCCTTCATTCATCCTTGAAACAATGTTACTCATCTCTGTCGAAAGTATGAAACTCGTAGGTTAATGGAGTGGTGGGGGAGGTATGGCCTAACTGCACTCGAATTACCTTTTCGAAATACCAGATTCTTCTGTTTCCAATGTTTTGGTTCCAGTTTCCTGATAGCTATTTTCTATTTTGCACATCCAAGTTTTAGCTTTTAAACTTCAAAATATGTCCCCCATCTCTTACTGCCAATGCACTGGGGCTATTATTTGGGATAAAAAATAAACAGTGGTTTCTCATTTAGTTTGTTTTGAAATACGTGCTTCTCTTCCTCTCGCACGTAAGCAGCCACTCTGCGGTCTTTAGTAAAGAACAAAGCTTCCCAAAATGGGCAGGACGGTTCACTGTCCACAGGCACAGCTATGGGAGGTGCTCGATGGGTACTGGGGGGAGGGCTCTGCCTTAGCTAGTTCGGTCAGTCACATTTACCTCAGTGACACAGTGTGATGGCCTTATTCCCACCGCGTGGATCTGCCTCAAACAAAAATGTGGCAAACGTTTCCAAGTTTGCACAATGGAATTTTGGTGTCTAAATTAACCTACCGCTTAGGTGACTTAACATTTAAAAATAACACATTGCTGCTTTATTCTTCCCTTTGGTCTCCCTTCAAATGATTTTAAAAAATACCAGTAAAGGAAGAGAAACACACCACAGAAAGCCCTATAATCTATTTCGGGTACGCACTGACATTTCCACGGACTTTCCAATGCACTCGATAATTGTGATGCAGAAAACATGCTTCAGAACAAGAGCCTCTGTAAACGTGGTGATGCTTAGTAAATGCCTATTCTCCACAGTGTAGTTTCAGAGCCTGTGCAGGAAATTCTCTGATTCCTTTGAAGCCTAGACATCAATATGCAGTCATTGGAGGAAGTCTGGTTTGTAGGTAAGTGGAAATGATCCTATGGACCTCGTCTGCCTCTGTATCTGGCTAGTCACTTGACTAGTTTGAATTGAATGGAGGCCAACAATTTTCCCTGGCTATTACGTGATTCCCTAAAGCCTCAGGGTAAATATTGGATCCCATAAGCATAAAACTGGATACTTCTATAAGAATACTGGATATCTGAATGAAAAGAGTAGAAAATCTTTCTAGAAAATTCTTGATTGGAGATACAAAGGGAGACTGCGTAGGGTACGTAACAGTTTGGACCGGCTTTACAATTTTGCAATTTCACATTATTGTAGCTTTTTGTTGAATATCGGTTAGCCATCCGGTTCAAAATGTGTACCATTTTTGTGAACTATGCTGAAATTATTTGAAGTGACCCCAAATGTATTTTCAGCTATATGACTGAAAGCATAACACTGCAAAAAAAAAAAAAAAAAAAGATTTTAAAACCCATTCCTGTGGGCTACTTCTGAGACATTGATTTGAGGGGAGAAGAATAAGGAAAAGGTAACTATTCTACTACAAATACACCATATACTTTTTACGTTTAGGGCTTTCAATTTGTTTTATTAAAAATAATTTGGGGTACCTAGGTGGCTCTGTCGGTTGAGCATCTGACTTTTGATTTCGGCTCAGGTCACGATCCCAGGGTCATGAGATCGAGGCCTGCATTGGGCTCTGTGCTGCATGTGGAGGCTGCTTAAGATTCTCTCTCTCTCTCTCTCTCTCTAGTTCTCTCTCTCCCTCTGCCCCCTCCCCTGCTTGTGCTTTCTCTAAAATAATCAAATAAATTAAAAAAAAAATTGGTTACTGATTTCACCCATGACAACTATTCAAAGAATATGTCCATTAAGCAGGCATATGAAAAAAAATTTTTTTTAACGTTTATTTACTTTTTAGAGAGAGAGAGAGAGACAGAGTTTGAGTGGGGGAGGGTCAGAGAGAGAGGGAGAATCTGAAGCAGGCTCCAGGCTCCGAGCTGTCAGCACAGAGACCGATATGGGGCTCGAACTCACAGACTGAGATCATGACCTGAGCCGAAGTCAGACGCTGAACCGACTGAGCCACCCGGGGTGGGGGAGGCTCAAGAAGGCGTGATTTTTAATATTACAGAAGCAAATGAATCTTTAGTTTCTGCCATCTCCCCAAAGGACTTTCCTCTTTTCCTTTCCTATATTCTTCCTTTTTCATGACAGAGAATAGCCAGTGGTTTTTCTTCATCAAGAACAATTGGTTTTGAGGTCAGTATTAAACTAGCCTCATAGGGGCGCCTGGGTGGCGCAGTCGGTCAAGCGTCCGACTTCAGCCAGGTCACGATCTCGCGGTCCGTGAGTTCGAGCCCCGCGTCGGGCTCTGGGCTGATGGCTCGGAGCCTGGAGCCTGTTTCCGATTCTGTGTCTCCCTCTCTCTCTGCCCCTCCCCCGTTCATGCTCTGTCTCTCTCTGTCCCAAAAATAAATAAACATTGAAAAAAAAAATTTTAAACTAGCCTCATAAAGTAAAAGAAAGGGGCAGCCCTCTTCTCTGCAACTTTTCGTGTCCCTGAAAGAGCTCACATCATCTGGAAATTCTCCATTCCTTATCTGTTTGGGTGAGTTTACTTATAAAGTTTGTCTGGGCCTCGTATTTTCAGGGTGCAAAATTTAAAATATTGAATTCGGTTTCTATCGTGACTAGAAGCCAATTCAAGTTCTCAAGTTTTCTATTCCTTCCTAGGTCAGACTTTAGTCACCGATATGTTTCTTGGTATCTTCCCTTCAAAATTTATTGGGGGTCACCTGGGTGGCTGAGTCAGTTAAGCATCTGACTCTTGGTTTCGGCTCAGGTCATGATCTCGCAGCTTTGTGGGTTTGAGCCCCACATTGGGCTCTGCGCTGACAATGGGAGCCCGCTTGGGATTCTCTGTCTCTCCCTCTCTCTGCCCTTCCCCACTCGTGCTCTGTCTCTCTCAAAACAAACTTAAAAAAAATTTTTTTTTAATTATCGGCATGAAGTTGGTCATGGGAGTCTTTTATTTTCCTTTCAATCTCTGTTATGTTCATCCTTTTTTATTATTGCATTTTGCTTCATCACTCTCTTTTATTCTTAAAAAAATTGTGATTGTAGGTTTTATTTACCTCTTTTAAAGACCATTCTTAAAACTGGTTAACCTATCTGTGTCATTTGATAATTTCTCCTCTTACCACCTTTTTATCCTTTTCCTACTGCTTTTTGGGGGCTTATTCTGTATCTTTTTTTCTGACTTAAGTATGATGCTTAGGTGTTTGATTTTCAGTCTTTTAATTTTTATTTATTGTTTATTTTTATTATTTTTTTTAATTTTTGAGAGAGAGAGAGAGAGAGAGAGAGAGAGAGAGAGAGAGAGAGGCATGCATGTGAGGGAGAGGCAGAAAGAGCGGGAGAGAATCTTAAGCAGGCTCCACGCTCAATGCAGAGTCTGATGCAGGGTTTGATCTCACGAGACCAGACCGTGAGATCATGACCTGAACTGAAATCAAGAGTTGGATGCTTAACCAACTGAGACACCCAGGTGCCCCCCGCCTTTTTATTGTTTAATGGAATACTTTCAAAGCTAAATACTCTAGTCACAATTTAGCTACATCTCACAAATTTTGATATGTACTATTTTCATTATGACTTAGTTTTAAGTATATTCCAATTTTTATTATGAATTCCTTTTTGACACACGAGCTTTTTGAAAGTATGTTTTAAATTCCTAAATTATGGTTGCTTCTGTATCTTTTGACTACTGGTTTCTAACTCATCTGCATGATAGTCAGAAATATATATTCTATATCATATTAATTCTGTAAAAATTTATGAAGCTCACTTTATGGTCTGCCGGTAATCAATTTCATAATTGTTCTGTGTGTACTTAAAAAGAATGTGAATTCTCCATTTGTTAGAGGGAGTGCCCTTTTTAACTTAATTACGATTGTCAAATGTGTCCTCAGATCCTCTAAATCCTGGATCTTTTTATGCACCTGCTTTGCCAATGACTTGAGAGGCATGTTACCACCTCTGACTATAAAGGGGAATGTCAATTTCCCTAATATTTCTGTCAATTGCTCCTTAAGTTCCTGTCATTTAAGGCTGTACAGTAAGTAGATGTAAGTTTAGAATTTATGTCTTCTGGTGAAGTAGACATGATCATGTAATGATAATTTTTTTCTCTAGTAATGCTTTTTTGGTCTTAAAGTCCATTTTTCCACACATTAATACAGCTATGCAATCTTTTGCCCGTGGGAGCTTTTAAAATAGGTGTAGTTTTCCACATTTATTTATTTGTTTATTTATTTTTGAGAGAGAGAAGTATGCTTTGTCTCTGTGCCCCCTCTCCCTCTTTCTTTTTTAGTTTATACGGTTGAATCTATTTTTTTAATCTTCTGGTGGCCACTCAACATTTTACGAGGTGTATTTTACTTAACAGAACCTAAAGTGAAATGGTACCCTTCATTTCCTTCCAATTCATACAAGGATCTTTGAATGCCCATTTCTCACTGAGATGTCTCGTATTTCAGTTAATGTCTTACTGACAGCTTTTTGCTAACATTATTATCTTTTTACGTGGCCAGTGTTCACTTGGTTCTTTCTTTGTGCTTCATTCCTTGCTTCTCGGTCCCTCCTTTGAGATCACGTTTTCCTCTCTGGGGTACATCACTGTGAAATTGCTTGAGCTGGACTTTCTTCATGGCAGTGGAGACACAGCCTTTGCCTGAATACGTATATTGGAAGACAGTTTTGTGGCTGTTCCATTTATAGTTCGAAGTTAAGAGTTACTTTTTCCCCCCAGATTACTGAAGGTTCCGTTCTACTCTCCATGTGGTTCCATTCCTTTGCAGGTGATCTTTCGGTCTGCATTTTCTTTCACCTTCGAAATTGTGCGGTTTTGCTAGGATGGTCTCAGTATAAATCTTCTGAATTTGAGGGATGGTAGCTGTAATCGACTGTGAAACATATTAACCGGTATCTTCATGAACGTTGTCTCTCTCCCATTCTCTCTTTATGTACCTTTAAAGTGTCAGTTAGATGCACATTGGACTTTCTTGCTGGTCCTCTGTGTCTCTTTTACTGTCGTGAATTCTATCTCTTTGTCACCCTGGCTATACTCTAAGCAATTTCTTTGGCTATGTATTTCACAGCACTAATTTTCTCCTCAGCTATATCCAGTACGGTAGGAAATCCCACAATCAAATTTCTCTCTCTCTCTTTTTAAATTTCTAAAAGTTCTGTTTGGTTTTCTTAAAATTTGCCCGTTCAATTTCGACGGTGTCCTACTCCTTTGTTATACGTTCTAGTCCATTTTTCATACCTTTAAATATATATAGCTATGTAGTTATATATTTCTTTATTTGATAATTCCAACATAGACAATCTCTGACCAGTCTGATCATAAAAAAAGTTGTTTCGGCCGCCTCTTACTCACGGTGGCTCATTTTCACATATACTTGGTGTATTTCAATTCTGAAATTACAGAAATTTCAATTCTGGAAATTTCTCAGGTCTGGGGTTTAAATGCTCTTACTTCAGAGGCCATTTGGGTTACTTCTGCCAAGTGCCTGGTGCATTTATCCGAGTGGGCCACTTCAAACAAATTAAACTAAAATGTTACATTATTCTACTTTGTCCATAGAGGTAGTACGAATTCAGGCCCTAAACCCAAGTAAGAAGAGCTTCCTCCTTCCTTTGCTTCCTTTTTTCTTTCCTTCCTACTCCTCCCCCATTTCTTCCTTTTCTTCCCCACGCGAGTTAAGGTCAATATAGCATTTTTCTTTACTAAATTCCTCTGCAGGGCGTTCTTTTTTGCTGGTGTCCTAAAGGTACTTACTTTGGGGTATTGGCATTCTCCCAAAGGGCCTCTCATCACACCTACCACTCTGCCTGCTCATTGGGTTTTGTCCTCTATTGACCGCACATGGGCCTTTTTCTTCTCCAGTCTGAGGCCCCGGGGATGTGCAGAGTAAACACTGGTCTTCACCCGCTTATGTCTCTGGATTCCTGCTGTATTATTATTTCTGGACGCTAAGGAATTGCCTTATTTTGCTACCAGCTCCACCATGCGTTAACTAGAACTTTCTTTTAAATTCTTTTTCCCAGCAAGTTGAGGCGTGTGCTAGAGTGGAAAAAATTTCTCTAAACATCCAGCCCTCCACATAGCCGGAAAGAGAGTCCTTCTTGCTTTTAAACAGACCTTAACCTGCTGTAGATACCACACATCTGGATTCTAGGGTATCTGCTAAGGAAGCCATTGAAGTATTTGCTCCGTTTTCTGGGTGACAAACCAAAATGTGAGAGATAAAACCAGGGCATGTTAGGGGCGCCGCCTGCGGGGCTCAGTTGGTTAAAAGTGTCTGAGGCTTGATTTTAGCTCGGGTCATGATCTGGTGGTTTCTGAAATGGAGCCCCGTGTAAGGGCTCTGCACTGACAGAGAAGAGCTGCTTGTGATTCTCTCTGCCCCTCCCCCGCGCACCCTCTCTCTCTGCCTCTCAAAATAAATAAATAGACATTAAAAAATTATCAAAAAGCCAAAACAAACAAAAACCCCAGCACATGTTAAAGGCAAGGATAAATCTTCCAAATCCAAGCTTGCTTTTTTTCCTTTCCAGGCAAAATTTCGTTGCTTTAGTGAACAGTAAGGTACCATGGGGCTTTGCGACATCCTCCAGTGGATGTGACTAACCCAGTTTTTTTTTAACGAATATTTCTAGGAATTTGTCTTAATTATGTTCTATTCCCTCTGCTTCTCTTCCAAGAAAGTTATAACCACATGGAGTCATACCGAAATGCAGTTATGGAAGGCACCGGGTAACATCATTACTTGGTGTTATTTGAGCTGAAACGGGCTTCTCTATTTCTGGTGCATCCACAAGCAGGGTTGTAAACAACAACCAGAAACAGCCAGACCTTCCCAAAGTCTTCCGTGAGAGAGAACACAGACTTCTTACGCTTCGTGAGGAAGAGAGGGGTAGGAAGAGTACCCTCTTCCAAGGTGCCTTTGGAAATCTCCCTCAAGGATTTTGACATGACTCTTGGCTGGCAGAAACAGTATCTGTATGCCCCGTGTATTTTTTAGAACGCAAATGAAACATGTCGCACAGAACAGCTTGGGACCGGAAGCCACGCACTGCTTCTGAAAAGCCAGCACCCTCCTGGCCATGGCCATGGGGAGGCCGGTGGCCGCCTGGATACACAAGCAGAGTGTTTTCTCTGTGTTGTTTCCCAAATTGCATGGACAGGGGATTACATCCAATCAAAGGAAAATGTTTTGAGGCAAACTGCTACATAATTAATCCCTCTAGCTTCCAAGGGCACATTGTAAAGAAAGCTCCTGCTGATCAAAGGAATAGTTAATAGATCTCCAAAGCTTTTTAGAGGTTTATTGCTTGCTAAATTCTTCCAACAGATTTCTTTGAATAAGGCTCTGAAAATGCCTCTTAACAGAAAAGAAATGGCAACTGTTCAACTGTGTCTTTCAGTGTATTACTTTGTGCCTCCGTTTCCTTATCTATACAGTGTGCATGTGTGTGTGTGTGTGTGTGTGTGTGTGTGTGTGTTGGAGGGGAGAGAGTTGGGCTAAATGACTTCTTATCCTGCTTCTTGAACTTTAATAAGATTCGTGTGCAAATTCTGATTCTGCAGCTCTGGGAATGGCCTGAGGTGCTGCGTTTCTAACGGCCTCTCAAGTGATGCCCAGGCTGCTGGCCCATGGGCCACACTGGAGAGCAGTGAGGCTCTAGGCTGCCCCTCTGACACTTGATGACCTCATGGTGGATTGATTAAAAGCAACATGCTTCATTCGGATGATTCCTAAATATAGCTCCTCGCGTTATAAAAACCTACTGAAGAGCACTTTTTGAGGAATCCCCGGGGCAAATAGAGACCTTAACTACTGAGGAATGGGTGAGCAAGAGGGCCAGAAACGCTGGCCAGGGTGCCTGAGGCAGGGAGGTAAGGGGTGGGTACATGCTGGGAACGACTGTGGAAAGGAGAAAACAGGATGTGCTGACAGACTGGCTATGAGACTGGCCAAGAGGGCAGAGTCAAGTCTGAAGCCAGAAGTTTCGACTTGGTCAACTAGCAGAGTGGAGCTCCTATTTACTGAGCAGAGACAACTGAGAGCCAGGTGGCGTGGCTGGGGCGGGCGAGGTGACCAAGGGTCCGGTTTGGGCGTGTTAACGTTACGATGTCGACTTCACGTTCAAGATGGCCAACTCCAGCGGGCGATACGCACCTGGAGGCAGCAAGGAGCCTGAAATTTCAAGAGTCGTCGATGTGTGGAATAGTTATTTACCCTGGTTCTTTCATTTAACGGCCACAGCACCTCATGGATTCGGTATTATCATTATCTTCGTTTCGGAAAGGAGGAGATGGGGGCGGAGAGATTAGGGCACGGCTTGGAGGCCACAGGACCGCTGAGTGAAGTCCAGCGGTCAGCCTCCAGAGCGAGGAGGGGCCGAGGACCGAATACGTCCGGTGCAGTTAGTGACGAGCAGACCATCGGCAATTTGGCCATTTGGTGTCAGTGAGCGATGCGGGCGGAAGTGAGGCTCAGAGGACAGAGCAGCTGATCAGACTAGGAGTCTTAAAATGAAGGTCTAGGTTAATACCAGCGTCTGGTGGGTCTGTGCTCAGCTGCTGAAGACGTCCGGGGCTGCTGACCAAATTCAGCGGCTGTATCCGCACTGCTGGACAGACTCCTGCGGCATCACTGCCCGGCCGTGACATTCCCCTGGCGGCCGGCACCGTCTGATCTGTCTCTCCGATGGTGCTACCAAGCGCTCAGTGAACGTCCGCATTGATCCGAAAGTGCCGCTCTCCCCATATGATGCCAGCGCATCCTTGCCCTAGCAGTGGGCTTTAGCAGATGTGAGCGGGCTTGGTAAGCGGGGGGGGGGGGGGGGCCCCGGTGAACACTGATGCGTATTTAAGAAGGAGTCGCGGAGGATTCTCCCGAGGGAATCACAGAAACACCGTCCTAACTAGAGGAGAGACACAGATGAACTCCTGGAGCTAAGGAAGCAGAAGCGATAGCTCGTAAGACAGCTGCTGATAAAGCAGCTACGGAGGACTGACCGCAGACCTTCTGCTCCCGATCTGGCAAAGGCAGAGGCAACTAGTCAAGTGGAAGATCTACCCAAGACGGCACGTCCCACTGCTTTCCGTGCAGGGATGAGAGCTGGCAGGGGTAACTTCCGCCCCGGAGGACGCATTCCGCCCAGGTTAACAACGCAAATCGGAACCCACCACTTTGCTAGGTCACGAGCCACCCCGAGGACAGCTTTGGGACTCAAGTACTTTTGCGGGGCATGGTAAACACTTCATAAATACCTTTTGCGTAAGTGAGTGGAGATTAAGAGAGGCTCGGCATCAGAGAGGCTCGGCAAGATGCATCCATAAGGGGCTGGTTGTTTCTTTAAACTCTGGCTTAATGTTCTTTCTTAACGTTAGCAAGCGACATACGTAGTTAGCATTCCATGTATATTTTAGAAATTATCGTAACAAAGGCCTAAGCTATTAGAAAATTAAGTACTATTAATACGGAACGTTGGGCTATGGCTAGATCATACCGAGAAGTTTTTGAGTGTTCGTTATGTCTGCTGGGGAGAAGCCACATGGGAGGTCCATACTCTCCCGGTACCACCACCCCCTCGGTATGAGGTACTTCAGCTGTGTCGGGGAGTAGCTTCTTCCAGAATAGGTTGCTCATCTAATGTAGGTCAGTGGGGGAAATGATGCATTAACAAAAAGGTCCAGAAGTGACTCCTGGACCCCAATGTAGCTAAGTCCGCACTTAGTCCCGGATGAGAACCCAGGAGACAGAACTCAAGGGAACGTCGCAGTCAAGTCAAGGAAGTCCATCAGTACTTATGCCCAGTTTGCCTCCAGAATATTGAACACCGGCTAAGACCGAATTCCAGAGCGAGCAGAGAAGGAAGACACCTGGCAGTCAACACTCCCTGCCCGCAGACCTCGATGCACAGTGTGATTCACTTTCGTGCTGGGGCAACGCCCGCCCCCCCCCCCCCCCCCCCCCCCCCCACTCACCGCTGTTGCTGCGTTTTCGTGAGTCATACCCGCCTCCTGGCCCGTCAGCTTCTTCAGGAACCTCCACGAGATCTGAAGTCTTAGAGAAAAGAGGGAAGAGCTGGAATGAACAAAATCATTTCAGTGGGCCAACTGGGCAGAGATTTTGACGTCAGTAGAAGAACTAAGGAAGAATTTGCCTGATTCTCAATGATTGAGAACCCGATCATTGCTGTCCGGTCTATTTGGCTAAATTTAGAAAGGGTGTGTGTTCCCTCGTGGGCACCATGGCTCCCTGCAGGTGTGTTTGCAGGGCTCAGGGGGTGGGCACATGACAGGTGCTCAGTGAGCATTGGATGAATGTCTAGATGCACAGGTCATAGTCAGCCTTCTTCCCAGGAAGAGACAACAGAGAGAACTCAGAAGTCCTGCCCGTATCCTGTCGTGTCAAATTCTCACTAAAACTAGAGCTCTTTTGTAGGTGAGTTCTAAATATAGGCAGTCCCCAAGATGGTTTGACTTTACGATGGGGCGAAAGCAAGACACATTCGGTAGAAACTGTACATCGAATTTTGAATTTGGATCTTTCCCCGGGCTGGAGTTATGTGGGATGATCCTTTCTGGTGACGCGGAACAGTGACCACAGCTCTAGGACAGTCACCCGATCACGAGGGTGGACAACAGGTACGCTGACAACCCTTCTGTGTCCACATGGCCATTCTGTTCGTCACTTTCAGTACGGTAGCCAATCGATTACATGAGAGAGTCACCAGTTCATTATCAAATAGGCTTTTTTGCTAGATGAGTGTGCCCAACTGTAGGGGAATGGAAGTGTTTTGAGCACGTTAAAGTTGGGCCAGGCTAAGTAAGCCATGACGTTCCGGAGCTTAGGTGTAGTGGGTGCATTTTTGACGTGACATTTTCAACTTATGATGAGTTTATCAGTATGTAACCCCACTGTACGTTGAGGAAGATTTGTATTAATTATAGAGAACAAGATGGAGTATTGAGGGATGCATTACCTAGGTATGAGTTAAATGCTATTGCCCTTGCTGCAAAATTGTTTATGTAATACTCTTCTTTTTTTTTTTTTCTTTTAATACGAGAAGCTATAGTCATTATAGCTTATAGTTGGTCAACCTAACCTGCTTAGGTTACAGAAATAACAACAACATCTCCTCTAAGTGGCTAATGGTTACTGATCATTTACCACTTGCTGTTTTATGTTCTATATGTATATTATCCATTTATTCTTCACAGTAATCCTATGCTAGACCTACCTTTCAGGTAGGGATGTGGAGCCCAGGGAGAAATCAGTAACTCTTCTCCAGGTCCCACAGCTAGTAAGTGCTGGAGCTGGGGTTTGAACCTCCCGTGTTGTCTCCAGAGCTCATGCACTGTGCTTTATCCAGCGATGTGGGGCAGCGGCTCACATGGGCTGGTGACAGCCTTCATGGCCATCCCCTTGGGGGCCTGAAATAGGCCTGGGTGGGAGTATTTACACCACCGAAATTGGCCAATGATACAGATCAGAGACCAGCCCCAGCTGCCAGTTAAACACTTAGGAGCGTACCCCTGATTGCCGATGCCCCAGCTTTCATCTGCCTGGCTCCCTCCTCTTTGAAAGGGGAATTCAGGCGGCCTCAGAGGAGAGTCACATTTTTAAAACAATTTGTTTGTATCTTGACAGAGAGGAACAAGTTTGCCTTCCCAGCCCATCCAGGGGGCTAGAGCACATTAGCATCACCTTCTAGAGACTCATTTTTCTCACAATTTAGCTTTAGGCTTTTCCCCAGCCATTCTTACTTTCATGACACATCAGAAAAGAAGAAAAAAACACAGATGTCATGGGGTCTCTAAGTCACGCATCCCCTGCTCCTTTGAGGCTATTTCTGACCAAAAGTTGCTCTTATTATGCTAATTTAATCTGATGAAACTGAAGAGTGTTCGCACACTAGCCAACCAACTCCCAGAAACTTTTCGAATCTGGTTTCTGCTGGCCTTCCCAAGCCATCAAGCCTTTTATACCCTAGGACATTTGAAAGCACATTAAAGGAAACATAATGATTTCGAAACAGCCAGGCAGCGACTTGCCTACAAAGTAAAGCCGGTGCTTCGACAGCTCTGGAAGAAAATAAACGCGTGGGACAGAGCTTTGCTATGTGGGAATATGTTAGCTCTAGGACATAACGAACTGCAAGGGAGGCAAGCAACTGAAGTTCATTACCACGTGACCCTGCAGGAAGGAAGCAACGTCATTTTAAGGTACCGATCAATTGTTTCTGTTTTCTTCATTGAGGCAAGGTGGACTCTGGGGAAAGAGTGGAGTGACAGATACTTAAGGACAATTTGATCTGTCTTTGTCTCCCCGCAGCTCTGAGAACGACGCCTTCAGAGAGCACAGTTCCGAGAAAATTTCCCGACACAGCCGGTGGCAGGAAGTTGAAATGGGCTGTGATGAATGGATACCTTACTGACATGCAGAAAACCATGGCTTTTGCCCTCGAAACCAGGCTGTAGGGTCCAGACATGGCTAGAAACAAAACCACTTTAGACAGAAAAGCAAACCGGACATCCCTAAGTTGTCTCCCTGATGGTCTTGCCATTGCTACCATGACTAAAAAATACGGAGGCGGACACGTTATGTTCATTGCCTACGGTGGAGTGTTTCTGAGGGGGTCTCCTCATCATGCGTTCAGCACAGTTCAGAACGGCAGGGGCCAGGGACAGCCGTGTGCTGCTGGTGCGGCCACCTCGGGGCCACCTCTGGGGAGCCCCCCGTCTGCTCCTGCCTCCCTGGGCTGGTCTTCCATTTGCCTTTCCTCTAGTGCGAGTATCAGCCAAGCATGGGAGATACACGTGCTGCACGTGGACTGAGGATACGCTGGCTGTCACCAGAGACTTGAGAAAGGCCCATGCGAGCAAGCAGGTAAAGTGGACGGGGCACTTTGTAGTTTTCTTTTGGACAGAAGTCTTGACTCGGAAGGGGTGAATGCGGCCTTGGGGGAAGCACCTTAGTGGCAGCGATGGCCCTTCTCTCTCTCCTAACAGAGAAGATGCCACATGGTGTGTGGGGTTAAGGACACGATCTGTACCTGGATCAGTGGTTCTCAAACTTGGGTGGGCATCAGAATCACCCGGAGGGCTAATGAAGCACACAGAGCCCCCAGGCTTGTTGCAGCAGGACAGGGCCCTGCTCTTTATATTTTTACAAAGCTCTTCAGTGGACCCAGATACCCCCCTCCCCCCAAAGTTTGAGAATCGGTGGTATAAAACAATAGAAATTAGAGGCCAATCGAGAGGCCTTGTGTTCGGGCAGCTTAGTCTAGTTGAAGGAGAGAGAAAAATGAAACACGAAAGTGCAAAATACCAAGCAATCTGCAAATCACTGTGATACATGAACTGGTTGCTCTGGGCGCCCAGGGAAAGGGCACCTGACCCAGACCTGGAAGAGAGATGTTGTCTACACAGAGGTAGAAACAAGATGTGGGCAAGGCCCAGCAACACTCAGGCGATGTGAATGGGAATAAAGGATAAGGACATCCAAAAATGCTCTCCCCCGTGAAAAACACAAGAACACAGGCAAAAAGCGTCCAAATCAACTTTTTCAAAACTCCAGAAAGCAACCAGTTCTCTGGGAAGAACGTGGCTACCTAGAGAGCTGCAAAGTGTGCTCAGTGCTGGGAACATGAGTAACGAGAGGCTGCGTGTATCTCTAAGGGTTCTGAGGTCAGCCTTGAAGAATCCCTTGTTAATTCTTCAAGCATTTCCTGAGTGCCCCCTAGGTGCCAGCCCTCCGTATAATGAGATGACTAGGGAATGGAGGTGCCAGCCCCCCGTATAATGAGATGACTAGGGAACAGAGAGCCCTGATGTCTAGTCGCTGGGTCTGTAATTTTGGAAAGAGAGGCAAAAGCAGACAATTATGCTTCAATTATCTCTATCCTATAAGAAAGGAAGTTTTTGAAGATCCAGGCGGGGAGCAATTCATCGTGCTTCGGGGAGTCTGAGAACTCTTCATGGTTTGTGTAAAAACTATGTGTGAAAACTAAGACCAACAAGTTGGTCTTAAAGAACTTCAACTAGGGGAACAGCAAGTCCTAAGATACGGAGATGTCAAAGAGTTTGGTGCGTTCAAGGGAAGGTGGGTCTTTAGGGCAGTGACAGGCCTCATATGCCATGCTAGAGTCTGGGCATAAGCAAATCAACAGTGTTTCAACTAGGAACCCTGCACAAAGAATTTCTTCAAAAGAAGACAAATCTGGAGGTACTGATACGAGTAGACTCGAAAGGAAGAGGGGAACACAGCTATTTCTTGGAAATAATCTGGGTGAGAGATGGTGGGATTCAAACCTCCAGCACTGGGGACAGAGACAAAAGGCACTTTTGATACACATTTCTGAGTTCTGAGTGACAGGACCCAATCACTGATGGGACATCAGTTTAGCTTGGACATGCTGATTTAGAGATTTCTGTAGAACCAGTCTGGTACTTGGACAGGAGGTTAGGACTATAAGTATCTAGAGTCATCAGCTTTAGACATGGTGCTTGGACCAGTGGAATGTGAACGAGATAACCAGGAAGAGCATGGGACACAGAATGGCCAAGCCAAAGCAGAGCCCTCCGAACAGCCCTGGCTTAAGGAGTGATTGGAGGAACATCAGAGGAGACGGGCTGAGCGGGAGAGTAGGGTGGAACCCTGGGGGGGGGGGTGTCTAGCCTCTTACAGAGCCCAGTAATCGGCCCCATTCAGGGATGGCCTGGGAACTGCCCTTCTCGGACAACACACCTGCCTTTCTAATGGATTACACCCTTGTTTCACTTCATAATAACAACTCAAATTCAAGGGCTAGATGCTTAATGAAAATACATAGCGGCAACTGCCACGTATTGGGTGCGAGGCCCTATGCTAGAAGCTCTACTTATACTCTTACTATTAACCAACCCATGTAGCAGCCGTAACCAATGTGTATGTAAGATAAATCCCATCCACATGTACTCTGTATGTTTTCATCACGTTGAGCAGCACTTTTACCCTTCTTTTAGGAAATGAGTTAACACTGCCACAGGGACTGCCGATTTGACGTACAGCCTCCCGAGGGAGATCATGAGGGTCAAGGACCTTAAAATGTCACAACTCACACCTGCGCTGCTTGACCGCAACATCTGCCGAAACATACTCCATCTTTACTCCGAAATCCCGCAGCGCTCATGTGACTTAGTTGGTATCATACCCTTCACACGTATGTTCTTATTCTTAAGAAAAACGGTACAAGACCTGGAAGAGTGTATTTCTTAAAAAATGCTAAAGAATGCCACCCGCTTTCTTCTCTATTGCATTGGTCTCCTGTGACAAGTTGTGAATTCTGAGGGTAACAAGCCACATCCTCCATTTCTTGGTGTCCTCTACGGTGCTCGTGAACTGGGGGCACCTCGTTCACGTCTGCCGAGTAAGACGGAGAGCGGATGGACGTCAGTTTTGTGTTCAGCCGGGACACAGAGTCGAACGAGTTTTGGTTCTTCCCTCTTAGCAATCAGCGGGATGCATGAAGAACAGGGCTTTCAGGGAGTTTAAAGGTGGCATCTAGGGTAACCACGTGGCACCAGAGGACCTGCAATCCTACCTACTCGGCCACCCGGCCTCCATATCTACCCACAGACCACAATCTCGGTTATCCTGCGGATTAACCTGCACCCACTGAGGGAGCTGCTTCAACTCAGCCCCTGAGGACCCCTCTCAGGGGTAAGCCCCGCCCTTCTCCCACGATCCACGGGACCCAGCCGGGCAGACCACCTGGCCGCTCATCTGTGCCCGGAAGCCTCAGTCTGATAGGGGATGCGGCGGTAGCCGGGTGCGAGCTATCCTACCCGGAACATGCACTGGCAGGCCCTTGCCTCTGCCGGAGGGATGGTGGCCCTCAGCGTGGTCTGCAGAGCTGTACGGCATCTTGGGGCATTTACAGAAATTCTGGTTGGGGTAGCCAGCCATAGGATGATGACAGCATGCAGCGGGGATGCATGGGAACAGTTATTTTAGAGCAAGTAAAATGCAGAAGCGGTGTTTGGGAGGGTGAGTGTCCCATGGAACCAGGCCCCCACTAATGATACAGCTCAGGCGCCTCTGGGGAGGGGGCAGCTCTCGTGTGAAGCCCAGGGAAGTAACTCATCATACGGAGAAACGACTGAGAAAGAGCTGTAGTTTTGAACTGGGATGTAGCTGGAAGGAGAACTGGACACAACTGGGACTCTCCTGCTCCCGCTACTCGTTGGGTGAAACCTTTCTGTGTGTTGACCGACATGTTGTTATCTATTATCGGTGGAAGGGGAAGGTGGGGGGAGTGCATGGACAGTCAAGGAGCAGAGGCCAAGAGTATGGTCTTTGAGGATGAGAGTAAAATGATCCCTGGGTGCTGGCCACAGAAAGGCAAGTGGCCCAAGGCATCTGGGACTTCCCTTCGGAGGCTGCCTGACTCCCAACAGACCCGCCCTCCTGACGCATTTAGGGGGAAACCCATCGCTGCTGCGGTGCCCGAGGCCCTCCCTCCCAGAGCTCTGCAAGTGGACCGAGGGAAGAAGGGGACAATTACAGAGGTTCTGTGAGGCGAGTCAGAGCCACTGCCCGAGCTGCCCTTCTTTGTTCTCTGGGCCAGGGAGGTGCCGAAGCGGAGGGTCTCGTAGACAGGGTCCACCTTATTGCCACAGGCTGCAATGGAAGAGAAAGGTCGTCTGAGTGACAGGTTTCCTCAACTTCCCATCAGGGATGCAGCCAAGCCTTTATCACATCTCCTGGGTCAACAGCCCTTGAGAAGAAGCCTTTGTGGGGAAGACCCACTAATCCCTGGGAAAATGGAGCTCTGTGTGGTCGGGCTTTCCTGGCAGATTTCCCACCCCTGTAATAGGTGCTCATTGGCCAGGTCCTTCCCCTGCACCCATCACTTACAACCAGAGCTCTCTGCTCCCAGACACTTCCTGATTCATTGGTTTTCCTCATTTGTTATCTGTCCCCAGGACTCCAACTTCAAAGTTTTTCCCAGGGACCAGCTTTATTTCCTCCAGGGTGAGGTTTTGCTCGCCAAGGTGTGAAGCCTTGAGCGAGACACAAAGTCTGCAGTAGGAGGCAAGTGTTGAAAGAATTGGGCATCACCAGGCCTCGTGAATTTCTCTTTAAAAGCTTTCTGACTTGTCCATTTCTAGTTTAAAACTCGCCCCCCATCCAAAGGCAAAAATAGACGTAGGGATTCTCAGAGAGAGAGAGAGAGAGAGAGAGAGAGATGGAAGTAAACTGAAAGATATTGTTAAAGAATAAATTCAAGCCAGAAATATCTATACATATAAGACATCTTTTTGGTCCTCATTAAAGAATAAGTGATATTCACAGAGTTCCTTCCAAACATTGGTCTATCATTTACAATTATTTTTTTTACAACAATTATGAAAAGCAGCCTTTGCTGTTCTCCCTTTACAGGGTCTGACAGGTTGGGTAAAGGGTCCGGACACACAGCTAGTGGGTCAGCGGGGAAGCTGGGCTTCGAGTCGGCTCTGTGAGATGCTACACTCCATGCTACTCCATCCCAAAGGAATGGCTATTCCCAAAGGAACAGCATCTCAGCAGCCTTTGGGACTTGGGTGTTTTTCAAGCTTCACCAGGGAAAGGAGAATTTGCTCCACCTAATGTATCCCCTCCAGCAAAGCCAACAGTCGTAACCCAATCAGCCAGCAGACAGACGCACAAACACACCCCACTGGGCCTGCGGTCCTGGGAGAACAGCAGCTGTGAATGTGGACCATTCTGCTCAAAACCCAGCTCGGCCCATCAGCGTCCCAACTCACCGATGGGCATAACTTCTTTAATGCATCCAAACTGTTCGTGAATGAGCAAAGGGGAGCTGTAGTAACGCCGAAACCCTTTTGGCTGGAGAGAGAATGAGAAAGAGAAGGGCTTAATGTCACTGATGAGATGGAGAGAACCACACAAGAGCTCTGAAGATAATACCAGCTGGTTTCGCCAGGGGCACCCCTCTGTCGCCCTTTAAGATGCTGGCTTGTCCTACAAGTTATCCCCGGGGGGCGGGAGCTACAGGTGGCAGTAAGCAAGCTACAATTGCACCTAGAAAGCAAGCCCCGGCCCTGTCCTTCCCTTTCTTGCCTCTCCTCCTTCTCAGACCATAGCAGCCTCCCTTGTGCCCAGACTCCTCTCCCATCATCTCATCTCCCAGGATCCAAATGGACTGGCATGCATTATTTCAATGTGACTTACTATTGAGGTTTATTAAAATCATAAAAGGCCTGGAAAAGTGGAAGCCGACCCGAGAGGGAGGCCGTAAGGCCCTTGTGTATATGACAAGCTCCACCCAGAGCCATCTGCCTTGTGTTCTAGACTCTGTTATGTTTTTCTGACCCCTCATTCATGGTCTTTGCTTTGGCTTGCGGGCATCTCCATTGGCCGAGGAGGAGGACGGGATCAGGTGAGGCAGGGGTTTTAGAAAAGAGGATACTGCCAACCAGAGTAAGGAGATGAACTCACTAAGAACCTGACTAATTATATCCCAGTGTTGGAAGGGAATTTTGTGGCCCAGACCCTACTACAAGTCTAGAATCCTCTCCGATGTTCCTGGAAGGTGGTATCTTCCTTTTTTTGAATACTGCCCGTGATGGGGAGGGGGGGGGGTTGGTGGGAGGAGTGCTCAGTAACCCTGAAGGCAGGCCTTTGGTGACACTGTCTCTGGTTGGTAAGACTTGGCATCTACTGATCCTCAGTCTTTTCCCTGGAGCCACAGAGCAGGATAGAATTCCTCAGGTCTTAAATTTTTTTGAAGATCACTGTCATAGCCTAAGTATCTACCTCTAGGGTAGACATTCTCGTCCCTTCGACAGCTCTTTGGCCATCCTAGTTTCAATACCCTCAAAAGAGGTTCCTTTTAATCAACATGGGGCGGCAGTACCGAGCCCACACTCCCAAGACGGTAGACCAGCCCAGAATGGGCCAGGGCCATCTGACCTTCCTGGCTTTGGCCGCCAAGATCTGTCAAAGTGGTGTGTCAATTTTTATTACTCTCCCCATTTTTGAACGCGGTGGTTAATCTCTCCCCTTCTTGACATCCCCTGTGCTGTCAGCCAATGGAGCACTGAGGTGACGAGCCACCCTAGGTTTTCTGGGCTGACGGGGTTCCCGGGATGCCCAACTTTCATCTTTAAAACACGGACGGTCCCAGGACGTGGGACTTCTGGTGCTGACGTTGAAAAAGTTCCAACCCCGGACAAGTTGGCCACTCTGTTAAAGACCCTGAGCCCTTTCACATGGGGAGCGTCTGTCTCTTAGGTTGATAAAGCTCCTCTTCTGGTTGATCATTATGCCAATAAGGAAACCCGGTTGGCAGCCCTGGGGTTCTGGGGCTGCCTTCCTAGTGTCCGGCTACCAGGGTGCCGCGGGGAGGGACCTCGGGACGTGCGGGGGGTTCTGGGCTCACTCCTGGCACCAGCCCTTACCAGCTTGCCCATGCACCGCTGGGGTGCTAGGCCATCCATGCACTTGTGGTGGAGGCTCATCTTACAGGCCTTGCAGCGCAGCCCATGCTTAGCGTTTGCTCCTGTCAGACACGCGCGAGCTTCGGTTAGGATGCGACCCCCCTTTACCTGGCCGACTCGCATCAAGTTTGGTTGCTCCCCAAACCCAGGTACCTCTTCTCGTCCGTCACTGTCGCATGATGTCTTGGAATGGACAAGATACTGTGGCCCATTCTTTTCCCTTCTCCCACCTCTTCTACTAAAGTACCAGCTCTGCTTTCTTCCTACTCCCTTCCTCCCCATCGCTCCAGAAAATCTCAGCCTCCTCCATTGTTCACGCAGCTCAGGCTGGTAAGTACTGGTCTCTCTACCCTTCCTACAGGCCGCCCGTCTCTGTTCTTCTGTACGTCTTGCCAAGCAGTGGAAGTGCTGGAAATTTTGCCCATTTTTACCCGAGTTCCTCTCACAGAGTCTGAGCTATCAGATTCTCAGAAAAATGGCCAACAAAGGGAGAACAGCATGGTCTATGTGCGAGGGGGGCTGACGGTACTTAGCGTGGGGACAGGGGACTGGATCCGACACCAGCCCTTGTCTGGCAAAAGAGGAAGAGGAGGTGGGCAGCCGTGAGAGCACTGCTACAGGAGTCACACAGCCTCCTGGGACAGGAGGCACCAGGGGACAGGGCGTCATGATGGGGTGGGAAGAAAGGAGGAGAGGAGGAGAGAGGAGAGAGGCACCCTGGGGACCGCGCCGTTGCAGTGAGGCTCAAGGCAGCAGGGCTGGGGGGTAGACAAGATGGCTGGTGCGGGGGCCTCAGGGAGCTGGGAGGGGTGTCGGCCACCTGTAGTCTGTGTGTTACAGAGCAGTTACAGGGAGACTAGGTGAAGATATCAGTGCGGGACGTTTGTCTGTCTCCACTTGGTCCAAGACAAGAGGTGCGAAACAGAGTGAGCTGGTCGGCTCCTAACGGGCCTCAAAAATGGGCTGCCAAAATGGAGTGTAGAGCTCTTGGATAACCGAGCACATGAAGCACATTAGAAAAGGTCGAGGGAGGCGCCTGGGTGGCTCAGTCGGTTAAGCGTCCGACTTCGGCTCGGGTCATGATCTCGCAGTCTGTGGGTTCGAGCCCCGCGTCGGGCTCTGTGCGGACAGCTCGGAGCCTGGAGCCTGCTTCGGATTCTGTGTCTCCTTCTCTCTCTCTCTCTCCGCCCTTCACTCCCCCTCCTCCCCCTCCCCCCCCGCTCATGCTCTCTCTCTCTCTCAAAAATAAAATAAACATTAAAAAAGTTTTTAAGAAAGAAAAGGGAGAAAGGTGGGGGGCCGGAGAGGGTGCCCTTGCGGGGCCACTGAGGCACTGTTACTTTTATCGTGCCCCTTCCACAAAATGAGAAGGATAGGGCCTTCTTCTCTACCGAGTCTTACTTAGAGTGGCATTAAGGAGATGATTTTAAAAGCTTGGCTTCTGTCTCCTGGGGTGGGACCCACAGCTGCGGCTGTGAACAAGGAATGTTCACACGAAGAATGTTGTTCAAGAAGACCACTGGGGAGGCCATGGGACTCCCTACATCTCACAGGCATTATTAATACGTACATATACCCTGAGACGCGAGGCCTCAAGTATCCCACGGCACCCGCAGCTGACTCCCGAAGCGAAACGAGACCACCCCAAGATCATGCGGGAAACACAACCCTCTTCTCTGCCGTTGCCTCTGTCTGTTGTCCGGACAAATTCCTAACTGAACTAGTTTATCTGTTTTTGTCTTCCTCCCGTGCACACACAGGGACCAGAACAATCGTTTACAAACGCACTTGAATCACCTCCGTCTCTTGTGTAAACATCTTTCAGTAGGTTCTTCCCGTCTTTCTGACATTATACAAAATGCTCAGTAAGGCGGGCAGGCTTTGGATGATGTGGTGGGAGCCCGTATCTGCCTTGATCTCAGGCCCATGCCCTTGCTCGCTATGCTCTAGCCACATGGCCTTCTGCAAATCCCCTGGATATGCACAAGCTCTTTAATTCCTCAGGGTCTTTCACACACGCTGCCCTACATACCTAGAACACTGTCTCTATTACTCTCCACTTGGCTAGCCGGTGAAGAGACCTTTGGGTCTCTTGCCATTTCTTCAACGGAGCTTTCTTGGCAACGTTCCCCCTTTTCTGTCTAAATGACCTTTTTTTTTTTTTTTTTTTTTTCTTTCTTACAGCACTCTGTTGTTATTTTTTCCCCAGGCTTTATCACAATTATTTATTCAAGAGTTTGTTTATGTATGCCTTTCCTCCTGGGCTGTGAACCCAATGAGGCTCAGGGCTGTGTCTGCTCATTTGCTACTGTGTACCCAGCTCTGACTACGACATCCAATAAATATGTGTTAAATACATTAATGAACGAATTCTCTCACGGTCGCACACGTACCGAAA
Source organism: Lynx canadensis (assembly GCF_007474595.2). Classification (NCBI taxonomy): domain Eukaryota; kingdom Metazoa; phylum Chordata; class Mammalia; order Carnivora; family Felidae; genus Lynx; species Lynx canadensis. The sequence goes on along the minus strand of NC_044311.2, from coordinate 4,726,595 downwards.
CAGGGGTGATTGCTTTAGATAATGAAGTGGAGTTGATTCATTGATGGTGTAGAAACAGCATTCAAGGGCCGGGAGAGGACTTGAAGATCATCTGTATGTACGATTTCGTTTCACAGATGAGAAGCCTGAGGGTCCATGTCAGAGGATGTATTGCCTAGTTTCACCTTTCCACTACTTGACCCCAAGTTTCCTCGCTTTAGCGGGGTTAAGGTACACGAAGATATGAATGGGGCTAATTAGATGATAAAGAAAAAAGGAAGTACAAGAACACGATATTCAGCTGGGAAAAGCAATGGGCAAACTCTTGTCTGACAAAGACCCTACAAGCCCTTCAGGAGGTACTACCTGAAAACTCCCTTTGAGCACATATCCTTGAACACAAAGCGCATCCGCTCTTACAACCACAGAACGTCAGAGTGACATGCAAACAAACCAGAAATTACTGGGGATGTGTGCTTAGTCATAAATACTAGCTGGAAAGCCACTGTTCCTTTTTTGAGAGTAACCACTTAGCCAAAAGACTACAACGTCTTCAGCATATTGGACTTTTGAAAGCAACTCCTTGTATTTTGTTTTCAAATTAGAGAACGCTATTTGTGCCCTGGGAGAGAATGTAAGTAAAAGCTTCGAAGAGGAGTTATTTCATTGTGTGCTGAACTCTGAAGTAGCACCATTATATAGCAAAGTTTATTTTCCTTCAGACCTGCATCCCATAATTTCAGTTTTCCTTGTCTGTTCTAATACACTCCGCTATCTGAATGAGTCAGATCACCAGCAATTATTTGATTTGAGGTGTTCCTATTTCTCCTGTGCAATAACAGGAGTGACTGAAGAGGAAAGCCTGTATTTTGTGGCTCAGAGAATAGTTCAAAGGAATAATTCACATCACTCAGTGGTGTCTGTTTACCGTAGCAAGATACGGGGAAGCTCTGGTCTGACTCATTATTAGTGACCTTCATCACAAAGGCATCACTTAATGGCACCCTGATGCCTCAGTAAGAGTGGGAGAAATACGATTTTAAATTAGAATCTGTCACATGCTGGCTCCTTAAAGTTGAGAAAGCTACTAACATTCCTGGAGCCTCAGCTGTGTCCTTATCATATGAGAATACTACTAAGTACTCCTAGGGTTGCTAATGGTAATAGTGTCAAAAGATATGCAAAGAGGATTGCATGGGTTTAAATACTTGGAAACATAAAGATGTCACTGGACGTTAAATAAACATGGTGGACTGGCCACATGAGATTCCCATTTATTCATACCAGGAATAAAAAGTGATGTAAGTCCCCAAATCACAAGGTTACTGGGAGAAGTGCCCAGAGCAGAAGAGAATTCAACATGTATTTAGAGGATCAACTGGAAAAATGGCAAGGAATTTAGCAGAAAAGAGAAGGACTGGATTTCCCAATAGCAACTTGGAAACGGGAAAGTCAGGGACCTTCAAACACTGCGGAATTTCAAAATTCTGAGAGATAATAGTTTCCAACCTAGAATTTTATACCCACGCAAATTACCAACAATTATGTAGGCAGAATACACTCATACTCGGGGACCACACTCAGGGATTCGAAATCTTTTCTCAGAAAACTACTGAAGAAAGTGCCTTAGAAAGATGAGGGAATACAGGAAGCAAGAGGAAACTGTTGGATCCAATGCACAACAGAAGGACTGACACAGAGGAGAGGGAAATGACATGCTCCTGTGATAGGTCTGCAGTGGCCCTAGATGGGCGCTACAAGATGAAGGCCATACTCTTGGGAAACAAATGGAACTTCCAAGTTTATTAATGCCCTTCAGGCTTGGACACTGCAATAGATATGGCATTTGACAGATACATGGAAGCATCTGGGGGAAAAAACAGTTATAGGTGCATAAAAAGTCAGGAGAGTTAAAAAGGTAATTTCTTTTTTAAAAAATGTTTATTTATTTATTTTGAGAGAGTGAGCATGAGCGGGAGAGGGGCAAAGAGAGAGAGAGGGGGAGGAGGAATCCCAAGCAGGCTCTGTGCTGTCATCAGGCAGAGCCTGATGTGCGTTTCGATGCAACAAACCACGAGATCATGACCTGAGCTGAAACCAGGAGTTGGGTGCTCAACTGAATGAGCCACCCAGGTGTCCCAAAACGGCAATGTCTAATTGAGGGAATACAGAAGCTGTGTAAGAAAAAATGTAATCACGGTACCATATTTGAATCAGAAGTCAGAAACAGTCACGACAGTGTATAAAACTATCAAGCTAACACAAAATTGTGACAAAACTACTTGGGAAGATGAGAGCAAGGAAGAGGGGGAAAGCAGGGGGTACTGCAGGGGTGAGAGCAGCCAACGCGTCCCATAACCATCGGTTTCTTCCGTGGGGTCTGAGCTGCTGAGCTAAATCTAAGATAGTTCTATGCGTTCCAGCTGAAAATTGTTAAGAATGGTAGTTCCTGGGGCGCCTGGGTGGCGCAGTCGGTGAAGCGTCCGACTTCAGCCGGGTCACGATCTCGCGGTCCGGGAGTTCGAGCCCCGCGTCGGGCTCTGGGCTGATGGCTCGGAGCCTGGAGCCTGTTTCCGATTCTGTGTCTCCCTCTCTCTCTGCCCCTCCCCCGTTCATGCTCTGTCTCTCTCTGTCCCAAAAATAAATAAACGCTGAAAAAAAAAATTTAAAAAAAGAATGGCAGTTCCTATACTCACATGGGGCTTGGAATGGATCCATGGAAGCCGATGCAACACTGACGAAATGTCAGGCACTGGGCTGTGTTATGAGCACGGTGTCATTTACCACCAGGGATAAGTGAGCTGTCCACAGAAGAACGAAGAGCTGACACTCTCATGAATAAAGCTCTCTACATCGATGTTGGGAGAAATATGAAAGGGGTTTTCTCAACGCAAATGCATCGGCTACACTGGATGACAGGCTCCTTTTATTTGAAAAATAAAATTGGTCACGTGCATCTATAAAACAATTGGCCAGAGCCGTTCTGATAAGATTCTGCCGCTAAGCCGTTGCTTAACTTTTGGCCAAATATCGTATTTTATCGGTTAAAGACAAAACAGGAGAAACCAAGGGTTTACCATCGGGACCACTTAACCAGAGAAATGGTATGAGGAATGAGTAAAAATAAGCCTGTATAGAAAAAGAAATGGAATCATAATACAGTACTTAATTCTGCAGGGAACAATAGTTGTAATTGTGGGTAATAATTCGTTTGCTTCCAGATTCTACAGCCACGGAATTACTCCTACAATTTACTCGGTTACAATGAATGTAAATTAGACCATAAAGAAGACTCTTCACTGTGATTTGGGGAAGAAACTTAAAAAAATTTAGAACTAAGTACATAAAAATATGACTATAAAGAGATCCATAAATAGTTCTTGGATTCCATGAAGTATCTATAAAGAATTCACAGATGAATAAAGATAAGAAAAGTTCAAAGACATACCAGCCCCTGTCCCTAAGGGTTTAGGTAGTGACTACCTCTGATCTCCGCCAGTACAGGCACGCCGTGGCTGGGAGAAGAAATGGCAAGACATCCCAGCATCAGGAGCGTGCGGATACCAGGGATTCGTGTCACAGAAGGGTCTCAAGGCCAGCGAGATGAAAGCAAAAACAACGGGTGCATTTTTTTGGTGCCTGGGAAGACCAGAGGCACTTAAGGGCTAGAAACTACGTGAACCGTGAACCGCAGAAAGAGGACAGTGTTTTTAAACTAAAGGCTGTAACAAAAGCTCTGCTGAATAATAAAGACAGGCAGTATGACAGAGCTGGCATCATCCACGGCCCTTTATCCTTGGATAAACCCTACCACAAGGGACGGGAAAGAATTAGGTGGGAATCTGTTAAGAAGCCCTCGGTGACGGGACCCCCACCTGCTTGCCTTGCTTCATTTTCAGGGTACTGCACCTTGACCTCCTTCGTTTTCCCAGATCGTTTGTGGTTCTTGGCAAAGGTGGCTGGATTAGCCTTCTGAAGCGTGCTCGCACGGCCTCTTCTGCGTTTCTTCGTTCAACTGCTGAATAGCTTCCCATCCGGAACCCCTCTGAAGTATTTTCCAGAGCCGCCCACACACACACCCTCCCCCCTTCCTCTATACGGGACCTGTCACTCTCTGCAGCTCCTTACTGTTCCCAGAGTACCCTTCACGACAGGCCCTTGACACGGAAGGGCGGGCAGTTCATTCATCGCTGGAAGCCCCGCGGCCAGGAAAGTGCTTGGCTCGGGACGCTACAGTCCATCAGGAACGAAAGCCCACCCGGGCCTGGGCCAGAGAAGTGCCCAGGCGAAGAGAATGCTGGGGGGTCCACCCCACTCATTCTATGGAAAGAGCTAGATTTCTCCTTGTGGTCTCGAATCCCGGAGGCTTGTGTCACTCCGGGGTTCTACTCTGCCCACAGATCCGGACTCTACGGGCCTCCGCCTAGCTGGTCCTCCTTTTCGTACCCACGTTCCAACGTGACTGCATCCCGGCCTGCCGGGACTCAGAACGCCCCAGGGTCTGGGTGACCCCACGATCCAGGCCAGACACTGTTCCACGTGATGCCTGCCTGACCTAGGAAGTGAGCTGAAAGCCGATTCGGGGAATCGCTCCCTCTGTTTCTGCTACCGGCTCTCCGTACCCTCTTTGGAGCACCTGTTGAAAACTATCTGGACTGGAACCAAACTGGCCCTGCCCCTTGACTCGTATCATTTTGTCTGTGAGTGCTTTGTTATCCTGACGGAGAGACGCGTCAGATTTCCATCATTGCCTTTACCGCACACATATGACCCTGACATCTTGCCCCTCCCTACCTAAACATGCCTGATTATAGCCGGGGGTAAACAAAACTTCGGTCAAGGTTTCCCGTCCCGATGCAATGAAATCACAACCGACAGCGCCACGAAAGTGATGGCCTGAAGGATCACCTGCGGCGTGTTGATTTCCAGGATAGGCATGCTTAAAATCTAGAACTTTGGTGCCCTTATTAGCAACCGTGTTTCCAAATCCAAATAACATAGGACGATTCGGAGGAATCGAAGCTCCATGTAGAATTAAAAATAATCCATGCAGAACGCAGGAGGTGTTCCCATGACTTTCACACGCTGCTCCTCGACGTCAGCTAAGCCAAATGGAGTCACTGGGCGCGACTGTCTCTTCCCGCGTGGACAATGGGTGACTTGAGAGGAAGCCAAATGAGTGGAGGAAAAACCAAGCACAATTAAGATGGAAAGAGCCTGGCAGTCAATGCACACACACACTTGCACACGCACACATGCCTGCACGCTCGCTCGTGGGCACACACACACACATTTGAGATGAAAGACCACTGTACTAGAAGTCAGAAACGGATTCTCATCCTGATCCTGCAGGAAGAAAGGATGGCAGGAGGATTAAAAATTATCGAGCTCTTGTGTAGTGTTAGGCAGTTTTCCTGGAGGTCTTTTGATGTAATTACTAATTATTACCTGTTCTATGCAAAGCATCATTTTAACTGAAGAAGGCAGGGGTAACTGAGAACTTCAACGGCAAAGAAAGAGGACATGTTGAGCTGGGGTGAATATGTAACTCACTAGCTGTGGAACTCAATATTGCAACTTTTTTCCCTTTTTTTTTTTTTTTAGCCCCACAGTCTTATGAGGTAGAGATTTTTCTTCTCTCATTTCTACGGAGAGTACATGAAGCCCAAGGATACAGGACTAGCCAGGACAGAGATGGGATGAGGGTCCAGGTCTACGCAACTTGGAAGCCCGGCTCTCCTCCCTCGCCCCTGCTGCCCCCTGCCATCCATCTGCACTTTGTCATCTCTACCTTGGTCTGGTCTGGATTTCTTCTTCTACCGAACTTGAATGGGAAACATTACAGAGCCATTCACGGTCCTCCCAGCTCTGACTGCCTACGAGAATGAGAGAATGAAAATACAAATGCGTCACCGCGGTCCATGAGGGTAGAGTTGGAAGACTGGACGAGAAGGAACAAGGAGTTTCCCCGAGGAGATTCTGGGTCTACAAACGGTTCTTGTCCCAGCATCCTCTTTGGAAGAGGCATTCCGATCACATGTGGTGGGTTACAAACAGGCTCTCGCAGCTGACGGGGGCGAACAGGAGTTTTCTGGATGAGCCAGCCACCCCAAGGCTTCGGGTCCACGTAAGAGAGACATGCAAGGAGTTACAGGTTCTACGGCTCGGCGGCTCGGCACACGCTCTTGGATACATGCAGAAGGAAACAGAGTCCTTCCCGCTGTAGACGCTAATTGTCAAGCCCGTTAAGCCGGCGATTACTTACGCGATCCTTAATGCATTAGGAGTCAAGGCTGCAAACGCATTAGCCAATATAAGTGCACACTGACGTCTCTAGCTTTGATACGCACTTATTCAGGGACTGATTTTTTGTTTGGAAGATGACACTGATGTCATAAATGTTCTCATCTTGGTTGATCCTTTTATTTTGTTTTGTAAATGTTTACTTATTTACTTTGAGAGAGCGAGAGAGTGCATGAGCGGGGAGAGGGGCAGAGAGAGAGAGAGGAGAGAGAATCCCAAGCAGGCCCTGTGCAGCGCAGCTCCCGATGCGGGGCGTGAACTCACAAACCGTGCGATCACGATCCGATCTGAAATCAAGAGTCGCACGCCTAAGAGGCACCCAGGTGCCCCGGTTGATTCTTTTAGAAGGGAGAGTGGAGCCAATGTGGAGAAATATAAACCAAAGAATACAAGAGCACAAAAGCAGGATAGCTGTTCTACAACTTGTAACTTCCATGCGTAGACTGTATTAGATTTGTGTGTTCGGATCTGGATATGCGTGTGTAACACACGCATATACAAAACCCAAATGCACCATGGCGAGGTGGAAGAGGCTGGATTTACGGCATCAGAAGATTTAGATATTAGACTTTAGCTCTGAGACCTTGGATGGGACCTTGTTCTCTGACCTCAGTCTCCCCATCTGAGAAAGGGCGTCTTGACCACAAAGTGGGAAAAGCAAGGGGCCCTCTCTTTAGGAAGCGCAATTCAAGTGGCAAAAGGAAACGGTAATAGGGCTAGAAAGTACCCCACCTGCAGGTCTGAACGGTGGCTCTCCCTGAGGTCATGATTTCCAAATTCCTTGAAGGTTGAACTGGACATTCCAAACTTCGGATCTGATGAGGCATGACCCAGAGAGCACACGGCCTACCTTCTGCTCTCCTGTGTGTATGCCACCCAAATTCCTGCACTCAGTTTACAAACAAGCGGATTGAGCCTCGCTCTGTAAAAGGTGACCTCAGATGCCTTTTAAATACGAATAAGGCAACAAATACTAAAGAAGTGTATTCTTTACAGAAGTCACTCCATTGTTCTTTTACAAGTAAGATTCATATTTATTAACTACGTTAACATTTTTATTTCAATAATACTCAAACACTTAAATACAATAATGTATAATGATGACATGTTCTTTGTGCATTAATGTGATAAGCTAACCGTTTAAGGACCTCTAACAACCTGATGCAGACCGAACGGATGGAAGTTTTAGGAGCCATGGCCAAAGGGAGAGAATTAGAACTTAGAACTAGAGGTTAAAGTACCTGTGCACCATCAGTGTGCAAGACCTCGATCCCTCAGCTTTCCTGGGAGAATGCCTGCACTGCAAAGTTGGGCTTTCTTCTGGAACATCTCTATGTATCACAGGACCACGTGTATCCGTAGAGGAGCTGTATGAAAGGGCCACACTGGGCAAGGTTGGAGAGCGAGAATATTAAAACAAACAAGCACACATCCCCCAGAGCAGGCCAAAATGAATAGGTATGCACTTTCATCCATCCTATGGACAGACGGGCCACTGAGAAGTCAAGCTGCACATTTCAGATCAGACTAGGATTTGGAAAGCTCCGGCAGCGATTGTGGACAGAAGCTGTCCGAATTGAGAAGGTCCATTCTATCGACATGAGCGGGTCTCTCCCTTGTCCTCATCTGCCACTCTGATTTTAGGGAAGTGGGAGAGAAAAAAGAGGCTGAGGACTAGGGAGGACCATGGAGCTTAGCCTGCTCTGGAGTTTACCCCTTCTGGATGGAGAGGGGACAGAATTATTCCTCCGCGCTCACTCTCTGGTACCAATCTTGCCCACACCAAGCACGCCACCAGTGACATTTTCATGACATTCACCACAGCGCTAGGAGTGCTCTTTTGTCATCTTGTATGGTATTTTTAAAATGTTATCTTGCGGGGCGCCTGGGTGGCGCAGTCGGTTAAGCGTCCGACTTCAGCCGGGTCACGATCTCGCGGTCCGGGAGTTCGAGCCCCGCGTCGGGCTCTGGGCTGATGGCTCGGAGCCTGGAGCCTGTTTCCGATTCTGTGTCTCCCTCTCTCTCTGCCCCTCCCCCGTTCATGCTCTGTCTCTCTCTGTCCCAAAAATAAATAAACGTTGAAAAAAAAAATTAAAAAAAAAAATTTTAAATGTTATCTTGCAAGCTAATCAAGGGAAGGCATAATTTCCAGAAGGAAGGCAGATAACTCCCAATTCCAATTCCTTTTTTGAAAAACATATTTCAAGAATACGGAGATTCCGGCCGCAGAATGGAGGATTCCTCCAGAAGAAAACTCGTCAACAGCGCAAAGCTTGGCCATGAAGGAGTTTTTGGGTTTTTTTGCCTTTTTCATTTTAGTTTGGTTTTTCTTTGTGAGGAGTTAGACTAGGGGCCAGAAAAGCATCTCTGTAAAGGGCAGGAGAGCAAACATTTTAGGCTTTGCAAGCCACACGGTTTCCCTGCATCTATCCCACTCTACCGTTGTAGCATGAAGCAGACACAAACAACAACTAACCAAGTGAGTGTGGCTGTATCTCCATAAAACTCTATTTAGAGACGCTGAAATTTAAATTCATATAATTTTCATGTGTTATGAAACACTCTTCCCCGGATTTTCTCTCAACAATTAAAAAATGTAAAAACCATTCTTATCTCCTGGCTCGAAACAGGTGGTGGGGCCAGATTTGGCCTGTGGGTCGTAACTTTTTCCTTTTCCCCAGTACCTTTTTTTTTTTAAATTGAGGTGCAATTCACGTAACAAAATTAACCACTGTTGAGTGAAGAATTCGGTGGCATTCTGTACGTTCACAATATTGTGCCACCACCGCTTTTATCTGATTCCAAAACGTTTTCATCACCCCCAAAATAACCCCATACCCAAAAGGCAATTATTTCCCATCCTTCCCTCCCCTAGCTTCTGGGAACCATCAATCTGCTTTGGGTCTCTATGGGTTTACCGATTTCATGTAAACGGAATCAAGATGTAGCCTTTGTGTCTGGGTTCTTCTGCTAAGTTTGGTTTCGAGGTCTATCCCCTTTGTAACACGTATCAGTATTCCATTTTCCATTCCTTCTTACGGCTGGATATTCATATATATGTATATTATATATTTTATAATATACAAAAGAGTTTATTATTAGAAATAGCTATTAATCTAATTACTCATAGAACTAGACTTCTTCTGATGTAAGCTCTTTTTTTTTTTAATTTTTTTTTTAACGTTTACTTATTTTTGAGACAGAGAGAGACAGAGCATGAACCGGGGAGGGTCACAGAGAGAGGGAGACACAGAATCGGAAACAGGCTCCAGGCTCTGAGCCGTCAGCACAGAGCCCGACGCGGGGCTCGAACCCACGGACCGTGAGATCGTGACCTGAGCCGAAGTCGGACGCTTAACCGACCGAGCCACCCAGGCGCCCCTGATGGAAGCTCTTCTTGAAGGTGGGTTAGAAGGATATTCTATAATATAATAAAGGGGGAGTCTCTCTGATATTTAATGAGGAAGCATTAGAAGGTCTGTCTCACCAGCCCACCAAACTGCTCTCATCCTTACCAGACACCAGATGAATCTAGTAGTCGAAGTTCATCCCATAATTGACCTACCAGCGGTAGCATGTAATAAGGCTGATATTCTCTTTAACATTTTCTTTCTTGGCTTCTAAGATGCTACATCTTCTTGGTTAATCTCTACCACACTAGGCACTTCTTCCTGGTCTCTTACTGGTTCCTCCTTTTCTCTCCAACTTTTTAACCCCGGAGAGTCCCAGGTCTCCATCCTTGGTCCTCTGCTCTTTTCTGTCTACACGTAACTCCTTTGGTCAGAGCCTCCAACCGTATCCCTTTAAATACTATTCACAGGCTGATGACTCCAATATCTGTATCTCTTACCTAGACAAGCCCCTCAGATTCCAAATCTACTCACACACCTGACCGCTTGACATTTTTCTAGTTGGCTGTCAAATAAACATTTCAAAGTCCGACACATCTGAGACTGAATGAGTGATCCTTTTCCCTCAACACATGGCCCAGAACCTCTTCGGCCTGCCGTGTCCCCATTGCAGTCGATGGCAACACCATTTTCCCAAGTGACTTGGGTCAGAAACTTTGTGGGCAGCATCCCTGTCTGCTGATTTCCTCATGCAGCCCATGCGCAGAAAATCCTGCTGGGCACTTCCTTCCAAATGTATCAGGAATCTAGACCCTTCTCTCTTACCTGCACTGCTGTGACAGCCTCTCGTCTGTCCTCTCTGCTTCGATCCTTACCCCCTCCCTCCAAAGTCTTAGGAGCTGCTATTCTGTACATAGCAGCTAAAGCAACCTTTTGCAAATACAATTACATTACAGAGTAAAAGTGAGAGTCTTCACAATGGTCTCCAGGGTTACACACGATCTCTTTTCCTGCTCATCATCCACTCTGGTCCACTGCGCACTGGCTGCCGGGCTATTACTTAACACACAAGGCATACTCCTGCCTAAGTCTTGAGCTCTGGTTGTTTCCTTCACTTGGAATGCTCTTTGCCCAGAGTTCTCTCACCTTCTGCGCCTCTTACTCAGCTCTGATCTCAACAAGCTTACCCTGAGCACTTCCCGTGATACTGAAATCTGTCCCTTCCTCTGAACTCCTGATCTTTCTCACCTTGCTTTACATTATTCTTCCTTCTACATCACTTATAACCTTAGAGAATTCTTCCATCCATCCATCCATCCATCCATCCATCCACCCATCCATCCATTGTCTCCCCAACCAAAATGTCAACTTGACAAGAGTCAAGATCATTTCCTGGTTTATTCACTGGTACATCCTAAGTGCTTAGAACAAAACCTAACAGAAAGGAGATACTCCACAAATATTTGTTGAATGAATTCTTTTTAAGTTTGAAAGAAGACAAAGATGTCTGATGTTAGGAATACTCAGCACGGTATTATTAAATAAGAAATGGAGGGATGCCAATTTTCTCCAAATAGTTTTGCAAATCTACCAGAATTCCAGTTGAAATCTCCATGGGATTTGGGTGGGGGACTTCATAAAATGATTCTAAAATTAATCTCGAAGAATAAATGCCTGAGAATAGCAAAACATTTTTGAAAAAGAATCTATGATAGCCCATAATAATAATTAAGCCAGAGGGCTATTGGTGCTGAACAAACAGAATAACTGATGAAGTGAACTGAAAACCAAAAAATATACTTTAAGTATCTTTAAAGAATTTAATGTTTTATAAAAGTGACTTTTGAATCAGCAGTGAAAAGTGGGATTGTAAAACAAATATTGGTGAATCACTTGGTAAATTGTTTGGGGGAAAAGACCAGGTACATAACTCCCAACATATTCTGAAATAAAGTTTAGATGGGTTATGGAATTTACATAATAGTTGAAACTATTAAATTAATTGAAGAAAATATAAATACTAGCTTATTTATTCTTGAATAGAGAAAGTCTTTCTCAGAATGATTCTATGAAAAAAAAACAATATACCAAAAGATTGATAAAGTTGATTACATTGAAAATATGCTCACTAATACAAAGCTGAAAGGCAGATATATTGGAGAAAATATTTTCTTTATAAAATTCAGGATATTGTAACATATTATACGGGATTAAGGAGCCTTTCTTTCCAATTAAAAAATACATAAATAAGCAGAAAGATATATGGTCCAAAGGCATAACATGAGACCATGTAAAAGAAATGTAATTAAAAGTTAAGCATTTCTTGGGGCGCCTGGGTGACTCAGTCGGTTGAGCATCCGACTTCGGCTCAGGTCGTGATCTCGCGGTTTGTGAGTTCCAGCCCCGCGTCGGGCTCTGTGCTGACAGCTCAGAGCCCGGAGCCTGCTTCGGATTCTGTGTGTGTGTGTGTGTCTCTCTCTCTCTCTCTCTGCCCCTCCTCCACTCACACTCTGTCTCTCTCTCCTTCTCCGGAAATAAATAAATACTAAAAAAATTTTTTTTAAATATTTAAAAAAAGTTAAGCCATCTTAAATGGCAGATTTAATTAGTAATCAAATAGCTGGAAGTAAATATAGCAAGATATCCATTTTTCTCCTATCACATGTGCAAAGATTAAAAAAGAAAAAAAGAAAACCATCAGTGCTTGGATGCGGGGCGATGGGTATGACAGCACCACTGTCCGGTTACTTTGGGAACACGCACCAAAAACTTGAAACAGATGCGTAATTCTTCGCTACGGCAATTTCAATTTCAGAACTGGTCTTAGAAATAATTCAATATGTCTGCAAAGACTTAACTCCAAAGACGCTTACCGTCACCTTGTGAATAATACCACACAATGGGGAATAAGCAGAATATCCCAGAATAAAGGATGAGTTAATAAGAGCTTGGTAAACCCACACCCAAAACACTTTTTGGCTAGTGAGACAATTTTTAACCGAATAATGATCGGCAGGATATGATGCTCACACTGTAAGGCCGAAGTGTCAAAATTAGGGTAATACACGTGTTGAGAAATCTCTCATTTAAGATGAACATAAACATACATGTAAAAATGTCTGGCAGAGCAGATGTAAGACATTAATATTTCTGTCTGGGGGTGGAATTATACATAGTTTTTAGTTCTTGTTTCTACGTGTTTGTACTTTCTCATTTTCTATAAAGAGTGTATTTCCCTTCTGTAATGAGAAGTAAGATACTCCATTTTTTTAAGTTTATTGACTTATTTGGAGAGAGAGTGTGAGCAGGGGAGGGGCAGAGAGAGAGGGAGAGAGAGAGAGAATCCCCAGCGGGCTCCGTGCTCAGCATGGAGCCTGACCTGGGGCTCGAACTCATGACCACGACATCATGAGCTGAGCCGAAATCAAGAGTTGGACGCTTCACCGACTGAGCCACCCTGGCGGTCCAAGACGCTACGTGTTTTTCGAAAGGAAGTGGTGTTATTTGTGAAGAATTAGAAAAACCAGGTCACGTCGAGGTGAGAGGAATCACCCTGGGGGTTCCCACTGTCGGGAATTTGCGGTTGGGGTCGGGAGTCTACCAGCTTGGGGGGAAAAAGAGGGCAGCAACCCTCCCCCATGCCCACTCACCACCACCTAGGCCTCGGGTAGCGTGGAGAGTGTGGTCCTGGATGCCAAGTCCTGTCACTTCGGCAAGTCCCTGCCGCCCACCGGCTCCCATGCCGCGCGCCCTGAGCCTGCGGGCATGCACAGCGGGCTTTGTTTTCCTTTCCTGGAACAACATCCTTCAAGGTGGGGCCTCCCTCCGAGTTCCTCAGGACTCACTGTGCAACACAAGGTCAATCTGCAGACTGCCCAGACTATTCCATCTCGCTTCCCTCTGGCTGGCAAGGGAAAAGTGCCCATCTCCAACCCCCCGCCTTTGCCCCCAAATTTAATGAGTAGCTTTCACTGCTTTCTAGATTTCAAAGTGTTTTTCTTAAATCCAAGTTTCTCAGCCCCTGCACTAGTGACATTTGGGGCCTGATAACCCTTTGCTGTGTGTGTGTGTGTGTGTGTGTGTGTGTGTGTGTGTGTGCTGGCCTACCCCGTGCATTGTAGCATGGTTAGCAGTGTCCCTAGCCTCTACCCAGTAGCACCCTTTGCCCAGAATCGCGACAACCGAAACACCACCTGGCGTGGTCAAATGTCCCTGGAGATAAGGTTGTTAGATAAAACGCAGAAAGCCCAGTTAAATTTTAAGATAACGCATGATTATTTTTTAAAGTTCACTTAATGTATTTTGAGAGAAAGAGAGAGAGACTGAGCCGAAGCTGCGGAGGGGCAGAGAGAGGGAGAGACAGAATCCCAAGCCGGCTCTGCAATGTCAGTGCAGAGCTCTATGCGGGCCTCAAACTCACAAATCGTGAGATGGTGACCCGAGTCGAGATCAAGAGTCAGACGCTTAACCGACGGAGCCACCCAGGCGCCCCGACAAATTATTTTTTAATGTAAGAATATCTCAAATATTGCACGGGACACCTGGGTCCCAAATATTGCCTGTGACACACACTAAAAAATTATTGGTTGCTCTTCTGAAATTCAAATGTAACTGGGTGTCCTGTCTTTTTACTTGCTCAATCTTGAAACCCTTTCTGGGAGGCAAAATCGCCCCCAGTTGAGAACCATGAACGAAAGGCAACAACTATTTTCAGCCCTCTTTTAGAGGTGAGGAAACTGAAGCTTTGGGGGAGAGAAATCCTTGGTCCAAGGCCACACGGAAACAAGAGTGCAGAGGAGAGATCTGAACCCAGGTTTCCTGATGACAAATTCCCTCTTTCTTCCTGCACACAGAACTACTCGCCTTTTCTCCCGAGAGGCTGAAAACGGAGAGACCACTGGGGTCAGGGCCACTATGCAGACGGTGCTCTGAATCACCAACGATTACGTTCTTTCCATATGTTCTCTGTAACACAACAATCCCTTGAAGTTAGTTATTATTCCACATTTAACAGATGGAAAATTAAGGATCAGAGAGTTTAAACAATTTACCCAAGTATATTTAGCTCGTAAGTGGTCGGGCTGGAATCCTAAAGCAGGTCTGACTTAATCCTTACTTTGCATCTCTGGCTGGTGTCCTTTGCTAATGTGTTTCTTTTCCTCAATCAACTAGGTCTGACTGAAATCTTCGAGCTACATTTTGCGGTTTCGTGGTCCCAGAGCTTTGATTCATACATTCGAAAGCCAGGGATAAAAGGATGAACTGGTCCAGAACTCTTCTCAAATACTATTTCAGACAAAAACCGACCCGTTTGCTTCGCAGACATGGTGCCTCCCATGCGACGAGCCTACCCAAAGAACATAGAGGCAATGGCTAACCTGGACAAATCTGTAGGCTTTATCATCAGTTTCTGAGAAATTAAGAGCTGATTCCCTGTTATATGTTTTAAAAAGAAAACATGGCATAGCTTGGCTTCTTTGCACCCAATGGGGAGGTGCTTCCAAGAACTATAATGAGTTTGGTAGGAAGTGGTAAACTCGTACTCCTCCTTCAATGCCCACCTCAAATCTCACATTCTTTTTTTTTTTTAAGCTTATTTATTTTTGAGACAGTGAGAGCGAGAGAGAGCGAGTGGCGGAGGGGCAGAGAGAGAGAGAGGGAGAGACAGAATCCTAAGCAGGCTCCACGCTACCAGCACAGAGACTGACACGGGGCTTGAACTCACAAACTGTGAGAACACGACCTGAGCTTGAAATCAAGAGTCGGACGCTCAGCTGACTTGAGTTCTTTATGGGACTTTCATTGACCTCTTCCTTCTCGGGTAGAACTATTATTAGTTTCCTCGATTGGATTTTCCTGGCACTTTTTATATGCCTTGGTGCATATATTTACATGTGTATGTGTCTCCCCAGTTATTTATTAAGCATCCCATATTTATTATCTATGGAAAGAAAAGAAGTAGAACATCTATGCAAGAGAAAAAGTTAGAAATCTTATGAACATTTAAGATTAGCTCTTCGATTTCTGTACCTCATTTCTCTTTCCCAGGCACCTAAGGCGAGGCCTTCCACGTAAGTCTTAGCGACTTGCTGAGTGAAGGGTGTCACAGAATCTAGTCGGGAAGATACCTTGGTGCCTCACAGCTGAAAGTGTGGCCCACAGACCAGCATGACCGGCACTGCCTGAGACCCTGAGAGGAACGAAGAATCTCAGGATCCAGCCAGACCCGCTAAATCAGCTAAGTCACCAAGACTTCCAGGTGATCTGCATGCGTATTCCACTTGTGAGAGGTCCTGCCTTTGAGATCAGCAGCCCGGGGATGGCAAATACACAGGACAGGGACTGAAGAAGCGCTTCATTCCGCATACACGGCAGGCATCACTCACCCATCACAGTAGCGTTCACACTGCACGACAGGGCAGCTAGAAGCTTCTCTGGGCAATCACTGCCAATCAATTAGTATGGAAACCAACTTGCACCTCCCCCCAGATCTAGCAAGCGCTCTCATTTTACAGATGAAGAAACAGGCCCAAAGAAGGGAAGCGGTCTGACCAACACTAACCCCCTCCTTCACGGCAGGGACGATATTAAACTACCACTGTCCAGCCTCTTGTGCTCATGTTCTTGCCCCACCGTGCTGGGAAGTTAGGCAGACACAGCTCGAACCAGGACCTATCATTCTTTCTCACCGTCCCCCCAAAGAGCCCTAGGTTACCTGTCACTGTCCTCGTGCTGTGGTGTATCAGAAAGAGCTCGAGCTCTTCTGGACTTAGAGCCAGACGGCCTCAATTGCCCCCAATCTTTAGATATCGCTCAATACTTAGAAAGTTTTCTGCTAAAGGGGAAACCAGGGAACATATTTTCCATCGCAGTTGAACTCTAGTCACGGGACCTTGATTAAAAATAACCCATCCTCTCTCTCCCCTACTTGATGGTGAAACACCATCAAGCAAGCAGAAAGGACCACTAAACACCGGGCAGACCCCTGGGCCATCTTTCCCCGCCTATACTCCCCACTCCTGCTACACTACATCTTTCCAACCCCCTCTAGCTTCAAAAAAAAATTAATGGCATTCATTGTTTATAAATGCTTCTCTGTTGATCTTTCCTATTTCGGTTCCTGACTGCTAGTGGAAAAACTCTCCCCACTTCCCCCGCCCCTCCCGCACTGAGCTTTAAATATAGCAACGGGAGTTGGGTTGGCTCAGGGCTTTGTGTTTGGAGTCCACAGCCTCTGCCCTCTGGGTCACCAGTTCACGTCGCAATACCCTGGTCACCGCGCTTTCCTTCTATTACGTGTGTTTGGCTTAAATTTTTGCGAGAAGACATCCTCCTTAATGACCACTTTCCCACGACCATCTGGGAACTATCTGAGCTTGACATCCCTGACCCCGGTATTGATGATCCCGGCTGCCCTGTCTGCCGCCTTGCCCGGGGTCTCGGGTTTTCACACTCCCATTCACTTTCTTCAGAACTGTTCTAGCTTAAGGCTTGAGCGCTGGCATTTCTCCTGAGGGGTCCCTAGAAGGGACTGGTCAGTCTAGGCTTTCTCCTTCTCTCCATCCCCAAAGTGCCTGCCTGCGAGTACCAACCTTTTGTACATAAAGACGGCTTTCATAACACTGACCAGCTTTTGAGTTTCGCGGTCCACAAGGAATCTTCACACGTATCACTTTATTTGGTTAGTAGTAAATCCCAACAAGTCGGTGGAGGTCTACCAGCCGTCCGAGGTCACTCGCTCTACCAAGAGCGGAGCCACCCCGGCTCCTCTGCCCCATTCTGCCCCCCTCCTGCTCTCTCCCGCAGGTCTGTATTTTGGGTTTATTCGCAGTGATCCACGAACAGATGTTTGCTAGTGCGCCCACTACTGTCAGGGGTAGTGAGCAAAGTTTCACTTCCTATAAATCTAATGGGACAAAGCCCTTGCTCCTTTGCCTTTGTTGGCAAAGGTTTTAGAGTAAGTGTCAAGCCGGGGAAGCTTCCGTGTAGTTCTTCAGGCAATGGGAGAGCGGAGCATTCCTGAGAAAGGCAGGAACTCGCTGTCAGTTTGCTTTCAGCTGAGGTTTGGCAACAGAGGAGGAGGTAGAGATGGGTTGAAAGAACACACCTGAGGGACTTGAACTAGTTCATGTGAGATGTGCTGGACGAAGCCTGGGCTGGGGCGGGGGCAGCGGGGGAGAGAAGTCGGCCCGGCCTGACTGCAGAGAGGTCAGTGTGTGCACGGATGGGGTTTCTGGAGGAAGGGGACAGGGTGGAGTCACCGACGGCCTTGAGGCTCTCCCTGGCCAGGAGGTGAGCGCGTGAAGGAGCCACCTGCCCAGCAGGAATGGTCCCTCGGTGAATTGGCAGATCTTATGGGCCAAGATGCTGCTCTGCTCCACTGTGGACGTATTCGAGCATTCTGGCATCGCCAAGGCCTCCGGGCAGCCAAGTTCTGGCCGTCGAAGTGAGAGACTGGGCCCGCGGAGAGAAGGCAGGCGGGCAGCAGCCCAGCCCCTCCTCCTCCCTCCCTCCCCCCCCGGGGGGAGGGTGGCAGGACAGGAAATGGGGGGAAGCAAGGAAAGTTACTATAACCGGACACTACTGCTTTTGGACGCGGTCTCATTTAATCTTTATCCCAAATCTACCAGATAGGCAGTTTTGATTTCTATTTTTAAAATGGGAAAACAGATGCTCCGCCGATGTTCCCCGAAACGTCCTTTGCACACAGGGATACCAGGCGGATCGCGTGCAAAGTGATACAGGCCTTCGGGGTCACACGGAGGCCGGTTCAGTGCCCCACCTCGGTTTTAGTGAGTAACTCTCGTTCCCTTTTGTGGCATGAGAACAGGGTAAAGGTGGCGCTTCGGTCTTAGGCTGTGTGGCATCGTGGACAGGCTGAAGCGACGTGAATTCTTTCAACGATGTTCTTGCTGTGGAAATGGCAGCACACCTCTCCCTGACCCAGGGCGTGGGCGCACGTGCGATGCGCACACGGGGGCCCTCCCGCATTCGTCTGTGGTCATGTTGTTGGGGGGTGGAGGGCAGGGTAACCATAGACTTTGGCATTTTCTTGCCAGGTAAGCTTCGAGTGTGATAGAATAATCTAGGCTTTGTTTCCTCTCCTTCAGCAACCAGGCAGCGTTTGGTAAGCTAATGCTTTCATAACGCTTTGGTAAGGAAATGCTTTCATAGTATTTAGCAATGGATTTCTCCCCCCACCCTCACCCCTATCTGCAGTCCTTGGTAGCTGGGTCCCAATGCACAGGTGTCTCCCATAGATACACACACACACACACACACACACACACACACACACGCCCTGCCTGATGCTTTGAGTCCCAGATACACACAAAGCGCTGCTCTATATTTTATTACCAGCCTAGTTCTGTCACTTTATGATGTGGTATCCACTGCGGCGGCACAAGCAACGTTCTAAAGTAGGTCAGTGGAACATTCTCCATGAAAGCAGCCGAGTGGAAGCCCAGGATACACATCTTCCAACAGGTCTGCATCTCCCGTGTTCACAACAGGAGACGGCCCGTTCCCATGGATCCCTAGTCTCCGAACACAGAATTAACAATGGAACGGATCCAAGGGCAGGCGGCCTCCCTATATCTGTCGTGACTTGGTCTGAACCTCAAGCAGGAAGGCATGAATCAGCAGTATCACAGTCAGGCAAAGGTTTCGCCATCTCGAGTTTAGAAAACTCTCAAAGCGTATCCGGGATTCAGAGAGGCGCCCGCTTTCTGATTGCTCCGAGTCTGCCTGGGACGATTCCTTCTCCCTTCCTTCTGTCCTGGGCACCTTTTTTATTTCTTGATGGATGGGACAAAGAAAAAAATGTCTGAAGCCCAGTGGATCATGGGAGAACATGGGAACACATATGTTCAGCATATATTTGCTCTGATATTACTAGATGTTACTAGATCACCTAGCTGGTGATCTACAGGGAATGGCTAAAAACTGAACAAAAGACCACCTTAAATTATCACTCTCCCCTCTCTGATGGGTTATTCACGCGGGGAAAATACTTTCCTGTATTGTCCCTTTTTTTCTGCTAAGTTATAATCTTAAAAGACTCCAAAAATGCCAGTATCTTCTTTGGGGCACACAAAACATTATTCTTCTGGGAAATTATTGCTATGCTGTGATTCAAGAAATCACCAAGGCGTTTGCAAACATCATGATCTATAATTTAAGACGGACAGTTGTTTTCTTTTGGCTGACTTTTTAAAAATGACGTTCCCCCCAACTGGTACATGGGGGAGGGGAAGGAACAAAAAAACTTAGAGTGGGAGAGAGCCAAACCATAAGAGGCTCTTAAAAACTGAGAACAAACTGAGGGTTGAGGGGGGTGGGAGGGAGGGGCAAGTGGGTGACGGGCATGGAGGAGGGCACCTGTTGGGATGAGCACTGGGTGTTGTATGGAAACCCATTTGACAATAAATTTCATATTAAAAAAAAAAAGACTTTGGCCAATTACTAGTAAAACAAACAGTCCACAGAAATAAAATCATGCCTTCTCTTTGGGAAATGTTTATATTCTGGAGACCTTCTCCACTTGGTCCCCTTTCTTATTCTGACTAGTCATGAGATGTTTAAGGATGGGGTGCAGGAGGGAGACAGGGTGTATGTCTTCCTAATACCAGCTTGGGTACATTATGAAAAACAGATTTAGGAGCATATGCATAAGTATGGCCAACATGCTACTAAGGTCTAGACAAACTAGATTCTGAAAGTTCCTCTGGCTTCCTGACTTCCTCAAACTGGTCCCGAAATGGGGTTCAGCTATTCTCCCAACAGTGATCTGGCTTTAGGACATCCCAGTCAGGTCACCTGGATGGGGGTGGGGGGATAGCTTGGGAAGGCCCGTGAGAGCATCGTGAGAGGCCCGTTAAACCCACCTTGTCCACTGCACGCCATGGTCTGTCATGGAAGGAGGCCCAAGGGGTCTTTAGCTTAAAGTGGGAGGGGCTCCTTGTCAATTCTTCCAGTTTCTAGATACCTTCCCTCTCATTTCCTTTGCTACCTCCCAGGCTCCCCACCTGAATGAATGAAGACGTCAGACATCAGCACAGGGCTGGGCACACAGTCGGTGCTCAATCAAAATGGAAGAATGGGTGGGGAATACAGGGAAGCGGGGAATGGAACGTCACCATCCAAGTCCTTGTGAGAGGTACTACCAGACAGGAACTGCCACCCCGGATGATCCAATTATTGTCACAGGGCAGCCGTTTCCAGATCTTCAGATTTCACAGACTAATAGAAACGGGGAGAGCCAGCCACTAGCCGCAGTGAAAGCAGACTCGTCAGGGAGACAAAACCATAGGACGTGGCTGAGGGATATTTGCAGAAACTGCGAGAAACCCTGAGTTGCTCTTCGGTCGGCCCCAATCTGCAAGAGGTTTATTAGCCAAGCAAGTGGCCCCGTGGCCACTCACTCCTGTATGCCTTTGGTACTGAAAATACACACCGGGCAACTGAGACACAAAACAAAAACAGAGCTTAAGAGTGGAGACGTTATGTGATAGAACAGATAGTAAATACTGAAATCAGTTACAATTAGAACCGTCTAAACAGATGTATAATCTTATTATAAGGTGTGCGTATATCTTAAGACTTACTCTCAAAGGTCTGACTTGCCAAACATTGGAGGTACAAGTAAAAGTCTGGATTGGCAAAAGGGACACACTTACTCGAGTCAGGATTAGAAATCTGGTAAGTTATCTGGAGTAACGGAGAAATCAAAATGCCATATGTATTTTCAGCTTTTAATAACCTGAGAGGCGAGGAAGAACGGTGTTTTGGGAAAACCTCCGAGGTAATCATTAGGACAAGAGTACATTACATATCTTCCCAAACACGGGAAGTTATAAAAGGAAAAGAACACACAAACCACATGACTAACACACACACACACACACACACACACACACCCCGGAAGGAAACAGAAAACACACAATAGAAACTGTATAGTAACAGACAGAAGGAAAGCCAACTATTTCACTCAGAGCAATGAATGCGAATCCATAAATCTCTTCGAATTTCGAATAAAAATTCAAGTTGGGGAAAAAAAAAAGGAGTCTGAAGTCCAATTATGTTGATTTGCCAAAGCAGCACTTAGATAACGTGACAAAAAAGGGTTTAAAGTCAAAGGTGGATAAAGGCAAATATACACAAAACGAAGTTGGGAGTTTTACTATAACGGTGGGAACGCAGGGTTAAACAGGATGGGATGGCCTTGTACTTGTATGTGGCTATAATGCAAAATAAAGATATCCCTGTTATGACCCCCTTTGCGCCACCTTTGCGTTAAAATATGCAACAAAAAGGGGAAATGAAGAGAAATGTCACGGAGGAAGAAATAAGGCTTCTGTGTCAAGCTTCCTTTAGGAAGCAGGCTGAAGCCTTAATATACCTGGGGATAACTTTCAGAGGGATTAGGAATTTTCCATATCCTTTCTCTGTTTTGTTTTTAATTTACTTCTGTTTCTTTTATTTTTAAGTTTATTTATTTATCTTGAAAGAGAGAGAGGGCACGTGCATGCGGGGGGCAGAGAGAGAGAGAGAGAGAGAGAGAACCCCAAGCAGGATCTGCACTGTCAGCACAGAGCCCCATGCTGGGCTCGATCCCACGAACCATGAGATCATGACCTGGGCCAAAATCAAGAGTTGGGTGCCTAACTGACTGAGCCATCCAGGCGCTCCAATTCGCTTCTACGTCTGTTGGTGTACTTCAGGGCAGACTGGTTTTTTCCCACCCACTAATTAGCATTTTCTAAAACCTCCGTGCGTGCAATGTATGTGCTACCTGCTATGGGAACGGGCACATCAGGGAGACTCACGTCTTCAAGCGGCTCACCAAAGTCTAGGCTGTTTGAGGAACGGTATGAACGTTCAGGGAAGTAGGTGGCCACCAAGGAACTCGAGAAAGCACTGTAACTGGGTCTTCGCAGATCTCGGAATGGGACAGATGGAGAGGTGGAGCAGGAAAGATGTTCCACAAGGAAAGACAAAATGCCAGCACACTGAAAATGGGCTCCCAAACCACGATCGGGACTGTCCCCAGGGAGCAGGATGTCTGAGGGAGGGGGGGCTGGTCAAGGATCTTTCATTTTCGAGGCAATGACGTGTAGGTCCCACGAGATGCCCCAGAGCCTAACACCAGCCCACACCCCCCGGTTGCCTCCACGTCTGCGTGAGACTCCAAGAAACCTCCTTCCTTGGAGCCCACCAGCATCCATGGCTGTTCAATCTCCCCTGGAAGGAGCGTGGATTATTTTTTCTTGTAAGTCATTTCCTGTGAGAGATGGCTTAGCACGTGGCAGCAGGCATCACATTTTGGGAAACCGACGGAAGACGGCAGAAGTATTCTCTGCCCCTTTAGTTGAAAGGCGCGGAGTCCAATGCTCTCTGAGAACACTGGCCCTGAACTGGAGTCTTAAGAACTCTTTAACGAATTTGCCTTTGTGAGCACTGAGAGGGCTTTCTGAATTGAGATACAAGCCCCACAGTCTTCAATAGCAGCCAAGTGGAATCGGGGAAAAGTAGGTGTTGGGATAGAGCACTCCGTGGTTATAATCCCTCTGTTCCACTGCCTGTTCTCCACTGATAAGGCTCGGGAGCTTCCAGCATCGCAGGACTTCAGAATGCTAACGCGGGCTCCAAATATCCAGAGGGAGCACAGTGCACAGCGTTTTCCAAACATACACTTTATTGGGGG
This sequence comes from Lynx canadensis, assembly GCF_007474595.2. NCBI lineage: Eukaryota > Metazoa > Chordata > Mammalia > Carnivora > Felidae > Lynx > Lynx canadensis. The sequence goes on along the minus strand of NC_044311.2, from coordinate 4,703,258 downwards.
AAAATCCGCCCCCTCCCCAAATCTGCGGAGCTCGCTTCTGGAGTTATTTTTAGAAGCTCTTCCCTTCAGTGTCTTTCATCATTGCGGACGTGAGAACCCCGAGCGGGTTTAAACCCTCTTCTGCATGGGATCGATCTCTTCAGCTCCTGGAGGACCCTGATCGTGCTCCCCGAAGGCTTCTCCAGGCCACACACAGCCACGCCCTGCGAACATTCCTCATCTGGTAGAGTCACCATCTCCACACCCCACCTGTGCTCCCTATTTTTCCAGTCAAATACGCCCCTAGCATCAACACGATTCTCTCAAGGGGGCCAGAGGAGCAAAGAATACACAGAAATGACCTCTGTCGGACCGGGCGTTATATTGCAAGGTTGTCCTCTGGTAAAAAAAAAAAAGTAGCAGTTACATTAGTGCTACTTGGAAGCAGTGAAGACACCAGAGGAGAAGGATCCCGTTGGACAAAGCACCGAGGTCTCCGTACTGGATTTTAAGACGGACACGTACCATGACCCAAAAGAAAGCAATCTACATGAAACTTAAGAAAAAGGTCCTAGAGAGCGTTTGTGATTCTTCTCATTTAGAAGCTGTACAGCTGCTAAAACAATCGTCTGGTCAACCGACTGATGACAGCTCCGAGGTTTCATTGTATTCTGAGAACACACAGATGTGACATTTGCTTTTCCATATTCCCCTCGATTTCTGTTTTGGCCTTTCCCATCAAGAGACGACTTCACTGGTGAGTCAACGCTGCCTTGTCTTTTTAGCTTTATGTACAAATGTATATGCGTCTGTGTGTGTGTGTGTGTGTGTGTGTGTGTGTGTGTGTAGTTTTTTCTTCCATTCAACGTTTGGTTAATATTTTATGGCTGTTTTTGAGCAATCAGATGACGTCAGGACAGGTCAGGAAACAGCTAAACTAATGGTCAAACGAGCATTAGCAGACAGGCCTTGGACTCATGTCACGCAAGATATCCTCATGTTATAATGTTACCAAGTGACCGTTCGTTCTGATGGTAACACGGTGTTATAGGTACATCAAGGCCACGGTCCATCTGCATTTTATATTCATTCGTAGGGGAGGACGCTTTTATACTGCATCTAAGATTACAGATATAGGGATGCTTGTGAGTGCCTTGTCCAGATCTGAGTTCTTTCTCCTGCCGATGCTGTGACTGTTCGGTCTGAAGCCAACTCCGACTGAGAGCACGCCCTTGCCCTGCCTCTTCTGCGCAGGGCAGCAGAATCCGAATCCCTTCTCCTGAGGGCACGCTCCACAAGAAACCACTCTCACAAGAATCTCTACCTCAGGTCCAGTTCTGGGGCTGCTCACCTAAAACTAAGCCAGAGTTATCTTCCCCGGCGGTTGCCACTCGGACGGTTTGAAGGCGAACGATTCTTTGCACAGTGACTGTATAAGCAACTTGATATGTCAAGCACGGACGTCCAGCTGTTTTGCTAAATATGTGTTTAGGAAATAGGAGCCCATTGGATAGGCTGTCTTCTAAGTGGATGCCGACTAAGAACATTTAGTTAATTAAAAAATAGTTTGGGAAACAAGGCATGTGACAGTCAACAGAAGAATGGAGTCCTTTGGAAAAAAAACCTCTTTAACTGATGGAGTGGACTCATGCATTGAGATAGTTATGGTGATAGGTTAGATATGGTGATAGTTATTTTGACTTGTTCAAGTCTCTGAAATTTCAACGAGAGGCAGATTACCGCAAGCAGACTCAATGCTCTCCCAAAATGAGGGTGCCGTTGATGGAATACATTTAAGTTGATACACGATGCAGAGGAGTCCCCACCCCTCCTGCCCACGGCCAAAGCCTGAGGGTGGCCAGAGTCGATCCGCTTGGTGGGGAAAAGATGTCCATTAAACCAAGAGGATTCTCCCAGTCTAAGGCTGGGTCATCAGTCTTCTTGACTCAAAGGCTGGGAAAGTCAGCACTGGGGCTGAGGTACACCTACCTATTTCTCTTATGTCCCATGAAAGGTTGGGTTGACCGTCTTTGGCTTGCAGAGCTGACCCATTTTTCTAGAAGGGGACAGCCTAAGGAGGTGATCGTAAAAGGTAGCCATGTCCTGGAGGCAAGATCAGACTGGCAGAAGGGGCTGCCACAGTGCCTGCTCAACCCAAGGGTCTGTGTGCCACATTTGCAGGGGAGGTGCAAATCTGAGGACAAGGGCAAAGCTGGCGACTGGGAGCGAGCCATAGAGTGAAAGAGCTGAGGAAATTAGCAACATACGGGTGGGGTCCTGGTTTACTTTCACTGGTAGATGAAAATGTGTAGCCTTCCCAGCTTTAGGGCACAGACAGTCAGGCAAGGAACAAATGTGACACCCTGTCAACCCAATGAGTGTCCACTCCAAATTAGAAATCCTAGACAGTGAGAATGCCAGGTTCCTTTTACTTTTTATTTTTTTAAAGAGTTTTCATTTATTTTGAGAGAGAGAGAATGAGAGAGCAGGGGAGGAGCAGAAAGAAGGAGAGAGAGAGAGAGAGAGAGAGAGAGAGAGAGAATTCCAAGCAGGCTCCATGGTGTCAGCATGGAGCCCCCCGTGGGGATCAAACTCATGAACCATGAGATCATGACCTGAGCCAAAACCAAGAGTTGGATGCTTAACTGACCGAGCCACCCAGGCACCCCAGATTCCTTTTGTTTTTAAACAAACATCCATCAGCTAGAAAACCTCACAAATGAGATTTGACTTTTCCTGGCCATCATGATGTAGCCTTTGGTTCTCAGCTGAAAGGAAAAAAAACCTGCTCTAATACGTTTTCTGAAATGTCACTCTCAGGAGATAGCAGCAGATAGTCTTTCCCTGGAATCTGGGATATGAAAATGACCTGTGGCTGGAAGGAAACGAATCTTCAGCTGATACATGTAGAGACAGGAGGCTAAGTCTGAAGAGTAAGGAAAGAGAAAGGGGGCAGATGGACTGTGCCCTGCGATCCCAGACTAGCGTGCTCCGTGCCTCGTCTCAGGAAGTGAGAATATTTGCCAGCCTCTGCTTTACATAGCTTCCTCTCCTCACCTCCCTCCTTGGCCACCTCCCTTTCCCCCTTCTTCCTGCCTCAAATTGCTTCTCTCATTCTCTTCCTCTTTCTTAGAAGGAGCCTGCCTGCTTTACTTCGCTTTCATCTTGGAAAAGAGCAGTGCGCCTTGATGATGATTTCTTTAGATGTTCATTTATTTTATTTTTGAGAGAGAGAGAGAGAGAGAGAGAGCACAACCAGAAGAGGGGCAGAAAGAGAGGGATAGAGAGAATCCCAAGCAGGCTCTGTGCTGTCAGCGCAGAGCCTGAGGTTGGGCTGAATCTCATGAAGTGTGAGATCATGACCTGAACGGAAACCAAGAGTAGGACGCTTCACCGACTGAGCCACCAGGCACCCCTGTCTTTTTCAAGATAAAATGGCAGCTACAATATAAATTTAATTCTAATAAAGGAAAAGTACAGTAAGAATTCTCTTCAGCACGGGGCACATCTCTTGGTGATTTTCAAGATGGGAGTCCTTCAAAATTGTTGCTGTACTTGAGAAGTACCTAAATCCTCCCTTAGGGTATCGATTGTGACATTCTTCAGAGGCAAACTCATTTCTGTTACTCATTTTCAAAACACATGTTCCTTTGTCTTTTCACACTCGTCACAGTGAGATTTAAACTAGAGACACGGCATCACCCATTTAAGGGTTATGAATAGCACTGCCTTGAAAAGGCCTGGTGCAAATTTGTGTGGAATTGAAAGTGATGCATTGGACTTGGAAGAATGTCAGGCAGACGCACAGACTAGGTTGGAGGCCAAGTTTCCTCAGTGTCCTGAACATGGAACACGAGACCCTCTCCCACCATGCTCACAGTCAGATCCAAATCATCACTTCCAGATGGAGAAATGGAATGGAAGGGTGGTACAGCCCCCAAGACTCGTTCAGTCTACCAAACAAAAGAGGTTCAATAATCAAGAGGCCACCCTAAGTAAGCACGGAGGAAGATTGGATTATGGACCCCATTCTTCCCTCATCCCTGTACCTGTGCCTCTGGCCAGGTGGCTCTGAAGTCCCTACCACTAGAGGCTGAGAGCATTTCTCCATTCCTTGGTGTGGGCTGGGTCCACGCTCTGGTGGAATGCCACCAATCCAAGGCTTTAAGAAACTTTGTATGCCTCCACTTGTCCTCACCATGAGGAGAGCACAACCTGGCTGGCCCACTCGTCCAAGGAAGGGGTAGGAGAAGAAGAAAAGCATATGTGATGGCAGCCAAACCTCAGCTGATCTGAAGATGCCCGAGTAAGAGTCAAAGAAGGCTACTCCAAGTGTTGGAGTTTGAGAGGACTTGTTTGTTACACAGCGTTACTGAGAAACCCGAGTGATACAAGCGCTGCTCTGAAACGTGGCTTGTTCTAAGGAAGAACATGAATAATGGTGGCTAGAAAATGAGAGTGTGAATGGATAATGGTTCTCTGAAGATGAGGACAGCCCTGTGTGTCTGTTTGCAAGACGGGAAGATGTTCCTCCCCATTCTGAACATCCCACTCCTTAACCGGGTCTCGGCCAAGCGTGAAGGGAAATGTAGAATCCTGCCTTCCTGGCCACACTGGAAACCACTGACAGGTCCGAGCTCGGCGATGACAGACGTGGGCTTCTTCGGGAAGCTCAGACATTTCAAATCTCATTGTGAAGACTATCAGATAGATAAGGAAGTAAGAAAAGACTTTCGGATGACCACGGCCTGACAGACGTTAAGCTACTGAGCACAAGGGAAGCCATTCATTCACAGGTCAAGTGCCTGGGGTAAGTGGGTTATAGTCTCACTGAAACTTGCCTTTTAACTTTGCTCCTTGCTCTCAACCCTTTCCTCTAAAGCCGCATAACATGAGTCTCTTGACTCTCCCAACATGGTACTTTAAAACACAGCTGCACATCCCAAGTCTCGTACACACCAAATCCCAAAGCTTCCTTATGATTTTGTTTGGACGCACCGCTCACCATTCCGATCACTTGTCTAGACACCCACTCGCTTGTCCATATCCCTTATAAAATATGAAATGGAGAATTAGAGACAATCCTCGATGTGAACCTAAAACACTGCCATGTAGATGAGGGGCTTCTTAACGTGTGGACGTTATTTTTCCAACTATTTATGCCTATTAAGCTTAACTTTTTTCTGTAAAACTAATTTGGCTTATCCTGTGAATAGATTTCTCTGCTTCAGGAGAGTAATGACTATCTTCTCCTCTAATGATAACCAACTCCAATGGGCTCCCTTTACGGAGAACCTTCTAGATGCCTGGTGCTTCCCATCCGCCAGCTCATGAATCCATTCAAAACCCTGAGGTTTTCATAGCTGTATAAAATGAGGACACAGGTTCAGAGAAGGTGAATGGTCTTCACCATTCACAAGAGGTCACACGGCTGCATGGGGTTCAACTTCAGGCTGATTCCATGAACGGAGTCTTTCTACTATCCTCACCCCCTCACCTCATTTTATCTGGGAAGGGAAAGGCTAATTATGTCATGGGAATAGGCAGGAGAAAAATACGGGTCGGCGTTCTCCCCATTCTGTGCACTGACCAGAAAGGCGTCTCTCTGCCCACTCCAAATGAAAATGGCCTCTCACCATGCAACACGACAAAGCCATCGGCTGCAGTACGACAATCACGTGACTGGCCTCAGAACCAGGATGGAAAGGAACCAACAGAGGCCAGTCTTGTGATCTTCAACCAAAGTTTTCTTCTATGATTGTGGTGGACACTGCTGAGGCCTTGCCCAGGTACCCCTACCGGGTGTCCGGGGGCAGACGAACGGCCTCCCAGAGGTGTCCCCCTCCTAATCCCAGAACCTGTGACCACGTTACGTTACATGGCAAGGGGAAATCAAGGTTACAGACGGAAGGGAGGCCGCCAGCCAGGTGGCCTTGAGACGGAAGGATTATCCAGGTGGGTGCAAGAGGGGCAGTGAGGACCAAGGAGACGGCAGTGTGAGAAAGATGTACCTGCCATCATAACTCTGAACACAGAAGGGGCCACAGGCCAAGGTGTGGACAGTCTATCAAAGCTGGAGAAGGCAAGGACATACACTCTCCCCTAGAGCCTCCAGAAAGAAACGAATCTCCCGACACCTTGGTTTTAGCCCGCTGAGACCCACCGCGGACTTTCAACCTCCAAAACTGTAAGACAGTGACTCTGTGTTGTTTTAACCTCCTAGATTTGTGATAATCAGTGACAGCAGCGAAAAGCCCCGACTGCTCCGGAGATGCGTGTGCTGGCTCCCGATGGCTCACAGCGACCCCTTTCTCCAGACAACTGCCTTCAACAGAGCATGAACCACTGGACCCAGCGGGTTAGGAAAGGGCCTCCACCATGGCAGGAGGGAGGGGCCACTGCCAGCAGGATACAAAAGGCTGGCCTCCAGGAAGGCCAGGCTGTGTAACCCTGGAGCTAGACTCCCGCCAGGCGGGAACCGCTTCCTTATTTAGCGACTCGCCTGCCCCATCTGCTTCCTCCCTCCCCCTTCTCCCCCGAGTGCCCCCTCAACAGATCCCAGACGTCTAACTCCCCTTTGGGGCTCTGCTTCTAGGGAATGCGACCTGAGGCAACGGTCACCCTCAGAAGGGATGCCAGCCTGTAGGAAATTGGTGCTGGAGGGGACACGGCAGGGCCGGACAGAAGTGCCTGTGTCAGGGTAGGAGCGCTGGGCCATGAGGCTAGAGAACATACCAGCTTTTGCCTGGGACCTCGCTGGGACCCGGGCCCGGCTTGTGAGTCTGAGGTTCTGGACCTTAACAGCGTCCCTCCCTGAAACGTTCGTGGCCAAGCCCAACTCTGAAGCATCTAGGACGTCAACAAGCGGGAGCAGATCTCCCACACCTGTTGGCCTCAGAGTACTTAGGGCACCCCACGAATTGGCCCAGCGACACCTCTGGAGGGTCAGGGGCATCTCAGGAAGACGGTGCACAACTGGATTGGCCCCGCATCTTTCATTTTCGGCCTCGCTTCCATTTGGGATGACCTCTCCCTTCTCCTAGCGGAGGGATGGTGGCGGGGGGGACATCCTCGGAACCCCTGAGAGCAGACACAGGCCCGTCTCCTTGCGCTTTCTTCCTGTTCTGCGGTGACGGGTCAATTACCAGGGTATACTGCTGCTCTCGAAACAACGGGTTCAAGTTCACTCTGAATCCCACCCGAACTGCCTGTAGCTGGGACGTTTTGGGGGGTCCTTCCTGTCATCTGGGCACACCCCCTAAGACTCTCAGGCTGCCGCCTCGAGCGGGTCCGTGCCAGGCGCAGGGACGTAATGGTGGCTCCATCACCTTTGCCGCCCCGTTCAGTGCCTCCCCCAGAATCATCCCCCCCACACCTGCCCGTCTGGCTCATCCGCTTGTAATTCACCAAGCAACAGACCCCCTCCCCAGGCTGCCCAGACACACGTCGCTGTGCGCCCTGGAGCGGATGCTGTGATGTGTCACTCGGGCCCCCCTGCAGAATTCCACGCCCAAGCGTCCCACGTCTTGCTTGCCTCCCACCGATTCCCTCTCTGCTAACTGCCCTTGGCCGAAAAGAGCTGCTCCGTTCAGGATCATACCCCTCCCCAAGGGCTGCCCGTACGCAGTGAGAGGTGAGGCAGGGGCACCAAGTCCCGGACCTCCAGCCTCCAAGCAGACGACCGTACAGGGCTCCCCAGGGACCCGGCCCAAGTTGCACCTGCATCACCATCCAACGCCTCCCTCTGCCCCGTCCTGCCTCCCTTCCCTTTGCCCAGCTATCAATCCCCCAAACAACCTGCCCTCGTGCACGCCTCTGAGGCTCGGAACCCGTCCTGGAACCCGGACCCGGGCCGCACCGCTCTCACCGGCCTGTCCGGCGGGCGCGGGGACCTGGAGGTGGGGGTGGGGGAGGCCTTACCCACGATCATGTGGTTGCACACATCGCAGAAGGTGGGCTTCTTGAAGATGTGCTCCTGAAAGGCGTGGGCCTTGCCGCCAGCCCCGGGGTGCAGGGCGGCCCTGGTGGGTGTGGACGTCAGGCTTCCGGGCGCAGGGAGCGGGCTGGAGCTGGGGCTGACCTCGGCCAGCATGTCCCCCTGCAGCTTCACGTCGCTGTTGGTTCGCTGGAAGAAGTTGTCGGCGCTTTTGCTCCGTAAACTCTTGGTCTTGAAAGAAAGTGATCGTTTTAGTTTCTGGAGCTGCAATGCAATGACAGAACACGCTCTTACGATCGATCATGCAGACTCAGGCTGTGGGGGTGAGGTCGGCTGCAGACGCTTGTGCCCCCCCCCCCCCCCCACCCCGGGACACCCTCGGACCCAAGGAGGCTCACGCGCGTCCCCACGTGGGTGGGGCGAGGTCAGGGCCTGGAGGGAGTTGGCCCGCTCTCTCCCCGCCCCCTCCCGAGCCAGAAGACCCAAAGAGCACGCACGGCACGCCTGCTCCTGGAGGTCCTACCGGCGTGCCATCAGAATGTCCCGTGACGCTGGACTTTTGACACCACCTGCCTTCTGAATGTGAATCACTGGAACGACTAAGCGTTCGACCTTCTGGGCTGGGTGGCCGCGTCTACGATGCCAGGACCTCTGTTGGATGTTCTGTCTTCTGGTCACTTAGCAGCCACCCACCTCTATACACAGCAGAGCCAGAGAGGCCGCTGCGTGACTGGGAATCCACGTGGCCAAAGTATCCACGGAACACCAACTAGAAACTCTCAAGCCTGCGTGGGTCTGAAGCGTACGGGCGGGTAATCTGGGCGTGGGCGTGGGCGTGGGATGATCTGTCTGACCTTCTCTGCTCTTCTCCCCGCTTTGCTGCTGGGGTTTGGCCATGGCAAACGGGATCGTTTTTCCTTTGCCCTCGGAATTGGAATTATGAAGGGTTAAAACGTGGGTTTGGCAAAGCCTTAATTTCCGAAAGGTCTGGCTTTGGTCAGGTCTGTACCACCGATCTAGCCTTCACATTGGAGCCAGAAGGGTCTTTTGGAAACACAGATGTGAGCACGTGAGCCTGGGGGTCTTCGTGAAGTTTCTTGAAACTTCATGAAATCTCGTTTGTTCTTTTTTTTTTTTAAATTTTTTTTTTCAACGTTTATTTATTTTTGCGACAGAGAGAGACAGAGCATGAACGGGGGAGGGGCAGAGAGAGAGGGAGACACAGAATCGGAAACAGGCTCCAGGCTCTGAGCCATCAGCCCAGAGCCCGACGCGGGGCTCGAACTCACGGACTGCAAGATCGTGACCTGGCTGAAGTCGGACGCTTAACCGACTGCGCCACCCAGGCGCCCCAAGTCTCGTTTGTTCTTAAATCTAAAGAGACGCTCCTTGTCACGGGCTCCAGGGACTGGCAGATTCTGGGTCCCCGTGACAGCTTGCACCAGCGTGTACCTTGCGCTGTCCATGGCAGCCACGGTGGCCTTTTAGAAGTCCGTGATATTTACCATGCTTTCTCCTCACTGCCCCTTTTGTGCAAATGTTTCCCTTTCGCCCAAATAAGAGGAATGGAGCGCTCAGTGGCTGTGTGGTCTGCGAGAGGTCACTTTACCTAGAAGGTAGTTTCCTTTCATAATTGAATGTCCATGGGGACTCTGCCTGTCGCCTGGAATTAATGTCTTTGACCCAAAGCTGCAGATAAAAAGGTGGTAAAGCACACTCGTCTAATAAGGCCCCCTGCAAGTGTGGTCAACCCCCCCACCACGGGATATATAAGATGAGTTGATAAGCCCATGCCAAACCTAGTCACCTCTGCATCTCCCCTCCAACCTCTTCCATAGCAGATCAGGAAGATGTGGTCTTCGGTGCTTGGGGTAGACTGCAAAAACGCCCCAATTTTCTACCCTTCCCCTTCCCCATTCACCTCTGCAATGTGACTCTGCAGACCCACCAGTCCAAGGTAGTGTATCTCCTCACTCCTTGGATCTTGTTGGTTTGGGGAATTTGACCAAGAGAAGGTGGCAGAAGCATTTCCGAGCCAGTTCCGAGCCCAGACCTCAAGCTGCCTGGCATGCTCTGTCCTCCCTCTTGGAAACCAAACTGCCATAGGGGCTAAGCCAGTGCCGCCTGAAGGATGATGACGGGCACGCAGTCCCGTCACTTCCCATCACATGAGTAAGACCCCTGAAGCACAGCCACCCTGTTTCCCTGCGTGGAATAAAGAGTCTAGATGAGACCAGAAGAACCGTCGAGCTGAGTCCCATCCAAATCGCCAACCCACAGAACCATCAACTAAAGAGATGACTGGTGTTTGAAATCATTAGGTTGGGTGTCTATTGTGTGTAGACGGCCATACGTTGCTTCTTCCCACCTTCCTGGAATGTGGTGGGATTGTCATTCCTTGCCCAGGAGATGTTGGTTGTGGCTGTGTGAAGCCAGGGAGCCATCCAGGGAAGAGGCCTGCAGGGCCCTCTAGCGGAGCCCCACTAAGGCCGGCAATGAGGCATCATTGGCCAGAAAGTTCTGGCCAGAGAAGCAGCAACACCCTACATTAAAAGGTCAGAGACAGTGGGCCCTTTTCTCTACAGCCCAAACCTACCAGAGGAGCTAGAAACATCAAAGGAGGAGGAGGAGAAGCTCACGAGTTCTTTGGGAGTTGTTTGGTCTCGTACCATAACCTGGCCCACCCTGACTGATACAGGGGAGCAGGGCCACGCGTCCTTGGGAGCCCTGCATTTATTGTGAAGAGGACCTTCCCTATCTAGCAAAACTAAGTGACACGGGGCATGAAAAGCACTCGCCGAAACAGCCACACCAAGGTGGGGACCGGGAAACCATAAAGGAGCAGAACAGACCTTCCTCACTTCCGTTCCTTCCAGCTAGGAACCGGGCGGGTGCTGGAGGAAGGAGGGATTAAATAGATGGGACGAGAGTTTTATTTTAGACAGAGTTTTAGTAAATTCAAGTGACCAGGAAGTTAAGGAATCTGCCAAGATTTTCTCATGGGCTGTGGCAACCTAGGGCGACGGTGGTTTATCAGACTAAATTTGTCACATAGAAAAATAAAGTCTTTCTGTCTCCCCTCCCCTCGCCCCCCATGGAGTTCAGATGGTTCAATAAATGGGCTACTCTCGGCTCCAAAACAGAACAATAGCACCCATTCTGATGATAATAATGGCACCTACCCTGAAGGCTTCACCAGGCGCCCCTTCTTTATCTTCCCAATCATCCAGAAGGCACTGCTGTTCTCCCCCTGGAGAAATGGCCCAGGGAGGTTAAGGGATTTGCCCGAGGTCACACAGCTCACGTGAGTCAAGACCAAGGTTCAGAATGAAATTTACCTGCCTCTAAACCCACCCTGTTTGCACTGCCAGTGATTGACAGGTGATGGAGGCGGGATGAGGGAGAGTTACCCCTCACCCCCAGGGGGGATGGAACTACTCTTGGTGTACGTTTAGAATGGGAAGGGAGGTGAAGCAAAAAAGCAAATGTACATTTTTGGGAGCTATTTCCTTTATTTTATGTCTTTCCAATTTTTCAGAAGTAGTAAGGGGGGGGGATGCCTTTTTATCAAAGGGAGCATCAGACTCCCCTTTAAGGCTTCTCTAACAGACCGTGCGTCTCTTCCCTGCTAGGACAGGGAAGGTGATGGGGTGTTGCTTATGTACGTCCGGTCTGGTCTCCCTCCTGTGCTCATGTGCTTTATTTCTGCCCCCAGAGCCTGCCAAATATGGTATTCTGTGTTCCCTGGAAGGTTAGCATGATGCCGAGACACCTGTAGCATTTTCCTTGTCCTGGGGGACGCGGCTGGAAATTGTGTCAGACTTTTCAGAGCCTGCCTGCCTGTAGAGCGGGAGAATTTGCCTCGGAAGCCAACGTGACAGCTCTTTTTCAAGTGGACAGCTTAAAAGAAATGCCTACAAGTTAAACAAAGTCTGAGCAGTGAGCTCAAAGGAACACACTTTCTCCAACTATTCCCAAGAGGAGAAGCCAGATGGGAATATATACAATGCAGAAATAGAAGCAAACCCTGATAATAGCGGGAATCACAAAATGATTAGCTTCCATGCCCCACTGCCATAGCCCGGCTCCTTTTATAATAATAATGGTTGAAGGAACAGATACTCTTGAGTACTTTGCCATTTGCCAGAAACTGCTCTATATACTTTAATTCATGCTATTATCCTAGTGACGTGATGAGCAAGAGATCATTCACTGATTCAATAATTCATTCAAGGAATATTTATTGTGTCACTACTATGAGCCCAGCCCTGACCTTGGTTTTGCAGACACAGCAGCATAAAAAAGTAAAATCCTGTCCCTTAAGGGTTTAAGGTCTAGTGGGTAGAAATAGAAAGTAAATAATCAGAGATGTATGTAACAGCATTTGGGTAAGGACAAGAGCCATGAAGGAAACAGAAGTGGAGCCAGGCTTTAGGAGGTGACAAGGAAGGCTTCTCTGACTGGTGACACTGGAGCAGAGGCACACAAGAAGTGAAGTCATGAGGTACTGTGGAGAAGAGCATTCTGGGTAGCGGGGGAAACCAAGGGCAAAGGCCCTGACAAGGTGGCTGTTTGAGGAATACCAGGAAGTCAGTGTGTCTGGGACAGAAGGTGGAAAGAGAAAAAGGGCAGAGAGGTCAAGGGTCAGCTTCATGCTAGGCCTGGGAGGCCAGGGCAAGGGCCTTGGAACGTATCCTGAGGGTGATAGTATGAGCAGGGAAGTGACAAGTTCTGGCTTGAATTTCCAAAGGGTTACTCTGGCTGCTGTGTAGAAAACAGACTATAGGAGGCCAAGATGGAAGCTGGGAGACCAGTTAGAAACTCTTCCAATTATCCTGGGAGAATTACTTTTGGCTTGGCTTAGCAGAGTTACAGCACAACATGGTTGAATTTGGGGTATATCTGGAAGGTAGGACCAACTGGGCCTGCTTAAGGATTAGATGTGGAGTGTGAAGGAACGAGGGGGCTCAAGAATGATTTCAAGGTTCGGGGCTTGAGCAAGTGGTCAAATGGAGGGACTATTTTTTCAAATAAAGAGCCCTAGAGAAGAAGCAAGTTGGTGTGGGCAAGTGGGGTGGGAGGCAGAGTTGCGTTGGGGAAAGTGAGTTTGACGTGCTTATACGGAATTTACGTGGAGCTGGATATGTGACTCCAGATTCAGGTGAGAGGTCTGAGCTGGGGAAATACACGTGCAAGTCATGAGCACGTAGGTAGTACTCACAACCAAGAGACTTGATGAGATCACTGCTGTTAGCGCGACGCTGAAGAGAAGTGCTCCGAGGAAGGAGACCCGGAGGTCAAGAAGATGAGGGAAATAGTACAAGGTCAAGAAGACTGAGGGAAAACAAAGGCAGCTGAGAAGGAGACACTGGCAAAGAAAGAGAGGGAGGTTTTAGAAGCTCCGGGAATAAAACGGTTCAAGAGGAAAAGAGAAGAACGAAGCTTATCCAGTAAGTCACGTGAGGGCTAGGGGTTGGCTTGGACAATGTCTTTGGGGGACCTTAACGGGAAATGGCTGTAAGCTGTGAAATGAAGATCCATATCCAGAGGTCTCTCAACTCCAGAGCCCCTTCGGTCAAATGGACCTTCAGAAGGTCTTCCACCCTTGACATCCTCCCGGTAAAAAAATCCTCTGTTTGGCGTGCCCCAGCTTCCTGGTGCCAGCCGGAATGGTACGATCATCCATGTGGATGATTGAGGCAATCTCACCAACATCTGACCCATTCGTGGCCTGATTTCTTTTTTTAAAATATTTATTTATTTTGAGAGAGAGAGAGAGAGAGAGATGAAGAGAGAGTGCTCAGGCACAAGCAGGGAGGAACAGAGAGAGAGAGAGGGAGAGAGAGAGAGAATCCTAAGCAGACTCAACGCTCAGCACAGAGCCCAGCATGGGGCTCGAACTCACCAACTGTGAGATCACGACCTGAGCCGAGCTCAAGAGACGCTTCACCGACGGAGCCACCCAGATGCCCCGAAGCCCGATTTCTTTTAAGACAAACACAATCTATTCCAGGTCCTGATTGGCTTCAGTTTGGATGTGACTTCAAAGTCGGTTAATAGTCCTCTTACATCTACCCGGCTTGGTCAAAACCAGCAAGGACTGGCTGTTTGTATGTCGGCAAAGCAACGGTTACCGAGTGTGATCGGTTGAAGGCCCATCAATGAGCGCTGTGGCTTGGGCAGGCCCTCAAGCTCCTTAGCTTGGAATCTATCCAGTAAAGAGAGAGGAAGGGCTTGGTGGTGGCTGAGTTCCCCTCCTGCTCTGGCAAGTCAGCACGGTGAGGGAATACAGAACACTTTGAACGGTCTCCACTTATAGGAAGTCTAAGATCGAACTCTGGAGACGAGTAGCAATGCTAAAGACGGTCCAAGGGTGACACAAGACCCTAAATTATATTATCAAGTGATAAGTAGAGTGTTTTCATCACGGCCTATTCTGGTATGTCAGAAAAGGGAGCTTTCAATGGCGTCTGGAATAGTCCGGAGACGTTCTTTCAAACGGTAAAGGGTGAATTGACTTTCAGACACACAACTGAACCGTGTAAGTGCCCCCCTGCCCCATTCACCTGTAGGTTATATACCCAGGCTCCTCACTGTGTGACACAAGACCCTTGTATACATACATCTGCCCGGCATACTCTAGTCACCCCTCCACCATCCCAGGCGCGCAGACACAGTAAGAGAAGCCCCCAAATTTTCAGTGATGCATAAGCCTTCAATGCCTGTATTCTGCCCGGAAATGGCACTCCAGCCTAGCTGGAAAATGCCTCATTGTCCTTGAAGGCTTTTCTCTGGCTTCCTGCCTGACCCTCCCAGCAGGTGGACAGGGACTTTCTCTCCTGCGTGACCCAAGTGTGCAGAGTGGAGACATCTCACCGTCCTTCCTGCCGTCCGCTCTGGGCTCCTCTCCAGACCATCAGGCTACTTCCGACACGTGCCTGGCACGTAGTAATGACATTCATTACCCCGGCAAATAGTTATCCAGCTCCTCTTATGCACCAGACTCTGCCCTGAGGGTGTATGTAAGTCACCTTTTGATGTTCGTGCTAACCCTGAAATAACGTGGCATAACGTGCCCCCAAACACCCAGAAAGTGTGGCAGAGTCAGGAACAGCGTCCAGGACGGGTTGACTTCAGAGTCCCAGCTCTCAGCCTCTACACACGTTTGTGAAATGACGGCCAGGCAGGCTGACGGATGGACTGAATGACCAGCAAGAGTTACGTAGCCAGACTGGAGACCTGGATGCGGAAGCAGGAGCGAGTGCGTCGCGAGCAGGTGCGCCGGGGTCCCCACGGGATTTAAGCGGTGCTCGCAACTGGACCCCAAACATACCAGGTGTGTGGCACACCCTTCCCGAGAAGCCGGCCCGACGGGTCCTCCGGGCGTGCTGGCAAGAGTGGGAAACGACGGTGATGAAGGCCACGTGTATGGGTGCGTGTGGGGCGGTGTCCCAGGCGAGGACGGCAGCCAGGTGGAAGGAGTGCAGGGGATGGTAAGCCGCAGAGACCCACGGCAGGTGTTCCGGAGGAAGAAACCGGCTGTGAACGCCAAGTCGGGGTAGGACCTGGGCGTCCCAGAGGCACACGCCGGGGACGGACAGGCTGGGAAGCCGCTCCCTCTGGCCGTCAGGCTAGCTGCCCGTGTCTCCTCCAAAGGCGTTTCTCCGTGGCTCCCAGGTCCACGGCGGCTAGAACAGGAAGGCTGTGGTCGCAGGCAGCTTCTGCCTTCTCCTCACCTGTTCCTCTTTGCCGGAGAAATTGAAGATCATCAATTTCCCGAGATACCAGCATCTTCCTTTCTGAAAGTCCTAAAGGTGGTGGAAGTTTCGTTTGGGGTTTTCTTGGTTCTGTCCTGAGAACAGTCCTCACCTACAGTGAGTCGGTTAGATATTGTTTCATGGCAAACATCAAGGTCATAATTGATACCTCACTCTTTTGGTACAGCGATACGCACGCACGCGCACACACACACACACACCTACTTTTTATCTGACGTACCTTTCCACGAAACGGCCCTGTGAATTGAGCAGGGCAACTATCACCCCCAAGTGACAGATGAACAAACGAGACACAAGATGTGAAGTGACATTCCCGAAGAGGAATGAGCACCGAAGAGGACGCGCTCAATGGGGAGGAGACGAACGGTTTTAAGGACCATCTTATGTGCAGGGACAGAGGATGATTCCGAAGCCGAGGAGGACGCGCTCAAGGCTCCGCCCTTCTAAGCCTGTGGGTCTCCAGCAGCGTGAGCACACGGAAGTTACTTAACTTCTCTGAGTCTCGGCTTCCCCATCCACAGAATGGGGATAAGAACACTTGCCTTGCAGGTATGTCTGCCTATGCAGGATTAAGTACGAGGAGCATCTAAAACCCGTGGCATAACCCTGGCGCTCAGGGGCCACGTCCTAACGCTCAACGTCTCAAAATCCCCCGAACACCACTGTCCTTTCTGGTTGGCATGAGGTGGGGAGCATGGCTTTTATCCTTCCCCTTCGTGTGGATGCCAATTTCACAATCCCGGGGCCGTTCCATCACCTTCAGGGGTGGGTCAAGATTCCGCTTGGGAAAGAGTATTACAGGTGCTCAGAAGAAATACTTTGAGAAGACAGAGGCAAGGGAAGATGGTACCTCAAAGACCGAACTCAATAATAATAACAGTAATGAGATGCCACTGTGTTCTGGGAAGCCCTTAGGAGGCTGAGATTTACAGTGTGAGGGACTGAGCTGCACTACGACGTACATCAGAGGTGAGCTGGGTGGAGGGGGCAGGCTGCCATGCGGGAGGTGTGCGGGGAAAAGGCAATGAGAAAGTAAATTCAGAGGTGGTATGGCTTCTGGAGTCAGACAGCTACTGGAGAGGGTGTGCATTATAAACCTCCTCGTTCTTCTTCTCGGAATCTTCGGAAGTCTTCATCTCTCACCCACACTTTGGCGAGGGGGCCCTTTTTCAGGGAGGATATGGGCGTGAGGCACCAGCACCTGGATTAGGGTGGAACCCGTGGGCCCATTTGGCAGTAAACTCTGAGCCTGGGAATCCCGCCAGAGAGAGGGCCTGCCTGACCAGGAGGTTGGGACTGAGAATCCTGGTCCTGAACCACGTGGCCCAGCAAGTGGGAGTCACACCGGGCCCTCTGATGCCGTGGCCGGTCCCCTCTCTGCTGCTGCTGTCACCGTTGTGACAGCTTCCGAGGAGGGATACAGCCCCAGGGACCACATCATGGTTTTTATTCCCACGAGCAGAGAGAGGGCTGGGCCCCAGGAAGGCCAATGAACACAGAGAAAATGGAAAAGTGACTTCTAAGAGATGGAAAAACTGGTTTTTTTTCAGGGGCAAATGAGTTTAGAATGGGGATCGTTCTTGATCCTGATTTATACATTAAATGGTTCTATTGATGAAGTGACGGATTAAGGAACAAAAGTATTTACGCTTGATTATGCTGGGCCTCATTTTTTAACACCACCTCCCACAGTGCCTTGCAAATGGTAGGGACTTATTACGGGCTGAATTGTGTTCCCCAAATTAATATATAGAAGCCCAAATTAATACATATATTAACAGATAGAGTATATGTAGAAATATGTATTTCGAGCCCTAACCCTCGAAACCTCAGCATGTTGACTGTATTTGGAGACAGGGCCTGCCTGCCTTCCTTCCTTCCTTCCTTCCTTCCTTCCTTCCTCCCTCCCTCCCTCCCTTCCAGGGTTTTTAAAAATTTTATTTATTTTGGGGGTGGGAGGGAGAGAGGGAGAAAGAGTGAGCATGAGCGGGAGGGGCAGCGAGAGGGAAAGAGAGAGAATCTCAAGCAGGCTCCACGCTGACGTTACAGAGCCTGATGCGAGGCTCGAACCCGTGACCTGTGGGGTAATGACCTGAGCTGAAATCAAGAGTCGGAAGCTCAACCACCTGAGCCACCCAGGCACCCGAGAGGCAGGGCCTATAAATCGGTGATTCAGCTAAAGCGAGGCCTTTAGGGTGGGTCCTAATCCAGTCTGACTGGCGTCTCTACAAGAAGAATGGAAGCCTGGGTGGCTTGGCTTGGCCATGCCGTTTTGCCGGCGCCTGTCCTTCCTCACACACGTCCCTGGAGACCTTCTGTCCATTATCTAAGTTGCAACTCCGATGTCCCTTCCCACGCCCTGTCCCAAGTCTCCCCTGACTTCTCCATTTCTGTGCAGCTCCCGGCGTCTCGCCATCCCTGTAGGAATAGTACGCCACCACGATTAACCCTCTGCATACTTCCAGTCTATACACTGCGCTCAAGAGCTATTCTCTTCCTTCTTGTATCGCCAGCCCACAGGTGTGGGTTTGGGGATGGGGACGGGCAGTCTGTGTTGAATACGTGAATGCACGACTTCCTGCCTTACATGTTGGAGCTGTCCCCGTTTGGTAGTGAGAACATTAAAGTAGACTCATCCTTTCGATATTTTGGCCTGTTAGAATCTCCTGGAAGAATTCTCTGAGTTTTTCTCATCCCTGATCTTGAACGCCATTTTCTGCCAGTACCCAAGGCTAATCCCCTTTCCTGTGCAAACGTCTCTTGTATTCCCGCTTCTCTCCAAGCCACGCCAGCTCTGACCCTCTCCCGCTGCGTTATGGCTTTGGTCTCCCCCTTTACAACCCACTTGTGCAGGCTTGTCTTCCAGGGGTTGGGGAGGGTTGCCTGCCCGGCTTAGGCAGGAGCTGGGGCCGAGGATCCAGAACGGGCACAGGGGTGCGTCCGGCCAGTCTGCGGCGTGAGGGGGTGGAACGGAAGGAGACGGATGAGTGTGTGCCTGTTGACCTCGAGCCCTGAAACCAACGGGAAAGTTCTCCTCCTCCCATTCAAAGGGGGCAAGAGAGGCGAGGGCACACACGCGAGGCTGAAGAGCTGCGATGGTGGTCGGGCAAGGCCGGTGAGGGGGCTAAACCCCAAAGACCAGGAGATGGCCGTAAGATGACCCAACGACCTGCAGGGGGAGGGAGCACCTTCTACAGTGTATATGTCGGCCTTCACGGACAGGCAGAGAGAAAAAGGGAGCTGTGGTTCTAAAATGGGCCCCGTCACTCCCAGACCACCCCCTGCGGGTGGAGGCCGCCGGGGTGGGTGCAGGCCACGGGAGCAGTGGTCTGCTCTGTTTCCCTCTCGCTTGCTGTATGGAGAAGGCACCGGGAACCAAGGCTTCTTGGCGGCATCTTGGCGGAACATACGGGAGAGTCGGGTTCCCATGGAGACAGGCCCTGAACCGGTGGCCTTGTGCGCTGGAGGGCCCAGGAAGCAGTCCCCCAGCCGGTTTCCCTCCCTTTCCAGGCCCCCAGTCAGTCAACGGCATGCCACTTTATCGAATTTATCAGGCCTCCGACCTCAGAACTGCCCTCAACTCCAGCTTCCCCCGGTCCACACTTCGTATCCGGTCCATTAGCCGACAGACTAGCCAACGAGACTGTCAGGACTCGTGCAGAATCCACTCCCTTCACGCCACTGCCTCCGCCCTTCTCCCGGTCCAGCCTGACATCCCGTCTCACCCACACAACTGCTTCCTCGGGGCCACCCGGGGAAAATACATCAGCTGCAACCGATGTGCTTGCCCCCTCGTCCTCTCCTTCCTGCAAAGTGGACCGAAGTGACTGTCGCAGATGGAAGTCAGGCCGCTGGACGCCCCGGCTCCGAACCTCGCCCGAGTGTCTCAT
Source organism: Lynx canadensis (assembly GCF_007474595.2). Taxonomy (NCBI): domain Eukaryota; kingdom Metazoa; phylum Chordata; class Mammalia; order Carnivora; family Felidae; genus Lynx; species Lynx canadensis. Next base: position 4,683,675 of record NC_044311.2, on the reverse strand, counting down.
CGCACCGAAAACGCAGCTCACGTCCTTTCGGGGGCCTCTCAGGCCCGAGGTGAGCGGACCCGTGACCGCTCTGACCGCCGTCCTTCATCCGTTACTCTGCCCCGGGGGCCCCCGGTCTCTGTGCTGGTGCCCAAAGGCACCAGGAACGCGGTCACATCGGGGCCTCTGCTCCTGTTCTCTCTTCCTGCAACGCTCTTTCGTCCGCACGGTTAGCTGACCCCTCCCCTCCACCAGCTCTCTGCACGGAGGTCATTTCACAAGAGACTTTCCTTGACCCCCAGGCTCTGCCCCCACACCGACCCTGTTCAGAATGCTTATTGCTACTTTAGTTAAGCTTTTTGTTCTGAAAACCTTGAAACCCACACAAAACCGGCAAGAATAGTTCCACGAATGCTGCTCAAGCCCTACACTCAGCTTCGCCAATTATGGATGTTTGCAATATTTGCCTCTTATTATTCTCCCTCAGTAACAGGTATTGTTTTGATCGTTGTCATCCTTGCTATTGTTTTCATCAGTGAACTATTTCAGAATGAGCTGCAGATGCCGTGACCCTCTATCCCTAAATATTCCAGTGTGTCTCCGCCAAGAACAAAGATAACGCATTGTGTTCCGTAAACGCGATGCGATAAATTAACGCTGATGAGATACTATTATCTCTTAGGCAAGTCACATTCAAATCCTGACAACCCTTGAGGATCTCATCTAAGATTACTCACTGCTTTGAGTTTTCCTGTATTTTCTTTTTAATTGAAGGACAGTTGTCGTACAATGTTCTATGAGTTTCAGGCGTACAACACAGCGATTCAACAGTTCTATATACACTGCTGAGTGCTCGCCATGATAAGTGCAGTTAAGTCTCATTTAATTTGGAATACTGGCTCAGCTTTTGTCTTTGGGACAGACCTATTTTATTTTACTTTATTTTGAAATGTTTTATTTATTTTTGAGAGAGAGAGAGGGAGAGAGAGAGAGAGAGAGAGAGCGAGCGAGCGCAAGCTGGGGAGGGGCAGAGAGAGAGAGACACACAGAATCCAAAGCAGGCTCTGGGCTCCGAGCTGTCAGCACAGAGCCCGATGTGGGGCTCAAACTCATGAATCGTGAGATCATGACCTGAGCCAAAGTCAGATGCTTAACCGACTGAGCCACCCAGGAACCCCGTGCCAGCTCTATTTTAGATAGATCAGAGCTTGCAGAATATCTCTGTCTTGCAGAATATCCTTCAACCTCGGCTTGTCTGATGTGTCTTCAAAGATTTAGATTATGCATTTTAGGCAGAAATATAAAAGTGATGCTATGACCTTCTCCATATATCATATCAGGGGCCATATGATACTGATTTGTCACTTTACATTTTATGTTATATACTCATCCATTCACTTGTTGATGATCTGCCCCCTCAAACTAGAAGGTAGTCACCATGGAGGGCAGAGAAGTTTCACTGTTCCATTAACTTCTGTATCTCGGAGCCACAAACAAAGCCCGGCACGTGATAGGTGCTCAAGAAATAGTGAGAGGTGTGGCTCACTCTAAACCAGAAAAACTGCTTACCCCAGCATCCTCCAGAGAATTCCAGAAAATGTTCCTTCTCCTACATATTCTTGAGCAGTTACAACATCCCGGGCGGGCTCGAGACACCTCGAGCGGCCGGGATGAGGCCTGTATATGCGTCCTTGGGGTTCTCAGGCACTTACTTCCAAGACTGACCTAGCAGGAATGTTGCAGCAGCCAAGCGGAGGCTGTGCAGAGCAGGGCCCAGGGAGCCGTGGTGCCAGGGAGGGCATGTGAGGCTGTGCCAGCAGGCAGTCAGGCTAGGTGACACTCATGGGGGTGGAGGGGGGCGAGGTGCTCCCCAGGCTCACAGACTTTCCAATCAGTGCCATCAGCCCTCCGACCATTAAGAGGGTCTGCTCTACTCATCACCTGTCAGAGTGGGACATGATTGAGGCCTCCCGGAGCTCTTGTGTGCAAAATGCCCCGCTGATTCACAAGGGCAAGGGTGAGTGTGAAGGCCGAATCAACAAGATGGAGACGGAAGGAAGGAAGCAACCACAGCTCCCTTTCCCAGTGCAAGTTCTCGAACAAAGGCTGAATTAAGCCTTAGCGGGGGTGTTTGTGGGTGGAGGCAGGGAGGGGCTCGGAGGCAGATGAATGGAAGGGCAGTGAAGTAACTGTCAGGCTTACGTTGTGTTTCAGATGGGGAGAACTTTTATTACCTGAAAATGAGACTCTTATGACCAACAATGGAAGAAGCCATGACATCTGCCCAAAACGTTGTCAAGAGGCAACGAACAGAATTCCAACCGACCATGTGAGAGGAGGGTAAGAAGAAAAATAAAACCGAGAGCTGAGGGCACCCCACTGGGTTCAGCACGCCTAATAAACTGGTGTCCCTATCCCTATTTAAGACTTGTTTTCATAGACGCTATATAATTAGTGACGGATCAGAACTTGAACCCAAGCTCTGAGTTCCCACCTGAATAGCTTTCCCATAGCCTGGTTGTGCTCTTTTGTGTTGTATTTACTCAGGAAAAACTTACTTACATGCCTTGAAAAAAGTGGCTAATAGATTAAGTCAGTTTGTATGCTGAATCCTATGTGTATTTCATACATTGTGTATGATCCTTGACTTTTCATTTTCAAACCACTGTAGAGCACGTCTAAAGCTGCCCATTAGATTTACAGGAACCTACTAGTAAATGGTTTTCGATTAAACAGCTTGCAGCTTTAATGGCAGCTTGGAGAATCAGAGCAGCAAGGAGCAAGAATCCCACTGTTTAGAGCCTCATCTGGCACTTTCTCTGGGTTTAGCAATCTATCTAGCTAAAGATTAGATAAGGGCAATTTCCTTTGCCGAATGAACAACAAAAAAGTTGCTTCTTCCGGGTAGTTAAAAAGACAAAAGACAAACAAAAAAAGACAAAAAACAAAACAAACCCAGAGTTAGAGGACACTAAATGAGGGGGATTAAAAAAAAACAAACCAACACACTCCTGATTTTAAACATTAGCCATTAGGTGTTGGAGAATTATTCTGAACTTTCAGCCTCAAGGCTCTGGGTTCCCTCACCTACCAGAGAGTAACCCAGTGATAAACTGCATGACCTATTTCTTTTTTTCAACTTTTTATTTTAAAAATAATTTTATCCATACAGAAAAGTTGCAAAATAGTAGAGTCCTCATCTATCTGTCACCCAGTTTCCCTACTATTAACATCTTACCCAACTGTAGTAAACTGTAGCCAGGAAATGAACACCGATAGAAAACTAACGAATCTATAGACCTTACTGGAATTTTGCTAGTTGTCCGGGAAAGTCTTTTTTCTATCCCGGGATCCAATCCAGGATTCCATAGTGCATCTAGTCCTGTTTTCTTAGTTTCTTCAATCCATACCAGGTTCTCAGTCTATCTCCTGTACCTTGACCCTTTTGGAGACTACTAGCCAGTATTTTTGTAGAACGTCTTTCAATTTGGGTCTGATGTTTTCTTATTAGATTGAGTCTACATATTTTTCATAACAATAGGACAAAAATGATACATTCTTCTCAGTGCAACATATTAGGATGTACCTGATGTCAAATATGTCCCATTACTGGTGATACTAACTTTGGTCGCTGGATTAAGGTGATTCCTGCCAGGTGGCTCCACCGTAAAATGACTGCATATTTCTGTACCCGTAATGAATGAGTTTCTTGGAGGAGAAATACTTTGAGACCGTGCAAATATCCTGTTTCTCATCACACACTTCAGGATCTATTGGGGATTCTTGCCTGCAAAACTTATTACATGGTGTTTTTACCTGATGGCGATGTTGATTTCCATCAGTCCTTTCCTTCTGTATTTATTAATTAGCAGTCTATTGTAGAATTCTCCTTCACTCATTTATTTATTCACTCAGTTACTCATTTTTATTAGTGTGGGTTGAGGAACGCGTGCTTTATTCCATGAGTTACAATTTGCTACCATCATTATTTATTTTCTTGCTCAAACTGTCCCGGGTTTCGTCATTGCGAGCTCCTTTAGATTGGCATCTGGTCCTTTTTGACATGCCCCAATTATTTTTGAATCCTTCCTTACCTTCTAACACTGCAGAACTCTCTGGGCATATCTCGTATTTTCTCTGTTCCAATTTTGCAGTCAGCCATTTCTCCAAGGAAGCCTGGTTAGTTTCATTTTGTAATGGTTCTTACAAACTGACATCTAGGTACTAGATGTGTTCATTGCCACTGGGATGATATTCATCTGAGGCTCTCTCAGTAGACAGAACTGGGAAATATATTCATGAGTAGTCATATACCCAAACACACACACACACACACACATATATGTGTATTTATTTTTATATCAATCTATCTGTATAACTATTAAAAACCATGAGTTCATATAGATGTACTCCCTTACTTATTAAAAAAAAAATGTTTCCTTGTTCCCTGGTGAACACGTGCATGGTTGGACTCTGAAGTTAGTGTCCTTGAGAAAGAGACGGAAATTAGTTGGGAGAAAATATACAGGCCAAAAGAGAAAAATTAGAAAAAAAAATGAAGGAGCAGAGAAGCTACTTAAGAGAGGAATCTTGTAGTCATTTAATAAATGCTTTTGAAAATGTTTATTTATTTATTTTAGCGGGGAGAGAGGGAGGGAGGGAGAGAAAGAATCCCAAGCAGGCTCTGCACTGTCAGCACAGAATCTGGTGTGGGGCTCGATCCTACGAACTGTGAGATCATGACTTCAGCTGAAATCTAAGAGTTGGACGCTTAACCGACTGAGCCACCCAGGCGCCCTTAATAAATGTTTTTTAAATTAAGTGGGTGAAAGGATCTCTTCACTTCAACACATATTTATTAGCTGCCTGCTATTTGTCACCCCTTCTGCTAGGGATGAGGAGGGCTACCCCATGCCCCTTGTCCTTGTTTTCATCTTGGGGGAATATATAGACGATCCATGGCATTAGTATGGCACTAAACTCAGTCTTGCAAGCCAGAAACAAACAAACAAAAAGAATATTGGAAAATGCAGGGTTTGGAGTGGCAATATTTTAGGCTGATAGACTATTTGTAGGCAAAGGCAAGAGAATGAGGGCCAGCACAGGAAAGGAACTTCAAGTTTAAAGGCGTAAGAAGGCAGACAGGGACCTAAGAAGAAAGGAGCTTGACAATAAGCCTGGACACTAGCTTATAGCAACCGATAATTGCTGGCAAGAATTAATAAGGGAAGAACTTACTTGTATGTATATATTTACACTTTACAAAGTTACTGATGCATACATATGGTAAAAAAATATATATATTGTACAATACAAAAAGGGACTTACTGAAAAGTAAGTTTTCTTCTCACATTAGATCCCTAGCTCAACTCAGAGTCGAGCATTAACAGCTTCTTCTTCCAGAAATGTCCTGTGCACATACCTGCATGTAAGTGTACAGCACATCCTCATTTGAAAAACACGAGTGTGAGTATATTGTGCACATTTATCCATATCTTGCTTTTCCATTTCATAAGGTATGTTGCGATCTTTCTATCACACGTGTCTAACAGAATGGGAGATCTAACTCATTCTTTACTCGCGCATCTGATATTCCATCAGATAGAAGGGCCAGACATTGGATTGTTTCTAGCATATTCTTGAGGCAGAGCGCTGCACTGGTTTGCCAAAATCCATTTTCATTTTCTTACTGGGTAGAGGGTTACGTTACATTTCCCAAAGCTTTCGGCAGACAATCGCACAAGTGGGACAGCATTCTTGCTAATGGAGTATAACGACAAGGTATGTATCACTTCTGAAACTAGGCTGTCAGGCTGTGTGCACGCCTGCTCTGACCTCTCTCCGCCTTCCGCCCCAGCTGCAAAATGGCTGTGGTGTTGATCCTGCTTCAACCATGGAGGTTATGGCCATGCTAGAAAATGGGAGAGCAGGATCGTGGAAGGAAATGGGTCCTTGAATGACCATGAGGAGTAGAGTTGCCCTGCTTACCTGAACAGTTTTCCTTGAAACTATGAGAGAAAGAAATAAGTATTTCCTGAGCCACTGAGTATTTGTTGGGCTTCTTTGTTACAGCAGCCTAACCTTACCCTCACTGGTGTACCTCTGATTACAAACAGTACTGGTGCAAACATCTGGTACCTACATCTTTGCATATCTAAAAGCATTAGTGCTCGAAGTAGACTTGCTTGGCCAAATATCTATTGTTTTCAAATTGTGTTTAATGTGTATTTATTTTTGAGACAGAGACAGACAGAGCATGAACGGGGGAGGGGCAGAGAGAGAGGGAGACCCAGAATCCGAAGCGGGCTCCAGGCTCCGAGCTGTCGGCACAGAGCCCGACGCGGGGCTCGAACCCACGGACCGGGAGATCATGGCCAGAGCCGAAGTCGGAGGCTCAACCGACGGAGCCGCCCAGGCACCCCCAAATATCTATTTTTAAATTCACAGTCCCGTTGGTTGATATGAGAGAGTGTCTTTTTCTCCATACCTTGGCCAGCTTGTTATATATTTTTTACGTATTTGCCAATTTCACGGGTAAAAAATGGTATCCAGACTTTAAAAACTTTCCATACCTTAATGATCAGCAGGACTAAATTTTTTTATGTTGACAAGCTGATTTATGTGGAATAAATGAGCAGAAACTAAATGCTCAAGACAGTAATTTTTTTTCCAGTAGGTTATAAATCTTGTTATTGACACATAAATGTTTTATAGATTTATAAATTTACTTTGTGTAGTACATATTTTTCTCCATTCGTCATTTATCTTTGACTTTATTCCCAGAATGTGTTTACAGTGGCTGAACTAAAATTTTTCCTGGAGTCAAGTTTATCATCGGCTGCTGCTAATGGCCTACACGATCTGAGGACTTACTGCTGGCTTATTCTGTGGTCCCTGAGACTGTGTATCACCTAACTCATGATATACACTCCCACTGACCTCCTTCTAGTTTAAGATATAAAAAAAAAAAAAAAAGCTCTAACAAAATCAACAGGAATACTAAAGTGTTCACAGGAGGCTTTTCTCACTATGTTCAGGTACAAATTCTAGATCTTGAAAAACTCTTTTCCCTTAGAAATGAAAGGCCATAAAACCCAAAGCAATAATATGGTGCCTGTGAAGACTTCTAAAGCATAAAAGGGGTAAAGATTATAGCACTCAGATAGCATAGGAAGAACCTAATCACTACTGGAATAAAAAATAAATCGCATGTACTTTCTACTCTGTGCGCTCAACCCAGTTGGGGAAATACGATCCCTGCAAAGTGAGATCCGTGAGCTGGAGTGACCGAACTAGATTAGCAGGGGAGGGATCTGGAAGAGCTAAGGAAAGAATTTGTCACAAACCAGTAAAAGCACAGTAAGATCAAACAACAGGAGAAGCGAAAGCAGGAAGGTGATCGATCCAGTGACACGGGGGGTGGGAGGTGGGCGAATATGTTTGAGAGGATCCCACGCAAAACAAAGGCAGGATATAGTAAGCTGAAAAACATTAGAGCAGATAAGATTAGAGAAGCTATCAAGAACTAATTGGATCCTGAAGAAGACTTCAGAATGACTAAAGTAGCTGCATTGCTCAAAGATAAGAGTGAGTTCCTGGCTAAATGAGGAAAACAGACCCAAATCTGTCAAGGAGGGCATCACCATGTGCCGGGTCAGCCTAGTGAAAAGAGACATCTCTCCTCCTGCCGGAATGTTCAAGTATCCTGTCAGAAAGGTGAGGTGTCAACAGTAAAGAAGGACATCTGGGCACACAGGCAGGAAGAGGGGTCATCCCTACAGAAAGAGACCTCAGTCTCACTTCAAATCTCTCTTCTATCACCTGAAACACCCTAAGACAAAATTATGGCCCACATCTTCTCAAGCCCAGACAAATGACCATTCATGAGCACAGAAAGCAAAGGATGGGAAAATATGGAGAACACAAGGAATAAAAGGACTTTGCTGGAAATAATTGAAACATGGGTAAGTTAAAGTGACTGGTACAAACAGGTCACAGAGAAAAGTCACCTGTTCTCAATTTATAATTAAACAGAGGACAGATGATTTAGAATTATTTTTTAAGTTTGTTTATTTATTTAAGTAATCTCTACACCCATTGTGGGCTCAAACTCAAGACCTTGAGATCAAGAGTTGCATCCTCTTCTAAGGGCCGGCCAGGTGCCCTTGGAAGTGTTTTAACAGGAGCGAAAACCTCATGACTTGTAGTAACAAAACACAAGCAGTGGGGGCCAGTGGTGGGAGGTGGTGGTGGGGGGATGGAGGAGGAAATCAGGCTGTGTTAATTTCCTCATTCTATATGGAGAAAAGTGACAGGGATGACAACAATGGTATTAGGTACAGCTGACATTTGAGTCCTTCCTATGTGTCACATACTGTTCACAGAACTTCCATGTACCATCGCTTCGATCTACGAATCTGCCCTATCAGGCAGGTGTTATTATTATTATATTATCCTCAGGATAAAAAGGAGACTGTGCTATTCTATTCTCAACAATAATAATTCACATAGTTGCAATAAGTGTTAGCAAAAATTAAAAAGTAGCCACTAGTATAGTATAAAATTGTACTGTCTTCAACTTACCAGAAAAATAATTCCTACAGCAAAGAATAGTTAAAAAAAAAAAAAAAAAAAAGAAAGGAAAAGAAAAGGGCAAGGAGCATGAAAACGTTTAGAAAGAGAAAATGAGGGGCGCCTGGGTGGCGCAGTCGGTTAAGCGTCCGACTTCAGCCAGGTCACGATCTCGCGGTCCGTGAGTTCGAGCCCCGCGTCAGGCTCTGGGCTGATGGCTCAGAGCCTGGAGCCTGTTTCTGATTCTGTGTCTCCCTCTCTCTCTGCCCCTCCCCCGTTCATGCTCTGTCTCTCTCTGTCCCAAAAATAAATAAACGTTGAAAAAAAATTTTTTTTGAAAAAAAAAGAGAAAATGAAATGACAGAGATAAAATCACACGCATGTAAATAAGTGCTAAGAGATTACATTCCTCTTAAATTTAAGATGTACTTTAGAAGAGCCCCACACAAACAAAAATACCTCCTAGAGATTAAATAAGAGAATGAGCAAAGAGAATGGCAAATGCCGACAAAGGAGAGGGATACTCGCAGTATTGATATCACACGGGGTAGAACTTAAGTTAAGAAAAATGTGAGTGGGACAGAATGGGAAGTTGGTGGTTACTGGCACAATCCATAATGATGCTGAAACAGTTGTGAACTGTTATGCACCAAATAACAAGACATTAGAATGTATAAAGCTTTTAAACTCTAAAAAGAAAGAGAACGAAATGAATCCATAAAGACTTTACCAGATTTTCTTCAATCCAGGATAAATCTAACACTGTAAAAGAAACATAAACTACCTGAACAGTTGAATGTATAATGTTGATTTAATTGGGACTATCATGTTCTCTACATGTCAGTAAATACGTTTTCTTTTCAGGGGTCCATGAAACACTCACAAATATTATCTTATAAGCAACCACAAAGGAATCCTCAATGAGTTCCAAAACATAGATAACTAGACGGGGCATGTACAATGAACACAGAGCTATAGGACAAGAATTTAACAACCAGAAGGCAAATAAGGGATGACATAAAAACACCCAAACATTTGGAAATGAACTCTTCCCCCTCCCCATTTCATCAGCTTGCAGGTGCACACACACTCGCTTCTGTTTTAGAATACTCAGAAAATAACGATGAGAATAATAATTATAAAAATTTAGGGGATATATATTCAGGAGTGACTCCAAAGCCATAAAAGATTTTATTGTTACAGATGAAATGGTGAAAATTGGCAAACTAAGAACGTAACTTAAAAAAAAAAAAAGAACAAGGAAATGAGTACAAGGAAACCAGGAGACAGTGTTTAATAGATAAATGCAGAAGTTAAAGAAAAATGAGAGAATAGATGAACTCAAGAGCTAGTGTATTAAAAAATAGGAAAATAGAAAACACTTTATTCTGATCAAGAGGAAAAAAAGCATCTCCACTAAATACACCAAATGTAGAATGAGAAAGGAGGCATAATCACAAATGCAAGTGATTTGCAATCCTTTACTAATATACTTGAAAATTTGGTTAAATTTAAAAAGATAACTTTCTAAGAAAAAAAAATACATCACTAAGATTTATTTAGAAATGGCAGAAGAGTGAATTAGCTCAATTACCATAGAAAATACAGAAAATAATCATCTGCAAAAAGGTGGTTGGATCTAGTGTCTCATGGTCAAGTTCTTCCCCTCCCCACCAAATTGAAGGAACAAATAAATGCTATACCTTGTGAGCTACACCATAGTATAGATACAAATGGGTGACTTTCTAATTCATTCTTTCCTCACCCTATTATAAATACCATTGCTTGAACTTTATGAGGAGAATGGTCCCCAAAGTGTCCAAACATCCACATTCTACAAACTAATTTCATTTCTGAATACAGAGGGGGAACACTCTAAATACAATAGGAGGAAATCAAATAAATATGTTTGCTGAAAGGATTATATTTTGTGGTTAATGAGGGCTTATTCTAGGAATAGACTATTACTACATTGCTCTGAAAAACTCTGGCCATCAACAGTAAAGCAAACAATAGAAAATTTTTGTGAGTGTGTATTTGTGTGTCACTGTGTGTCTATGTGTGCGCATGAAGTATACTATTTATCACCAAAAGAAGACTAAGCAGACTGTGCTCCCTGATTCTCCTGAATCATATCCAGGGGTTGGAGATGCCACACACACACATACAAGGCTCCCCAACATAGGAAAATAGAGAAACCAGCAGGTCTTTGGGTTCCATCGTATTGGAAAACAAACAAACACACACACAGCTTAAACTTGGAAGAGAATTGAGCACCATGAGACATGGGGAAACACTTTTTGTTAGGCCCTTTTCCTCTCCTACAGGGATTTAGGAAGCTCATTGTCTCCCACACGCTTGTCCATGCAGGGCACTGAAACGGCCATGCCAGCTTGGGGCCAGCTGGGGGCGTGGGGTAACATCAGGGATCTCCAGATGCCTGTTGCCGCTGGGGACAGAGATACCATGGGCGAGCCACAGACTCACCCGAACTCCTCCCTGACTTCCCCTCTACATGTAGGGTATATGGCAGCTCTTGATATGAAAGAAATGCCAGTGTAGAGGTGTGGGGGAGTTTCCTGAAGAGCAGTGTGACCTGGTTGGGACAGGGGGGCTGTAAACAGGAAATGGTTGAGTCCAGATAACAATACCAGAGGCTGTCTGCTCTTGGTGTATCCTTCTCCACTAAAACTCATCAGGGGCATGGTCTACAGCTTGGGCATTTGCATCTGACGGACTTCCCACCAGCTACAAATCACTAGCCAAGGCAGCAAATACTCCCAGGATAATGTTAGCTCACGGGGAAAATTAACTTGATACAGTGAAGAAAATTAATGGGCCAGAATAGAATGCAAATTTAGCACAGGCATAATAAATATCCCAAAGAATTAAGGGACACTGTTAGCACGATGCGGGAATAAGCAAACTGTCACAGAGAACCAATTAGACATGTGGAGACACTAAATATAAAAATTTAAGAGTTGATATACAGAACTCAAGAGAAAGGCTGACAGCAGCGAGGATACTTATCTGTAGGCAAGTGAAGTGTTTTATTAAAGGACATCTAAAAATACCTGAATAAATAGAAAGGTATTCCATGTTCATGGATGGCACAACCTAACATTTTTTACTAAGTTAATTCTCTCCAAATTCCTGTAAAAATTCAATGTAATTCCAATAGGGTATCTTGAACAGGTTAACATCTGAATATAGTAAAAAAACTACCCTACAGACTAAACGATCAGAACAAAGAGTAAAGGCACTATTAAAAAGAAGAGTAAGATGGTGATATCCCAACCAGATTTGAAGACATACTACAGAGCCACAGGAATAAAAAGATACATGTTATTTATGTATAACTCTACAAAGCAAAGGACCCAAATTAAACATAGAACCCTGAAACAGTGTGTGGGTGTGTGAAGAACTGTGTGAGTGCTACAACAGTTTGTCAGGAAAACATTAGCACTCCACAGCGACGGACAAATTGGGTTCCTTCCTCTCCTTTACCACACACACATTCACAGTTGAATTAAAAATCTAAATGTGGGGGTGCCCGGGTAGCTCCATTCGTTAAGCGTCCAACTCTTGGTTTTGGCTCAGGTCATGGGTTCGAGCCCTGTGTTGGGCTCGGTGCTGACAGTGAGAAGCCTGCTTGGGATTCTCTCTTGCTTTGCCCCTTTCCTCTCTCTCAGAATAAATGAGTAAACATTTAAAAAAAATCTAAATGTGGAAGAAGAAAGCTAACGAATGAAAATGAAGGAGAGTATCTTGGCGCCCAGGGTAGGGAAAACCTCTTAAACAGACCCAGTCATCATAAACCAGGCAAGAAAATACTGGTGGGTTTTATAGCATTAACAACAATTTCTGGCATGTGCTTGACATTGCTCTTTGATGGGAGTGAGAAGTAAACATTCGCAATGATAAACCATGAGACCTGGGGACTGTTGTCAGGGTAGTTGCACAACTGACCAATGCAACTAGCAAGCCAAATGGAGAAGGTTAGTGTGGCTTATGCCTGGTATTAATTGCAGGGGGTCTGGCAAGAGGTTGGGGATTTCTGTTTGTAAAACAGAGCTGCGAATGTCTAATAGTGAAATGGTAGATCAGTGTTTGGAATTTTAATGGAAAGCTAGCAGGTGACTCTGCTAGAAATACAAGGAAACGAAGAACACATTGTCTGTTGTGTAGTTTAGTATTACCACACCAAAATCCAGGCATAAGTTCTGCACCCCAATTAATAAAAAAAATCTAGAGAGGCAAGTTTGGTCATTCTCACTGGAACGTAAAATCCTCAAGAGCAGAGAGAGTTTTGTCTGTTTTGTTCATTCCTGGTTGCCCAGCGCACAGAGCTGTGCTGCCCGACCTGGAACCAAAGGCAACGTATGGCCGTAGGGCACTTAGAACGTAGCTGGTTTGAACTGAGATGCGCTGTATGTAAAACACACCCTGACTTGGGAGACTTGGTGCAAAGAGAAAAATAAAGAACGTAAAACCTCTCTGCAATGATTTTTTATATCGGTTACATATTGCAATGATGGTATTTTAGGCATTGGGTTAAGGAAGATATAGTTTTGAAATTAACTTCATCTGCTTTTAAAAATCTGTGATAATGTGCCACTAGAAAGCTTAAATGCCTTGCATTGTATTCTTATCGGACAATGCTTCCTAGAGTAATGACTGGAATATTACAGGTGCTAAAAGACGTTGAAGGAAAGAATGAATAAGCAAGTTAGTTCAAATGACTCTTTTAATCAGCATGAATTAGGTTTTTTTTTTTTTCTATTTGTTGTGTAGTCTTATCTCATTGCATATAACTGGAAATGTTCTATTAACTGGGAAAAGAGTGGCTTCAGTGGGGACGGCTCATTTAGCAGTTTTCAAAAGAAGAGGAACAATGAACGGAACACTATTGCTTGTAACCGGATTTCATTCATAGGGAAGTTACTGAGTACTTACATACATACTGTTACATACCATGACACTTACATACACCCTCCCGTTAAACTCATTCTGCAATTCCATGACAGACCGCTATTCCGATATAGATGACGATACTGAGGGTCAGAGTGCTAAAGCACTTGGTACAAGTAAGTGGTGAACCCGGGAATCAATTCTGTTCACTCTGACCAAGCCAGACATTCGCAGGCAGCCCAGTCTTACCACGTCCCTCTACCCCGCAGGGGGCGCTTTCTTGCCTCCGAGCCTTTGCTCATGCCGTTCCTCGGCCTGGGAACGCCCTCTCACCCTTTCAGAAAGCCACCTGCTACATCAGGGTTGCAACAGTTGGCATTTGTTTGTTTCTCGTCTATATCCTTCGGAAAATATGAACTCCCGAAGTGCAGGCAGGCTTTCTGTCTTGTTCACTGGGAAACCTTAGCAACTGGTGTTGAAATGCCCTGCATACAGGAAGTGCTCAAAGATCACGGCTTCCTGGATCCATGAAGATTCCTCCATTGTTCCCATAAGAACCAACTGCTTCTTGGGTCTGCTGTAGCTTAATGCTTGCAGTCCAAATATAGTTCTTATTTCACCTTGTAGGGTATCATGATCCACCCTCTTTCTGTGTCTGCCCACCCAAGGCTTATAAATTCCTTGTAGATTGGATTAGCTCTCAATTGTGCCTCTCCTAAAGCAGTATTCAGTCGTTTTCCCCTGTAAGAGTCTTAGCTGGCTGACTCCGCTAGCTACGTACCCGACTTCCAGTTTCTGCTTCCCTTTTCCTTGCAAAGCCTCCATTTTTCTTGGAACAACAGGGCGCCCAGCTTTCCTGTTCCAGCGTGAAATGGCCACAACAGGGCTGTGGCCAAGGAAATGTACATCCGATCTAGGTGTCTCCGGAGAGTCTCCTTTTCCCGAAAAAAGAGGGAAGACGTATGCGGCCCTGCCTTCCCCTCTTTCCTTCTTGTCTGACACACAGACACGCTGTCTAAAATTATAGTGCCACCTCGCCGTCTCAGGACATCAAACACAAGGACGGAATCCAACAGGCCACGGCGGCAGAGCAGAGAAAGGGAAAATCCTGACAGCTTTGCTGAGTAGCTGTGCCAAGGCCAGCAACTTCCCATCTCAAGATTTCTTGCTACGTGAGAAAAACAAACCCATAGCTGTTTATCACTGGAAGCCTGGTGGGGTTTTTTTTTTTTTTTTTTTTTTGGTCACTTTTAGCCAAAATTATCTTTAACTCATCCAGCTGATGTCTTTAACTGGTACAGAGTATATATACCATACTCCCAAGATTATATGCAGACTTCCGACAAACCCCAAATATTATTGTAGGGAAGCACAGCCCTGCAAAATTTTGAAATACGAGGAGACCGAGGCTCAGAGAGGAAAGCACCTTGAGAACATCCCCCACCAGCAAGCACCCTTTGCGCCTGGCCATCCTCGCAACCTGAGACGGGAGTCTGTTGTGTGTGTTCGAGGAACGCCAAGGGGCTTGAACATCAGTGACCAGAACAAACTGAGGGAAAGACAGGAGGAGGAAAGGATACAGACAAGAACGTGCCCCGAGCCGTCACCATTTGAGGAGTGGCATCTACTGAGATGTCACACGGTGGGGAGAAGCACATGTGATGGGGGAGGGGATGGAAACAGGGCGACTGGCTTCGCTGGGTTGATTTTGAGATGACTGTTAGATCCCCATGTGAAGACGTGGTATACAGAGAGTTCAGATCTGCTAAATTTACAGTCCCAACCATCACACCAAACTATTCGGATGAAGCCAGAGGCCAGATGGCAAGGCACCAGACTGAGCTGTATAGGTTATAAGACGCGCTTGAAGATGAAGACAGAGATCAGTCAGGAATTAACCAACACGCATCCTGAGATTTTAGCCTTGCAACTCATTTTGCTGCCGAGCCCGCTGATACGTGACCGAAAAGATGGGTGTATTTATTTGTTCGGTCAATTGCCTCAGCCTGAGAAATGTGCCGGTTGGATTTTAATGCAGACAACAGAGAGAACGGCTTCCCTTTAAGATTTTCTCCGAAACAAACAAAATACACACACACACACACACACACACACACACACACACACACACATAGGCTGTTACACTTCACGCAGCATGGTAATGGAGTAAGTGCCCAGGGCCCTGGGGAGCGGACTTC
This sequence comes from Lynx canadensis, assembly GCF_007474595.2. NCBI lineage: Eukaryota > Metazoa > Chordata > Mammalia > Carnivora > Felidae > Lynx > Lynx canadensis. The sequence goes on along the minus strand of NC_044311.2, from coordinate 4,668,016 downwards.
TCCCAGTGGTCAAGCTACTGGGGTCTGCATTCTGGTTCTCATTCCTAATAGCTTCATTCACTCCTTTGTGAATCGAAAACATAGGCCGTTGAGACAATTCAAAGAGAGAATCTCCAAGATGCTCTTAGCCCAGAGTCTGGGGCAAAGTATCAACCTAATAAATATTAGCCATGATTTGCTTACATTTACAGGAGCACGCAACACAGACGCTCATAACCCACTGAACACGTAGCTTCACACCCATGCACGGATAAACACACACCGGTAAATAGCACACGCACGCACAGATGCAGAAAATGCCTTGAATTTTCTCATTCCCCCACTGTCTGTCTCGCCCGCCTTTGGCTTGATAACATTCCTTTTTAATGCTTTTCAAGAATGGAAAGATTATTTTCTTTTTTGTCTCCCCAAGAGCTGGCTTTTACTACGGATGTCTGCCGTGGTTCACAGCTGGCTGTCCTCCTGAGTGAATGACAAATACCCTCAGCAAATCACATTCTCTAAAAATAGACCACCCCAGATGATCTTACCTTCAATTCTCATTTCCATACACCTTGAAGGGAAGAGAAAAATTCCACTCTTTTCAGAGATTTACTGCTAACCTATCCCGAGCAATGTGACTCTACAGAAATGAACAGATCTCTCTCTCTCTCTCTCTCTCTTTTTTCAAAATGCCCTAGTTTTGAACATACATATACATGTATGTCTCACCATACAATTCCCCAAGAGTTCGCTTGACTTTCTGGGTCAAGGACCACTTAGTTCACATCATCCATACTGCTGGGACGCATATACTTATGGCAAAAACAAAAGCCAAAAAAAAAAAAAAAACTCAAAACACTACAATATTTAGAATGCATTTTATATTGGGAAAATCAACACCATTGTCCCCATGCTAACAGAGCCTGAGCCTGAATTCTATTTACCTCCTTACCACCTTAATGTGCATAAACCAGCTAATTCCGATTGTGGATCACTCTGCTTCCCTGATCTGGATTGGAAAGAGTCATTCTCTCAAGACCTAAGTACCAAGTCATCACCGGCTCCTCCAAAATCTGTCCTGGCACACTCACTCTGGACCTTCAAACTGGGGAGCACTGAATCTCGAGGGCTACTGGAAATATGCCAAATCTATATGTATATCCTCTAGATGTCATTCAGTTAAACTGAGGGCAAAGGATTTTGCAAATGTCGTGTTGGTGACTTTGACACCATGCCCTGGACAGAGGGACCTCCTCTTTATGCTTCTGGCGCCGTCGTCATCATCATCAACATTGTTATTAATATTTGCAGCTACAGTATGTACGTAAATAAAGGAAATACAATATGTGACACTGATTCACTGTGATCTAGGGCAGGTGCCACAATTTAAGATTAATACACACACACACCCAGATTATTTAGTACCTATAACTGCAGGTATTAGGAAACCTAGATCCAACCTAATAAGGATATCGCTTCACATAACAAGAGGCTTAAGGCAGGGAGTCACTAAGGGATGGCAGCAGAGTAACGTCACGAAGAAGTTGAGTTCTTTTCATCATGTGACTTTGCCTTCCTCATCCCAGCCTTAAAGTTAGCTTCCCTCATGGTCAAACAATGGCTGCCTATCGAACAGCAGACCAGACATCTTCCCTTATGTCTGATCTTACTGGCCTGGAGAACCTTTTCCAGCAGCTCGTCATCAGACTGCCCTCCGCCCCTTGGCCGGAGAACAGTGACACACGTCCCTCCTACCCCAATCACTGGCAAGGAGAACGAAACTGCCATGGTTGGCTTAGATCAGTCAGGATTTACCTCCTTGGTACATGAGCTGAGCACAGTGGTTCCTGAAAAAAAAAAACACAAAAAAAAAAAAACAACGGGGCTGCCACTAGGGTGACTACCAAGGCGATATTAGCATTTCATTAGGAGAAAGAGGAGTAAATGGCTATGGGTAGGCAACCCACAGGGTCTCTTAAACATACAGAGACCCCCCCCCCCCCCGTACAGAATGACGGGAAGGAGGGGAGACACGGAAGAGGAAGGCAAAGCCTTAGGGGTGCAAATACATAACCCCTGCCCCAGGGTGTGTCGGGGCCTGTGAACATGATGAAGCACGGCCTCGGCCTCGGCTAGGACACATTCTCTGAGAAAGGTGATGATGGGGCGATCACGCCCTGAATTACTATGTTACATAAAATGTCGTCCTAGCAGACTAGAGGGAGGCCTTGGGAAGCCCCCCTGGCCTGGGGGGAGCAAGAGAATGGGGGCCTCGGCCATGCACCTGCCAGGAACTGAATTCCTCCAACAACCGGCGAGCTTGGAACTCAGATGAGACTGCAGAGCTGGCTGACACCTCAGTTTTGTCCTGCTAAGATAGAAGCCAAGCAAAGGAGCCCATTAGCCTGCACCTAGACTCCTGACCCACAGGAACGGGGACCGGATACACGTGGGGCGTTTGAAGCTGCCAAACTCGTGGTATTTTGTCATGCGATAGAAATGAATACGCCCACTTTGGACTTTTGGATGAGCCGGAAATAAACTTACTCTTTGCAAGTTAAGCCATCAAGCTTTGGTGGTTCATAGCAACTAGTGCTCCCTTAACCAATCACAATGTAGTATTAACAAGACTGCTGGTGTAAAGGCAGCAAAAGCCCCATCAAATGTTCAGGGACTGTCTCCTCTGGAAATCTTGTCACAGAGACGGTCTCCCGGGGCTGGCCTGTAGCACAGCTGTACCTGCTAATGAAATGGAATTCGGAAGAGCGGTGACTTATTCGCTGTCGCCTCCAAACGGCATCACTTTTCATTTGTGGGGTCTGGTTTGCTCCAATTAGTTATAATCCGGGCCAGATGCATAAAGCATGACATCTCTGAGGATCATCAGGGCTGTGTGTCACATTTAGGCAGCGGAAAAGATCTTGCATTTCTGGAAGGTGCTAACGTTTTTATTTGACTTGACTTTATTTTAATTTCATTTCATTTCATTTTAATTTAATTTTATTTTTTGAGGGGGGGAGAGGGGCAGAGAGGGGGGGGGGAGTGAGAATCCCAAGCAGGCCCTGCGCTGGCATCCCAGAGCTGACGCGGAGCTCGAGCTCATGAACCGCGAGATCGTGACCTGAAGCGAAATCAAGACTTGGACGCGTCATCAGTCGACCGAGCCACCCAGGTGCCCCTATTTATTTTCGAATAAAGCAAACACACGAACATCTGGTCCATCCTAGTAGGCCTCCAGGCTTGTTAAAAATGTCACGTAGCCTTTTGAATAGACCTGATGGCTTTCACCGCGATGAACATGTAGTAAATACCAGGTACTGTGCTGGTAATCTACACGTGCCTTCCTTACTTGGTGTTTACCACAACCCTGAAAAGGAAGTAATATAGATCTCATTTTCTTGATGAGACACTTGAGACTTAGGTTGAACAACGTGCCTGAGATCACAGCTTTTGAATGGCACAGCCGAGAATCAAACCCCGGTCCATACGTGATACGTGTATGGACCGGTCATTCATCCCTACGTGAAGTCATTCGTCATTCGTCCAAAATTCCATTTCCAGGCACCAGCTATGGTGTAATACATAAGACAATAGAGCAAGGGTTGGTAAACTTTTTCTGTAAAGGGCCACTTAAAAACTACTTTAGGCTTTGGGGGCCATGGTTCTTTCACAACGGCTCTGTGATAGTGTGAAACGGCCGCAGGAGATACGTAAGCGAGTGAGCGCGGAAGGGCTCCAATAAAATGCCAGGCCCAAAACCAGGTGGGGGGCTGGATTTGGCTCACGGGCTGTAGGTTGCGGACTCCCCGGTCCAGCGAGAAGACGGTTGAATCGTGGCACGCCCTGGCAAGTGCAGCGAGATACGCACACAGGAGCATGGAGAAGGGCCCCCCGTGGAAGGTACAGTGCACAGCCTGGTTAGCCGCCCCCTGCTGTCTGGATGCCGGTGGCTACAGGCTCTCCGTGAAGGGACCTACTTCCTCCGAGGGCACTGCTTCTCCGCTGAGGCCTGGTCGATGTGCTCTTCCCTCAATTTGGGGCAACCTAATTGATGGGCCACCCTAGCTTCAGAGCTCCTCAGGGAGCGGGCTGAGGTCTTTGCGGTCACTGCACTGAAGCAGAACGCGTCCTTCTGCTCGGTCCTGCTGGTCTCTTCCAGGGACCGTCCTCAAAGGCGCCTCTCAGGGAGCTCCCGGCAGGCGACTCTCCACCTCCGAGTCTGTGTGCAGGGGCGCCTGGGAGACACGGAGGAGCCTTCGGGTCAGAGGGAAAAGCAAGGGCGGAGACAGGGAATCGAGAAACACAGGAGGGACTCCGCGAGCCACACGTGGTTCACAGTGGCTGGGGTGTCACGCGTGGCTGAGGCCACGCCAGGCTTCGAGAGCAAGCATTTTTTACAAGTGAGGGTGAGTTCACGGCTAAGAGGCAGGCATGGTGGGGGGCAGGGGGGAGGCTGGACCCTTCTCCTCCTTCCGGCCACGAGGTGGGGGTATGGGGCCTGCCGCTGCCCCCACCGAGAGGCCTGCGTGTCTTGGGGAAGGTCTGGCCTCGGGGAGCCACCAGGTGGAGGAAATATGAAGCCCCTCACAAGCATGGCCACCCTGCCTCAAGGTTTCAGAGGCCACAGCGGGAGGCTGGGCCTCGGAGAGGGGCACACGCGTCGGGGACAGCAAGCCCGGGCCAGAGCGGAGAAGCCAGAAGGGAGAGCGCCTGGCTGCGAGGGCTTGCACCCGGGGTGGGGGTGGGGGGGGGGTTAAGCAAGGAGGTGATGGGGGCTGACAGCTCGGGGCAGGGCTGCTTCTCCAGGGAGGGCCCGGAGGAGGCCTCGGTTAGAGCCGGGGGCCCGGCGACTTTCTCTGTTGGTGGACACTAATAACCTGGACACTGTGGCTTCGCCAGAGAGGTCGTGGCTAAACGCACGGGGGCTCCGAAAGCCAAGAGGGAGGGGAGCGGGGTCGGGGGGTGCGAACAGGGCCATACAGGAAGGGAAGGACATGCACGAACCACTTTTCTGGCACCGGGATCTCCTAAAGCCCAGTGAGACCCAGGAAAACGGTCTACGCCTTTCCTGGGGCCGCTGCGTGGCCCAGTGAGCTGAGCGCCCTGACTCTTGATTTCAGCTCAGTCATGATCCCAGGGTTCTGGGATCGAGCCCCACGTCGGGCTCCGTGCTGAACATGGAGGCTGCTTGGGATTCTCTCCCTCTCCCTCTCTCTCTCTCTCCCCCCCTCCCCCTGCCGCTCTCTGAAACAATAATAAAAAAAAATCTTTTTTCTTATTTTACAGTTTAAAAAAATGAACAATATATGAACTTTAACGAAATTTAAATAACGTGGATGCACGGTAGCCCCCCCCCCCCGCCATTCATGGTTTTCTGGCCCCACGGTCCGGAAGCAGAGGTTCCCCCTCCCGACAAATCATCAGAAGGTCAACAGTGGCCTGGCGCTGGGTCACATGCCCACGTCATTCTCACCTCTTCTCAGGCATTTTATGTTCTCGGGTCATCACGAGAAGAATGAGTGCAGTACATTGAGAGGTTTTGGGACAGACCACATCCACATAACTTTTATTATACTAAACCGTTATGACTGTCCTATTTTACTATTAGTTATTATTATTACTCTCTTACTGTGCCTACGTTGTAAATTAAGGTATGTGAGTGTAGGAAAAAACACAGCATATACAGGGTTTGCTACTCTCCAGTTTCTGGTGTCCACTGGGGGTCCTGGGACACATCTCCCACAGTAAAGGGGGATTGCTGTGTGTGTCATAAAGAAAGAGAATTACTTTATATAATTTCTATCACCATCCTTTTTTTTTTAAAGTTTATTTATTTATTTCGAGAGAGATAGCGAGCGTGTGAGCACAGAGCGGGGCTCAAACCCACAAACCGTGAGATCGTGACCTGAGCTGAAATCAAGAGTTGGACGCTCAACCGACTGAGCCACCCAGGTGCCTCTCTATCACCATTCTTAATATTCCAGAATTTACCAATATATACTGTTACTTACAAATTTTGGGCTTCTATCCTTTGATCTACTATTTCCATCCTTAAACATTTTTTTAATGTTTATTTTTAAGAGAGAGAGAGAGAGTGGGGAGGGGCAGAGAGAGAGAGAGAGAGAGAGAGAGAGAGAGAGATTGAGAATCCGAAGCAGGCTCCAGGCTCCGAGCTGTCAGCACGGAGCCCGACGCGGGGCTCGAACCCACGAACCGCGAGATCATGACCTGAGCCAAGGTCGGACACCTAACCAACAGAGCCACCCAGATGCCCCCTATTTCAATACTTTTTAAATACATGAGTAATCTTACATTTCGTTCCATGACTTGTTCTTTCCACATCAGATTACAGTCATACGCATCATAAGTTTTACTAATATTTTTCCACGCTGTGGATACAGTGTATTACATGTGATCACTATAATATTGGTGGCAATTTGGGGTGGTTCTAATTTTTGCTCGTCGGCACTGCAGCAATGAACGTTACCCTATGCATATCTGTATACGCAAATGCACAGGCACATTGAGTAATAATAATAAAAACTGAATTGTCTGCGGTCTGCTGTGGGTCGGGCATTGTGCTAAGTGCTCGCACGTGTTACTCATTTAATTCTCTCAATTACCCTCTGAAGTCGGTTTCCTAACGATCCCAATACTACAAATGAGAGACTGTGCCTAAGAGAGGTTCAGGAAACTGCCACTAATTCCCCAAGAAGGAGAGTGGACTGGACTTGCTAATTTTCATTTTTTTAAAGTTTATTTATTTATTTTGAGAGAGAGAGAGAGAGAGAGAGAGAGAGAGCGAGCGCAGTGGAGGGGCAGAAAGAAAGGGAGGGAGAGAGAGAGAGGAAGACAGAGGAAGACAGAGAGAATCCCAAGCAGGCTAGATGCTGTCAGCTCAGAGCCTCATGTGGGGCGTGATCTCAGGAACCTTGAGATCCTGATCTGAGCTGAAACCAAAAGTCAGATGGTTAACCGACTGAGCCATCGAGGTGCGCCACTAAGTTTCATTTTTTAAACAAACGTCCTGTCGTTACAGGATCAGAACTAACTTGAGTGGGACTGACATCTTTACAGTATTTGAGTCTGCCCATCTAGAAAACGTCCTGTCTTGGGGCGCCTGGGTGGCTCAGTTGGTTAAACATCTAAGTCTTGATCTCAGCTCGGGTCTTGATCTCGGGGTCGTGAGTTCAAGCTCGGCACTGGGCTCCGTGCTGGGTGCAGAGCCTACTTAAGATGAACAGGTAGATAAAAATGTCATGTCTTTTCACTTACTTAAATACACGTGTTTGTCTTTCCATACCGCTTGCCTGTTCCGTCACACTGGATGTGCAGATTTCCCGTTAAAGACATTCCGAGGTATGTCACAGTCGTTCTTGCTGGTTCGAAGGCAACGGACGGATTTTCTGTTTTGATTCTGAGCTTGTGGCGTACCCAAGTATGCTATTAGTCGTAAGAGTTCCAACTGATTATTTTAAACAGACAGACTTTCTTATCAACTGCTCAGGGATGGAAGCTTTGTCTCTTTGCTTCTAATATTAATTCTTGCTCATGCTTCTCATCCTGGAACTTCCAAGGCAACGGTGAGTGTGTGTGCCTTGTTCCTTCCTTTAAAGGGACTCACGGGGTGGTTCCTGCAGTTTTCTGGTGGATAGTCTACAGCAAGTAAATACATCCCAGCTTGCTAGGGATCTTTTTTGGTAATCAGGGATCCCAACTGGTCCTGCATCAGTGGAGCCAAAGCAATTTTCTCCTGTTTCCTACCAAAGAAGGGGATTACATATTTATTTCTGTTTCACTGCCCTTGCTTTTTTGGGGGTACATTCTCCTCGGTTATGAGAAATCATTTTATCGCTCGGCATGGACTGGGGCCTTCCAATCTGAACACATAAAGCCAATTTTATGTAATTGGCTTTAAACCCAATTTCTTTTCCATAGTTTAACTTTTTTTCTTCTTATTTTTTTTCTATTTCTTTTCAGCTGCTCTCTCTCAGTGGTGATGATTGGGCTGGTCCCGTTTCTACTTTCAATTGGAGACTTTTCTCTTATAAATTACCTTCCTTGGGTGTATCTTTTGGGGGACACATTACCTTCCACCTTTGCTGCTCTGTCTTCACAGTTGTTTATCCTACTTTTGAGACCTTGCACCGATCGTTTTGTTTTTTATTTTGGAAACCCCATTTTTTCCCCAAAATTTGTTCCTATCCATTGATGGTTTGTTTTAAATAGAAACGCATTCTTCTGATATGGTCACAGTACATGCGAATGTCTCTGAAGATGCCAGTTGGGAAGTTTTTACGTGTGGCCATAATCCTTGCGCTAGCTCTCATTTCTCCGGGTTAGTGTGCCAGGTTTTCATATGCTGGCCCTTCTCGTACGTGCTTCTGTTCACACTTGTGGGAGACGAACTAGCATGATCATGTGGGGGGCTGGGGTCTGTCTCCTCTGCTCCCCTGCGTCTGTCAGATTCGGGAATGTGGAGAGGCAGCCTTTGCTTTGGGGTACGTGGCTGGGGATCAAGTAGCCAGGACGGACACTCCCATAAATGCCAACGTCTGGAGGATTCTACTTAGAGAACTGAATGCTTTCATATATCTTATTCCTGGGTAGAGCTGTCTTCTGTTATTGTCTTGTAGTCAGGAGTTTTGAAGTCTAGAATTATCTTGGGCTCTGGCCTTCTGCCTGGGCCCTGCATCCATTCTGGGTGACCTCCTAGGCCGATGCTTTGCGTTGTTCAGACTCAACTCCTGAGGTGCTCGCTTCGGGCAGAAGCCCATGCTTCTAGCTCTTTGCAAATTTGGAGAATGAGGAGGAATGACGGGGACTCTGTAAGGTGGGCAGCTCTTCGTGACTTACCTGGGGGCCTGCTGAGACCACCCCTGCTCTTTGCGGCTGCTGACTCAGTCTCCAGGGATCTTCTGGTGACATCTGTACTCGTGGCGTAACTACCAACTCCAGACCCTGCTTTGGACGACAGCTGTCTCTCATCTGCTTTCTCCATTACCTCAATGCTCTCTGCTTCAAATCTTCCACAACTTTCTCACCAATTCCAGCCTGCTGACGCTATCTTTCCGGGTTTTCCCACACTGTCAGCCATGTGATCTCTTCCCATACGGTTTCTGCTACGCCAATGGGAGTTTTGAGAGGAAAGACGATTAAACACCTACACCTGGTTTGGTTTCTGAATGGCGAGTCTGTAATGATCTTTATTTTTATTAAGTGTATTTATTTATTTTGAGAGACAGAGAGAAAGAGGACACACAAGTGAGCAGGGGAGGGACAGAGAAAGAGGGGGAGAGAGAGAAGCCCAAGCAGGCCCCGTGCCGTCAGCAGGGAGCCTGACGTAGGGCTTGATCCCACGAACTGTGAGCTCATGACCTGAGTGGAAATCGAGACTCAGACGCTTAACTGACTGAGCCCCCCAGGCGCCCCAAGACGTTAATGACCTATAACGCAGGGCTGACCATTTGCTTGGACAAGTTACCTTCTCAGCCTCAGTTTGGTTACCTCGGACTGAGTATTAACCTACGACAAGGGGGCTCTTCTCAGGATTGCAGACAGGATTTAAAGAGCCCGGTGCGTAGCAAGCATTCGGTAAACAAGGACCCAGCAAGTGGCACCTGCTGCTACCATTTGCGGGCTTCGGATTCTGTGTCTCCCCTTCTCTCTGCCCCTCCCATGCTCACGCTCTCTGTTTCTCAGTAATAAATTTAAAAAGTCACAAAAATAAAAAAAATATATATTAAATGTTTACTTTGGCTTTGTGGGGAATAAAATGTGAAAACAGATGTAAAGCCTTCCCCTACAAGCTGTCGCCGCTTTGAGAATGTGGATACGGAAAAAGGAAAACCAACCAGCCAACCGGCCGGGACTCAGAGCCGCAACTGGGTATGAACTTGAGCGTAGACCCCTGGCAGCCACAGGCCTCCAGGCAGGTCAGGTCACTTCCCCGGGCCTGGGCCCCTGCGGCTTCCTCAACCGTAAAATGAGGATAAATGAAACGATGCGCGTAGATCGCCTTGCACAGCGAGTCCCCGGGAAAGGTCTGCCCCCCACCTCCTTGCCCGCGCTCTTGCCCCGCCAGGCTCTCCTGCAGGGACGGCTTCGTCGGTGAAGGCCTGTGTGTGGTCGCACTTACAGGGGCCCTGCATTGGGTTTAATCCTCTTCTGCTGCGGTCTTACGATGCTTCACGGCGTTTGAACAAAGAGCTCCTAGTTTCATTTTGCACGAGCCCCCATGCATCACGTGGCTGGCTTTGCTCGCTGTGACACAAGGCGCGGGAGAATCCCTACTGCTGTCTTCCCAGGGGCAGAGGAAGCAGGTCCCCAGGTGCCCAAAGGCAGCAGCTCTGGAGTCGTGTGGCTACAGCCCTCCCAGCTTCATCTCCAGCCACGTCCCTAGAGCAGTGAGCGCAGGCTTCTTGGGTTCCCTGCGGCAGCTGAAAACTGTGGCTCCAATTCGACTTGGTATTTTCTGTCTGGGTTCTTAAGGTATCTCTCTGCAAGACTTCGGAAGTGATGCGCCTTACTGCCTTTTTGTTTATGACTTTGGAAAAAAAAAAAAGAGTATTTCCTGAGCATAAGAAAACCTCCATGAATATGCTGGAAAAGGCAGGCTCAGGCTGTGCGTGGCCTAGGATGTGAAATCCCTGCCAAGGAAATGCATAGCTGGGAGGTTCCCCTGCCTCCTTCATGAACCTCCAGTTGGCCATCTGTTCTCTGTTTCCAGAGGGGACACAGACTGCTTTTTCACAAGCCAATATGACTCCAAAATGAAGGGAAAGCAACCTTCTTAGAGGCTTGATTTCCTGGTGGTTTCAAAATTGACGCAAAAGTCTGGACGTTTTGGGAAGGAAAACCTCAGTCCCGTGAAGCTAACCTCCTTTGTTTTCTTTATCCGAGTCCACAGCCGGTGAAGGAGGCGGTCGGTACAGGAGGCTGAGAGACGCTGGGTCATCAGCGTGCTCCTGGTGCTTCCCTCCCGCCAGTGAATTAATTCTGGCCATCTATGGGTTGAGAGAGGCCGCGGCCGGAGCCCTTGCAGACGTGCAGATTATCTTGAGTCAAGAGAACCCCTGTATATAACCACAGCCAGAGCGATGCACAGAGGCAGCTGCTTCAATGGCCACAGTTCTCAAAAAGGCTTTGTACGCACAGTGTCAGCATCACCTGAACCTTGTCTGAACTGCAATATAGGTCCCATCCCAGACCTACCGGATCAGAGATTCTGGGGGCAGGGTCTCGTCTGTGTTTTCACAGCCTCCCCTCCCTAGCATGATGCTGGTGTATGCTCACGTGGCAACCAACTGCTCTCCGGCATTCTTTGGAGGGATTCATGAGGCTTCCTAACCCAGTGTAGATGCCTAAACGGTCTGTCCTGCGGCTTCGGGTAGTCCTTGTTGTGGAAGTGGGAGAAGAATTCAACCTCCCTGGGCCTCAGTTTCCCCAACCCTGAAGCTACAGGATTGTCTGGGATGATCTCATCCATTCTTTCCACGTGGTATTTTCTATGCTCGAGGATTCAAAACGATCCAGTGACCTTCTCAGACAGTTCTAGAACACATGGACAGATGGTCATCTGACAGCAGATGGATGAACAGTTATTACAACGTATCTATTTATATATTTCTATTTCTGTATCTATTTGCCTATCTTATGGTCTAGCTGAATCTGGAACATGGCAGCCCAGGTTTGGACTCCGATGACCTAAATTTGACACTTACCGGCTACTTATCATCTGTCAAATTGGGAAATTTGCAAGGGAGGTGATGAATATACAGTGTCCAGCACCGGGTCTGGAACTTGAAAGCTTCCAAAGGGCAGCCACGGTTACTTTGTTGCCTTATACCCACAAACCTGAGCATTATCTCCACCCCCTTTTAAAGCACATTCATCCCTTTCTTTGCTTATCCATCTCTCCCAATATTCCCCACGACACTCGAGCACAAGTGCTCCTACTTCGAGTGGGGCTGTGTGAGGCCCAGAACTGATGGTTCTGCGGTCAAACCCACGAAACCTAGAGCCACCGTCCAGGTAGATGGCTCCGGGCACTGATTCCAACGACTTCTAAGTCAGTCGGAAGAACTTCCCTAAAAACCTGCCCACGTATGCAAGTCACGTTAGTTAAAATCTTTCTAAGGGTCTGGAGTTTGTTTCCTCGTGGCAGCAAGTTTCTCGGCGGGGGGGGGGGGGGGGGGGGGCGGGGGGTCTTTATCTTGAGGCTAAAAGGATGCCCACTTATCCTTAGAGGTAAGACCACTAAGGTCATCTTGGAGGAGCAAGGCAACTGGGCCGCCCCTGGCTCTTTCCGCACTTCAAGTTGGCCAACTGAAATTGTAACACGTGGCATCCTTCTCCTTGAAATGCCGTTTCTTCCTGGGGGGGGGGGGTGGTATATGGGATTCCATCAGTGCTCAGTCCCACCAAGATCCCTAGCTTACTCTCCTGCTCTGCATCACCTGCTGCGTTATGGCGTAGGCGACCAGCTCCCCCAGCCAGCAGCTGTTATATGCTTTCATCTGGTGTCTGTCAGACTGTCTTCAAATGCAGCCCTTTTTTTTTTGTTTTGTTTTTTGTTTTTTGACCAAAGACGTTAGCAAAATTCCTGTGTGGAGCATGAAAGAGGGAAAGGGCCACTCTGGCTAAAACAACAGAGGGAGAGGTGGGGGGAGGCCGTGGGTCCCCCACCCGAGTCGTCTCTACTGGGGCCCCCGAGCCCACCTCACAGCTGCTTCGGTTTGCGGATGGCTCCTTCTTCTGGGAATTGCCCTCAGCCAATGGGAAGTGTCTCCTGTAGGAGATGATGTACGTGCCCGCACCCACCCCTCCACTTCCGGCCAAAGACTGACCCGTACAGAGTGACACAGTCCAGTCATGTCGCCTTGAGACAGGGACAACTCGGTGGTGCAGCTGATGCCCCAGAGCCCCACTGTGGATCAGGGAAGACTTCACCTTAGACTGCATTCTTGTTCAGTCCCGTCTCCTGTCCTCTCCTGCTTCCTTCCCTTCTTGTAGGTTTTTTCCTAAGAGCATGCCTTCAGTAAATTACATGCTTCTGAAGCTCATGCTTTGCTTCTAGAGACCCCAACTTAAGGTGAAAGATAAGGGAATAATAATAATAAAAAAAAAACAAAAACAGAGAAGCCTGGTAACTTCTGCAGGTACATCAACTTTATGTGCTGGAAGCCAGCTTCCTTCGAGGTGCCTCTATATGATTTGGTGAATCTGACCACTGGGGACGAGGTCAAAGCTGTGGCTCCTCAATGGCCACTGTGAGTCTCACAGCTGCTGTCCAGAGCCAGGGAACCAGGTGCATGGGCTTTAAGAGTGACATTTAGGCTCTCTGGACTGATGTCCAACCAGGCTATGGACAGACTTATAAGTGAAGGTCCAATGAAGAACCAGAAAGTGTCGGGGCGCCTGGGTGGCTCAGTCGGTTGAGGGTCCGACTTCGGCTCAGGTCATGATCTCACGGCTCGTGCGTTTGAGCCCCACATCAGGCTCTGTGCTGACAGCTTGGAGCCTGGAGCCCACTTTGGATTCTGTGTCTCCCTCTTTCTCTGCCCCTACCCTGCTCATGCTCTCTCCTCTCTCTCTCTCTCTCTCTCTCTCTCTCTCTCTCTCAAAACTACACATTAAAAAAAAAAAAAAGAACCAGAAAGCGTCCTTCCATGAAGCTGAAGGGCTTGGCACTTTGCTCTTGGCTCCCTACAGCAGTTTAAAATGTCTTTCGGGGGCGCCTGGGTGGCGCAGTCGGTTAAGCGTCCGACTTCAGCCAGGTCACGATCTCGCGCTCCGTGAGTTCGAGCCCCGCGTCAGGCTCTGGGCTGATGGCTCGGAGCCTGGAGCCTGTTTCCGATTCTGTGTCTCCCTCTCTCTCTGCCCCTCCCCCGTTCATGCTCTGTCTCTCTCTGTCCCAAAAATAAATAAACGTTGAAAAAAAAAATAAAAAAAAAAAAAATAAAATGTCTTTCGTCTTCGACCCTATGATTTATTATGAATTAGAGAATCAGGTTTTTTTTTACTTCCTTCTATCTGCAAAGGTCATCCTATGGGCAGTCTATGAAAGGAACTTTGCCGAAGTAATTCTAACCACAGGAACAAACAAATCACCTAGGAAACAGCGCGTATTGCTTTTTCAGGCAAGTTCATAAAACCCATGAAATTCTAGAGAACTTGGGTTATCAGACCCAGACTGAATGTATTCCTTCCGGAAAAAAGAGCATTCATAGCAAGAATCTGCACATTTGAGGGTTTGAGGGGTTTCAGTGGCTCGAGTCGTGATCTGACGTGAAGCCTCCTGATTTTACATTGTGTGCTTCCTCGAACTCATCAGAAGAACTGTAACTGCAGGTTTTAATTTTGTAAGCTGGATGTTTTTTCCTTTTGCTCCTTTTCTTTCCTCATGTAACTTATTCATGGAACATTTATCTGGATCATTTCGCTTATAGGCTATGTATCTGCCTGGCTATATCTACAGGCTATATAAAGAGTCCACTATGGCAGTTAGAAAAAAATCCACGCTGAAGTAATTGACGATAATGAGACCTTGTATTTAGGAACTTATCTTTTCAAATGTTTCAACTGGAAGGTCAGGTCCTCCGGGAGTGATTCCCAACAAACTGACCAACATATGAAGCACCCAGTAAAAATGTGTTAATTGAACAAATGGATACCAGCTTTGCCTTTTAAGCAAGAATTAGGAAACACAAAACCTATCAGGAACTCAGAAACTGGCTTGTAGAAAATGCAGCCAAGAACCAGGATATATCAGCAAAAGCCTGACGAACTTCCAGACCAATCACTAAGTAAAAATCACAAACAAGGAAACAAACCCCGAAGACACAACAATCCTCTATTTATCTCCCTCTGTTGTCAATGTCTTTAGCATGGTTTTTGTTTTTTTTTTTAACCGGGTAGTCCATTAGGGTTCAGTTTCCATTCTGTTTTAAGGAACATGAAATTCCAACCAGTTTGATGATTGATTGATCTTCCAACACGAAAGCAAATTAGAAGAAGCAAGTTGAAAGCCTCAAAGCAGTCTGCAGAGAGAACTGGCCTTCGAGAAGGAAGGTTAGAAAAATGGTGGAATCGGGCACAAGAGCCAGAAGAGCAGTGCAGAATCCTCGGTACAAGGGACAAAAACTCCCCTACGTGCATAAAGTTCAATAACTTGTATTTACATGGGAATCCCGACTAATTAGGAAAAGTCAAGTACAAAACCGATATAATTGCTTTGAAATTGACAGAGCACGTGCACCTCTGTTATAAGTGAATGAAATTCCATGTGGCATATTCTGGGTTTGAAGGCAGGGAAAGGTGAGCCAGATTAGAGAGAGGTTTGCAAGGACGATTCTCAACAGGGACACGCCTGGCACACACGAGGACATGTTCTCTGTTATCAGGAAGGTTTGACCAACTAGGATGACCCCTTTCTGAGCGTCCTTCCCTGATAAGGTTTCCTGGTACTTCTCTGAGGTGCAAGGAACTCACTTCCCCCAAGATATGGAACTCCAAGAAAATGCTTCTGGAACAAAACGTCGTCACTGAGTTTGCATGGTAGTATTAATGTTATCAGCCAATCATCCCTAGCATTTTTCAATCATAAATCTGATTTAAAAGATTTACTGCATCTGTATCATGTGACTATTATTATTGCTTTTCCCAGGAACTTCGTCTCAAATTTCTTAATAAGAGTCAGTAGGAAAATACTGTTCAATGAACAGAGATCCAATTTATAAATTTTTTTCGTATGTGTGTCGAAGTCACATGTACCCCACCTGAAGAAACCTCAGTTTAATATCATCTAAAGAGATGTAGTTAAAGAAATCAGTCTGCAAATCTCATTCAGCTTATTAAGGGGCCTCCTGGCTGAACACGGCCTCCACCCCCGTGCAGTCTGGCTCTCCGTGGAGGAACCAGGCGCTCGCCCTGGTCTTTGAAAGTCCTCTGAGGCTTGCTCTTTTCCTCTTCCTTCCCTTTTCCCCTCTGCGTGTTCTTGAGACTGGATTGTTCCCCTTCCCGATTTAGGTTCTCTCCAGGCCGGTCCACCTGCCACTTCCCTGGTACAGCATCAATGGCTCCTCTTGTCCTCACTCTTCAAATCTAACTCTCTCCTCTGCCCAGCTTCTAAGATGTTCATCTGACCTCGTCGACTTTCCTGACCTGCGCCTTCTTCCCCATGTGCAAAATCAATCACGCCAATCCTACTGTCTCCATCTTTGAAAGGTCATCCGTAAGACAGAATTCACGCTCCACGTTGCTCGTTTACTGCGGTTGCTACCCAGACATGCTTGCACAGGGCTTCCTCCCTTTAACTTTTTAGGAAGCGTCCCGAGTTCTTTGTTCTCCCTCACGCCTCGCGTCACCACTCCCAGCAAATCTCATGGGTTCTCCTTTCACAACGTTATCCTGAAGCCTGTTGCTTCTTAGAGATTCCGCCAACTAATACCTGTGCCCACACAGCATTCTCCCTCATCTGGACTACTCTAGCTTTCTAAGTGGCCTCCTTATTTCCACCCTTGCTATGCTGTAGTCCCACTGCGTGCAGCGGCCTCGGGAACCTTTGTACGGTGTAAACCCGGTACTGTCCAGACCCGCTTCCTCCCGGGCTTTCTCAAGTGGTGGTCTCTCCAAGTGAGAGCAAAACCCAGATTCTTTAGCATGGCCCTTGCAGACCCACAGGATTTAGCTGGCGCTGTCTAGAAGAATGTTCCGCAATGATAAAAATGTTCTGTAATCGACGGTGTCTACTGTGGTAACCACTCGCCATAGATGATTACAAGCACTCGAAGCGTGGCTAGTGGGACAAAAGAACTGAGTTTTTAATGGATTTAAAATCAGGGAGCCACACATACGTCACGGCTACCATACTGGACAGTACGGTTCTAGCCCCGGGACTTACCTCTTTAGAGGTGAGTATCGCCTTCTGGGCTCAGCACTCAGCCACAAGCACCCAAGGTTTCTTGCTGTTCCTCAAGGTACACAAACCTGTTCCCGCCCAGGGCTTTGTCCAGATCTCTCCCCTACTCTCCTCTCACCCTAGATCTTGGAATGACAGCTGACACCCTCACTCCATTCTGGGCTGTGACTCAAGGTCCCTTTCTCGTAGAATCCGTCCCCGATCAGAAAAGCTCTAATGCTACCCGCCTCCACGCGGCACCCTTCCACAGAGCCTGCGCACTGCCTGAAATAAACGTTACGCATTTTGTCACCTTGTTCGTTATCGGTCTTCTCTACTTTCTCCAGAAGTGTGGGTATGGAGTAGGTGGGAAATTGGCTTTAGGCAGAGGTGAGGTTTCTCTAGGCGATTCTGAACAAAGGGACAGAAGGGCGCAGGAGTTCAGCGTGTTGGCGAGGGAGTAATTACGATGATGACAAAAAGGAATCTGGGAACCTAAAATGCGTGAGGGACAAATAAAAGGCGGTGAGCTTGCCGGCTAAGGGATTTTATGGTCTGGTCGGGCTGAAACACTCCTGGAGTAGAGGTGTGAGAGGGGATTAGATGGAAAGATGCCAGGTCACAGGACGGGAAGCCTCTCGGGGATGATCACAGAAGCCGGTGGGGATGTAGAAGAGAACGGAAGACGAGACCTTAGGAGGAGAAAAGCTCAAGGACTGAAAAATCCAGGGTATCCGGAAGAGTCACCTGTAGCCCGTGAACGTCGCCAACGGTCCGGCCAGAAGTGGGGCTGCAACGGGTGACAGCGGGCCTGGCTCTGCCATCGCGGGGGACAGACAGACCCGCCAGGGCGGGCAGGTGACTGCGGAGTGTGTGTGGGGGGATGCTGACCCTGGGGAGGGTGGCAAACAGGGCCAGATCAGCAGGCGAGCAGATCTGTGTGGAGGGCGGGCACACGGTGACAGGGCTTCTGCCAGTGACCGGCATCACCGGGGCGAGGGGCCGTGGGGATCCCTCCCCGAGTTCTCCAAGTTACCCTGCTCTGATAAAACTCAGAGTGTTGGAGATGGAGGGAGGGCAGCCGGGGGTCCTCTAGCACCTCTTCTTACTACTTTCCCTCATGTCGGTTTGGGGGGCAAAGAACAGTGGCATTCCTGTTCCGGATCCCTCCTCTTGGGCCTCTTCTTGTGTCCGGACTCAGTCCTCCAGGCCATGGTCACAGCCGCGGCCGGCCCTGGGGGAAACATGCCGATGGGAACTTCAAGCTCTGGGGCCCTTAGCAACAGGCAGCGCGGGCAAGCTTCGTTTCCAGATCAATGAAGCACCCCCCGGGGGCTGACAGCCATCTTGTCTCCTGGGGGGGGTCATCGAGGATGACTTCTGGTTTTCGGGCTCGGGTTGGTGGACTTTGTGCATCATGCTCACATGCGGGTGAGAATACGTAAAGAACTGGGCTGGCATCTGAGTTGAGAACGAGGGGTTTGGTTGAGGGGGGGCTGACTTGAAAAGGTATGGGGGGGGAAGCAAGACAGGCTGTCCAGAAGGTAGCCGGGTATGTCAGTCGAGAGCTCAGAAGACCGATGTCAGGGCTGGATGCAGATTTGCAAGCTACCGGCCGGTGGGTGAAATGGAAACAGGTAAGACGTGCCAGGAGGCACGCAGAGAGATGACGGAGAGTGACAAGGGACTGAGGGCTGACAGCAGGAGGCTGGGGAGGACCAACACGGGAGTGACGGCTGGAGGGGAAGTGATAGCCCGAAGGGCCAGAGAGGAACTGTTCTACCAATAGGAAGGGAATCAACGAAGTGAGGGATTTAAGGAGGGGGCACTGGGGTTTAACAGAGCCCCTGATCCCAACCCGGATCGAGGCACCGATGCTGTATAAACACAGAGAACTACAAAACCGGGTGTGCACAGCATGGGAGCGCAGGGGCACCCCTCTAGAGGAAGTGAGGATAGGGAGAGATTGAGGGGAGGTGCAGGGCTCCTTCTACGACAACTCATCCAGAGATGCTATTAAGATTTAAAGGAAATGAATAAGCTTATGGAAAAAACCAAATTAACAAACCTGAATCATGCCAATTTGTAAAAAAAAAAAAAAAAAAAGAGAGAGAGAGAGAGAGAGAAAGACAGAAGAGAAAAATAAAAAACAATGTGCTCAAAATTTATTTGAAAATAGGTGCTAGGTCTAGATATTATTAGCAAGGTTTTTTCCCCCCACAAATCAAATGAGGGGCTCTGGGTTCTACAAATTGTTCCACAGAAAAAACAAAAACAAAACAAGTGAAAGCCTCCGTGGACATCCTCTCAAATTGATTTCTAAAACTTGGCATATTCTTAAAAATAAAATCTGACCAAGAACACAAAGTAACAGTCACAGAACAATCTCCCTTATGTATATGGATGTAAAAATAATACAGTATTGGCAATCAAATCCCAGCAGTTTATTAAAAGAAAATCCTCATGGCCAAGTAGGATCTTTTCCAGGAATGTAAGAAGGGTTTAATATTAGGCTATCTATTAATATAATCCATCACATAAAGAGGCCAAAGGACGAGAAAAAAAAATCACATGATTACTTCGATACTTGCCAAAAAATCGCTGGAAACAATTCCACGTCCATTCCTGATGGAAATTCTTAGTAAGCTAAGAACATTCCCCATCTTAACACGAGAAAGACTGTCTCAGTTTAATTGGGAACAGGAGTGGGAAGTCTGGGATTTGTAGAGAAGGGGGTCTTAAGAAATGATTTGGTTGCAAATGGATTTGTCTTGAAGTTAAATTTGCAAAACACCACCTTGTATTTCTTAGGCGGAATGTGTAAGTTTGTAGTGGCTTTCCCAGGGGGTTGATGAACAAGAGTGCTAAGGCCACCCCGTAGTACCAACAACTGTACAATAAACACTTATAGACAGTGTCCATTTACAATAAAATATTGCTGGCATTTATTTTTTTTTTTATTTTTTTTTCAACGTTTATTTATTTTGGGGACAGAGAGAGACAGAGCATGAATGGGGGAGGAGCAGAGAGAGAGGGAGACACAGAATCGGAAACAGGCTCCAGGCTCTAAGCCATCAGCCCAGAGCCCGACGCGGGGCTCGAACTCACGGACCGCGAGATCGTGACCTGGCTGAAGTCGGACGCTTAACCGACTGCGCCACCCAGGCGCCCCATATTGCTGGCATTTAAAGTGGGCCAGGTATTAGCTCCATACCTCCGCTCATATTTACCCTGTTTGGGGAGTTCTCATGCAATAAGCCTTATCCCAAGCCTACTCTACTCCCCCACCTCCCAAAATGAGAGTTATATTTAGAGAGGCAAAATTATTATTGCAGGTATTATGATAATCTAACAACAATAGCTAGCATTTACTTATTATGGGCTCAACACTGTGGTAAGCGCTTAGCATACACTCCTTAATTTAACCCTAGCGATGATGCTGCAGACGGGATTATGCTCACTTTCCAGAAAGAACAGTGAAGGTCAGGAAAGGGAAGGACAGGGAAGCTTATATAAGCGGCATCTCAAAGTGGCGCCGTGGGATTTGGACCACTAAGCGACACTGTATTTCTTTATTGATGGAATGGATGAAACGGAACCTAAAAGATCTTAGATTATAAAATTAATATAAAACAAATTTCCTGTATGTCAGTTCTCACCACGGGTGGTTCATAACGGTAACCCAGAGTATAAAATACCCAAACAATACCTAACAGAGAATTGGGCAAAAAGTATTTGAGGAAAACTCCCAAGCACTTACAAATGTCATAAAAGACACATCGACGACGAAAGATACGTATACTATGTTCCTGGATACGAAATCCCGTCACTTGTAAAGATTTCACTGAAACGATCTTCAAAGCTTCACGCAAGTACTTTCCAAATATCATTTTTGCAACTTGATGAAAAAACAAAAAAGGTATGCAGCTAAGTAAATAAAACTCCCAGGATGGTACCTGTATTGCCAATTACTATTATAAAGCTACAATAATTAAAACATTATAATAGTAATGCCAAAATACTCTATAGTGATATATGCAAAATCACTAGAATTTAACAGATAACTCTAAAGGAGAACTTAGTACATATTAGCATTTATTACATAATAAATGTAACATTTCAAATCAGCAAAAAAAAGGATGAATTATTCAATAAATGGTTTAGAAATACTTATTAATCCCTGGGGGAAAAGTTAGAGTTCTTCCATACCACATAACACCATAAATTCCAGATGGATTAAGGTGATAAAATGAACAAGTATGTATTAAGAATCTAGAGACACAAACAGGTTAATATTTATCTGCTCCCAGGGTGGGGAAGACTCTTCTAAATATATGGAAAAAAGAAGCCACAGCTAAATGAATCGGAGACATTTAACAACATAAAAGAAATCTTCTAGATTGAAAATGTAATAAAATCAAAAAGCAAATTTCAGTCTGGGAAAATGTTACAACATCTATGAAAGATCATCGCTTTAATATTTATAAAGAATTTTTAAAAATCAATAGGAAATGGATGAATGTTCTATTAAAATGGATGAGGACATGAGCAGATAATATGCAAAAGAAAGACTAGTTTTTAAAACACAGAAATAACCCTGTGTGTAGTTAAAACAGTAAGAAAACCCCATATGTTTTTGTCCTTCAAATTTTCTGATGTAAAAGGCTACAATATTATAACTCAACCAAAAAGCCCAAACAACCTGATTTAAAAACGGGCAAAGGCCTTGAATGGGCATGTCTCCAAAGGAGACATACAAATGGCCAATAAGT
The DNA here is from genome assembly GCF_007474595.2 of Lynx canadensis. Classification (NCBI taxonomy): domain Eukaryota; kingdom Metazoa; phylum Chordata; class Mammalia; order Carnivora; family Felidae; genus Lynx; species Lynx canadensis. The sequence goes on along the minus strand of NC_044311.2, from coordinate 4,646,362 downwards.
GCGTGAAATGATGCTCAACTTACCACCAGGGAAATACAAAATAAAAACCATGATGGGATACCGTTTAATGCCCAGGAGGATAAAAAATAAATAAAACAAAACAGAAAATAACAAGTGTTGGAGAGGATGCAGAGAGACTGGAACCCTGGTTCCTGTGAACAAGGGTTTTGCTGCTGTGAGTCTAAAATGGTGCAGCCAGTGAGGAAAAAGCAATACGATGATGCCTCAAAAAATCAAACAAAAAACTTACCATGTAATATAGCAATCACTTTTTGGGCTATACACATAAAAGAAATGAAAGCAGGGACTTGAACTGATATTTACATACCCAAGTTCGTAAGAGTACTATTCACAATAGCCAAAAAGTGGAAGCAACTCAAATGTCCACTGATGGGTGAATGGATAAATAAAATGTGACATAGTCATACAATGGAATACTATTCAGCCTTAACAAAAGGCGATTCTGACATATATTCCAAAACCTGAATGAACCTTAAAGATTTATGGTAAGTGAAATAAGCCAATGACAAAGGGATGAATATTACGTGACTCCTCTGATATGAGGTACCTAGAGTAGTCAAATTCATAGAATTGGAAACTAGAATGTCAGAGGCCAGGGAAAGGAGATGGGGAATAACTGTTTAATGGGCACAGAGTTTCAGTCTGGGCAGGTGACAAGGTTCTGGAGATGGATGGTGGTGAGGGCTGCACAACAGTGTGAATGTATTTAATGTCACAGAACTGTACATTTAAAAATATGGTTAAAATTGGAAATAGGATGTTATGCATATTTTACCACCAATTAAAAAAAAAACCACCTAGGGGGATTGGATAGAGGGGATATTTGAAAAACAAAGAAAGAATGAACTAGAAACAAATTTCTCACCAACTTGGGTTGATGATAAAGAAATCTTAGCATAGCCATAAAGTGGAAAATACACACAAACATACATATTTCCTGAGAATTCATAATCACAGATTGCCTTTACATAGATTTGAGGCTCGAATTTCTACAACACAGTTTGGTCTGAGAACCCCCAAACTGAAGAAGTAACAGAAAATTGGGTTCTCAGTTAATGATACCCTGGGATACTTGCAGAAGCAAACACACTTGAGTGGTCTATATCACGGGTAGAACAAAGGTGGCAATTCAGTTCAATCATGAATCTCGACCCCTACCTCACACCATACCAAAAGAGCAATTCCAAGTGGATTATAAACCTATGTGTGAAAGGCAAAACATAACATTTCTGGGAAAGAATGTAAGAGAATACCTTCATGCCTCTCGGGTAAGCAAAGATTTCATAAACAGAACACAGAAAGCACTAACAACCATAAGAGGGTGAATTAATAAACTAATTAAATAAGAATTTCTGTTAAGAAGAGAAGAGGTAAGCTGCAGAGTAGGAGACGATATCTCCAATACATTTATCTCTGAAGGTAGTTGTATCTAGAATCATGTAATGAATTCCTGTAAATTAAAAGGAAAATGACAGACAACCTAACAGGAAAAGAAACAAAAGGCTTGACCGACTACTGCACCCAAGAGAATATTCAAATGCCAAAAAGCACAAAAACTGCCAACTGCTAAATTCGTTATTCGTTGCGGAAATACAAGTTAAAAACACAGTGGGATGCCATTAATCTCCTATGACAACGGCTGCAGTGAAAAAGACAGACAATAATACCAAGTATTGGTAGGATAAGGAGGAGGCTGAACTCTACATTGTTAGAGGGAGTATGAATTAGTACAGCTACTTTGGAAAGCTGACAATGCCTACCAAGGCTGAACCCATGTCTGCCCTACAACCCAGCAATGCTGCTCCAACAGATATCTATAAGGATAGATAGAAGATATCTATAAGGATAGATAGAAGATATCTATAAGGATAGATAGAAGATACCTATAAGGATAGATAGAAAATATCTATAAGGATATATATAAGATATCTATAAGGACATATATAAGATGATCATAGGGTCCTACTTGAAGCAGCCCAAACCAAGAAATAATCCAAATGTTTATCATCAGTAAAGTGGATACATAGTGAACCATTCCTACTGTGGAATGCTATACAGCAAGGAAAATGAAAATGATTGCTACACGCACGGGCATACATGAAGCTCGTAACACCCTGCTAAGTGACAGAAGCCAGGCATAAAAGAGTCTCCACTACATGATTCCATTTCCACAAAGCACACATGACTGAAATTAATTTATGGTGTTAGAAGGATATCGTTTACTTTTGGGGAGCTAGAGATGACAGAAGGGGGTCTGAGGGAGATTCCACAGTGCTGGTAACATCTGATTTCTTGACTTTTGCATTGGTTACAGAGAGATCAAAAGTTTATTGTTTGAAAATTAATTAAGCTGGAATCTTATGATGTGTGCACTTTTTGGTAGGATGCCATATTTCAATAAAAAAGTTTACTAAGAGATGAAACACTACGGTAATAGTCTTTCTTGAGGGCACCGTGTCAATGAGAATACAAGACCTTGGAAGTGTTTATAACCAGACCCAACAGCTCTACTTCCTATGAAACCAGTCAGAAATATATTCAAATGTTTATGTATCAGGATATAAATTTCAAAGTTTTTACTATTTATTTATTTATGTATGTATGTTCGTATGTATGTTTAATTATTTTTGACAGAGTGAGAGCGGGGAGGGGCAGAGAGAGAGGGAGACACAGAATCCAAAGCAGGTTCCAGGCTCTGAGCTGTCAGCACAGAGCCCGACGCGGGGCTTGAACCCACAAACTGTGAGATCATGACCTGAGCCGAAGTCGGATGCTTAACCGACTGCGTCACCCAGGTGCCCCAAATTTCAATGTTTTTAAATATGTGAAAGGTAAAAAGAACCTAAATATGCAGTCAGAAGGGACCAATGAAATAGATGCGGCCTAACAGTGAAGTAGAATGTTGCACTATTTTTATTATTCATGTTATTGATTATCTCAGAGTACATGGGAAATTTCTGTATAACATCAGGTTCAAGAAAAAGTACATCGTGCATTTACGTATACACTATTCCAATTTTGTTTCAAGTATGTGTGTGCACACATATAAAGGAAATGTAAGTGGAAAAATATGGCAAGTAACGAAACAACCCTTATATCTAGGTTGCATGATAAAGAACTTTTTTCTTTATAGTTTTCTGTCTTCCACCTTTTATTTTTGATTATGAAAATAACATAATAAGAGCATAGCTAGCCTTGTAAATCCAGCTGCATCTGAGACATGCTTAAGATCATCTGGCCGTGTGAAAGTCAACAGTGGGTCACTTGTCAGAGCCATTTGTTTGGAAAGGAAGGATAAATGGGAAGGGAAGAAGAGTAATCACAAATGGTTCCTTCAGGTACGGTGGTTGGAAAGAAGAGAATCTCGACAATCTACAATTCGTACTCAATTCTTATTCTCTCTTTGGTTTCTTTGATGGTCTAAGCCAGCGTTCCTCCAACTTGGCTGTACGATGAAATCGCTAAGGAAGCTCTACAACAATACTCATGCTTGGGACCCTCGTTCAGAGATTTCAGTTTAGCGCTCTAACCTGTGGACTGGACTCCCCAAGAGATTTGGATGCAAAGTCAAGGTTCCATCATCTCCCCTGAGTAGAAGTTAAAATCCTTACCAATGATAGCTTCATATATGTGTATGGGACAAGCTGGGCACAAAGACAGCACTCAATAAACAGCTGCTGATTGATGGACACACCCTTTCCGGGAGATGCATCCTCATGGTGAAGAGATTTTTCTCCCCTAACTTGGATGGTGGGCCACGTCCAGAGAGAACCATCCAGGAATAAGGGGAGTCCTTGGTTCCTGGCTCCAATGGGCCACTGGGTGGCTTATATCACCCTTTCAAAATTGAAGCCACAGGCTGGTGAGTCTGTGGCTTATCTTCCCGGGGATACAAAACAGCTAAGGTGTAACACGCTCTACAGTCAACAGCATCGGTATAGTCCAAAGGGAGAAAAACTCAGTTATACTATTGCAGTATCGGGTTTGGTTACTGAAATGATTCCGGTGATATTTGGGGTTGGCTGGTGACAGAAGGCATCTAATGTGAAGCAGGAAGAGAAAGTCAACAATGTCACACGCTTTTAAATGCTTAAAACGTAGTAGGTCACTGGCCTTACAGAAACAAAACAAAACATGTCAACTGGGTATCAGCATGCCCACTCTAGAGATTAGGAAGCTGAGGCTCAGAGAGGTTAGGCAACCATCCCACAGTCACAGGGCAACTGATAAGAAAAGATCTCAACTCTCGTCTATTGGACCTCAAAACCTATAATCTCTCCACATCATCAAAACGTGACCTTGGGTCATCTAAGTGATGGCCAAGGGCATCCATATTAAACCTTCACATTAGACCCTCGTAAGGTTTTCTATGTTGCCAATAAGTCGGTAGGAGAAAAGATATTCATTGAAATAAGAGATGCTGATACATGACATTTTTCTTAGTATTCCATGCTCTCCGTCAGCACTTAAAAAAAATGAGGTTGTGGTCTTTCTGGAATCGTTAATGGAAAGACAGAAGGGTGAGGTTCATCAGTGGCTTTCAAACTCTTCAATGCAACTAATTTTATGAAAAAGAAAACCACATGAACTACATTACTACTTCTGTTTACAGGAATGTGCCCTGGGGACTAAACTCCAAGACACTTAGCAATGTGTGTGATTTTAGGCAAGTCATTGCCTTTTCCTCTTGGCCTCTGTTTCCTCAAGAGAAAAAAGGAGAGGATATTTAAATAACCAGTGAAGGTGACAGATAGTTTACTGATCTGACCTAAGCCATGGATCCTTTCCCCGGACGCTGCACATCTACACGTAACTGCACGATGCTCAATGCCGGTTCTGGTTGTTCACGGATCTCCCAAGGACCATCCGTGCCCCCCCCAAGAATTTACTGACCCTCGACAGAAAAGTATGTGAGCATGTGATAATGGTAGTCATGTTTCCCGAAGAAGCTTTCAGAGATGCAGCCTGAAATATTTATGGATGAAATGATTTGATGTTTGGAACTGGGTTTCAAATGATCCAGTGTGTGTGAGGAGGGACGGCGGCGGTAGTGGGAGGTAAGAGATGAAAAGAGACCATCCATGAATCAATCGGTCATTGGTGAAGCCAGGTGATTAGTCACAGACCGACTGATCTTTATACTGTTTTCTCTGTTTTTGTGTATGTTGACATTTTCCGTACCAAAATTAATATACACAATAGAAAGTATCTGTAATTTTAAAAAACGCTGAGAGTAGATGATCTCCAGTGTTCCCAGCGCCCATAATCTATGATGTACCATTCCAAACAGTCTGCAAAAAAAGTGGACTTCTGGAAACATCTTATGGGCTCAGGGCACCGAACCATCATCGTCCTCTCTTAATGGACTCTCTCGACCAAAGGATTTATCGCGGCCCCTCTTTCTAGATGATTCTGTGACATCCCATTTAGTTGTTTCCATAAGTATATTTTCAGGGGTGGGGAGGGGGACAGTAGAAAAACCAAACACCGAGAAGCTGGACAAGACTTGGTTTTTCATCATCTCACATGATAATGTGGCTCAATTTATTTTCAAAGATTTCTTCTCGAGAGAAGCCCGAAATACTGCTGTAGATGACTTTGAGTGGCGTGTGGAATACTTGAGTGGGGTGTTAGGGGAACCAGGAGGAAGGCAAACAGTGCCCAAGCGGGACAGGGAGTTGTGGTGGAGGGCTGGGCTCCAGAGCTATGCCGCCTGGGGCTCTGGCCTAGCTGTGGCTCTCAGCTAGCTCTGTGATCTTGGGCAAGTCCCCTAACCTTTCTGAGCTCTGCTTCCTATTCATAAAATAAGTCCCTCTCACAGGGTGATTGTGAAGATTCAAGTTGTACCTGATACACGGCACACATTCAGCAGATGCTGACCATAGTTCGCTCAGCTACGCGAATACAAAAGCAGATCTTCAAAAAGATGTATGACATAGATCAAAATGTTATCGGTAGTCACCTCGGGATGGTGAGCCCATGAGGGACTTTTTTTTTTTTTTTTCTTTCTTTTTTTTGGTCCGGGCTTTTCAAATTTCTACAAAGGGTATTTGTCACCCTTCCAATCAGAGAAGAAAAGGGGTTTTGTTTTTGTTTTTTTTTAGGAAGTAATTTTAAAAGTCTTTCTTGAGGAAGCTTAGTGCTCAGAGGGACCTAAAACATTTTAGTGGTATTTTCACAGATCATCTCAGAAGTGCCTACTACTGCCTTGTTCCTACTTTCCTTCCTTTCCTTCCATCCTCAGGGTGGAACATCTGTGTAAACAGCCGTGAGCTTTCAAATCTGACACTCCTGGTGTAGAATAAATAGAGCCTTCTTAGGTGTAGGCGGTTCAGCCTTTCTGAGGGACAAGGGCTTTGACAATATCACCAATGCCACCCCAAAAAACTCACATTCAGCCACACTGTTTCGCGTTCAGCTTCCTGGGGTTCATGGCCCCCCGGCGGCCCATCTCCACCGACAAGAACACCGACCATAAATTTCGGGCCGTATACGCGCACTTCAGGTGTCTAGGCCACTTGGAGAAAAACTGGCATGTGCGAAATTTGAAACCACAGTCAGATAAATCAGTGGATAATTATGGGTATCGCATATGTAGTTTTTCCTCTGCCAAGGAATTTGCATTGGGGTATCTATAAATAGCAAATCCATACAGTGTGTTTAAACCACGCTGCTGCATCCGCAAATGCTAAGCCCTCTCCAGAACACGCCTACTGCGGGAGCAGCTGGCCCAACTGAGAAAGTTGAGTACTAGTCTCGCTCTCGAGTTCTGCTGCCTTCATTTACCGTATTCTAGATCACCTCTGAGACGGCCACCAACCCACACCACCCACAGCCCTTAGGTGGCTGGCGGTCAGTGGCAAGACAGTGATGAGATGCCCAGAAACTTCCAGTCAGAGGAGAGGTGGTGTGTGTGTGCGTGCAGGGTGTGAGGCTGCTTCGGGGTGGGTCATCTGTGCTGGGGTGGACCCACCTCAGCTCAGGAGGGAAAAGGATAAACCCTGATGGAGCTCTTACAGGTACTGGGCCGTTTCATGAATTCTTAACAGTGGTTCTGGAAGGGGGGGCGGTGGGGCTTCTGCCCCATTTCCAGCTGAGATTTAGGCAAGTTGACACGTATATCCCTGATCAGACATCGGCCATAAAATGAAATGAAACAAGATAAGATAAAGTATAAAATAAAATAAAACAAAATAAAATAAAATAAAATAATAAAATAAAATAATATAATAAAATAATAAAATAAAATAATAAAATAAAATACTAAAAATAAAATAATAAATAAAATAAAATAATATAATAAAATAATATAATAAATAAATAAATACAAATAAATAAAATAAAATACAATAACCTCATAAACTCCACTCACAATAATAACACTCACATAAATAAAATAACTCACATAATACACATCTATGCCGCCCAATAAAATAAAAGTCTCCTAAAACATATAAACTAAATAATAAAAAATAAAATAAGTAAATAAGTATAGAAAAATAAACATGAATGAAATGAATCCATAAGTAAAATAACGGACAGTACCAAACATGCCAAGCTCTCTTTGACGGTTTATTGCCAGAGGCTGAGATGTGTCCCAGAGCCCAGCATCACTTACACCGAGAGCCACTTAGCTGGGATTTTGATCCTGTGGGTTTGCCAACGGCTCTGACGGGTGTATGCAAAGGGACAGAGGGATGAGGCTTGTCTCTGCCCCGTCTGACCTGCCCTCCGAACCGGCATCCCCCTTGCCTTCGCTCCTGCACAGCAACTGCCCAGCATTCCGAAGATGCCTGGGGAGCTCTCAAGGAGATCTGCACAAGGCGCCAGGAGCCCCGCACGTAAAGGAATCCTCGCGACCACAAGCTCCATCTTACGATTTTCACCCCCGGGCCGCGAGGCCATGTGGCGGGTCACCGCCAGCGGCCACGCTTTACGCCCTCCGCGTCCAAGATTCCCAAGCACGTGCCCGGCACCCAGCAGCGTTTCAGGGGAAGCGGAACCGTGGCAGGGGTGCTGCGGGGGTGGCTCTGTGTATGTGCGTTAGCGCCACTCGCAAAAGCAAGTGTAAGTTCTTCACGTATTAACTTCCACAAGAGGAACAGCAACTTTCCCACGCACGCGGCTCTTCCCTTCGCTCGGCTCCTCCGAAGTCAGGGGTGAGCCCTTGACTTAAGCCAAACGTCTCGTCTCGGAGACGCCCGGGACACAGACAACCCCTGGCCGGCCGCAGGCGCCCTAGCCCTTCCGCAGGTGCATCCCTCGCTGTCTATCCTCCTTCAGCCTTCAGAAGCCGCTCAACACCCACCCCGCGCTTGGGGCACCGGCGGGCGGAACGCGCGGAACCGCCCAGCCGCCAGCCACCCGCGAAAGCGGTCTCTCTGAGCCCGGGAGTCGGGGCGCACCGCCCGGCGTGCGCTCCGGGGGGAGAAGCCCGCGCAGCCTCGGGTCTGCGTGGGCAGGAGGCCGGGTCCACGCGACGCGCTCCGGCAGCTCTCCTGCGCGTCCCGCCCGACACTCAGGTCTCGGGGGAGCCCGGCTCCAGCTAGGGGCACGTCTCCCGCCGGCACCGGCGCCAGTCCGGGGACACGACGGTGGACACGGAGAAGGGCAGGAGGAGAGTGAGTTCGTGCTCTCTTGGGGCGAGTGCGCGCGGTACCTTGGATTCCTGGCTGCCGGTGGATGCCGGAGAGGGCGGCTGCTCGGCGCTCGGCGCCTCCTTGGGCAGCCCGTCCACGCCGTCCTCGCGGGCGCCGCTCGGGGGGATCATCGTGGCGGCGCGGGAACGGAGTTGGGCTCCCGGAGGAACCGCGAGGCTGGCCTTCCCGCCGCACGCCGGCGCGCTCGCTCAGCGGCCGGTCCCGGGGGCCCCCATGCCCGCCCCGCCCCGCCGCCCCCGCGCCCTCCCCCGGACTCGCCGGTGCGCACGCCCGCTGCCCCCTCCGGCGCAGCGCACGGGCGTGACTATGCAGCCGGTACTGGCATCCGGCAGCGGGGCGCGGGGGAGGCGTGGCGTGCGGTGCGGGGCGGGGCTGTGCTGGGCGGGTGCTGTGGCTCGCGTCCGCCTGCGGGGGGCGGGGTCAAGGCGCGGGGCGTCCTGCCGCCCGGCCGGACGCGCGTCGCCCGGGGGCGGCGCGGGGGTGCCCGGGAGGGGCGGTGCGGGGACGAGACGCCCGAGGAGGAGTCGGCCGGGAGGGAGCACCTGCGCCCGCCGCCCGGTTCCTCACCCCAAGGAACAGCGACTCCAGCGGAGACGGTGACTTAGCTCGGCTATTTATAGGGCGCAGCGACGGGCGTGGGGAGAGAGCCGGGGTTTCCCTGCTCGAAGGCGGGCTGCGCTCCCCGGCTCGGCTTTGGACTAAAGCAGGAGCGCGGTGCGGGCGAGGCTGCGTCCCCGTTTTGTGCGCTCGTGCGCGCAGCCCTCTGCGCTTTGTCGCGTGTTTAGTCCTCGCGGCCGCCCCCTTGGGCCGGGTACCGTCGCTTCCACTCTATAGACGAGGAGACCGAGGCTCTGGGGAGGCGAAGTACTTTGCTCCAAGTCATTGGGTTGTAAGTAGCGGCGCTGGGACCGGAGCCCGTGTTGGCTTCAGAATCCGTGTCTTTGGACCCTGGACCCTCAGGTGGAGGCGGTTCTGCAAGGCCGAAGGGCCCACGGGGCTTTGCCGGATAGCAAGGAGTTCAGGGCTGTTCGCAGAAGGACAAACCAGTCTGCCTTAAGGAAGCCTTTGGAAACACAGAGGTGGCCCCACTGGGTACGGGGACGGAAGGATCCATTAGTTTTCCCAAGACCCCTCCTCAGTGTGCAGGGAAAGGAAATACATCTGGCGATTTAAAAGGCCTTAATTTTCATAAACGCAAACCTCCCTCAGTTGTCTAACAGAAAATCGTGACCTTGTGTCCAGCTTTTCCTGATCAGCCGTAAATTGGGCGAGGCCGGCGTCGTGGGAACGCCACCTGTGCGGTCTCACCCGGGCCGCTGTACTTGCTCTGATGCTCTCCTGTCACCATCTTGAAGTCCCCTTGTTTTTTAACTTTTAAGTTGTTTTCGGGCGGAGGGTGGCCGCCACACAATGTTACATTAGTTTCAGGTGTAGGACACAGTGATTCAGCATCGCTGTTCGCTGCGCTGTGCCCGCCGCGTGCGTTGCTCCTGTGTCACCATCGGATGCTGTTGCGGTGCCACTCACTATATTCCCTGTGCTGCGCGTTTCATCCCGGTGACTTACTCTCTCCATGACTGGAAGCCGGTGCCTTTCACTCCCCTTCACCCTTTTCGCCCAACTTCCCCTCCCCGTTCTCCTCTGGCAAGCACCAGTTTGTTCTCTGGATTTATGGGTCTGTTTGAAATTCTTGAGAATATCTGAACAAGGGGCCCTGCATTTTCATTTGGTATCAGATCCTGGGGATTGTGTATCTGGTCCTGCGTGTTTGCCTTAGCTCATGTCCTTTGGAGAGAACTTACGACTCTATCGTAGACGTCGATTAAAAGCTCCTGTTCTAAGTGCCAGGCTCCTAATGGGCATTTGGCTCTCAGAGAGCTCCAAATACCCTAGTGGCCCCTAGCTTCTCATTGGACCAGGCCAGATGGGCTACCGAAACCACAAGAGTGGCAACCAGAGGACACAATGACAGGGGCAACAGTTTCAACACATCTTTGTCAAGCATCTGCTCTGGACCAGACTTGGTGCTAGAAAATCGTGATGGAGCAGGGAGGAAACAGATTCGGTCTCTTGGCCTGGAATGTAGAGCCTGGTGAGAGAGAGAGAGAGAGAGAGAGAGAGAGAGAGACGGAGATTAATTAAATCACACACACACACACACACACACATTTTTTGAACTGTGATCGAGAAAACTATAGGGACATAATAAGTGCACAAAAATGCAGGGACCGAGTAAGGGTGTGGGCAGAGAATGGTCTTCCAAGGAAGTGAACCCCCCCTCGCTCCCCCCAAGGCCAATGGGCAAGTCCAATCTTGGTGGGCAAGCACATTGTGACAAATACAAGGACTTTTTCATCTTTGGATCTTGTTTTGTTTTTTAAGAATTGAAGGGCAGCTGTATGATATCACTCTGCATTTTCGTAAATGCTTAGCTCTGGTTAATAGTCATTAGCCAATGGTACAAGTTAAATGTTGTCCCCCTGAGGGAAATTGGAAAGAAGCTAGTACGTCCTTGTTCCTCACCCCACCTCTGCCCTAGTAACAGAATTCCTTGGTCTGAGAAATAGTAGGTACCTTTCTTAGGAGATTGTGGAATTACCTGTAGTTGCCCAAACGAAGCCAGCCTTTGCTCATGTATTTCTTGCACGTAAATCCTTTTCCATCTTATTTTTCTGGGCACCTAGCTAACTTCTCTTATGCTTCAAAACACATCTCCAAACATTTATTACTCTTGAAAGCTCCTCCCTTGACCCCTTTGGTCTGCTTGAGATTCCCAAAGCAATGCCATACACTCATGGCATCCTGTCCCAAGTTATCAATGACGAAGCGTCCTGTCCTCCCCCGGCCCGTGAGCCGCGCTTGGGCAGGGATCTTGTCGTGTTATCTTGTTTCCTCAGTTCCTGGCACAATGTTTGCAAACAAGATGGTGAGAGAAGGAAAGGCTCCTAGGATGGCCCAGGCATTGGTTCCTCTGAGAGCCCTGCACGCACTAGATGGAGAAAGAAAGACCCGGGGTCAGACGCTGCAGTGACATTTTAGCTATGGCTATTCATTTCTACTGTAGGCAGGGGAAGCCTGAGGAAATTCAGGTTGCAAATAATTATCCTAAGTCTTGAGTCTGCAACGGGACCCTGTGATTTTTGCACATTCCCTTCATGGTCCACTTCTCTCTGGTTGCTAGTTAAGTATCAAGCCAGCACAAGTGTGAGGGGTGCAAGAATCTGTCTCCAAACTTGATCTGTGAGCTACCACTCCTGGGTCACTTACGCATTTCATTAATTTGTAAAGAGGGCCAAGCCCTCCTTGTGACAGCCTGCAACCTCTTCCTGCAGTAATGCTGCTGAGCAGAAAAGTGTCTCATGCTTTCGACTTTCTCCCATTGTTCTGATCCAAGTTTGGATACGTGGACCGGACTTTCAAGCTGTGGACTTTGACTTCTTCTAGAGCCATTTGGTTAAAGGCTACTAGCAAGACTATTTACGACCTTCAAAAGCCATGCTTATGAAGGGTACAAAAAAGAATAGCAAGGCAAGGAAGAGAGAGGGTGATCAGAATGACCAGGGGATGGGGAACTGACAAGAATAAAGGAGAGAGGGTCTCAGTAAGTTGGTTCTCCTTGTCTCATGCATCATAGTCATTGTGAATATCTTAGATATGTGAAGGGGATGGGGTTTGGCAGTCAAACTGATGATACTAATAATGGCTAACCTGTACTGGGATTCTTCTATGTCGTAGAAGTTTTCTATATATTATTTCATTTCATCTTTCATGTAATAAAATGGTTATGCTAGGTTCCACGGTGAGTGTGGGAACAGGGACTTGGAATCAGATACATCCTGCCCCTGGGCCAAGTTTGGGCTGCCCTGTTCTGCCGCCCCTTAGACAAATAGGGAACCCAGATCTGGTGAAGAGGCTGCGGGCCTTCAAGGGAAGAATCATGCGGACTGTGAGCCAAAAGCATAATGGCAGCATAGGGAGGGTCCTCAAAGAATGAAGAGTTGCCTACTCCGTTCTTAAAAGTGAATAATAGCCACATCTACATTTTGGAGGTGACAGGCAAGAAGTCAAGACAAATGTGTCAGGAGGCACCAATCGCTACCATCCAACCTGTTAAGTGCCCTGGGAAGGCCAGCAGTAGTCGTCACCTCCCGCCACCTTGCCTGAGGGAGTTAGTTGCCCGCATGCCAGAGAAACCTAATGCTTTGCCCAAAGTCCTACCACTAACACCACCAGCCCCTACTTTGAGCGACTGTTCATGCCAGACTTGAGTCCTCACAGCAACTCCTGATTAGTCTCCCCTCAGCATCAAAGCTAATCATTTAATTTGGAGACTCACATTGTCAGGGCGAATGAGATTCAGCGTCCTGGTCCTTAACCTGTTTTTTGGAGTGCCAATTAATAATAATGACAGCAATGATAATAGCAGGTTATATTTGAACAGCACTGTTTGCGTAGAAACGATCTCCCACTGGATGGACCTACAAAAGGCAGCCTCTTAGAGCTGGTTTAGAGATCTGTTCTCTCAAAGGCAAATTGGTGGGCTGCTTCTAGTTGGCTATAACCTCTGGGAGATTAGAGGGAGACTTGAATCTTTGGACTGAGTGGAAGGGCCATAAGCCTAATGTTCAAACATCCCAACTCCTCCACTGAAAAGCAACAAGATCTTAGACAATTGACTTGATCTATCTTAGCCTTGGTTGCCTCAAGTCTAAAATGAGATAATGATCCCTGCTTCGTAGAGTTTCTGTAAAGATTAGAGAGTTAAATGCCTGGTCAAAATTAGCCTCATATGCTCATATGATTTCTCATCATCATCATCATCATCATCATCATCATGAGTCATATGATTTTGCTCAAAAATGTTCACTTTGGGTTGGGTTTTCTGTCCCTTACAGCCAAATGCATGTACAATGTGAAAACAGTTGCATTTCTATACACTATTAATGAAATAGCAGGAAAAGGAATTATGAAAACGACCCCATTTACATTTGCACCAAAAATAATAAGATGCCTAGGAATAAACTTAACCAAGGAGGTGAAAGACTTGAACTCAGGAAATTGTAAAACACTGGTGTTAGAAATTGAAGATGACACAAACGAATGGAAAGATATCCCATGCTCATGGATTGGAATAACCAATATTGTTACATTGTCCATACTACCCCAAACAATCTACAGATTTAATGCAATCTCCATCAAAATACCCACAGCATTTCTAACAGAACTAGCAAAAAGAATTCTAAAAATGTTATGGCCGAACAAAAGACTCTGAATCGTCAAACCAACCTTGAGAAGTAGCAACAAGCTGGAGGTATCACATTTCTAAAATTGTGAATAGCTCCTAACTGGAAACTTCAGATGCAATAGATACCTACAATTTCTTACAGATTTTAGTCTTTTGATTAATAATTAGCATTTACCTTTATATATCCTCTTCTACGAGTTCAGGGTAATAGTTTAAGAGACAGGAGAACCCCTTCACCCTGGCCTTTTTGTTCTTCAAAATGCCTGTTTTATTCTTTCTCCCAGTTTTGGTACTTCTTGCCATTTTCTGCAACTGAGAATCTCTTACCACTGTTCCCCACAGACAGCTCTCTGCTAGTTTTGGACCTTAGAGCCTACCATCTAAAGAATCCAGTTTCTTTATTTTCTTATTTCGTGTCCTTTAGAATCTAAGTTCTGTGAGGTTGAGGACTTCGTGTTTCCTCTTCTTCATCTGTTTTTGGTGCTTTGGTATTCATATAATAGTGCTCAGTTAATATTCATTAAATGAGTGAAAGATAACACGTCAGTCTGGAGAGAAGTTTACGGGTCTGATGAAAAACTCTTTTGTAGAGGGGAAAATTGAAACTCACGTAGGTTGAACACTTGTGCAAAGTCAATTAATATATGGCACAATAAACCAGTGTCTGTCTACTCGCTTACCGCTCCCCAGTGTTCATTGCTTTATTCAGATCTGGAATATATGAATGAACTGCCAATGGCACATGTTTCTTTCCTGAGTTTTCAAATTTATTGTGATACCATGCAAAGAATTTCCAAATACTCTTTTCCAAGTCAATACCTTTGTCATTATTCCACCAATATCAAAAAGAATCCCAGAGAAATTAAAAATCTTCCAAAATTCTACCACCTATTGGTAACAACCATTAGCATTTTGGTAAGCCTCATTCTCAAAGCATATATGTATGGTATATATGGGTATATATATGGGTATATATGGGTATATTTTAAATTTATGTGTATTTACATAAAAATGATCTCTGGACACGGAGTGGTTTTATAACTTCCTTTCCCTTAATAAAATGTCATAGAGATAGATCTGTTTCAATAACTGTAAGTATGCATTATGCTTTTTCAAATGAGTGTGTATCCCATTTGTATAAATGTGCCATTATTTATTTATGAAGGAACGTTTATGATTTTTGCTAGGAACTGTTAGAGGGCAGTTAAAAACTCACTATCTCTCTGGTATTCCTAAACATCAACCCGGCAAGGTAAGTACTATTAGACCCATTTTGCAGATGAGGTCATCGGAAGCCTGAGAGCCTTTTGTGACTTCCCCAATGGGATATGGTTAAGTGCAGAATAGGGATTCCAGCCCACATCTTCAGACTCTAAACTTCAGGCACGTAAGCCAACCGTGACCCTCAGCGCGACTGCTGCTGTATCAGGGGCTTGAGCAACATGATCCGAGATCACAGGCAGGAGAGGATAAAGTCCACCCGTGGAAAGGACGTTTAGGAAGGTTCCAGTGGGATTTGAAAGGTGACTGTGGTTTTGCTGGAAGGGATCTTAAGCAGAATGTACAGTATCGACATGGCGATGGAAGAGTGCTCACGCAGGGGTGTTCAGATTTGGTTCTTAGGAAACTACGGTTCCTCTTTCTTTGTGGGTAAAATGTACTGATCTCATGCGCACTACTCAAAAAAAAAAAAAAAAAAAAAAAAAAACAACGGGGAAATGCTGGAGAAATCTTTTGAATAATCATCGTGAATACTTTTACAAACAGCCCATGGGGAAAGTTGGATCCCAGTCAGCCTGGGAGGAATAGCACTGGTTACAAAGAGAGGAACAAAGAGAGGACGAAAGCATCACAGGATTTCTGGAGGGTTGGATGGGTCACAGAATAAGAAAGAGCCAGCGTCCGGAGTTCTAAGAGACACACGTAGGATCTTCATGCCTGGCCGACACAGAGAGTTGTGGCTCCCGCTGAGGGAGACTTCTACGTATTCCGCTTGTGGGGCCCTAAAACGCAAACGCACGTGTAACTCGCACACTTACAGCCTTCAGAGGATTATGAATATCCAGGGTGGGCTCCGTTAATCATTTTGTATCCTAAATGACATCCCTAGAAGTGAGCGGTAGGAGGGACTCTCCAAACGAAAAACCAGAACTCCAGCAAAAATGGATAATAGTTCCTGCTCCTTATCCCCAAAGCTTTGCACTTGCTTTGAAATATGTTCCAAAACCTTGTAATGTCATGCTGGGGGCAAATGAACCTCGCAAATTCCCTTTACTGTTTTCCAGGGAGGGGTTATATTACTGCTTTGTCCTTCTGCCTTCTGTAACCCTCTGTGTTCCTCCGGTAACTCACTTGGCAGCCATGAGCCATCCGTCAGGCACTTGACAATCGGCTTGGAAAAGATGACTCAGGCCTTAAGCCTTAAATGCCACTCTCTTCCCTCTGCAGCCGAGGGCAACTTACCCATAAAGCCTGCACTTGGGAAGCGTCCCTATGTTTCATCTGTCTTTACTCTGGCGGAGTTGGCCAGAAAAGTGGGGATTTTGTCTGCTCAGTTAATAAAGATAACTCGATGCAGGTAATGATGATGCAGGGGGTCAGTAATGACGGTGGCATTACTCGGACAAACCTTTGGAGGTGGTTGTTGACTGGTCCCCTGTTTCCTCCCTGAAATGCAAGTTGCCAGAATGCAGGAGCCTACCGAGCAACGGCCTAGTACTCCGAGGATGCCCAGCCTGGCTGGTGGCTTTGTGCTGTGCGGAATCCTGGAATTCCCAAGAATGCAGTTAGAGCTGCCACGGTAGGCAAAGAGAGAAACACCCAGATTTTAAATAAAATCTGCAGTATTTTACTGTTTGCTTTTCCTCAACCACCTTATCCGTTGAGTCGCCATGACCACCACTTGTGTGGTCATGGGAGGAAGGAGCTTTTCGGCTTAAGGTATTTGAGATCGTGGGGCACCTGGGGGGCTCAGTCACTTGAGCTTCAGACTCTTGATTTTGGCTCAGGTCATGATCCCAGGATCGTGGGATCTAGGCCTACGTCAGGCTCTGTGCTGGGTGTTGAGCCTCCTTGGGGTTTTCTCTCTCTCTCTCTCTCTCCCTCTCCCCCTCTGCCCTTTCCCCCCTAAAATTAAAAAAAAAAAGATATTTGAGATGATTACAAAATAAGGTAGAGGTGTCTAAATAAATGAAGTCCTTACTCGATTTGCTGATTTATTTATTGACAGTGGCTGGCACCTGCTATGTATAAGGCACTTTATTAGGTCCAAGGACGTAGAGAGGTATATGCCTCTTCTCTGACCCAAAGGGAAATTCTGCTCATTGAGGAAGGCAGAACTGATAACCACGAGTATGAAAAGAGAGCAACCAGGGCAGGAAAGAGGCAATTCTATGGAGGAGCTAGGGGAAGATTCACCCAAGGGGAAAACATTATCATTGGGAGGTAAGGAGCAGTTTTCCAGAAGGAGAAGAGGAAGGCCATTCTTGGCCTCTTGCTATGAGCTTCCTTCTCTGCTTATGTTTTCTGTGGCTATTTATTATATTATTGTTACTCTAGGGGAAGTGGAGGGACCTAGAAATGTCGTCATCAATCCTGGCAATTCCCCTTTCTCATTTTAATTTGTCTGATTAATTGTTCCAAATAGAGCCCACTTCATTCTCAAAATTCCCTTCCCTCAGTGACACCCCCTATCATGTTTTGCACATATACACCTTAGACATGTATGCCGATCTGCGAAATCTGTGGAGTTAATTTATGTGGATAAGTGTTTTAAATCGCATAAAACACATCGCACTATAGCATATTTTGTCTTTCTAACTTACTGCAGGCAAAACAGTTTCATTTTGAAAAGTAACTCAAAAGTGACGTATGCAAAGATCATTTAAAATGGATGATGACCCGTGTTGTTGAATGTATTTTCTTCCCTTGCTGTCTAGAATTTGATTGTATGAACCTGTCGTAATTTATTTAATCCAGGGTGTGTGGATGGACTGTTACATTGTTTTCATTTCTTCCGAACCACAGATAGGGCTGCTTTGAACCTTGTATATGACTTTCGGTGTGACTGCATAAGCATGGGTTATGGGTTCCATTTGTCTCCTCAACATGGATGCTGTGTTATGTTTTATTTTATCACTGTGGCTT
Source organism: Lynx canadensis (assembly GCF_007474595.2). Lineage (NCBI taxonomy): Eukaryota > Metazoa > Chordata > Mammalia > Carnivora > Felidae > Lynx > Lynx canadensis. Next base: position 4,628,290 of record NC_044311.2, on the reverse strand, counting down.
TAGTTGCGTTTCCGCGATGGCTAACAAAGTGGAGCCCCTTGTCATACTTGTTTTTCCATGGTACAAACCAAAACAAAACAAAACACACACGAAATCCAGTTCAAATGACCAACGACTTCTCCTCAGGAATCATGGAGGCCAGAGAGAAGTAGCACCAGTTTCGAGTACTGAAAGGAAAGAACCATCAACCCTGAACTCTATGATCGATGAAAATACCCTTCAGAAATGAAGGGGGCATCAAGACACTCTTAGATTAGAAAGTACTCAGAGGATATGTTACTAGAAGGTCATCGTAAATAATGGCTGAAGGAAGTTCTCCAAATGGAAAGGTAATGATAAGAGAAGCAAACTGGATGCATGAGAAAAGAAGAAAAACAGAGCAAGCAAAACTTATCAGTAAAGAGAGCAGGCTTTCAATCTCTTCTTGAGTTGTATAAGTTATGTTTGACTGCTAAAGGAAAAACAGTGACAGTTCTAGGGTTCTAAAGGTATGTAGAGAGGATATTTAAGACATATTATGAATGAGGGAAGGTAAAAGGAATGTAAAGAAGGCGAGGTTTTAATATTTCACTCAAACTGGCCAAATGACAACACCAGTAGATTGTGCTAAGTCACGTATACATAATGTAATTCCTAGAGCAAGTATTAAAAATGCTATACATAGCTAAGATCTGCTTCTTTGGAGCCCAAGTCACTGGGGCCATAAACTTTTAGAAATAATGACTGAATACAAATTTTTATGAACTTCTGGAAGCTGAGGGTAGAACAACTTGAGAGTGAGAAACTCTGGGGACCCCATCTTGGCGGGGGGACCCACGCTTTCATGGGCTTAACTTTTATGACTCTCACTGGCTTCTCACAGTGAAGATCACAGAAAAACCTCCTCATGTTTTGGGCAGGGAGAGGGCAAAATAACCATTTTGCCTTAGGCCCAGGGCACTCTCCATAACAAAGTCAAACGCTCCAGAGAAACTCCAGAAAAACCACTTTTTCAGAACCCTATCTGACCTGGAGGGGAGGACATACGCACCGTACTCTGGTTGATCAGGTTGTTCCCACAGGGATAGAGGTTAACAATTCTGCCAGTGTTACCCACTCGTACTGAAATTGGACCATTATGTTAACGGATAGCAGATGATAGATGATGGTGGCAGCCCGGGTTCCCACTGTTGGCATGAGATGTACAGATGCGTAAGGGAAGAGACCAGAATGAGCCACATGGCAATGGATTAAAGTTGGAGACGTCTGAGCTCATATGTAGCTTACTATAGACACAGATGGTTACGTGTGGAGATTAGTAATATATATAAATATATTTATATATCTTTTATATATTATATCCATACCTTATGTATACACCTCATATACCTTACACTTATATTAACATATACCTTATTAATGTGTGTGTACGTATGTACATGGGTGGTATGCACACATATTTGTATTTTGCTATTTTAGAAGACCTACAAGAAAATACGCCCAGTAGCAACAAACACACCAAGTGCCCAGATCTTGGTTTCCAATATCATTTTCATTAAAAAAGAGCCATGTATAGAGCACTGACATTGACTGTTGTGCCCTACCCATAAACAGTGGTCTAAGCCATGCCATTTCCATCACCAGAAACGCAACAGCAACAGGAAGTCTAGGAGGACCCTGTAGACCAGAGAGGGAACACATCTTGCCCAAGGGCACAGAGCAATTGAGTGGAGGCATTCTAACCGCAGAGCCAAGCGCTCCTATGTTCTATCACCTCCGAACTGAGCCCCTGCCCGGACTGAGAATACAACTGGGGAAAATCAGATATATCCTCGTGACTTAAACACCTTATCTTTCATTCACAGGCATAGATAATTAGAGCCCAGGTATAAGTTAGTTCAAACACATTGGAGAAAGTGGTGCTACCAATGGAAACATGGCAATGAAAAGCTCCCTCATTAGGCGTCTTTGGGGCTGGCAGTTTGATTTTTGTAGCCCTTATGCGTGTTCTTACAAACGTTCATGTTTTAGGTTCAGATAGAACTCAGAATGATGCTGTTGCCTGCCAGGAAACTGCCATTCATAAGTGCATCACCGAAGCTTCTTTTGACGGTTCTATCCGGAAGGACAATCGTGTTGCCTTCAGCAAGGTTTTAATGTTTCAGGATTACTACAATTGAGGGGAGAAGAGAAGGTCAGGGGGACTCCAGGAATCACAGAAGGAACAATTTCAAAATGTAAATAGCATACAGTCATTGCAGCCGGCTTAAGTTGATGCCAATTTCTGACTCCAGTTAGAATACACTTTTGGCTATTAGATGTTACTTGAACTTACCTGAAAGATATTAAATCTACATTACTGAAAAGGGAACATCATACTCCCCCCCTCTCCCCCCCGCCCCACCTCTCCCATGGGAGATGAATGTGAGGCCATTATGTGCCAAGAAGTCAGAGAAAACAGAAAATTCAGCTGCTCAACTTTGTGGTGCAGAGGCAATGGTTAAAAAAACAAAGTTGGATTTAGGGGCAAAACCCCACAAAAACAGAGCACTTCACCAAATAGCATTTCAAAACCTATTGACCGACATGTGAAACACCCACGGGAACTGAAAAATCAAACAAAGAAATAAAAATTCCCATTGTGTGTCTTTAAAACATGTCACAGGAGATTTTATGGTGCTTGCAGTTACAGGGCATGTAGCGTCCCCTAGGGCCACTATGCATAGTCACTATTGCTATGTGCCAGGCACTATGAGTGCCTTTGAGTGAATTCTTATTTAATGCTCGCAGCAACCTCCGAGATGATGGCTCTGATTATTTCCACGTTAGAGAGGAGGGAGCCGAGTTTAAAGAGGTGCATGGGGTGCCCGGGCGGCTCAGTGGGGTAAGCGGCCACCTCTTGATTTTGGCTCAGGTCGTGGTCTCACGGTTCGTGGGTTCAAGGCCCGCGGCCAGTGGAGAGCCTGCTGGGAATTCTCTCCCTCCCTCTCTCTTGGCCCGACCCCTACTCACGCTGTCTCTGCCTCTCTCAAAATAAATTAAAAAAAAAAAAAAAAAAAAAAGAGGCGAAGCAAATTATCCAGAGCCCCTGAGCCTATGAATTAGCTTTTCTTCACAACCAACCGCGTCCTAACTTAGCACTTAGCACCCGTTGCTTCGGTTCGGAAGTTTGTGGGTAAGCAATCGCGGTGGGCTTAGCTGGGTGCTTCCAGTGCTAGCCTCCTCGGGGTCCCTCGCGCATCCGAGGTCACCTACCAGCCGGGTCTCGCCGTCTCTCAGCCAACAGTGGGCGATCTGGCTGGTCTCAGCGTCCCAGGAGCCCGCAGAGGACCAGCTGCGGTGCGGTGTCAGATTGCTGCTTGTGTCGCAAGGCAGGGGGCATGGCGATGCCAGGCGCAAGGGGGTAAAGGGGACGCCGCCTCTTGCTTGGAGGAGCTTCCCGCCGGGAGGCGAGCAGGGGACTTGGGCCGCTTTTGGAAACGCGCGACCTCAGTTAGCAAGTGCCAGAGCCAGGCTCTGAACGCTGACCCCAAAGCCCCGGTGCCTGATACTGACCGAAAACGGATCCCTTCGTGGTTTCCAAGAATACCGCCCCACTGTGGAGGGACCTCGCCTTCTCTTTATGCGACACCCCCCCTGCTCGGCTCCAGCTCCCTCTGCTGCCCTCTGGCCACCCCTGTTCTGTGCGCCCAGCCACTGGAGCGCTGATCACACCGGAATGAATCACTTGTCACAACACAGTGTTCACTCTCCAGACGAGGCGGGGATTAGGCCTCACTAGTATCTACAGCCCCGATGCTTGGCCCAGTTTCTGGTACCGTCTCGGCACCGAAAACGACTTCCTGTAGAAAGTCATGATAAGGCACCTGCTGGCAAGCAGCTTCGGCCGTCTTCCTGACGTCATAGAACAACTGGCCACACTCGCGGTGGCCGCCTTCAGCTCAACGTGCTCGGACCCTTTGGCAAGGGCGATCGTCAACATTTGATTGTTGGCCCCTCGATTTTAGAGAAGGACTCTGCTGCTTCTTTTATTTTACGTGGCTCCTGTAATGCCAGCGACGTGAGTGTTTTAGGGAAATGAACATTAGAGGCACCGAACGAGAAAGGCATGAAGAGCCAACTTTGCACTCGGTTCAGTAACATCAAGGATGGGGGGGCGGGGGTGCAGCTGAGATTCCCCAGCTTGTCTGTGATTGTTAAGGAGGATGCTCAAAAAGCACCTTAAGAGAAACACGTCCTCGGAAGCCCCTTCCTTCCTTCCTGGAAATAGCGAGGCCACGACGAAATACTGCCCCGAGGGCCCCATGGCTAAATTGAGAACCGTGGCTTCGCTTGTGTTTTCCTTCTTCTTCGTGGCCAGTGTTGGCTCCTCTGGGAGGCCTCCAGGGCCAGTTCGGTGCTCGTCTGTCTGGTTCCCTCTGTCTGGGCCTCACCCCTCGTTTGTCATCCGCTCTGAACGGGCACAACTGTTGTGTTGGTGGTATTTCCGACGTCAGTGTCCCCCAGTGTAGATCTCAACGTTGAGCTTAACTTTCTGTATTTTGTTATTTTTGAATTAAAGCTACTGTAATCGAAAGAACAGATTCAGGCAGGTAGAAATAAAAAAGAATAACGCACGTCTCCGCCACCGTTGGCGAATCCAATTCCTTTCTCTTTTCCATGTGCGGTTCAGCTCCGATCCGCACACATAGGCGCCCTCTTCCCCAGCTGCAGTCATTGTGAAGGAAATGATTTTGGTGTAGGTTTTAAAATTTTTCCACTGGTGTTACTTAAAAATATTTCGATCACCTGACTTTTAATTTTTTTTAATGTTGATTTATTTTTGAGAGAGGGAGAGAGGCAGAGGGCGAGCAGGGGAGGGGCAGAGACAGAGGGAGACACAGAATTCGAAGCAGGCTCCAGGCTCCCAGCTGTCGGCACAGAGCCCGACGCGGGGCTCGAACCCACGGACCGCGAGATCATGACCTGAGGGGAAGTCAGAGACTTAACCAACTGAGCCAGCCAGGAGCCCCTATAAATAACACTTTTGAACGCGGACTATGTGCAAAGCCCAATCTCACCATTCTTAACCCAACTTGACCCTCAGGGAAGCCAAGTGCCTCACTCAATCTTACAAATCCCATGAAACCATGCGCCTAAAATCCAGTCTGTTTTCCAAACCAGCACCCCCCCCTTCCAGAAGGCCTCGATTGTTGCGCTCCAGTTCCTTCCAAGCATATCCTGCCACTGGTGCTGCCGTGTTAATTTTGTTTCAGTTCTTCACTTGGGTGCTTTTAAAGCTGGCTTTGGCCACGTGTCTTGGCCTCTGATCTTGACGGGATCAGCTGGTGTAACCTTGTAGGGACTTATGGTGGCCACTTACCGTCCCAAATCTTCCAGACACGCCTGACCCCAGTGAGACATAAAGCCAAAAATAATTGCCATGGTATGGCACGTCTGTTCACTGTCTCAGGTACCCATTTCCTTTCTGGTCAAATCAGGTCCTTCAGAGAGATACTCTCTGCTATTCTATTTACATCCTTCTGGCGCTATGATTCTATCCCTGTTTCCTGATGCGTTCTCCACCCACAACTAACTACGTTGTTAATTTTCCAGTTGAAATTAAAAAACAAAATTCCTTAAGTGCTATCGCAAAGAATTTCCCGTGTGAGTATCCCATTTTCTTATTAGTCTAACTGCATTAAAATGCTATTGAAATTCTTTAGACGTTTTCTGTGTGGGTGCCCAAATTATGGTATTCATTCACTGAACACATTAATGAAATATTAGCATTGTCAGAATTATAGACACAATGACTAATTCCCAGAGGAAGAGCTGTAAAATAGAATAAGTTCAAAAAGGAGACATTGGGGAGCCTGGGTGGCTCGGTTGGTTGAGATTCTCTTTCTCTTTCCCTCTGCCTCTCTCTTTCTAAAAAACAAAAACAAAACAAAACCCCAAAAGGAGACATAACCTCTAAAACTAAAACTGAAATGCTGATGAGTATTTGGCCTTGTAATTCCTACTTTATGATCCTTGGAGATTTGTGATTTTCGAAATCATCTTTTGTTTGCAAGAACCCTAAGATCAAGCGAGACTATAATATTCAATTCATCACACAATTTAAGTTTATTAATTGGAAAAAATACATGTGGTATAATTGTGTTATAGCAATAGAATATATTAAAATGACACGGTGTTAAGAACTCTTAATATTGCTAATAAGTAATTGTTTTATGCTTCAAACATGTGTTAGTTTCTGTGTATTGTTTCTAAACTCACTCCCAATCCTGCAATCCAGGTTCTACAAATTCCATTCTAAATTTACGATATTGAAATTTAGTGAGTAACTAATACATTGTTCTCAGACTGATATCAAAGAGAAAGTCAAGTTTTCTTTAGTAACTGGTGTACAGAAAACTACCACTTGCTTAATTAACTAGACATGTTTTACTTACTTGGGTATATTTTTAAATCTTCCTTCTTCCCTCCTTTCTGTCTCCCCTCCCTCCCTGTCCCTTCCTTTCTTTCTTTCTCTTCTTTCTTTCTCTTTCTCTTTTTCTCTTTTTCTTTCTCCTTTCTTCTTTCTTTCTTTCTTCTTCTTTCTTTCTTCTTCTCTTTCTTTCTTTCTTTCTTTCATTTTTGCACAAATACAACCAAGATATATAACATGAATGGAAATTACAAATATTAATTGTAAACATTCATGTACAAATAAGTGATCCAGCTTAAAAAGAGAATGTTACCAACACCTTCACTGTCTCTCCCTCAACCTCTGGCTTCATGGGGAATTTCCTAGGACCAGTCAGTGGAGAAGGAAAATGGTGGTGTCTCAGTCTATCTGGGCTGCTGTAACAAAATACCGGAGATGGGGTAGCTTTTAAACAACAGAAATTTACTTCTCACGGTTCTGGAGGCAGCTTTTAGAGACGGCTAGGACCTAATTGACCCAGTGATGCCATCGCAGTGTTTGCGATCTCATGTATTTTCTGTGTTAGAGTTTCAAACTTTTCCAGATAGAAAAGAAAAATCCTGAATGTGTTGGGGCAAAAGAATTGACTTGCGTTTGCCTCTCAAATACCACTTCCTACCACTCTCCTGTGCTTTCCATCCTGCTCTCTGCTCGGGGAGGCTGACCTATATGGAAACCACCAGTGATGTCTCGTCTAGGATTGCCTGATAAAATACAGGGGAGGGGGGAGAGTTAACATTTGAATTTCAGATCAGCAACAAATAAGGACTTAGCATAGGTATGTCCTCTGAAATATTTGGGATATACTTAGGCTAAAAATTTATTTGTGGTTTATCTGAACTTGGAATTTACCCGTGTGTCCTGCATGTTAAAAATTTGCTAAATCTGGCCAGCCTAATTTCATCCCACCTGGCTCCTGGCTGGGTTCCACCACAGGGGAGCTCCAGCAGGAGACTGACGAGAGGTGGGTGAGAGAGTTCAAAATATTTATTTTTCTGCCTCCCTTTGGGCAAGGTGACCTTGGGCTGGCTTTGTTCCTTGCCTGGAGCTCAGCGCCTCTCACAGAGACTTTTTCTAGAAGACTCTCTCCTTCCAGGTTCCTGGGATGAGCACTTCCTTTTGATTCTGTAGGCCGAGGGATAGGAACACCTGTGCTGATTTTATCAGCCCTGTGTTACTTGCTATCCCTACGAAGCCCTCCGATGGTATTTATCGCTTTGTAAATAGTTTCTTGGTAAATTGACCCTCCTTCAGTCATCCTACTGAAGGAGCACTGACAAGACCAAGGTCAAGGTAGCTCTAAAAAAAGTGATTCCGTTGCAGAGTGAAGGATGAATGGAATTTACTCCTACAACTTCTTACTTAGCGCAAAACCTTGCTTCCTCTTCGGATCTAGTTGAGTTCCTGACGTATTTAGGCCTCGAGACGAGTCTCCATCCTCACGGAACTTATTCTAATAAAGATATTTAATGGGAAGGAAACCAGCTTTAGTTTGTCACCATTTCAGCCATTTTATATACTTTCTCTCAAGTCATCCTCCTAACAGATAAACAGAGAAGGTGTTCTTAACTCCACAGATGAGGGAAATGGGGCTCAGAGAGATTCATGGGAAATTTTAAGCATCCTTCCGGAAGTCTTCCCATCAGAGCATACCAGAACCTTAGTTCTAATGAGGCTCACTCACCAGGCCCAATTCTAGCTGAGATTTGCTGGGCACGTTCTATAAGCCAGACTTTGTTCTTGGCACTTTACACATATTTATTAATCGGCTCCTCCCTAAATCCCTGTGAGGTAGGAACACATATGAACACCATTTTAGAGCTAAGGAGATTGGGCATTTTCTCAGGTGGTCTCACGGGCAGGAAGTGGTGGGCCAGGGTTTGAGGCCACATCCATCATGCCGCAGTGTCACGTTTTGCCCTCAGTGGTGGGTGGCTCTTAATCTTGTGGACCAGCCCCAAGAGACACATGAGATGAGCCAACGCATGTGAACATATGGACAGGGGGTCTGTGTAGTGCTGGGCAGGGGGGTCTGCTCTTCTGCTGGGCAACCCTGCCTCTGGTTGTTGCCAGAGTTTGTCTGAACAGGGGACAGACAGTCTCTGGTTCTGGAGGGAGCGTCACTCGCCGAGGGCCTTACTGCCCACTGGTCCGTCAGAACCGTGCACAGAATGGACCACTGCCTCCAGCTCTTCCAGAAAGACCTTCCTCCCTACTCGTATTTCTCAAAACCTGGCCGCAGCCGGTTTGAGGCCTCTCCTCGACTCCCGAAAGCCACTGCGATACTGAAACTTGAAGTTTTTCTCTGAATCTCAACTGCCCTCGGTCCGCCATAGAGGGAGCATTTTCCTTCCTACCCATTCAAGGCAGCCCAATTCAGGATGGTCGTTAGGGAAGAGGGAAGGAGAAGGAGGTAAGAGAGAGAGGCCCAGGAGAATTTTACAGTAAGCGTATCGTTATTTGCGGATAACAGAGCTGTCTACTTGCAAAGCACAACAGGACTAACTCAGAGACCATGAAACCTCATTAGAGAGTTCAGTTGGGCGCTTGGTTAGAAACTTAAAACAGAAATCGCAATAGCTTTCGTCTTTCCCTGTAATAAGTGAGAGAGATAATGCAAACAAGGCTCTGTTCAAACAGCAGGAATACTTTAAAGGTACATTAAGGAATTTACTTTATAATATTACATGGAGCTTATTTATATAATGAATGAAATAAAACAATAACAGCAAAAGCCACCACACGCCCGATACACAAACTACGCCCTTAGCCCGTACCAGCTGAATCAGTAAACAGAGAACAAAATTTGAGATTTTAACACGTGGTGAGAGGGACCCTGTCTCTGGATGGTAGGAACGTATTACCAGACGTCGAGGGTCACTAAAAGAATCACCAGCTTTATTTCCAGAACTCTGATACTTGAAATTGGGCCACGCTTCAACTCAGGGCCAGTCAATTAACCCTCCCAAGTTTTCATGTCCTCATCTTTAGAGTTGAAGTCCTTCCATGAAGTTGTCAAACTGGCCAAGCAATAAAATTGTCTCTGAAAGCTCTTTGCACAATGTGATGGGTTATATATGCCCTTTGGTAACGGAAGTCAGACCTGGCAGGGGCGGGCCACTGAAAGGGGTCACTGGCACAGGGTCAACAGTGACAGCTTATTATTTACTGATGGCTGGGGCGCTTCCCCACTGTGACTGGTCTCCACAGTGGCAGCAGCCATGCGACCGGGTTCCAGGCTCAGGCTCTCTGACACTGCTCAGGATGACCTGGATACGATCCGCCAGTCAATCCGAGGACCGCCTTGAGGAGCTCTGTGCTCTGATGGGAATGCTCTTTCAGCCTTGACAGTGAAAACTGCAGACCACTCTCCAGCTGACCCGTCACCCCCATGCGTTTTAAAAGGGAGTTGTGACCCCACAAAGTTACTGGGTTTGGTAGGAAGCTTCGAGGAGTGTAATTATGTGGGCAGATATTTTTAACCTTAACCTAGGATTAGAAATGGGCAGAAGAGGGGCGCCTGGGTGGCTTAGTCGGTGAGGTGACTGACCTCGGCTCAGGTCACGATCTCACGGCTCGTGGGTTCGAGCCCCGTGTCGGGTTCTGTGTCGAAGGCTCGCTCGGAGCCTGGAGCCTGCTTCGGATTCTGTGTCTCCTCTCTCTGCCCCTCCCCTACTTGTGCTCTGTCTCCGTCTCTCAAAAATAAATACATGTAAAACAGAAAAATTTTAAATAAAAAAAAAATAGGCAGAAGAATTTGATAGCCCTGTGCAGAGGACCCGATTGGAGTCTACCTGACCCCTAAACTGTGCTAGCCCCGCCCCACCTCCTGTCCTATTTCCAGACCCCAGATTTTGAGATCCCTGTGGTGAGCACCTCCTTAGAGTTCGTTGTGAAAAAGCAGCCACCCCTGAAAAAAAATGGAGCACATCAAATGCGGGAGTGTTCCAAATTAGTCTCCAAGCTAGGAGCTGATAATGTAAATTGCCTTGGTAGGACCACCTAAAGGGAGCTTTCTTTGGAAAGTCTATTTTTAGCTCAGAGTCTGGGAGCAACAAAGACCCAGCAAAAAGACTGCTCCTGCTTGACAATGATGGAATGCACACACCCTGGGGTGGGTTTTCCTTCCCCGTTTCTCCAGCGCCACACTCACGAGGATTGAGGGGGGAGTCCAGGCTGTGTGGCCTCAGTTACTGACGTCATTGTGATCCCAGTTTTTCCTACTTTCAGAGGCAGATGTCTCTACTGCAAGGGATTGGAAAGGAGTGGGAGCTTCTTTGTTGAAGCACCATCTAAACAAGGCACCGGCATCCCCAACGTTCACCCCGCACAGCCCTTTTCATGAGAAGGGAGATGATTCATTTTCAGGAATATGAAATAAATGCTGTGCTGTCTGGTTAACAGTAGGCTTACAACCTATTAGAGATATGTAAGAATTGCCCGCTGGCAGTGGAGTCCCAGACCCTTAGACACTTCCCTTCCTGGTTCTTCCGCCCCTCTCCTTTTGGGAGGCTTATTTTCATGCTTTGCAATGAGTATGTGCCAAAGAACAAAGGGAGGAGGGCCTGAAAGTCTCTGCATCACCTCAGGGAATGTACATGCATTCCAATCAGACTACTTTTTGCCTTACGGGGGCATAGGCATTGTCCGGGTAAGGCCGTAACCTCTGTAGTACTCAGCCAATGAAGAACCAGGGGAGGGACTTGCCTCTGTAGTACTTAGCCAATGAGGAATCAGGGGAGGGACTTCACGCTAGGAGATAAATTGTCTGCTGTAACTGCCCCGAGTGTGCCTGTCCATCAGACATCCGTTCTTGCCAGAATATTGATTAAAGTCTCGCTTTGCTGCGCTCCGAGTGTCCCTCCTTTGATTGGGTTGGTAGACTTATTTCTCACACCTTTCTGTGGCTTCCCCTCGTCTCTCATCAGCAGGCGAAGGACAGCTGCCTTTCTCCTTGACTAGCTGTTTTCTCCATTCCCTTCACCCTTCCCATCACCACTTCCCCTCCCACCTTCTGTCCCCCTAAAAAGAAAAACAGCAAGAAAGAGCCCTGAAGGAAAACAATATGCGACACCATCTCTTGCCTGGATTATAAAAATCATCTCCCAGATGGTTTTCTGTTCTCTTTGGCCTGTTCTTCTGAAAACTGCCAAAGGGGTATTTCCAAAACAAACTGACTGTGAGCCCCTTGCAAGTCTATAAGCTCCTCAAAGGCAGTAATCATCCGTGTGTCCTTGCCTCTGGATCCAGCGCCTGGCACATAGTAGATGCTGAACAAATGTTTGCTTAATTGGAATAGGACTGAGGGTCTGTCATTCATTAACCATGCATGACAAAGCTTTCTCCTCAACCTAAGTGGAGGTCTGCGTGCCAGTCCCCCACTCCTCCCCCAGACTGGCCTCAAAGGTAGTCCATAGCACATTTTGTTCTAGAAGCGTTTCCCTGGCAAGGAGTTAAATTGCATAACACGGCTTAAGACAAGAGGAAAGAAGCAAGCTAAAAAAGCCTTTGAGTTCTGCGTTTCTGCTAACCTGTGGGAGAGGCACTGCTGAACCACAGGTCATCAGATAGGTGTCTCAAAGATTGTTCTTTGAAATTGCTGACATTAGACATTTTATAAGAAACAAAACAGCAATGTCAGAAAGTTCAATATAATGTATGCTGAGAGCCACGTGCTGGGCTTGCAAGGCATATAGTGTGGAAATAGGCAGACCCCGTCCCTGCCTTTAGAGACTTCACATGTCTTTCATATAACATGTGCATTCAGCTTTATGATAGGGAATATCAGGTGCATAACGAAAGGGGAGAAGGGAGCCTTATGGCAGAACCTGCCGCCTTTTTGCCCACATCTAATTTCTCCTCTTCTTCCTGGGAATACAGCTGGACTACATTTCCCAATCTCCCTTGCAGTTAGGCATGGTCACCTGACAGACATCTTAGCCAATGGAATGTGAGAAGATGTGATGCCTGCCAACTTCGTGTTGGCTCATAAAACTTCCCATCTACACTCCCTATGCTCTTACCCTGGTCTAGCTGACCAGGATGGAAATAATCACGGGGATCTTAGAAGCCACGTGTTGAAGAACTTGGAGACCCCATCAACCTGTGTGCTTGAATTATCCTGCCTTGAATTACTACGTGAGTGAGACACACACTTCTATGGGTTTGAGCCATTCCGGTGTTGAAGTCCAGTTTTTAGAGCAGCTGGATTTACCCTAAATAGCATAGGAGACTATTTAAGTTTAGGGTCAGGAGAGGGCTGGTGGAAGTGACATTTCAACTGAGACCTGAAACATGAATTAAGGTTATCTGTGCCATGCCTGAAGGAGATAGTTTTCAGGGTGCAGGACCATGTGTATAAAGGTGCTGAGAAGCCATCTGGGGACATTAGAGAAGCCCAGCAGGTTGGGAAAGCAGGTGGCTTGACAGACACTAGAGAGGAAGGCTGAGGCCAGTTCCTACAGGGTCTTTTAATCACATGAAGGATCTGGGGTACCAAAAATAGAGGAATAAAAAGAGAAAGAGCAATTTGAAAAAAAAAAAAAAGATAAAACCGTCCCAAATTTATTGAAAAACACCAATCTACCTAGCCAGGAAGCTCACGACACTCCAAGTAGAATACATGTGAAAAAGATACACAAATAAACACATCACAGCAAAAATACTAAATGCCAAGGATGAGGAGAAAATCTGGGAGTGGAGCAGGAGAAAAATGACTCCTGATTAACAAGGAAACCCAATAAGATTAACATCTGACTTCTCAGCAGAAATCATGGAGGCCAGAAAGCAATGGAATAACAGAAGCAAGGCTGGAGGGGAAAAAAAAAAGCTGTCAATCAAGAATCCTGGGAGTGGTGTCACCGAGATGACAACATAGGTTGGTTGTTCCTAACTTCACTCTCCCTCATAAGAAGAACCACTAATGACTACTGAAGAACAAGACCCCGCCGAGAGAATCCTAGAACACGAGGGTGAGAACTTTGGGGGGACACAATCCAGTCCCCAGTCCTAATGTTTTCTCACTTATTATATGGTCACTAGCATGGTGAAGAGGCTCCCTGCATGCAATCAGTAGTGTTGTATCCTCCGTTTTGCCTCCATCGGACCTCTGCTTCATTTTGTCATACCTAGACTGTTCTTGGCACATCTAACTTTTATGGCCACAAAGATGAAAATATTTTACCCCACCCCCTGTCCCAAGGCACTGGGGGTTGGGACTTCCACATACGAATCTGAGAGGGACACAGTGCAGCCTGTAACAACATCCACGGTGACTTGTACACGTTCTTTTGAACCCACCAACCCATTTCCTTGAAGTTACTTTTGACTAAGCCACCTTAATTTCTTTGCTTCCTCCAATGAAATAAATCCACATTTTGATCGTCACAGCCCTGTCAACAGAACTTATCTTCTCCATGCTTTTCTAAATGTTTTTTTCTCTCTACGAAAAGAATTTTATTTATGATTGTTTCTTGTCTGTCCTTACTGTTCCCCAACCCCACCCCTCAGCACTATTTTCCTGTATAATAATAAAATGCTCCATGTTTATGACAGAGTCTGTTAACTGTTAATTCACCCTCTATCCAAGATAAACACAGCTGGACACTAGTTAGAGTGGTAGGGACAGATTTTAATTAGTAACATACTATTACAATAGCGAAAAGAGTGTAGCATGAATGAACTCAATTTTGACTTGTACAGAGGTGATTGGGCACTTTATTTTATTTTTAAGGAGGTTTGTTTTTTTTTAATGTTTACCTATTTATTTTGAGAGGAGAGAGAGCATGTGTGCACGAGCAGGGGAGGGGCAGAGAGAGATGGAGAGAGGGAATCCCTAGTAGGTTCCGTACTGTCACGCGCAGAACCCCACGTGGGGCTTCATCTCATGAACTCATGAGATCATGACCTGAGCCAAAATCAAGAGTAGGATGCCGAACCAACTGAGCCACCCAGGTGCCCCCAGTGACTGGGCATCTAAAAGGGAGGAAATGGGGGGGGGCGGGGAGGGTGAGCAGAAACTCAGTAGAGTCAGGGAAGTGAAAAAATTGTAAAAAGCAGGAAGCAAGGCTTGGTCTGCATGAAACTCATCTGGGTTTGTTAAACTAGTTTTAAGTCAACAGTCCCTCACAGGAGAAAGAGTATTGATGCTTCAATTTATTTTGAAAAGCACGAGAAGAGTCCAAGGAGGTTGTTACAGCCTGAATTGTGTCCCTCCCCAATTCCTATGCCGAAGGTCTAACTTCCAGTGCCTCAGAAGGTACCTGTTGGGAGATGGGGCCTTTGAAGAGGTCATTAAAGGTTAAGCAGGTAATTAGGTGGGTTCTAATCCCATAAAAGAAGAGTATCTCAGCATGCAGAGCACAGAGGAAGCACGGAGAGAAGTGAGTCATCTGCAAGCCCACGAGAGAGGCCCTCAGACAAAAGTAACCTTGCCAACATCTGGATCTTAGACTTCGAGCCTCCAGAACTGTGAGTAAATAAATTTCTGTTGTTTCAGCCACCTGGTCTGTAGAGCTTTGTTCTGGTGATTCCAGCAAACTAACGCTAGGGGCACGGAAGGTTGAAGCATAGATACATGAGGCAGGAAGTACAGGAAAACGTTAGAATCTAGGGGGTGAGCGTACGGATGTTCACTGTAAAATTCTTAGTATGTTTGAGAATTTTTCGTAAAACATTTTTTTGGGGGAAAGCTACTGTAGAATACATAATTAGTTTTACCAGTTCATAACATAGTCAATGAACAATATCAGAAATTTGTGACTTAATGCAGTCATCGTTTACCTCATTGTGAACTATCTTCCTCTCTCTTTTTTGGATATCATTATAGATGAATCTCCCCTTCTTCAGATTCAATGTATTCCATCTGACTGTAAGGACCATTTTCCTTTTTTTATGACTAAATTGTCACTATCGGACCTCCACGAACCCTCTCTTCTGGCGGGGCTCATGTATCTCTGAACACAACCTACTTCCTTGCAATATGTCTGGGTCGCCTTTTCCTGCCTCAAACTTCTGTTTTTGTTTTGTTTTTTTTAATGCACTTGTTTACAAAGATGGCTTTCTTCAAGTAATTTGAACCCTTTGTTTTTGATGCAGGTGACCCAATGATCACAATGATTTGTGGGCCGATGCCAAAGAATGAAACCCAGCTTGGCTGGGAGGGATTCTTGGTGACCAACTACAGTCCTAGGATTCCTCATTTACTTCCTTACACCGTTCATGCAAAATGAACCTGGCCTTCCTCTTCCTCTTCTTCCCGGCAGGCGGGGGCATCAGAGTCAGGAGTCCCCAGGAGTGGGTTGCAATCAAGAGAAGCCAGGTCCTCAGCCTTTGCTAGTTTATTCTTCACCGATAACCTGTTCTGACATGGCCCGAGAAACAGCGGAGTCCTTTATTGTGAGTCACTATGGACAGATTGTTTGAAAGAGTGCTGGGCAGGCTTACAAGGGATCTGAGAGTCTGTTCTGTTCGTTCAGTTTATTCGGGAGCCAGAATGAATTGTCTTTGCTGGTAGAACCTGGCTCAGGCCCATGTGGGCTTTCGTCTGCCTGGGTCTCCGGCAAAGAGGCATGCTCAATCCTGTTTTCCACAAGGGACGGGCTCCCGTTGCCGGGCCACCGCTGGGCTGGGCGAACTGTGCCAGTGCTGTATCTCCTCTAACTTTTATTCCTCCTAATTCTACTGTTTTACATGACTGAGGTGGTCTCCGACCTCGAAGTAAACCTCAGGGCTGCTGAACTGTATTTTCTCAGGGAAGAAGTAATAGTATGTTCTACCAAAAACAGAGGCCCTACATATTGTAGCAGACGAGCCAGAGGTAATGGTGGGGTATGAGCATAACCAAATGGTACAAGGACCGGTTTCTGTCACACAGCCCTTCATGTGTCATAGCAGATTCTCTCAGCCTGAGCAGACGCCAGGATCTTGGGCCTGGGCATCGCACTTCACCGTGGTACTTAACTGAAATGGAGGGCTGCCCGGATGCCCCCTGCTTCCCTCGCCCACTTCCCCGTGGTGGTGTTCCTAAGAGCACCCCTCCCCCATCAAACCACCTGTATGTAAATCTCTGTCTCAGGCTGTGTTCCCAGGGAGCCCAACCCACGACAGCCACCCTGTGGGCTCTGAGCAAACGTTCTCCAGGCACACGAGACCGCACGTCTTCGGACGCCCCTACGGAGGCGTGTTGCTCCTGGTCTCCCCAGTTGAGACAGGAGACCCAATGGGCCCTAGCCGGCACCCCCACTTACATGAGCGGGGAGTGCAGGAGACTTAACGGGCTATGGGTTAAACCATTGATCAAAAGGAGATGACAACCGGGAGATAAATTCTTCTCGCCTCTCTCATGGTCCATTGTGAGCAACAGGAATCACGTGGTCTTGCTAAAGAGGGGCCTTTGAGCGATGGTTGGGCCCCATGATAAATGGAACCACCTCTGTTGACTGTTGCCGCTCTTTCCCTCCATTTCCCTGTTGTGTTTTTAACCGGAGCCACTGTTGACTTAAAAATTACTGTAGATTGCTTAGCGTTGAATTTCAATTTCTTAGCGGCCCTGATATATAGAGAGTAGCTATTTTTTAAAGTTTATTTATTTATTTATTTATTTATTTAGAGAGCACAAGAGGGGAAGGGGCAGAGAGAGACGGAGAGAGAGAAATTCCCAAGCAGGCTATCAGCGTGGAGACAACACTCACAAACCACGAGATGGTGACCTGAGCAGAATCCAAGAGTCGGACACTTAACGGACTAAGCCACCCAGACGCCCCCTAGAGTAACTATTACGGAAGCTTTCACTATGTCAAATCGTTCAGATTGGAAAGTATCAGAAAACAGAATTCTTATTACTCCACTGTGAGAGAAACACAGCCCGTATTAAAATCAGAAGACTTTGGCAGGGAATGTTTTTATAATAAAACTTGTGACTTTGACAATATGGACTATGTCCACCAAAACATGGACGTGTCCACCAAAAACATGCCGTCAAATTTGCAAGTACAAGTGGTTAGAGCCTATTTCAGTTCTATTTTACATTCACCTAAAATCTAGATATCCCCCAATACCGTTATGTGTGATTCCCGGTCATTTTGGGTGTATTTCGATTTTTTTTGTTTTTCTTCCTCCCCACCTGTGATGGATAATTTTATGTGTCCAACTTGGCTGGGCCACAGTACTGAGATATTTGGTCAAACATTATTTTTCTGTAAATGCCCTTCTATGTATGAGATTAGTATTTCAATCAGTAGGCTTTGAGTAAAGCAGATTAACCTTTCATAAGGTGAGTGGGGCCTCATCCAGAGAGTTGAAGGCCTTAATAGAAAAAGAATGGCTTTCCCGAGCAAGAAGATATTGTGGTAGTAGGACTACCTTTGGATTTGAACGGAAGTGCCTTTCCTGAGTCTCCAGCCTGCTCTCCTACCCTGAAGATTTTGAACTTGCAAGTCTCGACAAACACATAGCCAATTGCTTAAAATAAATCTCTCTCTATATACATACACCCTGTTGGTTCTGTTTCTCTAGAGAACCATGAACGAATATTCTACCAAAGAGCAAACTAATTTAAGGTTAAAAGTCAAATAAATTTAGGGCATTTCCAATTTTATATTCTGTAGTAACTTTACTTCTAACAGATTAGTGCCCACAAAAATTCACAACACGCCTAAGACATTTTTCCAACCCAATTTGGAATGTATGAGAGAGAATTTCTTAGTATTAGCTCTCCAAGTTTTATTATACACATATTTCTACACTTGATCTTAGCCAAAAGGCCGAGAAGTGATATCATACACATATTTCTAATACCTTTAAATGTGTTGGTTTCCATGAAAAGATTTTAACATTAAGTCTCCAAATGGAAAACAGTTCAAACTTATATTGTGAGACTTTTGCTTTTTTAAAATCACCTTTTCCTAGAGAAGCCACAGAATCTGAGACCTCAGTATGAGGTTCTAAAAACAGGCCAAAGAGTGGAAAAAATTCCTCCTAATGTTCAGCTAGGAAAAATATCGTGTTGACAAGCATTGTTCCACCATAATGCCGTTTATTAACGAGTGGTCTATATATGCTCTTTTCCCATCTCTTTTAGCTTGGGTCAAACAAATCTCTTTCCAAAACAATTATTCCTGAAATACAGGAAATAATGACTGAAAAACACAACAGAAATAATGACTGAAAACATAATTCAGAAAAAATACAATGTGATAGATAATGATTTTCTTGTTGATTTCCATTGTGCCCACTGTAATTCGGTACAGTTGAGGACGATCAGCCATCCTGGAAATAATAAAACTTAGTTTTCAAAATTCTCGCACATTTCGTCCAAACACTGCGAAACTATTTCTCCTGCCAGCTCACACATACACACTTGTTTCATAAAGAAGTTGTAGGAAAAAAAAGTAGGTTAGTAAAGAAATAAAAATGGTACATTTTCACTCAAATAAACTGATATTTTTGAAAATCAGTGTTTCTGCTCAATTAGCTACCAACGCCATTGATACAGTTCTTTGATCTCAAGGATTTTTTGATCCTTTGATCTATACTGTAACTATCTATACTGTATAACTAACTATACTGTAACTGATTAGTTTCTTAATGTTTTAGGTAAGATGACCTTTTATTAGCTCGTTTCCAGTGTGTGTTCATTGCGTCAACTTACACGGTCGCCTCCCCAGAAGGTGCACGCCCTTTGCCGTCTAGTGTAGAAGGTGGTTGCGTGGAATTACGTTTGCACATTTCCTGGGAGCCAACATCCTCCTCCAGGCAACAGCAAGTTCCCTGGTTTTCTGGGAAGCTGGCCCTTTGTCACTTCCTCCTCTGCCGGTGAAACCAGGTGCCGTCCTCACATGTACTCAGCTCCCCCCTCTCCCGCTGAAGTCCTCGGTCACCGGTTCGGTTCAGTCTCCGTTGCCCCAGGATGTGTTACGGACGCATCCCCGACCTGCCTTTGAAGCCATAGTTCCTTTTACTATGACGGACTATTTCCATGGCTCCCCCTTCATCTGCTTTAAAAACGTCCTCCACCTCCCTGCAGTACTTGATCAGTCTTTTTTCCTTCTTTCTTTCTTTTTATTTATTTTTTTTAATTATAATTTTTTTTGCTTTATTTTTTTTTTCAATATATGAGTTTATTGTCAATTGGTTTCCCTACAACACCCAGTGCTCGTCCCAAAAGGTGCCCTCCTCAATACCCATCACCCACCCTCCCCTCCCTCCCACCCCCCATCAGCCCTCAGTTTGTTCTCAGTTTTAAGAGTCTCTTATGCTTTGGCTCTCTCCCACTCTAACCTCTTTTTTTTTTTTTTCCTTCCCCTGCCCCATGGGTTTCTGTTAAGTTTCTCAGGATCCACATAAGAGTGAAAAACATATTGGCAACTGTCTTTCTCTATATGGCTTATTTCACTTAGCATCACACTCTCCAGTTCCATCCACGTTGCTACAAAAGGCCATATTCTTTCTCATTGTCACGTAGTACTCCATTGTGTATATAAACCACAATTTCTTTATCCATTCATCAGTTGATGGACATTTAGGCTCTTTCCATAATTTGGCAATTGTTGAAAGTGCCGCTATAAACATTGGGGTACAAGTGCCCCTATGCATCAGCACTCCTGTATCCCTTGGGTCAATTCCTAGCAGTGCTATTGCTGGGTCATAGGGTAGGTCTATTTTTAATTTTTTGAGGAACCTCCACACTGTTTTCCGCAACCAACGGAATGGGAAAAGATATTTGCAAATGACATATCGGACAAGGGCTAGTATCCAAAATCTATAAAGAGCTCACCAACTCCACACCCGAAAAACAAATAACCCAGTGCAGAAATGGGCAGAAAACATGAATAGACACTTCTCTAAAGAAGACATCCGGATGGCCAACAGGCACATGAAAAGATGCTCAACGTCGCTCCTCATCAGGGAAATACAAATCAAAACCACACTCAGATATCACCTCATGCCCGTACTTGATCAGTTTTAAGCCACCGGAGCAAAACCCATTCAGTCGCCCTCAGGCTCCACAGAATCCAATGTCCCTCCTCTGTCCTCTTTAAGCTCCCTACGGACCTGGCACAGCCCCCTTACGAATCAGGTTAGTGCTGCGCTGGAGGTCAAATAGCATCACGGGTTGACCAAGGGCGGGGCTGAATTTCTGTAAGCGTTCGTCCCCGGCCAGGGCTGTTCCCCTGGCCTTCCTCTTGGCCTAGCCTGGCAAAAGGTCCATCTTTCCCTCTGTGCTGGCTTTTAAAACCACTACCACGCCTTCAGGCGTTAACTCCAAGATACAATTTCCAAGAACAATGTTGGACTTCTTCCTTACAGGCCCCTTGTTCTTCCCCCACCCACCCATGTCCACACCTGGCCCCGTAGTCAATCGCGTGTGCACCGCCTGCTGAGTGAGGTGCTCCGAGGGGGGTCCGATGCCAGGCCAGTCCTGGCCTGCCTCACCCTCCCGGGCATGGGTCCGTCCAATGCTGTGCAGCCTCCGGCACCCCTGTTCCAGTTATCTCGGCTTGGGTTGCTCCTGCAGTGAGGAGGGGAGCACATCCGTGACCGCAAAGTTTCGGGGGAGGGCGGTTCTCCTGAGCAGGGACCCCTGTGCCCCTTAGCAACAGCGGTCACTCGCAGAAGTCTGGGGGGTGGGTACAGCAGCCTGCCGCGGGGGACCCGGGGGAGGGCGCCGCACTGGACATTTTCTGACCCTGCAGGAAGGCAGCCGTGAATCATGCGAGTAGGTAGGCATGAAAGCACTTGAGCTCCCGGCCAGCAAAGCCTGCGTGCTTTGTGTTTTCAGCACGAGGCGGCTGGGGGGGGCAGAGACAGTGTCCATCTCATGCGACTGGTCGGTCTGAGCCCTGGGAAGCCAGTTCTCCAGCCGCGCACACCTTCTGCCTTTCCCCCAACTGTAGGGATGCCCACTGATGTTCTCCACGGTTCTTCCTCTGAGAGTGCCGGCTGCAGGTCTGGCTTGAAGCACGTTTCCAGAGAGGAGCGCGGGCAGCTAGGTCACTGTTTACAAGAAGTGAGGGCTAAATCGAATGATCGGTCTGAAATGGTGTCATTCTGCAGCCCGCTAGACCCAAAAGTGCTGTGGATAGGCTGCGGGAAGCAGGCTGGGAGGGGGGTGCTGGTCTGCTCCTCATTTTCCCACTGTGCTGTGGTCTGGACTGCAAACTGAATTGCGGGGTCCACTCCTCAGGTGTCCCCTGCCGCCCTCGCTGGGACCCCGAGAGAGCAATCTGACGTTTTTCGGAAGACTGCTTCGTGGTAGACGCTGGGCTCAATTCGTGAGTCTGACTTTACGGACGAGGAAAGGCACAATGGGGGTGTTCAAGCGGCATATTCCAGAACAGACCATGCTAAGAAACCCCGAGCCAAGGTTCACACCCCGGCCCAAAGCCGCGAGATTTCTGCTAACCCCTACTGCCCTCCATTGTGAGTTAAGGTAAAAAGCTGACTCAGCGTACCCCCCCAAATTCTGTCCCCAATGTGTGTTCAGTGGCATAACTGTACTTTCTCAGCCGGAACACTTTGGACGAAAAGCCTGAGCATAAGGCAGAGGTTGCAAACTTTTTTGTAAAGGGCCAAATAGTAGATGTCTCAGGTCTTTGCCAACCTTCCGCTCTCTGTCCCAGCTACTCAACTCCGCTGTTACACTGTGAAGGCAGCCATACGGCAGACAGTGAGGAAGCAAATAGGTGTGGCTTCACTCCGGTGAAACGTTAGGACGCTGGTATTTGAATTTCGCATCATTTTCGCTTGTCACAACACACTTCTCCTTTCCCCTCGCAACCAGCAAAAAATGTAAAAACTAGCCTCAACTCCCAGGATGTACAAAAATAGGAGGATGGCAGGATTTGAATTGGCCTGTGGACCACAGTTCACACACACGCACGCACACGCACACACCCAGGATGTTTCATGGCACTTGGAGCACTGAAACGCCTTGAGTCTAGAGAGATTTTCCTCATGCTGAATTCTCAGTCTTCAGGTATCACACAGTAGTGACATAGCAGTATTTTAGACGATGAATAGGACGTGTAAAACATGACAGCCACAATAGGGAAAAAACCAAGAAATGATGGATGTGAATAAAACGTGCGATGGGCCTGAGCGGCAGAACACAAGTTGTTATATGCAGGTAACGTGTATGTGATTTGTTGGAACAATACTAGGTTTATGTATACGCCGACTTTATTTTTTTTATTTTTTTATTTTATTTTATTTTTTTAATTTTTTTTTCAACGTTTATTTATTTTTGGGACAGAGAGAGACAGAGCATGAACGGGGAGGGGCAGAGAGAGAGGGAGACACAGAATCGGAAACAGGCTCCAGGCTCTGAGCCATCAGCCCAGAGCCCGAGGCGGGGCTCGAACTCACGGACCGCGAGATCGTGACCTGGCTGAAGTCGGACGCTTAACCGACTGCGCCACCCAGGCGCCCCTGTATACGCTGACTTTAAAACCTAGTCTCAACTAACACCTGTGTGTTTTATACAATTGATTTTTAGGGCGATTATTTGAAATAATCAAGATTGAATAGGGGGATTCGTGTCAAATGAGTGTGAGAGAAACAGGCCTTTGAACGGATTCAATTATTTGCTCCTTGGATGTTTCGGAGTGGACTAGGTGGTTAAAAAATAAAAGAAAAAGAAAGAAAAGGGTCTTATAAAAAAAGTGTTATGAATGACTGAGTGACAAAGTATTGGCTGTGGCTGGGAAACCACTGGGGCGTCTGGGAGGCTCAGTCGGTTGAGTGTCTGACTCTTGATTTCAGCTCAGGTCATGATCATGGTTCGTGAGTTTGAGCCCCGCACTGGGCACTGACAATGTGGAGCCTGCTTGGGATTCTCTCCCTCCCTCTCTCTTCCTCCCTCCCTCTCTCTCTCTCTCTCAAAATAAATAACTTAAAAAAGAATTAATGATACCATCACTTAGTATTTGTGTAGTATTGTATATTTACAAAAAAGCTTCTCCCTGTTGCGTTTTGCTTAATGCACCTCCAGCCTTGCCACGGTAGGTGTCTCACTAATTTAATAATGAAATCCCAGCAATTCGCAAGTAATACATTTAGTAGCGTATGTTTAGGACAAGAACTCAAATATTTTCTGATTCTTAGTCCAGTGTTCTTTTCCCTATACTTTGGGAGGTTGCCGGATAGTACATGAAAAAGCAAGTTCTAGAATTCAACTAGCTGAGAAATGTTGAGATAAACTGGTGTCTTTGCTTCGGGATGCCCCAGAACTTTTCATAGGCTGATGTGAAATGTAAATTGCCAAAAGGGGACCATAGGATGGGGTGTTCCCAAATTTATTTGGTTCTAGAATCCTTTTTAGGAGCATAGGGGTCAAGTGCATATGTTCGCGTCACCCTAGGTGAGGGTTAAGATTGGACAAAGTACCTAAACCTCTCTCAGCCCCTGCGCCCGCGTGCATAAAAAAGCATTATAATGTTGGCTTTTTCATGGAGTGGCTGGGAAGGGTCGGTGTGTGTGACATAGAATTGCTTAATTATATGTAATTGTTAAATTACATCGGTACCCGTTTCTGCTACCCAAAAGAAATCCAAAGAGGACCTTCCTTTTCGTGACAGATTTTATGTAGGTCTTTGTGAAACTGAAGTGAACCTTCAGAAAGTAAGGGACACTCTGCTTTACGCTCTTTCAGTTTATGATTTAAGATTTCGTAAGAGTGCTCTACTTTCGGACAGCGGGGAAAACGTGTCGCTGTTTTACAGTCGCACGCATATCTGGCGTGCACACCGTCAAATCCAACCTCTTTTCAAAGATGAAGCAGTTCAGGGAAGTGAAATGATTTTCTCAAGGTCATGCGACCAGCGAGAGACACAGCTGGAATGCAGCAGGCTTCAAGGGCAGAGCTTTGTTTGTCATTACGAGAAAACTGAAACCAGATACGCACTTTGATGTGGAAACTGGAAGCTGGTGGTCTTTGCCTCGATTTTTAAAAAAGATAAAACGAACAACTGAGTATTTGGCAGGAACGGGACGCCTGGCTGGTGTTTTGTCCACCTTCTGTCCGAGGGATGTGTTGTCCTCTTTGGTGAGATTGATTTGCAACTCCCTGCTTTGCTACACCACTGATCTCGATGTAACTATACAATTTGGGGAGAGTTGGAACCAGGCCATTTTGCCAGAAAATGATTAAGACAAACTCCAAGAATATTGTGAACTTTATCCGGAAAATCAATTCTTCTAATAAGGAAGTGAATCGCTATTGATTTTTTTCTTCTTCTCTAATTGGACTCGGAGCCCTGATAGCTTTTCATACGTGGTGACAGTTTGCTTTCAGCAAATGCATTTTTCACTTTGCAGTGGAGTGGAACAGGCTCTCAAAAGCCTGTGGCACTCTCTCTTTCTCTTTGTTGTCCTGCTCTCGAAGGTTAGCGTGGAAGCTTTTAGACCTCCGCTGTTTACAATGACATGATGTTCATTAGGCTTTTTGCTGTCCTTAATGGGCAATCTCTGCATTTCTGCAAGTAGATACATGGGGGTGAAGAAGGGTAGACTCCGGGCAGGTGATGCATCATGAGAAAATAGCTGAGAGGTAACTACATGATGAGAAAACAGCCCAGATGTAACTAACATGATGAGAAAACAGCCACGATGTAACTAACATGATTAGTGAAGCAGCAAAGCCACAGCTTGCAAGACACATGCTTTACACCAACGCGCTGCATCGTTTACAAGCACAACAGAGTGGAAACAGTCCTGGTGGAAGGTGGGCATAGGACAGGTGGTTGCTGGCTGAGCTGCTGGAGAGGGGGGTGTCTCCGACCAGGGCGGTGCGCCTTGATGGATGCTAGAAGAACTTAGGACATTCCTGGGCATGTGCCGTTGGAGAGAGGCGGGAGGAAGGAAGGGGGTGCCCCCGAATCTCCCTTTGCTTGTCTCCAACTGATTTCCCTCACTTCCTTCCCTTCTTTTGTTTCTCTGTATTGTTATTTCGATTCACAATCTTGGCATGATTTGATAGATTTAGTTTCTGAGATGTATGTTGAGTTTTTGTTTTTTAGATGTATCACGTAATTCTTCTAGCTCTTGGGTTTTCCCATCTTTTTGCTTCTTTCCCGTTTTCTTTTCTTCTTTTTTTCTACCCTACTGTGCTGGAAAGGGTTAACTCGGCAGGCCTGGCTTGCTCCAGCCTTGTACATTCCCAAGAAAGACCCAGGGGCTGGTTCCTGGGAGAATGAGCGCTGGGTCCTTGGGATATTCTGCCTGATGAGAGTGTTGTTGGGTGCCCCGGCCTCAGGACTCCACGGGGTAGATAAGGTCAGTCACGCGGGGGCCACAGGCGGAGCCCCAGTGAAAATCGTAGACACCAAGGCTCCCGCAAGCTTCTCCGGTTGGCAAACCTTTGCATGTGTCCTCAGACGTTGCTGGGAGAATTAAGCCCATCTACTAACTCCGCTGGGAGAAGACAGCTGGAAGATTGCTTCTGGTTTTTCCCGGTCGCTACTCCCTGTACATTTCTCTTTGCTGATTTTATTCTGTGCTTTCACCGTAATAAACCATAACCACGAGGCCCACAGCTTTTGAGTGCCATGAGTCATTCTAGTGAATCGTGAACCATGAGCAAGGTTTGGGGGACCCTTGACACACTTGGATTTTCATTTTCATTTAAAACAAATGTTAATTGTCCTCTGATTCTTAATCCTCACTTTTCATTTTCTCTTTCTTAACTAATATTCTGGCACCAGTTTTTCTGCTCTATTGGTTTCACATTCATATTACATGCTTTTATGCCTGATCAGCTTTTTATCTTTTCTTCCTAAGGTTTTATTTGTACATCATTTTTTGCTATTGGATTTATATATTTGTTGTTTTTAAATTCTCTTCTAATCATTTTAATTTCCTGTTTGTTTCCAGTTTTACTTCTTAATCTCCCCACTCTGGTTACTGTTTCATTGTACTTGTTACAGCCTTCATCTTACCTGTATTTTGTAATGCTTAAGACTTGTGGTTACACGGAACAGCAGGAAAGCCAGGCTGCAGACGTGGCTTGGAGAAAACTAGACAACGTCGCAGAGAGGGCACGGGACACTCTCTTTCTCTTTGGTTGTCCCTGAAGCCACGCTTCCATCTCCCTATTTGGTATTCAACATCTCTTTTCAAAGCTGGCTTTCAAAATTCCTTCTTATGTCAAACTTGGGAGGTTGCTATTTTAATAAGTCCTTAAGAACATTCCAGATGGAATGTTCAGAGCAAATTGAGAAGGTAGGACCTCCATGAAACAAATCTAATTAGGGTGCTGTGTAATCACAAAAGTTAAAAAGCAAATTCAGGGGCACCTGGCTGGCTTAGTCCGTTAAGCGACCGACTCTTGATTTCAGTTAAGGGGCATGAGATAGAGCCCTGCGTTGGGCTCCAAGCTGGGATGGAGCCTGCTTAGGATTCTCTCTCTCTCTTTCTCTCTTTACCCCTCTCCCTTCCCCTGCTGGCACGCTCTTTCTTTCTAAAAGAGACAGACAGAGAGAGAGAGGGAGAGAGAGAAATCGTTATTATTCAGTTTGGAAAATACCTGAGAATAGAGCAAACCCACAAAAGATGGATCATAAGAGAGATTATTAATATATTTACATTTAAATATTACCAGGCTTGGAGGACAAATATACAAGATCTAGTATCTATGAAAACACACGCAGAGGAGGAGAGAGCGGCAGGTGATGGATGGAAATACAAAGCAAGAAGAGCCAGGAATCAGAGAAGGAGGACGAGGAGCGGATGTTGCTGTGAAGCTGAAGGAAGGCAGGTTTTTTCAGGTAAAGGAGCCCATCAAGTGCACGTGAGGACGCCTGCCAAGGTCATGTTTGTGATACTTTATGCATTCTCTAGAAAGTAATAAAAACGCAAGGTTGCTGAAAGGACTTGGTAAAGAAAAAAGCAAACTAAAAAATAGAAGAAATGAACAATTAAAAAGCACCAGATCAAGGAAGTAAAAGACACCAAATGGATCAAGAAAGCCAAAATGGGTTTTTCTGGAAAGACTTAAAATAAAATGTTGGCAATCTAGGAAATTACAAAACAAATAGATAGCAACAATAAAAGGGGGAAAAAAGAAGGGAAATACCCAAGTAAATTAAAAAATTCGAATAGAATAATATGTACAACATATAGAAAGTTTTCAATTACATACGTGGTTTAGTCTTGTTGCCCATAATAGGATAGTGTCAAAGAAATAGTGGCTGTAGGGGCGCCTGGGTGGCTCAGTCGGTTGAGCGTCCGACTTCGGCTCAGGTCATGATCTCATCGTTGGCGGGTTCAAGCCCCGCATCAGGCTCTGTGCTGACAGCTCAGAGCCTGGAGCCTACAGATTCTTTCTCCCTCTCTGTCTGCACCACCACCCTTGGCTTGCATTCTGTATCTGTCTTTCTAAAAAATAAATAAACATTAAAAAAAAATTAAAAAAAGAAAAGAAATAGTTGCTGTACCTAGAAACCACAAAGGAGAATCAAAGGAAAAACATCTATGTGAAAATTCTAGGACATGAAAGTCACATACAAATTATATTTTAATACCTTTATAAGAAATCTTTAGAGCTCTAGTTTAGAAGTTAAAAACCAAATGTATTAAAATAATGATAGGTAGGGGCGCCTGGGGGCTCAGTAGCTTAAGCGTCGGACTCTTGATTTCAGCGGAGTTCATGATCTCACGGTTCTAGAGTCTGAGCCCCATGTGGGACTATGTGCTGACAGTACTCACCTCTCTCTTTCCCTCTCTTTCTGCCCCTCCCCTGCTCTCTCTTTCTCTCAAAATCAATACACAAATGTTTAATGAAATGAAATGAAATGAAATGAAATAAAATAAAATAAAATAAAATAAAATAAAATAAAAAAAATAGCGATAACTTGTCAGTGGATACACATTGCCCTACTTTGCTTTGTTTCTCTTTCTCTACGGCAGGTGAGCACTTTAAATCAATGTCATCCAACGGGGTGCTCCAGCCCTACCCCTAGGTCCTGGGATTTTTATAGTGGTATTTTGTCTCTGGATACTTGCTAGTTGGTTTTCTTGGTGGTGGTGGTGGCGGGGGGGTGGTGGTGGCGGGGGGAGGGTGGGGGGGGGCTGAAGATTCATTTTGATTACCTTACCTGAAAATTTTCATTCTTGTTTCTTTTTCTGTTTTATTGAATGACTTTGTCACTTATGAATACAGCCGTATTTTTTTTTTCTCATTTGACTTATTGAGCCAATGACTTACATTAATAGACTACGTAATGTTTAAGCCATCTTTTCGTTAATGGGAGGAAAGTGCTGTTGGGTTCAAGTGCTGCTGGTTTTGTTTGCTGATATTCTAATGGATACTTTGTACCATAGTCATGATTTGGTCGGGTTTTCCATATTGCTGTGTTTTAGTTTACCTTTTTTTATAGGTTGGTATTCAAATAGGTTGTTTAAAAAGTATTTTGGAAATGTTTCTTTCTTTTTGGATACTCCGGAAAAAATTTTGTTTGCATTGTGTTTTCCTTAAAGGGTCGAGTGGTTTCAAATTCCTAAGTTCTCTGTACCTGGTGGATATTGGCCGTTGGTCTTTAACTTTTTTCATAATTTTTATAATGATACATATTTTAGATACTAAGATGAACAGCTATGTACTCATGACCCAGATTAAGAAGTAGAATGTTACTGTACTTTAGAAACTTCATGTATGTCTCTTTAATTTTATTCCACTCCCCCCCCCTTAAGTTAACAATTTCTTAAATGTTGTGTTAATCATCTCCTTGGTTTCTTTATGGTTTCAACACGTTTTTGTCTCCTTAAGCTAAGTATTGCTCAGTTTTTGCCTGCTGTTGTAGTTTATATACATGGAATGAAACCAAATACATTCTTCTAGGATGTGCATTTTTCCTGTAAGTTCTTAGATGCCATCTGTATTGATGTGTGTGGCGGTAGTCCGTTCATTTTCATACATGGCCCAATTTGCTAATCCATTTTGCGCTTGATAGATACTTGGATGATTTCCAGTTTTTTCCTGCTTTGAACATTCTGTACATCTCACTCAATGAATGTTTTTAAGTTTTTAAAAAAAAAATTTTTTTAATGTTTATTTTTGAGAGAGGGAGAGAGGGACAGAGCATGAATGGGGGAGAGTCAGAGAGAGAGAAGGAGACACAGAATCCCAAGCCGGACCGCAGGGTCTGAGCTGTCAGCACAGAGCCCGATGCGGGGCTCGAACTCACGAGCCGTGAGATCATGACCTGAGCCGAAGTCGGATGCCCAACAGACTGAGCCACCCAGGCGCCCCAAGAGTTTTAATAGTGTATGTAGCTGGCCATGCAGTTGTGTTTGTGGTTGTATATCAAAAATGTCAAGAGTGTTTTATAAGAGCACTTTAAATTTTTTCCAGTGACATGGAGTGAAATTGTATCTTATTGTGCTTTTGATAAGAACAAATGAGTTAAAACTTTTTTTTTTTTTACCGTATGTTTGTTCGCCACTTGGATTTCCTCATCTGTTTTATCTCTCACACATTTTCCTTCCGAGTGGTCTAATTTTTTTCTTACTTTTTTTCTAATTATGATACTATTCCTCTATCAGTTTCTGCTTTTGCAAACACGTTCTGCCTTTCTTACTATTGTTGGAGGTCAAGAACATTGTGACCCCCAGCTGACCCAGGAGCTGGACCCTGACATTCAGAGGCTGCTCACCTCATCCACTGTCCTTGGAATGAATGCGTGCATCCGCCTTTTCCACACCAGGAGCTGTCCCAAGGTCATAGCCTTAAGGGAGTAAGGTGTTTTGGGGACCATCTGGACGGAATATATGACTGGTCCCACCAAGGCCTGTATGCAAACCTTTAGGATTGTAGCAGTGGGTGCAGAGCCCTCCTGGCCTTGAAGTTCCCTTCTTGTTAAACTGCCACCTCCAACCTGCAGGTGACTGTCTCTTCAGTCCTCTCCCTGCCGCATGTGTACGAGGGCCAGTTTGGAAAGCAACACTTAGATAGAACACCTTATTTTTAATGCAGTTGATTTTATATGTCTTTTCATTGTGGTTTGCTCCTTTTGTATCCTTAAACCATATTCACCCAGAGACCTATGTAAGTTTTTACAATATTTTTACTTTTGTTTTAACATATTTAAGCCACTTAGAGGTGTTTTTAAGTAAGTACATGATTAGCACACATTTCCTTTCTCCCTCCCTTTCTTCTTTGTTTTTTTCTTTCTTCTTTCTTTCTTTCTTTCTTTCTTTCTTTTCTTTCTTTCTTTCTTTCTCTCCTTTCCTTCCTTCTTCTTTCTTTTCTTTTCTTTCTTTCCCTTTTTCTTTCTTTCGGAAAGGATCTCATTTTCTAATCTTTTAAACAAAATTTCTGTAATGTTTATTAATTTTTGAGAGAGACAGAGACAGAATGCGAGTGGGTTGGGGCAGAGAGAGGGGGAGGCACAGAATCCGAAGCAGTCTCCAGGCCTACGAGCTTGTCAGCACAGGGCCCGACACGGGGCTCCAACTCACGAGCCTGTGAGATCACGACCTGAGCCGAAGTCGGACGCCCAACCGACCGAGCCACCCAGGCGCCCCGCCCATTTTCTAATCTTTAAATAGATATCTAATTTTCCCAGGGCCATTAGGACATCAATCATTTTCCCATTGGTCAGAAATGCTTATTGTGCAACATGGGAAGCTTCCACATATGTGAGAGTCTCTGTATGTGTCAAATTTCTCTCCTGTTGTTTATTTGCTATTCTGTGCTATTTGTCCATCTTGGTGTTTTTAGCATATTCTCTAATTATTGTAGCTTTAAAATCCATCTTGATTGTTTTTTTTTTTTTTTTAATTTTTTTTTCAACGTTTTTATTTATTTTTGGGACAGAGAGAGACAGAGCATGAACAGGGGAGGGGCAGAGAGAGAGGGAGACACAGAATCGGAAACAGGCTCCAGGCTCCAAGCCATCAGCCCAGAGCCTGACGCGGGGCT
This sequence comes from Lynx canadensis, assembly GCF_007474595.2. NCBI lineage: Eukaryota > Metazoa > Chordata > Mammalia > Carnivora > Felidae > Lynx > Lynx canadensis. The sequence goes on along the minus strand of NC_044311.2, from coordinate 4,596,944 downwards.
CGAACCCACGGACCGCGAGATCGTGACCTGGCTGAAGTCCGACGCTTACCGGACTGCGCCACCCAGGCGCCCCACATCTTGATTGTTAATAGGGCAAGTCTTCCTCTTTGTTCTTCTGCAAAATGTCTTAGTTATTCTGGCTCTTTGGTTTTCCTTGTAAATTTTATAGTACCTGGGGGTAGGGGCGGGGCTTTGGGATTTTGGTTAGAATTGTATCAACTCCATTAGACAGTTTGGGGTATTGACATCTTGATGGCATTGGTTTTTCTTATCCAGAAACAAAATATGCATCACTGTTTATTCAGTTCTTCTTTAATGACTTTCATTAAAGTTTTATACAGTTTTCTCTGAAATTAACATTTTAATGGTATTTTTCTAAGTATATTATACTTTTGATGCTTTTGCAAATGTTTTAAAATTACATTTCAATTACATAAAATTACGTGCAATTGTTCACTGCATATAAATGTGACATTGTTTTCTTGCTAACCAGTCTTGCTAAAATCTCTCATCTCTTTTAATAACGGTTTGGGTTTTTTCAAATGTGCCGCTCCGATCATTCGCAAAAGCATCAGCAGTGTGTCCTCTTTTCTGACCATTACCCACTTTGTTTCTTTCTTATGACATTGACTAGGACTTTGGATAAATACAGAGTAAAGGAGTTGATGGCGGTTACGCCTTGTTCCTAATCTGAGAGGGAATGCTTTGGACGTTTCAACATAAAAGAATATATTTGTTCTATTTTGTTTTTAACATACGGTGTTTTAGTTTGCTCGGGCTGCCATAACAAAATACCTACCATCCATTGGGCGGCTTAAACAACAGAAATTATTTTGTCCGGGGTCGGAAGTCTGAGATCAAGGTGCCAGCAAGTTTGCTTCTGCCGAGGGCTCTTGCCTCGGTTTTATGGAGGGTTGCCTTCTCCTGGGCTCACACGGCCCTTCCCTGTGCTCCGCAACCTTGGTGTCTCCTTTTGTGTCCAAATTTCCTGTTACAAAGACACCGATCAGATCGGACGTAGCTTACCCTAACAGCCTCACTTGGATTCGATCACCCTTTAAAGGCCCTTTCTTCAAATATTCACATTCTTCTGCGGTACCCGGGATAGGACTTCGGTGTGAATTTGGGGGCACACCATCCAGCCGACAGCATGTGGTTCTTTTCTTTTATTCTTCTTTATCCAAAAAAAAAAGTAAATACCGTGAATATATGTTTAATTTCAGAAATGCTTTTCCTGCATCTGTTGAAGTGGTCTATATTTTCTTTTTTAAAAAATACATTGTTAATTTCACTAGTAATTTCTAATTTTCATATTTTCTTTTTTTAAAGTTAGCTCTATGTCTATTCCACATTTTGATATGTAGTATTTGAATTATATTTTGCACCTAAATATTTTTCTAATTTTTATATTAATTTCTGCAAGTCATTATTTATTTAGAAACATTCTTAATTTCTGATAGATAGTGTGCATATATGTATATATATATTTTTTCATTACCCTTTTAAAAATTGTTTTCTAGTTAATTGTTTGGTGATTGGAGAACACATTGTTTCCAATGCTACACATTTTCACTGAGATTTGTCTTGGGGTATAAAGTAGTCTATCATTGAAAATTGTGTGTGTGAAAAAAATGTGTGGCATCTAATTTTCTATGTCTATTGATTAATCTTGTCAACACTGCTGTTCAAATTGTCTACTTAAAGTTCTGTTTGTTTTTTGGTTTGCTTCATCTGTTGTTTATTGAGAAACTGATGTTAAAATCTCCCATGACGATGGTGAATTTTTTAGTCTCTCGTAGCGGAGCTGTTAATTTTTACTTTATATATTTTGAGTCTCTGTCATCAGGTAAAGTTTACTTTGACTTGCTAAATAAAATATTATTTATTTTAGATATTATTTATATTTATTTATATAATTTATATTAATAATATAATAATATACTATTATTTATATTATATTATATATTTACACTTAAATGTGTAGAGATTTATTTTAGATATATTAATCTATAAAGTCAGGAGGACAAAAAAAATGAAGTAAAATTACCTTTAACTATTTTCCATAAAAGTATATGAAAACTAGGTTTCCCCTTTTAAATCTTAGTCAAATTAGAATCCTATTTTCAAAACTGTAACTTCATATATAGCTTTCAAAGATTCAAATCCATAATGATACTAAAATGGGATGAAGTGTACTATGTAAAATTACAATATATCAACATATCAACGAAAGTCATCAGCATTAAAATGATAAATTAACAAAACCATTACTGCCATTTTGACATTAGCACAAATCTCTGTGACAGAAACACAAGACAAAACAAAACAAAAAAAACCAAACCAAAAAAAAACCAAAACAAACAAACCCCAATGAGGCTTATATAATTGTTTTAAAGAGGTGAACACACACATAATAGAAACACAAAATTCTGCTGCCACTTAAAAAAAAAAATCTATAATCTCCTTTTCCAACTGTTTTAGGACATTTATAAAAAATGCATTATGAACTGAAGAACAAGGAAAATCCAATTAATTATCAAATCCAGAAATTATACGGTGGTGCCATCATGCAGATCTTACCACCATGTGCAAAGTATAGCAAAATCTAGGGAAATCTGAAGATCTAACATGTATTTTCTATGAATTACGATAAAGGGGCTAAAACTAGGACATGTAAGCTATGCACTCACACATAATATTTTGTCCAATATCTAATTAAACATTCAATGACACAATCTTAAGAACATGTGGTCATGTCCAATGGAAGAGCAAACCTTCTAGAATGAAGTCAACGTTGTATTTCTATGGTTCTGCCTATTTACTTATAGCCTCTAGTGTTCAGGCACAATAGGAGGGCTTATCCATCACTGCTTTTAGGCTTTTGGCCACATACTTCTATACATTGGTCTTGCTTTATCCTCTGTGTCATTTCAGTCTAACTTGTGTTGAACAGTAGCCAGGTGTGATTTGGGACTGTGGAGGTGAGGTGGCTGTGACCACAGTCGTTCTCCTCGGGATCCCAAGTGGGATAACTGGGGTAAACCCTGGGAGTAGCTGAGAGTCCGCAAAGGACCCCAACCCCTCTTCAGCAAAACCACCACCTAAATCCAAATAAGTTAGCCAAAATATGTATGGCCACAGTTGAATGTTTGTTTGAAGCCAAAATCGTTTCTTTTCGTGTCTTCAATCAGCCAAAGAATTTCATGTACGGCTTTATGATTTCAGATTTTTAGATTTAATCTCTTGCTCACAACACCCTCTGTGACACTTGGACATCAGCTGTGTTGGCTTTGTCTGTGTTTACAGAGCAGATAAGTCACGTTCTCTTTGATTTAGCACAGCTGTGTGGCAGCAAACTCTTGCAGAGCCAAAGTAAGGAAGGAAAACTACCCATAAAACTAGAGAACAAGAAAAATATTAAAGTTACAGAATTTTCTGTGGGTTGCTCGTGGAGTGAGAGATCATCTAGTTACAGAGATAATGAGGGAAAAGTTGCTTTTCCAAGAAAGACCCACTTATCTGTACAGCATGAAAGCTAGAAAATCTGTTGCCTTATGCTTAGAAAAATGAAAACAGGCATAATTCAACAGAGAACATCTGAAACTGAAAAAGGCTTTGCGAGTCTACCATTTAAAAAATGTTTTATGAACATACGTACATATATAGAAACGTATGTATTTATTGTAAGTGTCTGCATCATCAGATTTTCACAAAATGAACACAGGCACGCATCTGGCACCCAGATGGAGATCTAGAATATTGCCAGCATGTGCAGGAGATACCCTCTACCTCCCAAGTGTAACACTCTCCTGGTTTTCTAACAGTACAGATTAGCGTTGGCTGTGTTTCTACCCACTGAACTGAACCACACGTACGTTATGCAAACGTACCTGGAGTCTGTTTCCCAACATTTGTTGGTAAGAATTATTAGTGTGATGCATACCATTGTAGACCCTCTGTTTTCATTGTTGTGTAATATTTCGCTATGTCAACATATAACAATTAGTAACAGGTGATTGGCATTGGGTAGATACTCTCCTGTTCAATTTCCTGGAAGAGAACTTGCTTTTATCGTTTTTTGCTTGAAATCTCTTCCTCCTTGGGAGTCAGCTTGGCCCCCTTCTTGTGGCCCAGGGGCAGTGCTGGAGGGACCCACACCGCTGTGGGTAGGGTGTGCCGTCCTCCAGCACCTTGCAAGATCTTCACCAGGGGCTCCGTGCTCACCAGTTGGCTGCTGGATGCACTGTAAATAACAGGAACAATCTTTGTTTTGTGCACAACACTGGGAGCCCCAGGAGAAGTCCCCACGTCCAGCCTCCAGGCGCGGGACTTCTTTCTGCACCCCCCTCCCCAAAGCGCGGACTGTGTGTATGCTGGGGGGTCCCAGCGCATACCTCTGCTTCCTGTGGTGGGGCTTTCTCTTGCCACCGGTCTTGTGGCATTTCTGCCACTCGTCCCCGAGACGCCCATTGCTCTCGTGCTGGCTGCCGAAGTGTATCTGTTGCATCTTGGGTGAGTTTTGGTACTATGCGTCCTTAAGGAATTTGTTAGTTTCATCTAAATTATTGAATTTATTGGCGTAAATTGCAGAAAATATTCCATCATATCCTTTTAATGTCTTTAAAATATTCCATCGTTATCCTTTCAATATCTTTAGTGTCTGTAGCGACAACACTTCTCTCATTCCTGAAATTGGTAACATGTGTCTTCTCATTTTTACTTCTGATCAGTCTGTTTAGATACTCATCAACTTTACTGATCTCCAAGAGCCAGCTTTTGGTTTTACATTGTTTATCGCAGGTAACATGCTTCTCTCTGTGTCAGCTTTGATATAATATAGTCATCCTTTCTTTCGATTAGTGTTAAAATGACATACTTTTCATTGCAACTTTCACCCATTTGTGTCTTTATATTTAGTGTTGCTTGTAAACAGCATATCACTGCATCTTGATTTATGTATTTATTTTGACAGAGAGAGAGCGCGTGTGTGGGGGCGGGGTGGGGCAGAGAGAGAGGGAGAGAGAATCCCAAGCGGGCTCTGCACTGTCAGCTTGGAGCCAGATGTGGGTCTTGACCCACAATTCATCAGATCACGACCCTGAGCTGAAGTCAGACACTTAAACTGAGCCACCCAGGTGCCTGGCCTCTTGATTTTTTAAAATTATTTTTTTAAATAACATGACATATAACTTATTATATTATTATATTATATTATATTATATTATATTATAACATTATATTAACTTCAGGTGTACAATATGATGTTTGTTACATAGAAAACAAAATGATCACCACAATAATTCTAGTCGACATCCATCACCATACAGAGTTACAGTTTTTTTCTTGTGATGAGAATTTTTAAGATCTACTCTCTTCACAGCTTTTAAATACAATATAGTATCATTAACTAGATCTTGATTTTTAATCCAATCTGACAATCTCTGCCTTTTAATGGGGTATTGAGCTCATTTGCATATAATGTGATTATTGATATGATTAGGTGCAAAACTATCATCTTGCTTTTTTTGGTCTCATCTGCCCTTTTTCCTTTTCCTTTTCTTTTTTTTTGCTTTCTTTGGATCAGTTGAATACATTTTATGATTCCCTTTTATCTGAGTTGATTGGTTACTTATAACTTTTTTGCTCTATATTGTGATTGCTTTAGGGTTCTAATATACCTCCTTAATATCACAGTCTATCTTTTTTTTCAAGTTTTTATTTAAATTCCAGTTAGTTAACATACAGTGTAATATTAGTTTCAGGTTGTAAAATTTCGTGATTCCACACTTACATACATCACAATAAAATGCTTCTGCGCAGCAAAAGAAACAATCAATAAAACCAAAAGGCAATCTGCATCATGGGAGAAGATATTTGCAAATGACATATCTGATAAAGGGTTAGTATCCAAAATCTATGAAGAACTTATACAACTGGACCCCCCAAAATCAAATAATCTAGTTAAAAAATGGGCAGAAGACATAAATAGACATTTTTCCAAAGAACACATATAGATGGCCAACAGGCACATGGAAAGAGGCTCCACATCACTCCTCATCAGGGAAATACACATCAAAACCACAAGGAGATACCACCTCACGCCAGTCAGAATGGCTAACATTAACAACACTAAAGAAACAATAGGTATTGGCGAGATGCCAATCTCCAAAGGGGAACCCTCTTACACTGTTGGTGGGAATGCAAACTGGTGCAGCCACTCTGGGAAAATCTTATGGAGGGTCCTCAAAAAACTTAAAAATAGAACTATCCTATAATTCAGCAATTTCACTACTAGGTATTTACCCAAAGAGTACGAAAGTACTAATTCAAAGAGGTACAGGCACCCCAATGTTGATAGCAGGACTATCAACAATAGCCAAATTATGGAAAGAGCCCAAATGCCCATCGACTGATGAATGGCCTAAAGAAGATAAGACACACACACACACACACACACACACACACACACAATGGAATTAGTCAGCTGTAAAAGAATGAAATCTCGCCATTTGCAATGACGTGGATAGAGCTAGAGTGTATTATGCTAAGCAAAATAAGTCAATCAGAGAAAGACAAATACCATGCTTCACTTATATGTGGATTTCCCACTGTACTTTCAAGTGACATTCTATCACTTCACATATTGTATAAAAGCTCACAGGAATTTACTTCCATTTCCCTCTCCTGGCTTTTCTGTTATCAGTGCCATACATCTTACTTGAGCATGTTATATATACAATATGAAGCAACATATAAATAATATGTTGTTATTTTTGTTTCTGCAATCAATTTAACTTTATAGAGATTAAATAACGGAAAAACATTCTCATAAAATTACTCAGGTAGTGACCATCTCTGGTGCTCTTACTTCCTTTGGGGCTCTCGTTTTTCAATCAGAAGAACTTACTTTAACCCTTGCAACACAGGCCTGCTTGTGATGAAATCCTTTAGCTTTTGTATATCTGAAGTCGACCTTACCTTATCTCCATTTTTGAAACATTTTGTTGGGCATTGAATTATTCTGTGTTGATACTGTTTTCTCCCCTTTAATTACTTTATTTTTTTCTTTTATGTTTTTTTAAAGTAGACTATACCTTTTGTCTTTATTTTATTTTGAGAGAGAGACAGAGATGCGAGCAGGGGAGGGGCAGAGAGAGAGGGAGACACGGAATCCGAAGCGGGCTCCAGGCTCCGCGCTGTCAGCCCAGAGCCCGACGTGGGGCTCGAACCCACGGACCGTGAGATTAACCCCCTGAGCCACCCAGGTGCCCCTCCCTTTAATTGCTTTAAATATAATGCTCCCCTCTCTTCTCCCTTGCATTGTTTCCATATTGGTTGCATACCATCGTTGTAACATACCATACCATAAAGTCCGGACTTCAGGCAACACAAACCCCTTATTTTCCAGTTTGGTCAGTCATCAGTCCTGGGTGGGTTTCACGGAGCTGAAATCAAGGTGTCGGCGGATGGTGTTACTTTCTGCAGGCCCCAGGACAGAGTTTCCTGCCCTTTTGGCTCGTTTGTAGAATGAACTTCTTTTTGGCAGTGGGTGGCATCAGGCTTACTGTTTTCTTGCTGGCTCTGAACTCAGAGCTGTTCTCTGAGCTTCCAGAAGTCGCTGCCCTCCTTGGTTTGTGAGCAACTTCCTCCACCTTCACAGCTAGCCCGGGTCCCATCCCGAGTTAGAGCAAGGAAGATTTCTCTGGTTGTAACACGTGATTCGATTGGGCCCGCCCGGATAAAACAGGGTTCTCTCTCCATCTTCAGGTCCTAACCTTAATCACGTCAGCACAGCCTCTTTTGTCGAGGTAAAGGGATATGCTCATAGGTTTAGGAGTTAAGGGTACGGAAATCTTTGGGGCACTATTATTCTTCAGACCGGTTCCAGTGAGAAATGTTTGTCATTTTTCTCTTTGTGTATAATGTGTGTGTGTGTGTGTGTGTGTGTGTGTGTGTGTGTCTGTGTGTGTTTTGCTGTTGTTGTTGTTCTTCTAGCTTCTTTTTTTTTTTGGTGGTTGTTGTTCTGGCTTCTTTTAAGGTTTTTCTCTGTATCACTGGTTCTCAGCAATTTGATTAGGGTTTCTTCATGTTTCTTGTGCTTGGAGTTTATTGAGTTTCTTGGGTCTTTACAGCTTTCATCACATTTGGAAAAATCAGTTCATATCATTTTCTTGTTTCCTCCGTCCTTTCCCTCAATATATATTGTAATGTTTGGGGGCCGCAGAACTCACTGAAGGTGTTTTCATTTTTTGATGGTTTCTGTCTGTATTTCCCTTTGGATAGTTTCTGTTGCTATGTCTTAGACTTCACTGATCTTTTTTCCTTTTTTTTTTTCTGGCAATATCTAATCTTCCATTAAACTCATTCAGGGTCTTTTTTTTTTTTTTCATGTAGGTCGTCAGACTTTTCATCTCTAGAGATTCGAACGGGATCTTTTTACCTTTTTGCACACCTGGAATTCAGTTTTAATAACTTTGATCTCCTTGTCTGCTATTTCTAATATCTTTATCAGTTCTGTGTCAGTTGTGATTAATTTTCTTCCTCATCTGAGTCATATTTTCCTGTTTGTTTGTTTGTTTTTGCAATGCCTGGCAATCTTAGAATTGATGTGAGCCATTCTGAATTTTACCTTGTTGGGTACTGGACGTTTTTGCATTTCTGTAAATATTCCTAAGCTCTGTCCTGGGACAGTTACCTGACTTACAAACAGGTAACTTACGTTAATTACTTACAAACAGGTAACTTACGTTAATAACTTACGTCTTATTTCTATGATTTGTTAGGTGGGACTAGGACGGGAGCAGCATGTAGTCTGGGGCTAATTGTTCCCTACCACCAAGATGAGAACCTTCTGTGAATTCTGCTTATTGCCCTGTGAAATAGGAGCTTTTCTAGTCTGGCCGGTGGGCGATCGTCTCAGCTTTGGGTGGGAGAGCCTGGTTCCCCTCCAATCCTCTCTGATGGCTCTTCCCTGGCTTCTGGTAGTTTCCTCACATGCCATGGGATGATCTCTGCTGAACAGATAGATGGCGGGATCTTTGTAAGATATGCATGTTCTCTCTGTGCAGCTCTCTGTCCGTGACTCTGTTCTGCAAATTCTAGTTGCCTCGATCTCGCAAGAATATCCGGTCCATCCCCTCAATTTAGGGAGCCTGCTGGGCTCTGCTTGGATTCCCTCCTGTACCACATACTGGAAACGTTCTCTCTTTGTTTTTATTTATTTTGAGAGAGACAGAAAAAAACGCGAGCAGGGGAAAGGCAGAGAGAGAGGGAGAGACAGAATCCCAAGCAGGTTCGCACTGCCAGCGCAGAGCCCGATGCGGGGCTCAAACCCATGAAGCCGTGAGATCACGACTGGAGCCGAAACCAAGGGTTGGATGCTGAACTGACTGAGCCCCCCAGGCGCCCCTGGAAACTTTCTCCAGGTTGTAGACTAGGGCCGTTGTGGGGCTCAACTGATTTGTTTTCCCTCTTTGAAGGATCACTGTTTCTGTCACCTGCAATGTGTCTTTGAAACTGTTGTCTTACTTATCTGTGTATTTATTTTTAATTTTCAGTTGTTTCACAAAGCAGTGTACATCTGGTACGTTTACCCCGTCGTTCTCAGAGTCAGAAGTAATCCTACGAATTTCTAAAATAACCATCGTCCACACCTTTCATTTATAGAGATCTTTGATCTATTCCCCACGGGCGTATCTGTGCGTTCATCCATCTATCTTTATGAAATGGGATAAAACTTTATGCTTTAGTTTTTAATTTTTATGCTTTTAAGTTTTATTTATTTAAGTAATCTCTACACCCAACGTGAGGCTTGACCCCACGACCCTGAGATCAAGAGTCACATGCTCTTCTGGCTAAGGCAGCAAGGCACCCCGAAACTTTATGTTTTAAATGGAATGAAAGCACAGGTAAGTGTAAGCATAACGTAAGTATCGAGGTGAGATGGACTTAAGTAGTCAGACTGTCAGGGGTCGGATTATTTCAACGATGGACAGAGTGTCACGGATCTTTCAGGAATTCTAATGAAGGAAGTCCACAGGAGGGTTTCCTATCACAGAAATAACATCTCTTTCAGCATCATGGTTGTAACTCACATTGTTGTCTTCATTGGAATATCTCAGGTCCTAGCTAGCATTGACATCTTCTTCCCAGTAAATACACACGTTTCAGAGGAGTGTAGAGTATATGTGGAAATATGCTCTGAGTTGCTCTAAATATCATACGAGGAAAATTATGTAGGTTCTTCTTACATTCTGTGAGCATGAGAATGTTTTTTCCTCTCAATTCTTCCATACCACATTAAATTGTCCCTCAGTTTCTACCGATTCTTAAATCTGGAGACTCCTGTCTCTAACAGTCCCGATCCACAAATTGCTATTATCAATTGACACAATTACTGACACGAAGTCTTTTTTTTTTAATTTTTATTTATTTGAGAGAGAGAGAGAGAGTGGGGGAGGGGAAGAGCGAGAGAAGGAGAGAGAGAGAGAGAGAGAGAGAGAGAGAGAGAGAGAATCCCAAGCAGGTTCCACACTGTCAGCACAGCACTGGATACGGGGCTCGCACTTACGAACTGTGAGATCATGACCTGAGCCGAAACCACGAGTCAGATGCTTAACCGACTTGAGCCACCCTGGCGCCCCATCTCATTTTTTAACCTTTGATGAACTTCTGGTTTCAAAAAGATGATGTAAAGTTGGTATCGTCTGTCTATTTTTGTATTCGTAAAAACTAGGACAATAAGAAATAGAAAGATAGCCTCAGTCTTTGATGGAACTAAGTTACACCTGAAAACTTGCACCGTAAATAGGCTAAACAACTCTAGTACGACAGAGGTGTGGGACGCTTCAGAGAGAGTGCTCACGAAAAGCCAAATCAGGGTACTTCCCTATGTGTGTGCCAGGACTTCGGTACAAAACTAACAATCCCTCGTTTGTCGCAGCAGGTGCTGGGTGCCTGATCTGGCCGCAGGATCATCCCTAGGTTTCCATTGGTTCCAAATCTGAAATGCTTGAGCATTTATGCAGGAAACTGTGTGTTCATGAGGCAATTTTAAAAAGAGAGGCTCACAGTGGGAGTCACAGATGCCCATCTTGGTGGTCTGGGAAGAAGTTAAGGCCACAGATTTGCATTCCCATCCACAAAACGCGGTTTCATGAGAACTCCTCAAAGTCAGGAACATGATGGCCTTTTCAATCAGCTGCCTGCTTTTAGCCAGGCCAGGAAGAATTGATCTCATTCACTTGTGAGCGATTAATTAAAAGGACCCCAAACAGATCTTTCACAAAATGCTACCAGTGAAACAAAAACTACCACAACAGATGATTGAAGGAATGGGAGAAAATTACAAATAAAAAAGATTTATGTTACGTTGGTAGACATGAAAACTGTCATCAAATCTACCTCCCCAGCTTAAAAAAAAAAATAGCGAGGCAATTGTCTCTGTAAGCACAGAGACAAAAGGGATGAGGAACAGAGGACAAGACAACAGAAAAGGATAAAATGTAAGTTAGATAAATGTAGGAAATATAAATAAGAAAAAGACAATCTAATTAAAAATGGGCAAGGGCACCTGGGTGGCTTAGTCGGCTAAACGTCCGACTTTGGCTCAGGTCATGATCTCAGGGTTCGTGAGTTTGAGCCCCGCCTTGGGCTCTGTGCTGACAGCTCAGAGCCTGGAGCCTGCTTCGGATTCTGCGTCTCCCTCTCTCTCTCTCCCTTTCCCCCCACCTCAAAAATAAATAAACATTAAAATCTTTTTTTTAAAAAATTGGGCAAGTGATTTCAACAGGCACTTTAAAAAACCAGGATATCCAAAGGGCTAATACTCATATGTAAAGAGATCCATGAAAAGGAAATTGAAAACAAATTGAATAACCGAAATGAAAAAAAGGGCAATAATACCAGTGTCGTTGAGGACATATAGAGCAAGACAGATTTCTCTCCAGTGCCGATGGGAACGTCCACTGACAAACTTTTTTTTGAAACACACTGGGCATTACATAAAATTGAAGCTATGTCTGGTCCGATAGCCAATAAAGCTATTTACCAACAGTTTTAGTTTTTCCTTCTTTTGGACACTTGATGGAATTCTTTGTTTCCACCTCTCTTTAAGTTAGGTCTCATCATGTAATTTGCTTTTGCCAATGAACTGTGACCAAGAACAAAATGTGTCACTCCTTTTTGTGTGAACGCCTTAAGGTCGAATGCAATAATTTGCCATATTCCATTTTCCTTGCTACAGCAGTCATTTCTTACGTGACGGAAACTCTAGCCTTCTACGTTGCTGAGTGAGATCCTCAGCTCCCCAAGATAGACACAGGGAGATGCAGAGTGGGTGAGAAATAAACCTTTGCTGTTTAAACCACGGAGATTTGGGGATCGTTTGTTACTAGAGCCTAGCCTAGTTCATCCCTGACTGATACATAAACTCCATTCTCCTCCCAGTTACATTCCCTGGAATACCAAACTATTTTTGTGACAGGTACCCCTTGGCAGTCTGATAAAGCCTAAGGATCCTTTTTCACAGTAACTCAAAAAAATTTTAAATACATAGTACACATAGAATTTACAAAGGAAAACAACTGTGTCAGAAAACCACTGTCAAATATTAAAACAACAGATTTGTGCTATAGTAAAAATTGTCCATCCTTGTTAATAGATTAAATAACAGCAGCTAGTAGGTTTAGTAACTACCATGATTTCAAAATAGTGATGAACACAAATGAACACATATGTCTAGAGGCCTGCAACTATAACATGGTATAAAATATCTGTTATTTGTATTACGACAAAGTTATCTGTGACCAAGTTACAGGTATAGGCCTTGTTTTTCTTTTGTCTACATCTGTAATGGAAGAAAATGCCACATTTCAGATTGAAGTTAGTGAAAATAAAGATGCAATTTTTCCCCACTGAAGTTCATGGATTCTCTGAATTCTATCCATGGACCCAAGGGTTAAGGACATCTTTGTGGAGATACGCATTAGGGTTGAGGTAGAAGACCACATTTCACAAGATTGTTTGTCATTGTACAAAGTTAAGAAGATTACCCATCTCATTAAAAGATAAATAAGCAAAAAAAAGGACATTCGTACAATGGAATGTTATTTAGCAATAAAATTAACAGTCTTCAATTGTACATAGCTACATGAAATAATCTAAGCATACACACTGTGTCATTCTGTCCAAAAGGGGCAAAGCTAAGTTATGGTTTTTAGGTTGCCAACATAGCTGCTAAAGTTATTCAGCAAAGCAAAGAATGATGACCACAACAGTCAGTGTTTAGCTCTAAGGGGGAAGGATAATGTTGAAATTGCAAGGGTCATGTCTGGGGGCTCTGGGTTTCTGGAAATGTTCGATTTCTTAAGTGATGGTTATATAAATTTTAACTGAATAATAATTCATGAAGTTATACATTATTTCATTACCTTGAACCTTTAGGTATGAGTGTTATATTTTATAATACTGCATAAAAGTATCACATTAAATAGAAACATGGCAAAGCTAATATTTAAGTGCAAGATTTGATTCCTCTGGAAAAATACCAAAATTGACAATCATTAGCTAATTACCGTTAAAGAAGTGAGAGACAATGCACAAATATCCAAAATTAGCAGTAATAATGGGGAAGTCAACACAGATACATGGGAAATAAATTAAAAGAATGATTGGAGACAATTACACTCATATCTAGTCAATAAATTTGAGAGCTTTGAAAGAAGATGATTGTCTAGGAAAATATAAATTACTACCACCAACCCTCATAGAAATAGAAATTTTGAGCAGGTTATTATTCTTTTAAACGTTTATTTATTTATTTTGGGGGGGCAGAGGGAGAGGGAGAGAGAAAATCTCAAGCAGGCTTCATGGTAATCATGGAGTCCAGTGTGGGGCTTGATCTCACGACCATGAGATCACGACCTGAGCTGAAATCAAGAGTCAGACAGTTAACCGACTAAGCCACTCAGGCACCCCTGAACAAGTTTATTATGATAGAAAAATTTTAAAAAGGGGCAAAAGGCTGCCTCCCTATAAGGTACGGGTGGTTTCAGAGAACTTTACTATACTTTTCACAATTTTTTATTAAAAAAATTTTTTTTTAAATCTTTATTTTTGAGAGAGAGAGAGACAGCATGTGAGCAGGGGAGGAGCAGAGAGAGAGGGAGACACAGAATCCGAAGCAGGCTCCGGACTCCGAGCTGTCAGCACACAGCCCGACGTGGGGCTCCAATTCACGAGCTGTGAGATCATGACCTGAGCCGAAGTCAGACACTCAACCGACTGAGCCGCCCAGGCGCCCCTACTATACTTTTAAGGAAGAAATCATTCCAATGACACTTCAATTATTTCATGAAACAAAAAAAGGAATTTCCAAATTATTTTTGTAAAGTAGATATACATTGTTTAAAAAGCCCGCCAACGATAGCTAAATAGAAGATAAACTACAGAACAAATTCAGTTACAAATTGAAATGTGAATGTCTTAAAGTAGCAACATTATTCTAGATATGTCTCCTAAGGCAAGGAAACCGAAAGCAAAAATAAACTATCGGGACTACATCAAAATAAAAAGCTTTTCCCCAGCAAAGGAAACCATCACAAAACAAAAAGACAACCTAAGGAAGAGCAGAAGATATTTGCAAATGATATATCCAATAAGGAGTTAATATCCAATATCTATAAAGAACTCATACAACTTAACGCCAGAAAATGGGCAGAGGACCTGGATAGACACTAAAAAAATTTTTTTAATGTTTATTTTTGAGAGAGAGAGAGAGAGAGGGAGAGAGAGAGAGAGAGGCAGAGCGCAAGCAGGGGAGGGGCAGAGAGAGAGGGAGACACAGAATCCAAAGCAGGCTCCAGGCTCTGAGCTGTCAGCACAGGGCCCGACGCGGGGCTCGAACTCACGGACTGTGAGATCATGACCTGAGCCGAAGTCGGCAGCTCAACCGACTGAACCACCCAGGCGATGAAGATATGGTGAACAAGGAAGGCACACATGTACTGTTGGTGGGAATGTAAATTGGTAGAGCCACTGTGGAAAATAGTATGGGGGTTCCTCAAAAAATTAAAAATAGAAATACCACATGACCCAATAATTCCACGACTGGGTATTTACCCAAAGAAAATGAAAAAAAAATGAATTCAAAAAGATACATGTACCCCTATGTTTATTGCAGCATTATTTACAATAGCCAAGCTAGAGGAATGGATAAGGAGGATGTGGTATATATACATATACGCAAGTGCACACACGCAGAGGAATATTATGCAGTCATAAGAACGATGGGATTGTGCTATTCGAGACAATGGGATTGTGCTATTCGAGACAACATGGATAGACCTAGAGGGTATTATGCTACGTGAGAGAAGTCAGACTAAGGCAAATACCATATGGTTTTACTCATAAGAGGAATCTGAAAAGAAATGAATAAACAAACGAAAAGCAGAATCAGACCTATAAATACCGAAAGCAGCCCGCTGGTTGCCAGGGGGGAGGAAGGTAGGGGATTTGGCAAAAATGGGTGAAGGGGAGTGGGAGGTCCAGGATTCTAGTTATGGAATGAATAAGTCACAGAGATGGAAGGCACAGCTTAAGGGTATAGTCAATGATTTATATAATATATAAGGAATACAGTCAATGAGTATATAATAGGTATATAATGATAGTGATATAATGTGAAAGATGGTAACTAGGCTTGTGGCCAGCATAGCATACTGTATAAACTTGTCAAATCACTATGCTGTGCCCCTGAAATTAATGTAACATTGTGTGTCAACTACACACACACACACACACACACACAGTCTTAAAAGTGTAGCCAGGGCATTTCCGTGGGCTTCCTACGCTTGATGCTTTAGGAGGTGCAGTGACTGACGAGCGGTAGCACCTGCCCTCAAGTAGCTTAAATCAAGAATCGGGGATCAAGGTAGGAACATGACTTTCCTCCTAGCAGGGTAAGATAAGGACTCTGGCAGATAAACCGAGGCTCCGGGGAAGACACGTGGTATGTCTGGTCTGGGTATACGAATAACTCGGACGAGCTGCTCTTTGACTTGAGCGGTAAAGAATTACGGCTAAGAGCCTCGTTTTGGCCTTGCTTTGCCCCAGCCCGAATTCCAGCTCCGGGACTCAATTATCATAAGCTGTTTAATCGGCTCATCTTTGTATCTGGGCTTCGGTCCGGGTGCCGGAAGAACCCAGGCTCACATTAGGTTATTCCCGTTGGAACTGCTTTCCTTGTGTAAGTGGCCACACTCCTTTGTAGCTCCCACCATCGAGCAACAGAGTTACCGTTTCCTTACACCCTGAATCTGGCCTGGCCTTGCGGCTTGCTCTGGCCAACACGATGTGGTTGCAGCACACGAGTTCCGTGCCTAGCCTCCAAGAGGATTTTCAGTTTCCACCCCGTGTTCTGGGAGCCACGCACACAAGCCTGGACCGCCGCCATCCTGCTGGGGGATGACGGACCGTGTGGACGGAGGAGCCCCTCAGCCCAACCATCCCAGCCCGACCCCAGCCAGATAGGTCCGTCTAGGGAGCCAAGCCTGGCTCATGCCGAATTTCCAGACTTTCCGCTCTTTTATGTGTGGGTAGCATCCACATTTAACATTTATCCTCAGTTCTTCAAAGCGTCTAACCGTGTGTCAGGCAAGGAGCTGATGGGCTTATGTGAGCCATTCTCGTTAAGACTGCGATCCACGTGAAAGCAGTTCAAACCTGAGTCAGAAAACCCAGCTACCGCTCTGCAGAACAGGAGGGTTTAGAGCCAGACATTTGGCGGCGAGGGCTTTAGCACCTCCCCATGAAGTGAGGCAGTAAAGCTGGGTCTCCGGGGTCCCATTGGATCTGATGTGCCCTGAGTCCCTGCCATGGTGAGTCACCTTCCAGGTCCACTGGGTGCTTAGAGTCAGTAGACTTTCTCCGCCATAACAGAAAACCACTCCTATCTCCAAATTTATGTTATTTTCTTCCGCCGTAGTTATGCTACTTCGTCACACACCGGCAATTTACCCATATTCAGAAAACAGAATTTTCGGGTAGGCAAAAATCATCGTATTCCCGTGACTCAGATGTCGGAATGCCATCACGGTGAACAGTCCATCCTTATTTTTAATCACACGAGTATCAAAACACAGGGCTGTCCATACATTTCGTCCTCGATTTCCAATCGATGTTTCTGTTTCGGCGTATGCTCGGATCCGTAAGTTGAAAGGGCTGTCGTGGATTCTATGGATGAACCACCCACGGTCTATGGTTTCACCTCTAGGCTACGGTCAGCTGTCACTCTTGTCCACAGAGTTGTGGCGAACGGGACAGAATTCCCTCAACTTGGGAAATTAACCATCCGAAAAGCAGAGCAGCGCGAGGAGCTTCAGTGACGATGCTGTCCGCGCGCTGAAAAAGAAATCTGAATTTTTAATCTGCTTTGTTTTGGAGTCGTGTGCTAACTGCGGTTTCCTAAAGTCATGCCTGAAGAGGGACACCAAGAAACTCTACAGACCGTGCAAGGGCCTAGACCCCCCGCTGAATCTAATTAAAGGGAGGGTCTCCGGGGCCATCTCTAGATGCACAACTAACAAAAGCGTGCAGAGAGAGCATTTCGTGAGTGTATCTGTTTATTGACCTCATTAGAAAAGGGCAAGAGAACAAGCCACTTTTAAAACCTTGTCCCCGTCAGCTATAGACGATGAGACGTCCCCAGACCCTGCAGCACGTACTGAGAGCAATAAAAGGGAGATCTAGAGAAATAACCTCTTACTTCATTCCCAGACATGCGGAAGGAGTTCATTTTAACCATAGGGGAAGATTTAGAAGTCTGTGGGAAACCACGTGAGCACATCCCTGAGGAGAAACCGTCAGACACGAACATGCACAGGCGGACTGGTACACAGCCTCTCAGACCGCGGCAAGCGGTGTCCTCCTGTATCCTGCGGACCATGTGCCTTCTTCTATCAGTGTCTTCCTGACTCCAGAAAAATGGGACCCACCTGACACGTGCCAGGCCAGATACAGTTTTTAATGCCAGGAGTCACTCAGCAACTCTTGCCCGACTGTGAGGCCCTTGTGTGTCAGTTTGCGTTGACTGCATCGGGCACACAGGAAAAATAATCGTCGTTACCGCTTGCCACGGATCGGGCACGGTGCCCCATGATTTGCCTATAAGGCAGGCAGGCTGATTAGTTGGGCTGTTTTCCTTCTTAGGGTTTCCTTTCTTTGTTGGTGATCAAAGGACAGCCAGCTTTTGTGTTTCTCCGCCAAGGGGGGCGGGTTCTGCAGGACGGAAGGCAGATAATGTAGACAGGATTAGCTCCTTGTAACCATCAGGACGGGGAGCTGGTGCTTGGTATCCTGGATGGGGGGGTGAGAGAGTGATTATGAGGGCAGGACAAGGTGGAGAGAGAGTTCCATCCCGCTTCCCTGGTCCACACCACAGAAGAGGAGTTAAAGGTCCGAGATCCCTTAGCTGGACCCCACAAAAGTCCCTGGCAAGTGTGGACGGTTGGTCACCCTAGACGGGGTGACCACGCCCTCGGCGAAGGTCAGGGTTTCCGTGGGAGAGCCTGCGATGTCCCAGAGCAGGAGGCGCGCTGCAAACTGATGGAACAGAAGTCCTCATAGACCCCAGACACAACCATTGGAAGGAAGTAGATGAGTGTCTCCGCAGAGCAGGGTTGTGAATCCAAGGCTCCTACGTGGGTAGAGAGAGGCTGGAAAGTACGATGAAAAAGACGGAAACCTTCGAACTCTGGAGTGAAAGAGGGACGAATGGACAGCTTTCCTGTGGTACAGCAGCCGCCCTCCCTGGAGGTGTACTTGGAGAGAAGGGGCAGGTATCTACAGGAAGGGACGGAGGGGGTCAGGCTAACCTGATGATTTCCTGTCAACGGCATAATTCGGGCCACCATGCCCGAGGGTCTTCGATGTTCCCCCCCCCCCCGAATTCCAGCAGCATCTGAACCCTCACTCACCACCCGTTTCCTTCCAAGTTTGCTCCAAAGAGGGTAGTTCTAGGTCTTACTTCCTGGCACCAATCAGAACTACTCTTCCTTGTTACGTTTTATGGATTGTAATCCGTTTTAGCGACGTTCCAAGGAGGATGTTGGAAATCTGCTAAAACTGAAATCCACCACACTGGACAATGACTGGATAGTCCCTGGGGGCAGAAAGAGTTTCTGGCCACCATCCATACTTAGCCCAGAGCCCGTCCTGGGGAGCTCCAGGACCACCAGCAGAGGGGTGAATCGGACAGGACTGGGAACCCTGAGCTCCGAGAGAAGCCAGCCAAAGGGAAAGACGCAGGTTTGCATCAGCCCCTCTACGGACATCTGTCATGCTTCACAAAATGTTTCGTAAAGTAGAGCGCTGCTGTCCTCGGTCAGACAGCGAGATTCTTCATAAACAAGACTGCCACTTATAAATGCATTTCTTCTTCCTGAATGACCAGCCGAGATGGCCTTCCTGCCGGGCAGCCCTCGGGACCTGAGGGGGACCAACAGTTGTGTCAGGAGAGCTCTTCCTCCAATAATAAGCCACATTAATCACGTTATGTTTGCTTGAGAAAAATATGCCGAGACTCCCTGAACCGAATCACACAAAAACCCCTGCGGATCTCAGAACGGCAGCCCTTTTCTTCCCCCCTTTCCCTGAATTCTCCCTCAAACCCAAGCAATTCCTCCGTGCATGTGTATAACAGTCTAGGGATACAAAAGTAAGAATACATAACCCAAACCCACCTGGACCAAACACCCCCCACCCCCCAACATGCCCTCTGAGTTCCCGTCGTTGTGGTCACAGCTCCAAGACGTCCTTCTCACGTCGCAGGTGGTTGTTTGCTTGGCTTCGTCGCCCACAACGACCTGTGGGTTCCTCCAGGGCGAGGGCAGGGCGGCAATGTTTAATAACCACCGTGGAGATACGCAGTTTTCTACATTATCTCATTTAACGTAACGCGTTCAAGTGCCCCAAGAGGTCGGCGTTAACCTACAACCGTTCTGTTCTCCGGTTCAAAGTCATGAAGGAGGTGGGGTAAGGCGTGCAGCAGAGCAGACCTGAGCCTGTGCCTCCCCCCACGGCAAGACCCCACCGCGGTCCACAGGCCCAGAGCCCCAAGTTACGTCCCCTTTACCCTCAGCGCCCAGCTCAGTGCTGGCCTCGGTTCGCAGGTTGACAGGGAGTTGAAGTGCTTTGTATTTGAGTTTCTAGAAGAAGTAGGTAGAGGGTGAGAAGGCAGGTGTTGAGGTAGGAGAGCCGACAGTGGAGGTGGTTCCAGGAGCTGCCACCGGGAGGGCGACGTGGAGTGGAGTGAAGGAAGGAATCGTGGGAAGGAGCGTCTCTGTGTCTGGTTTTGGAGAATTGAGTTTGGAAACCATAGTCTGCATGAGTGTGTGGTTTCCTGTGGCATCCCTCTGCTGGGTCTAGACACTGAAATGGAGACAAGGGTTGTTTTGGGATACGTGACCCAAAGGCAGGGGCGAGGGGTGACCCAAAGGCAGGGGCGAGGGAGTTACCGCCACGCGTAGGATTGTGTCCGAAGCAGTGGTGGCTGAGGTCTAACCTTGATACTGAGGCAAGTGACGGCAGAAAGGGCTTGAGAGACAGGGGGAGAGCTGGAAAAAAGATTCTTAGCGGAGTGTGGTTTTTTTTTTTTTTTTTTATTTAAAAATTTTTTTTTTTCTTCAACGTTTTTATTTATTTTTGGGACAGACAGAGACAGAGCATGAACGGGGGAGGGGCAGAGAGAGAGGGAGACACAGAATCGGAAACAGGCTCCAGGCTCCGAGCCATCAGCCCAGAGCCCGACGCGGGGCTTGAACTCATGGACCGCGAGATCGTGACCTGGCTGAAGTTGGACGCTTAACCGACTGCGCCACCCAGGCGCCCCTAGCGGAGTGTGTTTCAGAAACCCTAGAAGCCTTAGGGACTGAGTAATAGCGCTGAAAGGCTGAGGTGTCATTAGTCCAGGCCTAAAAGAAGAGGTCCAGACTGTGGCCAAGGGGACGTGGGGCTTAGGAGGAAGCGGAGGGGAGATCACTGGAGTGGGCTCGTTCGAGGAACTGAGAAGCTGGATGCCCTCGTGTGCCGTCCGGGTGGACACAGAAGTCGCCCAGGGCGACGTCAGGACATGGAAGGTGACCTATTCGTCGACCGATGAAGAGGCTGACCGGAAGTTTATTCAGAACAGGAGGGATGGAGGTAAACTGCCTGAGTGCCTGCAAACAATGCGTCTGTTTCCATGTTTTGCATGTAAGTGGCCTTGGAGAGCAAGATGACGCCGGTCACACCTCTGAATTTAAGGCGAGAGGGGTATGAAATCGACAACGTCCCCTTGAGGGGGCTGAGCAGATACGGGAGCAGGTAAGAGGTGATAGAGGTTTGAACTACGGGGGTGGGAACAGAAAGGTGGAGGCGAGGACGAGCCTAAGAGACCCCAAGGAGAGAGGGTCTGTGCCCGATTGAATGCGGGGGGACGTACAGGGCATGATGGGTGTGTGAACAGAAAGGGAATGTCGGTCAGGGCAGGAAAGACAGATGAGCAGGTTGCCATGTCCTTCTGGGTTTGGTCAGGCTCAGAGAACCACTTCTCAGCATCACAGGAAGAAGGCCCTTCGCAGAGGAAATGGAACGTCGTGAATCTGGCGGGTGTCCTCGAAGGTCTGGAAACCGGGGCGGTAAGACGAGAAAGCCATCCCGTCCGGCTGAGGCACCAGCACGTATGGACCAGAGCGTGCTGGAAAGTTTGAGCAGCAAAGACAAACCGGCCTTGCAGATCTCTCTGCGTGTGCTTATCGTCACGCCTGAGCACCACGACCCTCTCAGAGTCTGCACCATTGGACGGGGTGGGTCTGGAGCTTAGGCAAGAGATCCGCTCTAGCAAGACAGATGATAGGAATCTGCAAATTGCTCAAAGACAGATCACGAAAGGGAGAAGAAGAGGAAGCTGAGAATCGTGTCTACACAGGTGGGAGGAACCGTGTCACAGGGCGCAGCAGGGCCCCGGAGGGAGGGGGCGTCAGGAAGGAGTAGCATTCGGCACAGCCAGGCTCAGGGAGGTCTCCTGAGCTGAGGGTCCCGCAGGTCTGAGAGAAACAATCAGCCAGGCCCCACGTCTGCCTGGGGCTAACGGACTCCTCGGACCCGTCCGCTTTGGGGTCTGGGATTCTCAGCCGATTCCTTCTCGAAACCATTATGCGGCACCACCTTGCTGAGAAAAGGCTGCAGGGTGGGATATTGGGTTCAGACTCCCCGAATTTCACTATAAACCTCTGATTCTGATGAGAAGGCATTTGAAAACGTGGTCTGATCTTTTCCTTTCTACGAAGGCTGCCTGTTGCTGCTTGCTATGCTAAAACTCCTCATAAAAAGTCTCGGAACCACATTTCTGAGTGTAGCTAAATTAAACACACACACACACGCACTAATCTGTATGTATATATATATATACACACACACACACATAAATGTAGAGAATATGATTTCTTCATACGCATAATATTCCTCTGCTTCCCTCTGCCATTAAGAACCTCTAGTTCTAAAATAAGAAAGCACTAAGTATCTATTTGAATGGTTTTCATAGACTTTGAAAATCTCATTTAGGGTATATTTTAAAATGCACTCAATCATGTAATTGCATCCACAAGTTAACCTCTTTTTCCTGCTCGATTCCGATTTGAACTTTTGTGTTCCTATGTACGTTTGTCCATAATTTTTAGAAATCACATTTAGGGGCGCCTGGGTGGCTCAGTCGGTTAAGCGTCTGACTTCGGCTCAGGGCGTGATCTCGCGGTTCGTGAGTTCGAGCCCCGCGTCGGGCTCTGTGCGGACAGCTCGGAGCCTGGAGCCTGCTTCGGATTCTGTGTCGTCCTCTCTCTGCCCCTCCCCTGCTCATTCTCTGTCTCTCTGTCTCTCTCTCGAAAGTAAATAAACATTAAAAAAAAATTTTTACAAATCACATTTAGTCTTTGCAATTCAGTTTCGCTAGCTGTTTAAAAATCTTACGAATAGAAAACACCTTGAAATAAAAACCAAGTCAGGCTTCTGGTGTTCTCCAAACTGTTCTTCTGGGCTTTATCTCGAGAAATGGCAGAGATGTGTGCCTAAACCTTGGAGTTTCCTACTCCAGAATTACACCTTTTGAAACATTATGCTCTCGCCTCCTCTGTCTTCTGCATCAGTACTCTCTTCTTTACTTCTGTGCAGGGAACTTCCTCTAACATGTGCCTAACACCTGACCTAGTGCTAGGGACCGAGCAAATTCTTACCGTGTGAGCTCCTCCGGGATAGGATGGCCCAACTCATTTGTCTCATGTATTCACATTGTTGGTCTATAGATCGTCTCACCTTCCTACTTTAATTTGAATTTAATTTTTTTAAAGTTTATTTTGAGAGAGAGAGAGAGAGAGAGAGAGAGAGAGAGAGAGAAAGCAAAAGCAGGAGAGGAACAGAGAGAGGGAGAGAGAGAATCCCAAGCAGGCTCTGCACACGGGGCTCAAACTCATGAACTGTGAGATCATGACCTGAGCCGAAATCAGGAGTTGGTGCTGCACCAACTGAGCCACCCAGGCGCCCCTCACCTTCCTACTGTAGTCAAGAGAGATTTGGAGTGAAAATATGCACTTTTTTCTTTATAAACATTTATTAGTTGGAAAAAATTTAGTATAAAAATATACCTATACACTGTTCAGAATTGAAAAATCTGACTTTTTGTTATATTTTCATATTTTCAAATATAAGACATAAAACATGACTAATAAAAGGAAAGTCCTCTTTGCACCCCCTTGGCCCTATGCCTCTATATGACGTGCCAATCATATACCAAATCCCTGTAATGAGTGATTTTGCTTCCTACTTTGAATTTAAAAAATGTATTTCATTAGCTTGTGTGTGTGTGTGTGTGTGTGTGTGTGTGTGTGTTGATGTGTTGCTTGGAGAAAGATTCTCATCAAACATCAGTTTTTCTCGGGGCACCTGGGTGGCTCAGTCGGTTAAGTGTCCGCCTTCGGCTCAGGTCACGATCTCACTGTTTCTGAGTTCGAGCCCCGCGTCGGGCTCTGTGCCGACAGCTCAGAGCCTGGAGCCTGCTTCGGATTCTGTGTCTCCCTCTCTCTCTGCCCCTCCCCTGCTCAGGCTCAGTCTCTCTGTCTCTGAAAAATAAATAAACATTGAAAAAACAATAAAAAAAAAAACCCACATCAGTTTCTTTCAAAAAAGACAATGGTCTAGTACGATGAGAGAAAGTCTAGCAGTAGAAACAACACGTGCTTCCTAAAAGCACTGCAGTCTCTCTCCTCGGGCAAGAAAGGAGAAAGACCAGGATATTTAAAGGCTTGATGCATAATTTATGTGCTGGCTATTTTTACAGGCTGGCGTAATGGCAAAGGAGATGGGCCGGCACGAGCGAAAATCAAACAAAAGTACAGCTTTGATTAATCTCACAGTAAGTCCCCAAGAAAGAAGCCCCCTGAATTCGCTGGTTCCTCCCTCCACAACCACGGGAAGGTAGGGCTACGTAAAAGCCTTGCAGACTTGGTGAGAAAAAGAATCGCCATTCCCCCTTCGGGTGAGGTCACTGTAAACGTCTGCACGCTCTCTCACATCAGTGATCTGCAGTGTGGAGACGGGGCCCGTTGGAGCATGAATCTGGAGGGTTTTGCTGCAAAAGCTGAAGTGTGACCAGGGCCACAGACATATTAAGTGCACTGCCTCGTACAACTTCTTGGTGATGAATAAAAAAAAAAAAAAAATCTTCGGCAAGGTTGAAAAAAACAGTCGACAAGTTTTGTTGCTCACGATGTTACGCACGAGTTACCGCCGGGCTCCGGAGCGAGAAGTAGCTGGTGGGTGCCTGCTGTGTGCCAGGCAGTGCTTTGGGCCCTGGGCATTTGGCAGCGAATGGGGTTTCTGGGATAAGCAAGTAAACACCTCTGTGAGTAGCATAATCCTGGGAAGCGATAGGCTCTGTGAAGATAGGAAAATCAAGCAGTGGGGTAGAGATTGCCTCGGTGGAGGAAGGGGCCTCAGCCAGGGAAGACAGAGAAAGCTGCGGGGACACCTGGCTGACGCCTGCGTGACGACGAGAAGAGAGGTGGGCAGGGAGTTAGTTACCTTGTGCGGGAGACACCAAGCGCAAAGACCCTCAGACCACCCTAAGCCTGGCATGTTCTGGGCACTGAGAGCAGACGAGTGCCGCTGGAGCGTGTGGGAGGGACGGGCAGGTGGTAGGAAGTAAGGGGAGGGAGGACTTGGAGACACGCATCTGGATTTTAAGGGGCAAGTATGGAGTTGATATCCCAGAGCCAGGAGGGGAGGGGGTGAGCATTTGAAAGACTTTATATAGAATTCCTTCCAAGAGTAGCGTTCCCTACCTAACGGCGGGGGGAGCACAATTTGCCATGTGTCTATCTGATACCAGTTTCTTGCTTGATTTTCCAAATCGCCTTTATTTTCCAGGGTATGATATTAAGGCTCAACATGAGGCCAGGGCTGGGACGCACAGTCCCTCGCAGAGTGGCTACGGCACAGGGAGCCCCTTCCCCTGCACCCTGCTCACGGATGGTGAGCATTCCACCCTGCACGACTGCACAGCCCTTTCACGTTGTGTAAACAAAACCATCCTCAGGAAGGCAGGGATCCACGAGCAGTCCCCATGGCATTGGCACAAACCTCCTCTTTCCGGTGCAATTTTTTCTTATGGCAGGATCATTTCAAAATGATGAAAACCTGAACAACAGTAGTTGTCCAAACGAGTGATGCACCAAACACTGAGCCAAGGACAGAGAAGAAATGTCCTTTAAATACTCACTGGGCCTGGGTGACTCAGTTGGTTAAGCGTCCAACTTCGGCTCAGGTCATGATCTCACGGGTCATGGGTTCCAGCCCTGTGTCAGGCTCTACGCTGACAGCTTAGAGCCTGGGGCCTGCTTCGGATTCTCTCTCTCTCTCTCTCTCTCTCTGCCCCTCCCCTGCTTGTGCTCTTTCTCTCTCTCAAAAATAAATAAATAAAAAACATTAAAAAATATTCACTCATAAAAAAAAAATAACCATTTGGTTATTTTTGACCCCACAAAGTTTGAGAGCATGAACGGTATTAGCAAGCAGTTGGACAATCCATCTGAGTAGTTATAAAAATGTTCAGTCCTTTGACTCAGGAATTTTGCTTCTGGGAACCTAAAAACAATTTTGCTTAAACTATAAGAATGTTACTCACACATGAGTATATCATTTATGGTGCTGTTATAAAGCATGACAATAAAATAAAATTGAATATCCCCAAACACGGGCAAATGGGATATTGCCCACGGAACAGGCTCTTAATGAATTACTGTGCTGACATTTATATCAGTCTTCGTAAAGATGACATAACTTCACGAGAAACTGCCTACAGTGTAACATTTTACCGAATAACACAGAATAGAAGGACTACAAACGAACAAGAAAATGTTAAAACCGCTCATCTGTCCCTACGTCGCCATTATAGGATTTTTTTCTCTTTTCCTTTTTTTTTCCAATTAAATAAAACACATTCCAGCACATAATTTGTTTGGAGGCCTGCTTTCGTCTCGGATGTCCTACCACTGTCTCTGGTCATCCTGCTCCGGGCTGTGGGGAAAGAGGAGAGGAGACAGCAGGGAAGGGCAGCGGGGGGACCGTGGGCAGGATCCCCTCCTGCCCAGCATCGTGGCTGGTGGCTGGTGGCAGAGAACTCGAACTCCTTCTGAATGTGTCTGGGGAAATATCCCTCCTGAGGCCGTCACGACAAAGGGTTGCAGATGCTTCCACGTGTGGCATTTGGAGAAATAAAACTCGAATGCCGGAAGAATTGTCACAGCAGATTCACTGAGCCGACAGAAAGGCCATGGGAGAGGTTTGTTGCTTCAGCGCAGAAGCACCAAAAATAATTGCATTTCCTCTCTTTATCTGGCTCATGGTTATTGGCCCCAGAGGGATGGATGGGAAAACAGCAACAAATAATTCCTACAGCCCGGAAAGCCTCACTTGCGATCTTTAGCAGATTTGGCTCTCCAATGCTCTTCCCGTCGAAATATCCGTGAACACACACAAACCCTCACACATGAAACGTTGCGATGGCACAGGTAAGAAAGGGCATCGCTCGGCAATAGGTCGCTTATCGTGAAAGTGTCCTAAAGCAAACTCCGGCATGTGGGAAGTCTGCCCCTTCCTAAACGTCTCTAACCGAGCAACGAGCACGTCAGGGCACGGGAGAGTGGGAAGGGCTCCCCCTCCCCCCCCCCCCCCCCCCCCGCTGTGTCCCCAGCTGTGTCCTTACACTAGAGACTCAGGATCTGTGCTGCTGAGCGGACGTCCCGATGGAATGTCCTCAGACAGCCCTCAGGGATGCCAGGCCACGGCACGGGGTGGGGGAAAGGGGACAGTGACCGCCGCGTCCGGAGAAGCAAGTCAGCAGCAGCGAGGAGGTGACGGCAGGCCACCCGCAAGGTTGCGGTGCCTCGTCCCGCCTCTGGCTCTCCCTCCCGTTCGTCCCCTTTGGACTTGATCGCCAGTGGGCACAACAGGCCGTCAGCAGCTTCGCTGGCTTTCTGAGAGCCCCAGTCTGTACAAGGAGAAGGTGGGGAGGGCATTTTCGTTTCTTTAGACAGCAGCAAACCCTTTGGCCCGGCCGCTCCTTGCCATAGACGGCTCCCACCAGCCTGTGACACGGCCTTGTGAGGGGGGACCCTACAGCTTCGTCTGAACTGGTGGACGCCTGGAGCCCAGGGCCCGCTCACTAAGTGGCTGCCGGAATAAGTCCACCGAATGGAACTCTGTGCAACAAGGGGGATAAACTCCACTCGCCGTTTTAATTTGCAGGCGCTGTTTCCCCGCCGCGAGTCTAACTGCTGCGTGTCTACACGTCTACAAACACGATTTCCGTGTGTGCTCAGTGGTCTGGGTAGATGAAACCGAACTGTAAACAGTCGGTCAGCTCTAGAAAGTGGATTCGAGAGAAGAGAGAGGGGGAGCTGTAACTCTCCCATCATCTACTCCCGTAGTATCTGAACGGTTAGGATGAATTATTATTCAATTGTTATACAATTATTGTAATTATTACACAATTATTATATTATTATAACTACTATTATACAATTATTATAATACAGTGCCAGCTTACATAACCAAACAAAAACGGAAACAAAATCCCCAGACAAAAATCAGTGCTTAACCTCCTGATCAATCGACCCAGAATTTCTGAACCGGAGTCTAGCTACCGAGGAAGAACGGATTTTTCATAGTGTATGTCACATCGGCAGGGTTATACAGAGTAGCGGGCTTCTGGTCTCACTCAAATATGTGTTTCAGGGTATTTTTTTATTGGTTCTAAGGATATAATGTGGGCGACTTTGCCCCTGCAGGGACTTCTCCAACATTCCTCAACGAGGCTTGCTGAGTGGCACCACTATGACTCATGATTTAAAGTTTTATTTACATGACATCATACATCACCCGCCTTAAGATTTCAGTAACTGATCCTTTTATTTCACTTTCTGGAAATTTATAAAGCCTGTCCCATTACAGCGTGATAGCTGAGATGGGAAAGCTATTTTTATTCTGTGTCTCTGCTTAATTGGTGGGTTTCAGTTTTCCACATGGAAATTCCGTTCTGTGTCAGGACTTGGGAATCAGAGGTTTTACCACTTCGAAACACAGTACTTCCTTTGGGAGTTGGGGGTCACTGCAGTAAAGCCAAGTAGGACACAGTTCAAGTTAGTTTCCAGAAAAACCAAAGCATGTAAGAATGTGCTTTTCGGACTTTCAAAATTTTACTCCCATGAAATCAATGTATGCGGCCACTTAGACCTTTTAGCATGTCAGTTTTCTATAGGGGACAAATCGGACTGATTAAAAAGGCTGGAGAACACTTTTGAGATAATTTATTCTGAATTGTGCCTCACCTCTCCATTTGTTAAGACAAGCACGTCTATCCCTACCGGTGGAACATGATGGGGGGCCATAATATCCCATGAGTAAAAATTTGGGCCCCAGGAAGGAGCATTCACGTGCACAAGATCATAAAACAACATTTTAAGAACATGTCTCATTTATTTCTTGGTAATTTAATGAGCATGTTTTAACAACTGTTGACCTGAAGGATATCGAGGCAGAAATGAGAGCTTCTCCTTGAGAAGCTTCAGATCTAATTGAAGTGACAAGACACGGCTAGAGTAGCAGGACTTCTAAACCCAAAGACTACAGAGACCCTGTTGAGGGAAAACAATGTATTTCAGACCCCTCGGGTTGATTTATGATGGTTTTATTATGATGCAAAAGTACACGGCCAAAGTATAAACAAGTAGAAACATTTAAAGTTTTAGATACTTCTTAAAATTATGGCTTTGCTCGTGTACAAAAAAAAAAAAAACCAAATTAAATTTGCAAGTAAAAAAATCCTACAAATTAAAATGAAATTAACATCACGGATCGAACATGCTAGACCGCCTTGCTGTGGTTCTTTTTTTTATTCCCCCCAGCTCAGCATTCTCTCATTCTTTTTTTTTTTTAAATTTTTATTTAAAAAAAAATTTTTTTTGGGGCGCCTGGGTGGCACAGTCGGTTGAACGTCCGACTTCAGCTCAGGTCACGATCTCGCGGTCCGTGAGTTCGAGCCCCGCGTCACGCTCTGGGCTGATGGCTCAGAGCCTGGAGCCTGTTTCCGATTCTGTGTCTCCCTCTCTCTCTGCCCCTCCCCCATTCATGCTCTCTCTCTGTCCCAAAAATAAATAAACGTTCAAAAAAAAAAAAAAAAGAAAATTAAAAAAAAAATAAAAAGAAATTTTTTTTAACATTTATTTTTGAGACAGAGAGAGACAGAACATGAATGGGGGAGGGTCAGAGAGAGAGGGAGACACAGAATCTGAAGCAGGCTCCGGGCTCTGAGCAGTCAGCACAGAGCCCAACGCGGGGCTCGAACTCCCGGACCGTGAGATCGTGACCTGAGCCGAAGTCGGCCGCTTAACCGACTGAGCCACCCAGGTGCCCCACCATTCTCTCATTCTTAATGGGCTGACTGATGACTCAGTTGACAGAGATGACTGTCTCACACAGTACTGTGCAATGGTCGCCCCTGCCCCCCCACCCCCCACCGCCCGTTTTCCATCTTACTATCTGCCTTCATGCACGTTGAAAGCATCTTTCACAAAACAAGTCCTGCCTCTACTCCTTTTTTGGAGGGTCATTATTAAGGTAGTATTCAAACAACAACTTATTATGTTTCTAGGACAAACAAGAAACACGTGTCACGTTAGCGTGTCACGTTTCATAATATTCTCCTATAATCCTTTGTATTTCTGTGATGTGGGTTATTATTTACCCTCCTTCATTTCTGATTTTATTTATGCGAGTCCTCTCTGTTTCTTGATGTATCAAACAAATGGAAAGATATGCCATGCTCATGGATTGGGTGAATTAATGTTGTTAAAATATCCACAGTACACAAAGTAAACTACAGACTCAATGCTATCCTTATCAAAACACCAATAGCACTCTTCACAGAACAAATAATCCTAAAATTTGTATGGAACCAAATAGCCTAAACAATCTTGAAAAAGAAGAGCAAAGCTGGAGGTTCCACAATCCCCGGTTTCAAGATATACTAGAAAGCTGTAGTAATTAGAACAGTATGGTCCTGGTACAAAAACAGACATAGATCAGCAGAACAGGATAGAGAGCCGAGACGTAAATCCACACCAATATGGTTAATTAATCTGTGACAAAGGAGGCAAGAATATACACTGGGGGTAAGATGGTCTCTTCAATAAATGCTACTGGGAAAACTGGAGAGCAACATGAAAAAGAATAAAAACGAGACCACTTTCTTACGTCATACACAAAAATAAACTCAGGCTACATTAAAGACCTAAATGTGACACCTGAAACCATCAGACTTCTAAAAGAAAACATACACAGCAACCTCTTTGATATTGGCCATAGCAACTCATTTTTGGATATGTCTCCTCAGGTGAGGGAAACAAAACCAAAAATAAACTACCGGGACTCCATCAAAATAAAAAAACTTTTGCGCAACAAAGGAAACAATCAACAAAACAAAAAAAGCAACCTAGGGAATGGGAGAAGATATTTATAAATTATATTTCTGATAAAGGATTAATATCCAATGTATATAAAGAGCTTATACAACTCAGCATCAGAAACACAAACAATCCAATTTTTAAAAATGGGCAGAGGACCCAAACAGACATTTTTCCAAAGAAGACATACAAATGGCCAACAGACACATGAAATGACGCTCAGCATCACTCATCAGGGAAATGCAAATCAAAACCACAATGAGACATCACCCCATGCCAGCCAGAATGGCTAGTATTAAAAAGACAAGAAACAACAAGTGTTGGCAAGGATGTGGAGAAAAAGGAACCCTCATGCACTGTTGGTGGGAATGGCAATTGGTGCAACCACTATGGAAAACAGTATGGAAGTTCCTCAAAAAATTAAAAGTAGAACCACCATATGATCCAGTAATCCCACTACCGGGTATTTGCCAAAAGAAAATTAAAATAATAATTTGATAAGATACATGCACCCCTATGTTTATAACAGTATTATTTACAATGGCCAAGATATAGAAGCAACCTAAATGTTCATCGATAAATGAATGGGTAAAGAAGATGTGATATATATAACCCAGCGATAAAAAAGAATGAGATTGTATCATTTTTGACAACGTGGATGTTACCTAGAGGGTTTATGATAAGTGAAATAAGTCAGGCAGAGAAAGGCAAATACTATATGATTTCATGCATATGTGGAATCTAAAATGAAATAAAAATGGCTCAGTAGGTTAAGCGTCTGACTTCGGCTCAGGTCATGATCTCGCAGTTCACGAGTTCAAGCCCCGCATCGGGCTCTGTGCTGACAGCTCAGAGCCTGGAGCCTGCTTCTGATTCTGTGTCTCCCCCTCTCTCTCTGCCCCTCCCCTGCTTGCATTCTCTCTGTCTCTCTCTCTCAAAAACAAATAAACACGTTAAATAAAAAAATTTAAAAATGAAACAAATAAACAAAAACCCAAATGGACTCTTAAATAGAGAACAAACTGGTGGTTGTCAGAGGGGAGGTGGGTGGGAGGAAGGTGAAATAGATAAAAGGGATTACGAGGTACAAACTTCCAGTTATAAAATTCATATGTTATGGACAGGAATAGTACCACATAGGGAATACAGTCAAGCATATTGTAATAATGTTATATTATGACAGATGGTGACTATGCTTATCCTCGTGAACACTGAGTAATGTGTAGAATTGTTGAATCAATATGTTGTATTCCTGAAATGAACATAACATTGTATGTCAATTACAAAAATAGCACTTCAATAAAAAATACCACTGAAATAGTCAAGCCCCGAGCATATACCCACAGTCTCCTGGTTAGGAAACTCACACCTATAGAACCTAAATTAAGCAAAATATAATAATATGACTCAATAAAAAAGGAATGCGAATGATATGGAAATGGTCAGTGGGCTTAGGAAACCAAAGATCTTCTGGGGGAACTGTTGGAAATGTTTTAAGAAGCATTTAATCACTAAATAGTTTTAAAACTTTATTGTCAAAGAGGGCTCTCAGGAGGCTTCAAAGAAGAAAAGAAAAATATTACAGTTTTTCCCCTGAATTCTGTATGTTCTGAAATACTGTATTGTGAACACCACTCGACTCATAAATGGAAGCTCGGTGTGCTCCTCAGGGTCAAATTCCGGTTTGTAAGACTTTCATTTTTCTAACTCCTCACCAATAGGAGTGCCCATTAGGCCACAGCAGGTCTTTGAGGCCACAGGTCAAAACTCATTAAAGTTCTGCAACACAAGTGCTTCATTTCTTGTTTTTTAACTGCCAATCTCCACTTCTTTATTGCCAGTTACCTGGAACCCGCATTTATTTCCAGAATGGTCCTTTGAGTCACCTGCTTTCTAAATACGGGGACATCCCTGAGCAAAAGATGCTACCCCAGAAAGAACAAGCAAGTATAATCGGACAAATGACTTGTGCAGCCTAGCATAAAAAATCTGCTGTGCCTAGCTGTGCTTCCTTGAACTAATTATAGCAACTGATAGGAACCTCAGCGCATGACCGAATGTACGTGGAGCTCACTCCGTGTC
The DNA here is from genome assembly GCF_007474595.2 of Lynx canadensis. Lineage (NCBI taxonomy): Eukaryota > Metazoa > Chordata > Mammalia > Carnivora > Felidae > Lynx > Lynx canadensis. The sequence goes on along the minus strand of NC_044311.2, from coordinate 4,563,816 downwards.
CACAGTCATGTACCGGTGTCTGGATATGTATATACAGGCATTTGCATGCACATGTTTATGTACACGTATCTATATGGTTATGAAACGCTGCTACCCACATCAAGTTACCCTGCAAAAACCCATGGGGAAAATGAACTCCCGGCAGGATTTATGCTGAGTGGTTCATGTACTTCCAACTCATCACTAATTCACCCTTTCCTGCAAAACAGAAATGAGAGGCAACCCTGAAGGGCGATGACTGGAGGAGACAGGGCATATGATAAAAATGCTCAGTGAAAAACTGAAACAAAATGGCAAATCATACTACACCAAGCCTTAAATAGTCAGTTAATGTACATTAATGTTAGCCCAGGAAAGAAACAGGCCTCTGTGGATCGTTTATGGAGAGCCATGCATGGGAAATACTATGCCCTCTCGCCTGGTCCCCTACTTCCCTGTCTCATCTCTTCCCCTTTTGCTCTTGGGGGCCCCAGGCACAGGGGGTCCCCTGCAGTTATTCAAATACTGTGCATTCTTTGGCTCAGGGGTCCTTACAAACACCATTTCACTCCTTCCTGTGGGTGTGGCTTCATTTGAGTGGTCTTTTACAGTTTAGACTAAGAGGAGCTTGTACATTGGTTTTAAAGGTCACCTTATCATGTATGACAGTTCTTTGAAACGTTTACCAGTTTGTTGGGTCAAACCTAGTGTAATGATAGCATTGTCATTTTCATCTGTCTTGTATTAAATACTAGCTGATGATAACATTAGTGGGCTTAAATTTTTGAATTAGGCTTGCTTCTCGGAATAAATTGTACTTAAAATTGTAATGGGGGTTTTAGACTCTTAAGATATTGTTAGAATCATTTACCTAAATTAATTAGGATGTTTTTATCATGTCACATTTCTTATTTTAATTATTTATTCTTGAGAGGGAGAAAGAGAGAGAGAGAGAGCTGACGTGGGGCTTGAACTCACAACTGTGAGATCGTGACCTGAGCCGAAATCAGGAGTCAGACGCCTAACCGACTGAGCCACCCAGGAGCCCCATCACTTATTTTTTTTATTTAGAAAAGCATTATGTAAAATATGTGTCAGGTATTTATTTTATTTTTTAAAATTCCGCACACAGCGTTCTGTCAGTTTCAGGTGTATAACACAGTGATTGAACAATTCTATACGTGACTCAGTGCTCATCGTAAGTGTACTCTTTACCTCCTTAGGAATTTTTCTTGAGTTTATTTATTAATTTTGAGAGAGACAGAGATAGCATGAGTGGGGGAGGGGAAGAGAGCGAAGGAGAGAGAGAGAGAATCCCAAGCAGGCCCTGCATGGGGCTCCAACTCCCAAAACCATGAGATCATGACCTGAGCGGAAACCAGGAGCCTCGGGCTTAACTGACTGAGGCATCCCGGTGCCCCTCCCCTTGGGAAATTTTACATCAAAATTTGCAAGTAAATTGCGTGTGCGTTTTTTAACATCTTTGTCAAGTTTTCATATCAGTTTACATACGAGTTCCAAAGCTCTCCATCCCTGTCCACTTCCGTTCAAATAGCTTTCATCCTTACCCTTGCATAGTTTGAAGGATTCACAAATCATTGAGAACTGCTCTTTATGGGAGATAAATCTTTCAGTTCTTCCTACAGTAAATGGCCACTTTTATACTTTGCCACCAATTCTGATCGTGTATAGTGTCCTTGAGTTTCACACGTTTAACCAAAAATTCTGAATTATTTTACATAGCACATTATATAGTTTAAGCATTGTTGTGTGTATGTGTGTATATATATATACATACACAATTTATATTTATATATAAGTATATAAATATATAAATAATAAAATATATGTAAATATATAAAATACAGATATATGCATACATATGTGTGTATATATATAATATACGTGTGTGTATACATATGTGTGTGTGTGTATATATATATATATATATATATATTTTTTTTTTTTTTTTTTCCTGGACAGATTTACCTGATGAAAAACCTGAGGCACAGACAGGTAGATAAATGTTTGTCCCAGGTCACACACCTGGTAAGCAGCAGATAATGGATTCTGCCGTAGGCCAAGGGGTTGCAGACCACATTTTCGCTGTTGTATTATGCTGCCTCTGAATGTGCATTCTCAGTGCCATTATTTTACCGTATGTCTATCTTTATACTTATTTGATATAGCATCAATCTAAGGAGCATGAGCTATCCTGCTGTTTTGGACGGTTTTCTCGGATTTCTAATAATTTTGCTTTATACGTTTCAAAGGCATGGTATTCGGTACATAAAACTTCGTGACATTTATGTCTTTCTTAGACATTTGTACCTTTTCCCTTACAAAATAATTCTTTTTCCCCATCTAATAATTGTTGCTTTGAGTTATACTTGATCCCTACAAACGCCGTTACCTGTCGAAACGTATTTATTTTTGTCCTGTATCTATTTCTAACTTCTCTGCTCTTTTAAGTTACAAGTGACGGTTCTTGTTTTCATTATCTGAGAATCTTAGTCTCACAGCATCTTTAGAGTTTTTATTATTTAATTTTATGCCTTTTAGCTTTTTTTCCTCTGCTTTTACTTGTTCAGCGTTTCTAGCTCTATCTCCCCCAATTATCCGGGGATTTTATATGATAATTTTTCTGTTAAAAACATTTAGTATTCAGTCACATTCCTAACACCAATGATACTAATGAAAAGAACACGGGCATCCTAGCCCCCGTCTCTGCTCTTCCATGGCCAACCTTGTGAGAAGTTATGTGTGTCCATCCAGTCCCTTTCCTGGCACTTTATTGATGTTTATGAACACATGTCTCTATTTTTTTCCTCGTAAACAGTATTAATTATGGCCATTTTTTGGGGGGGACATACTTGGTTTATTTAGCAGTGTGGTTAAACACAGCTCATTCTTTTTAATGGAAATAAATAATTGTGTGGACATTCATTCCAAAATTAATTTAAACATTTTCTTTTTGATGGGCATTCAAGATGTTTCCTTTTTTTTTTCTATTACACGCAAGTCTACAGTGAACATCTTAGACTATGCAATTTTGTGCGTGCGGTAACCAGGCTGGCTTCAGACCTGAGATCTATGCCTTCGAAGAGGGCTTTGTGCTCAGAAGAGGTCCCTTTTTAGTTTAATGCTCTGCTGTCGCTAAATTGAAAAAATTTGTTAAGATTATTTATTTATTTTGAGAGAGAGAGAGAGAGAGAGAGAGGGTGCATGTGGGCCAGTAGGGGAGGGGCAGAGAGAGAGAGGGAGAGAGAGAATCCTAAACAGGCTCTGCACTGTCAGTATGCAGCCCGAGGCGGGGTTCAATCCCATGAACTGCGAGATCATGACCTGAGCCAAAATCCAGAGTCACATGCCTAATCGACTAAGCCATCCAGGCACCCCGCTATGCTGAAGTTCTTAATCATATTTAAACAAGGTTCCTGAATTTTCCTTTTGCACGGGGCCCTGAATAAGTAGCCAGTGACGTGGTAGTCCTTCTGCAAAACTGAAATAGAATTTCCAGGTCAAGGGGTGCGTTCTTCTACGATATTTTGTAGGTCCCGTCCAACGGCCTTCTTCCATACAATGCCCAGCAACACAACGTGTTTCATGGTCCTCTATTCATATTAAATTTTTTGCCAACCCAACGCACGCAAAACATCTGATAGTTAATACCTCATTCTTCGCTAATATTCCATTGTTACTTAGTTTGTTCTCCCTGAAGAGTAGTGCAGGTGATATCTTAATACACTCGGGTGAATTGCCTTTGACCCTCCGTGTCTTTTAAAAGTTTTGACTGAGGTAGAGTTGACATCCAATGCTACCTTAGTTGACGATGTATAACACAGTGATTTGACAAGTCTCTACGTGAATGCTGTGCCCACAAGTGTGGCACCATCCAACGCTATTCCCATGCCATTGGCTATATTCCCTGCACTGTATTTTCATTCTCCTGACTTACTCATTTCCTAACTGGAAGCCTGTACCTCCCACTCCCCATGCACCCATTTTGCTTATCCCCCACCTCCCTTCCCCTCTGTCAGCTACCAGTTTGTTCTCTGTATTTATGAGACCCTCAGTGTCTTCTTTTTAATTTTTTTTTTTTCATTATTTGAAGAGAGAGAGAGAGCAAGCAAGCAGGGGAGGTTCAGAGAGAGGGAGAGAGAGAGAACCCCAAGCAGACTCCAAGCCGGTAGCACAGAGCCCCACTTGGGGGCTGGAACCCAGGAATTGTGAGATCATGGACTGCGGGGAAGACAGGATTCGGATGCCTAACCGACAGGCGCCCCCTGACGCTCAGGGTCGTAATTATTTTTCTACGTATGTTGTATCTCTCACCTTTGTGATGCTCGGTGACAGGAAGAAGCTTGGTCCTGCTAGGTGCCGAGTGCTCGGGCGCGGGTCTTGCAGGTCAGGGAAGAGAAGGATCTGGAACAAGCTGGGCGGCCGGAGACGCTGGAACACAGTGGCTGGATCTTGGGAGTATCAGGCATCTGCTCCTTCCAAGCCCAAACTTAACAGGAAGGCGCGTATTCACCCCGAAGGCAGGGCCGGAGGCAAGCCTGGCTGACCAGCTGGGCTCTCCTCCCATAAGGGACACCTGGGAGCCTTGAAGGCCGGAGGAGCAGGGGACCCCGCCAGGCACGTTGCCACCTTCAGGCTGCCAATCTCAGGACGGTTTACAGCTGTGGGAGCCGCCGACCCAGCGGGCTGTGCAGACGTTTGGGGCGTGCCCTGGGCGCCGCAGGCCTGGCCTCTCCCCGCCCCCACCCGCCCCCGAAGGTTCAAGGACGGCCGGGTGGGGGTGTACTGCGCAGGCACGCGCTGCTCAGGTCGCGGAGCCGCGAGCGTGACCAGGGGAGGCGCCTGGAGAGGCCGGGTCACGGAAACCGGTCGGCGGGGTACAGGCTTCTACCTGATTCCGAGTCCAAATCGGGTAAGTGCTCACGCGCTACCCGAAAGCTGGAGCCTCGAGGGGGCTGTGGTCGGGGGGCGCCCGGCGGCCCAGTGGGATAAGCGGTTAAGCATCGGACTTCAGCTCTGGGTCCTGATCTCAGGGTCCGTGGGTTCGAGCCCCGCGTCGGGCTCTGCGCTGACCGCTTGGAGCCTGGAACCCGCTTCGGTTCTGTCTCTCTCTCAAAAATAACAAACCTTAAAAAAAAAAAAAAAAAAAAAAAAAAGCTTTGGTTGCACGGGGTGGTGGGATGCCTCCACCCAGAAGGGTAGAGATGTGTTGGGGGACCCACCGCAGCTCCACAAACCCCCACGACCCCAGCGGCCCCGGGAGAGTCGACAGGGTGCATACTGCGCATGTGCGAGCCTGGGCTGCCCGGGGCACCCAGAAACCGCCAAGCTTGCGGGTGTAGGGAGAGGCCTGGCCCCTGGTCTCTGAGGGGGCTGGGGGCCGTGGGCAGGGGGGTTCCAGGCGTCTACCCAATTCCCAGCCGTCTCTTGCTCTCATGCGCACGTTGAACCTAAAGCAGACCTCGCAGCAGGTACACTTTTGCAGGTGAACTTCCTTGCCCGGGGGGGGGGGGGGGTGGGGGGGGGCTGGCTGACGGGCGCGGGGACCAGGAGACCCCTGGGAGCCTTGATGGCCGGGGAAGCTGGTCCAAATGGGGGCCGACTGCCCGACTTTAAAGCAGCCCCCTCAGAAGGACTTACGGGGCGGGCTCCCTCTGCCCTAGAATTCCTGCAGGGGTTTGTCGTCGTTGTCACCTGGACGGGGTGCCTTCACCTTTCTTAGCCTCGGTTTACTTATCTGTCCAATGGGAATAATTGCAGTCCGGCGCTCAGGGGGCTGTTGTGAGGAGTAAACGAAATCTATATGGTGCTGACTTTTCCCAGCCACAGAATTCAGCAAGTTTTCTCTCCTCCCAGTTCCTAAAATGGCTTTTTTCCAAACCCTTTTTTTCCTGCTGTTGTAAAATACGGTGGAAAGCAAATATACATCCATCTTAGAAGTAACCAGAATGGGAGGCCCAATTTCGCTTTTACCTGGGAAGGCATGTTTCAATTGTAGAAAGCGTATGCCCTCTAGATAAAGATGATAACCCAGAATTTCTAAGAAAAGCGGAAGGGGGGTGGGGGTGCAGGAACCTGCATTTTGAAAACCGCTGGAAGAGATTCCAATATAGGTGGTTCACACACCACCCTTGAGAAGTGCTGTCTTGGGAGCCAAGTTTGACCTAATAGTTTCTAGTGATGTTTAAAGGACAATAATAAAACAGGTAACTGCTTTAGAGCTGCTTGAGTTTGCCTTTCCAGGTAAATTGGCAAATCCTCGTCCCTCTTCTTACCACCTGCCTTTCCACCAGTCTCTATATGATGTGTGTACTTTAGATATTCCAGACTTTACAGATTAGTTCCATTTGCTCATGCTGTTTTCTTTCCTGGAATGTCATATCCTCTGTTTCTCCTTCGGCAAGCTCCTACCCATGCTTCAAGGCCCTACCCAAAACCTCCATCCCCTCTGGGGGGTGTTTACTGCCACAATCAGGCAGCATCCAGTGTTTTTCTCTTGGTGTTTTTATAGCCCACAGCACTTGTCCTGTGAATTAAAATCTTTGTTTATATGTATATAAAGCACAGGATTATGCAAATATATATCTCAGGATTAAGCTGTGGCCTGCTTGACGGCAGAGACCACAGCTTGTTCATCTTTTTATTTTTAGCATCTGATGTAGAAAATGGCCACCAATGCGTAGCCTTTGCCTGTGCTGACGGACTGTGGTCATCCCTCTATTTTCCACTTCCGTGTTAGGACTCGTGCTCGAATTTTCTCCCTGGGCTTTAGTTACTTCTTTTCTACTCAGGGCTCTGATGCTAACAAGCTTGTTTCTAACGTAGAGGCCTTGCACCTGCTGTTCCCTCTGCCAGGAAAGTTGTGCTCATGGGGCTTCTTGTGGCTTATTTCCTTCTCATTCAATTCAGTCTCTGCTCAAATAGCCCGTCCATGGACAGGGCTTTCCTGGCCACCCATTCTGAAGCAGTCACTGCCCTACAGATCACCCTCTAACCTTGGCCTGATTAATTTTCCTTATGGTACTCCTCATCTGAAATTCTCCTGTGTGTGTGTGTGTGTGTGTGTGTGTGTGTGTGTATGTGTGTATACATATACATATCCTTTCTCCATAGAAAGGACAGCGGCTTGTTCATTTTTGTAGCCTTAGCATAAAACGAGGACCCGGTGCAGATAGGGACTTGTTGCATTTTGTTGAATCCGTAATGTTTGCTCTTTCGTAGACAGGAATCCAATGAACGATCAAGTCTTGTAACAGTTACAGTAGATGCTTGGTGCCCAGTCAAACTTCCCTTAACCACAACCCACTCCCCCAGTTTCCACTGGCTGGTGAAGGCTCACAGCTGTCTCCCCTGAAGACTGGGAGTGAAGATTATACATTTCTTCTCCTGGGGCTGACCGTAGCCAATAACTAACTGGTGTGGATGTGCAAAAGGCCAGCACCCCCACCCCCGACTTTAGGCACGGGTGTTGCCGCAGTTTATTTATGTCTTACAGCCCCCTGTGGAACAGGTCAAAGCTAGGATTTCCAGAGAACCCATCTGGATTCCTCGTTTCTTCCCTGCCCCTCCATTGTCCTCCTCCCTTCTCTTTCTCACAGATTTCTCTTGAGAGCTCTTGCCCAGTGAATCATTTGTATCTGAATCCCTGTCTCCGGTTCTGCTTCTAGAGAGCCTAACCCAAGACAGTGGTGTTCCTTGGTGGCCTGTAAGACCAGAGTCGATGTCTTTATTCGTAAGGGTGTTGCAAAGTAAAAACACAGCCACAGAGTTGTGAGGAAATCTACTATGGATGTTTTTCACGTCCTGGTGGCCAAATTCCCTGTCTCATGTGAGGTGAAGCAATTCTGATTCACACAGTTCTAACTTGGGCCTCCAGTATCAGCGGCCTGACTCGTGGGCTATTTCCTGATTTTCTAAGTGCTAAAGGCCTTGAGGTTATTATTTTCTTCCATAAACACTACGTGCCTGGCACTGAGTTAGATGAAGGAGTTTCAGTGTGAATAAGATCGGCAGTCTGGAGGCTGAGTCCCGATGACCAAACCATCAGTGGTTGTTTGCTCGATCTCTGCTTGGGACAGTGTGGCTCTGAGTCAAGGCTCTGGGGCCAGAAAGCCTCCGTTCTAAATCGAGGTTCAGGCTCTTCCCGGCAGTGCGGCTCTCCATGTGTGTTTGAACTTCACGAACCTCGTTTTTTCTCCCCCTGGGAAACACACCTGCTTTATCGGGCTGATCTGAAGACTCAACCACTCAGCCTGGCAGGTGATAAGAGCTGAGTAGGCGCTGGCAATTAGTGTTGGCACAAGAGTCTTTGTCCCTGAAGAACTGTGCTTCGTCTGTTAGTGTGGCCACCGTTGCAGATTCCTCACAAATTGAGAAATCGCCATTGGACCAGGGGACGGAACATCTGGGAGCTTTTTGGGTAAAGCCTGGAATATCAATGGATTAACATAACCGTATCTATAAATGTATTGAAAAGCAGGCACGCTAATTATAGCATTTGTGGTATAGATGGCATCAAAAGACCATTTGTAACAGGAAAATAATCAAGAGTAAAAAAGTACTCTTCTGCAGATTTGAAAACAATGCTTCATTTTATTTTAGCAGCGGCCTCCAGAAAATAGTTGCAGGGGGAGGGTCATTTGTAAGCCTCTGGTCTAAAGTCTGTCTCAGCCGTGAGCCTTGTTTCTGAAGGGGAAACTAAGGATGGGAATGACATCATTGTTCAGACAATCTTACTTGTGCCTTGCTCATCAAGTGCTATTTTAATTGGGTGAGAAAGCTAGTATTGAAAGACAGGAAAAATGTTTTGTTGGAGCCTGGATAAATAAATCAGAGTTCATTTTTGTTTTCAGTGAGAACAAACCATTTGCCACGCTTTTCGTCTTGACTTACAGCTTTTCACTTGTGCGTTATCTAAACGTGTGCCCGGGAGATGATCCAGTCTACCCAGATCCACAAATGGGGGAAAGCACTTTTCCAGAAGGCAGTTTGACCCCTAACCCTGGGCAGGCAAGATGGAGACCCTTCGGGTCTCGGCGTTTGTGCTGCATAAGACCCATGTGCTGCATCGGATGCCTTTGTTTTTTTTTTTTTTTCCCTGCTACAAAACTCCAAAGAAATGTATGGTTTTCCTTAAGAGGAGGGGATTGCATCGGAGAGAATTCTGCTCTCAGAAAACAAAGCGCTCTGTTAAGACTCAACATCTCGTTCCTACTTGTCCTCATTTCCGGAGTCAAGAACTCGGTCCTAATTTGGAAGGCATAAGTTATTATTATCAGAGGCCCGCCCTCAATGCACCCTGCCTCCCTGGGGGCATCCGGTACTTCTTAGCTTTGGACACAATGGCTACTTTGTGGTCGCTAGGGTTATGTCTGCATCTTCAACATCTACGAAGTGGCTGACGGCAGGCTCCCTCCCTTCCCTGGAGAACGGCAGCATTCTGCCAGTCTCTGCTGTTACCTGATCTGTTTCTCTTTGAGGACTCCTGGCTGAAGGACCGGCTGCTTCTCTCGTCCTCCTGGGCTTTGCACACAAATTAAAAGCTGAGTAGCTATGGAACGAAGACTATGGCAATAGCTAGAGCTGGTGAGTTATTGAGCTCAGGAGGCCAACTGTAGTTCTTTGAGTTGGAATAAATACCTAAAACTTTTAATAGGTTCTGCTGCCTTTGGCCCTGCCTATTACAACATCCTTGAAATTAAACACAGATTTGCATTTCATTTGGGGAAAGTTAGAGCCCTGAGGACCCCACTTGATGATTTCCTTTTCTCCCCCCTCCCTCTCTGGGACGAAGCCTTTCCTGAGGTTAGGCTTGCGTTCCCGTGAATTAATTGCGAATCTGTGTTTTCACTGTGTCACTGGGTGCAAAGATCTCTTCCGTATCTGTCTCTCGTGCCTGCCCACTGAGGTTGTAACCTGAGGACAAGGGTCGGACCTGCCTTTTTGCTCATCTCCCTCAATCTCTAAACCCTCGCAGGTGGTTTTGGATGAAACCATCATTCTTTATTGCTGCATTAATTTATAAAAGAAGGAAGGTCAGTTTCTTAAAATTGAAATACAGGTGATGGATATCAGTTATTTTTAATTGAAATATAGATGACAAACAATGTATTAGTTTAAGGTGTGCAACACAGTGATTGAAGAATTCTGTACATTATGCAGTGTTCACCATGGGCGTCACCACCACCTGTCACCGTACAACGTTGTTACAATATTATTGACTATATTCCCTATGCTGTACTTTTCATCCCTGTGACTTATTTCTTTTATAACTGGAAGTTTGTACTTCTTAATCCCCTCCGCCTATTTCACTCATCGCTCTACCCTCCTCCCCTCTGGCAACCACCCATTTGTGCTCTGTATTTATAAGTCTGTTTCTTTTGTTCATTTGTTTTTTCGATTCCACATACGGGGGACATCCCATGGTCTTTCTCCGACTTACCTCAGTTAGCCTAATACTCTCTAGATCCATCCATGTCACAAGCGGCAAGATTTTGTTCTCTTTTTATGGTTAAGTAATATTTGTGCGTGAGAGAGAGAGAGAGAGAGAGAGAGAGAAAACCACATCTTCTTACTCCATTATCTATTGATGGACACTTAGGTTCCTTCCCTATCTTGGTTATTGTAAATACTGCTGCAGTAAACATAGGCATGCCTGTGTCTTTTCAAATGGGTGTTTTCATTTTCTTTCGGTAAATACCCAGTAGTGAAATTGCTGGGTCACGTGGTATTTCTACATTTACTTATTTATTTTTTGAGGAGCGTCCATGGTGCCTTCCATTCTGGCTGTGCCAATTTATAATCCCACCGACAGTACACAAGGGCTCCCTTTCTTCCGCATCCTTGCCAATCCTTCCCATCCTTGCCTCACTATTTCTTGTCTTTTTTATCCTAGTCCTTCTGACCGGTGTGAGGTTACCATCTCATTGTGGTTTTGATTTGCATTTCCCTGATGATTAGTGACGTTGAACGTCCTTTCATGTGTCTGTTAATCATCTGTATTTCTTCTTTGGAAAAATGTTCGGGTCCTCTGCCCATCTTTAGATTGAATTATTTGTTTTGTTTGGTGTTGAGTTGTATGAGTTATTTATATATTTTGTATGTGAACCCCTTGTCAGATGTATCATTTCCAAATATGTTCTCCCATTTGGTGGGTCCCTCTTCATTTTATCGATGGTTTTCTTCACTGCGTAAAACCTTTCTAATTTCATGGAGTTCTAGTAGTTTATTTTTGTTTTTGTTTCCCTTGCCTTAGGAGACAGATTCAGAAAAATATTGCCAAGACTGATGTCAAAGAGATAATAGGTCCGTGTTTTCTTTTATGAGTTTTCAGGTCTGACATTTAGGTCTTTAATCCAGTTAGTTTAAGAAAGGGTGTAAGAAAGTGGTCCAGTTTCCCTGTTTTGCAGGTAGCTGTCCAGATGTCCCCAAACCATTTGTTGGAGAGACTGTTAACTGTTACGTATCCTTGCCTCCTTTGTCATAGGTTAATTAGCCATATAGGTATGGTTTATTTCTGGGGTCTCTATTCTCTTCCGTTGCTTTATATGTCTGTTTTCGTGCCGGTGCCATGCTGTTTTAATTAGTATAGTTGTTTAGTACAGTTTGAAATCTGGGATTATGATACCTTCATCTATGTTCTTTTTCAAGATTGCTTGAGAAAAAGGGTCTTTGTGGTTCCGTACAAATTTTGGGGGTCATGTGTTCTAGTTCTGTTGAAAATATTACTGGTATTTTGATAGGGATTTACTGAATCTGTATATTGATCTGTGTTGTATGGACATTTTAATGCTATTAATCCTTCAAGTTCATGAGCATGATATAACTTTCCATTTATTTGCATTGTCTTCAATTTTTTCCATCAGTCTTACAGTTGACAGAGTACAGGTCTTTTACCCCTTGGCTAAATTTATTTCTAAGTATTTCATTCTTTTCAATATTATTATAAGTGGAATTTTTTTTCTTTTTTGCTAGTTCATTATTTGTGCATAGAAATACGACAGATTTCTGCATATTGATTTTTGTATCCTGCGACTTTACTGATTTCACTAATTGGTTCTAACAGTTCTTTGGTGGAGTCTTTAGGAGTTTCTCTATTATCATGTCATCTGCAAATTCAGTTAGAGTTTTACTTCTTTCCTTCCATTTTGGATGCCTTTTATTTCTAGTATAACTGCGGTGTCTAGGATTTTCAGTACTATGTTGAATAAAAGTGGTGAGAGTAGACATCCTTGTCTTGTTTCTGATCTTAGAGGAAAAACTTTCATTTTTTCACCATTGGGTATGATAGCTGTGGGTTTGTCTTATACGGCTTTTATTGTGTGGAGGTATGTTCCCTCAGTATCCATTTTGTTAAGAGTTTTTATCATGAATGGATATTGAATTTTGAGATGCTTTTTCTGAATGTATTGAGATTATCATATGAAATTTGTTTTTTGTTTTGTTAATGTGGTGTTTGTGGTTGATTGGTTTGTGGATACTGAATGATCCTGGCATCCCTGGAATAAATGCCACCCACCATGGTGATTAATGTGTTTTAAAAGTCAGCTTGCTAATATCTTGTTGAGAGGTTTTGCATCTATGTTCATCAGGGATATTGGTCTGTAATTTTCTTTTTTTATAGTGTCTTTTTTTGGTGTTGGTATCAGGAGAATGCTGGCCTCGTGGAATTAATTTGGAAGCATTCCTTCCTTGTCTAGTTTTTGGAATAGTTTGAGAAGAATAGGTTTTATTTTTTATTAAGAATTTTTTTTTCTTTTTTTTTTAATTTTTTTTTTTTTTCAACGTTTATTTATTTTTGGGACAGAGAGAGACAGAGCATGAACGGGGGAGGGGCAGAGAGAGAGGGAGACACAGAATCGGAAACAGCCTCCAGGCTCCGAGCCATCAGCCCAGAGCCTGACGCGGGGCTAGAACTCATGGACCGCGAGATCGTGACCTGGCTGAAGTCGGACGCTTAACCGACTGCGCCACCCAGGCGCCCCAAGAATTTTTTTTTCAACATTTATTTATTTTTGGGACAGAGAGAGACAGAGCATGAACGGGGCAGGGGCAGAGAGAGAGGGAGACACAGAATCGGAAACAGGCTCCAGGCTCTGAGCCATCAGCCCAGAGCCTGACGCGGGGCTAGAACTCATGGACCGCGAGATCGTGACCTGGCTGAAGTCGGACGCTTAACCGACTGCGCCACCCAGGCGCCCAAGAAGAATAGGTTTTAATTCTTTAAACGTTTGGTGGAATTCACCTGTGAAGTCCTATGGTGCTAGAATTTTGTTTGTTAGGCGTTTTTGATTTCTGATTCAGTTTTGCTAGTAGTAATCAATCTGTTCATGTTTTCCATTTCCTTCTGATTTTGTGTTGGAAGATTGTTTCTAGGAATTTATCCATTTCTTCCTGGTTGTCCAATTTGTTGGCATATAATTTTTGTAGTAGTCTCTTAACTACCTTGTGTTTCTGCGGTGTCAGTTCTAACTTTCTTTCATTTATTTTGAGTTCTCTCTCTTTTTTCTTGGCTAATCTGGTTAAAGGTTTATAAATTGTGTCTTTTCAGTTAGCCAGCTTAGTTTCATCGATACTTTCTACTGTGTTTTGTTTTTTTTTTTATTTTTTTTTTCAACGTTTATTTATTTTTGGGACAGAGAGAGACAGAGCATGAACAGGGGAGGGGCAGAGAGAGAGGGAGACACAGAATCAGAAACAGGCTCCAGGCTCTGAGCCATCAGCCCAGAGCCTGACGCGGGGCTAGAACTCACAGACCGCGAGATCGTGACCTGGCTGAAGTCGGACGCTTAACCGACTGCGCCACCCAGGCGCCCCCTTTCTACTGTGTTTTAAGTTGCCATTTCATTTGTTTCTGCTCTACTCTTTATTATTTCCTTCCTACTGCTGATTTTAGGGTTTTTTAATTTTTCTTTTTCTAGTTCTTTTAGGTATACATTTAGATCGTTTGATATTTAGATATCAATTTAGATATTTGATACATTTAGATAGCAATACAGGCTGCAATACAGCCCTGTATTGCTATCATCTTCCCTCTCAGAACTGCTTTTTCTGTGTCCTAAGAAATTTTGAACCATTGTGTTTCCATTTTCATTTGTTGTCAGGCATTTTATTTCTTCTTTGATTTCTTCACGGACCCATTGGTTGCCTACTCGTATGTGGCTTTCTTGTTTCTTCTTACGAGATGATTTCTAGGTTCATAGTGTTGTGGTTGGAAAAGTTTCTTGATACGATTTATAATCTTCTTACGTTTATTGAGCCTATTTTTGTGGCCTAATGTGATCCATCCTGGAAAATGTCCTATGTGCTCTTGAAAAGAATGTGTATCCTTCTGTTTTTGGATGCCATGTTCTGTGTATATCTCTTAAGTCCATCTGGTCTAATGTATCATTCAAAGCTGCTGTTGCCTTGTTGATTTTCTGTTAAAGTCCCTTACTACTATTGTATTATTGGCAATTTCTCCTGTCATATTTGTTTCACATATTTACATGTTCTATGTTGGGTGCATAGATACTTACAATTGCTATAGCTTCTTCTTGGATTGATCCCCTTTTCATTATGTAACGTCTCTTGTCTCTTTTTTTTTTTTGTCTCTTGTTATAGGATTTGTTTTAAAGTCTATTTTGTCTGATGTAAGTGTTGATACTCCAACTTTTTGTCTGTATCCAGTTGCGCGGGATATCTTTTTCCATCCCTTTACTTTCGGTGTGTGTGTGTCCTTAGGTCTGAGTTGAGTCTTTCATAAGCAACTACAGTCACCTATGTCTTCTTATTTTTTTAATCCATTCAGTCGCCCTATGTCTTTTGATTAGAGTATTTATACCATTTACAATTAAAGTAATTATTGACAGGTATGTGGTTGTTGCCATTTTGTTAACTGTTTTCTGGTCATTTTTGTAGTTCCCTGTTCCCTTTTCCTTCTCTTGTTCTCTTCCTTTGTGGTTGGATGACTTTCTTTAGTATTGTGCTCAGATTTCTTTGGCTTTATTGTTTTGTGAACATATCACAGGTTTGCATGTATTTTTCCCATTTCTTCACTGGATTACTTGGTTTTTTTGGTGTTGAGTTTGATAAGTTCTTTATAGCTTTTGGGTACTAACCCTTTATCCGATATGCCATTTGCAAATATCTTCTCTCATTCTGTCAGTTGCCTTTTAGTTTTGCTGATCATTTCCTTTGCTGTGTAGAAGCTTGTTTATCTTGATGAAGTCCCAGTAGCTCATTTTTGTTTGAATGTGGCCTCCTTTTTATGTCTTTAGTTGTGGAGTCGGCTTTGTCAGCCTCAGGTTGTATTCAGAGTTAGTTGCATAACGTCTAGTTGATCTCTTTTGTGTCTGTGGGATGAGGTGAGCCCAGGATCCTCCTCCTCTGCCATCTTCTCTCTCCAGATGATCAGTTTTTGAGTAGTGGCTACATGCATAGCTACGAAAAACACAAAAGGAAGTCAAAATAAAAATAGCTTTATATATTGTTATTGAAGACTCACTACGTTTGTGGCCCATGTTCTAAATTATTTACATCTAATGCATCCATTTACCCATGTAACTCTCTTTTGAAGAAGGTTCTATCATTATCCCCATTTTGCAGATGAGGAAACTGAGGTCTAGAGCTAGGATGTAAAAGAGTTGGGGTGAAAACTCTGGCCATTTGGTTCCAGAGCTCATGCTCTTAAATGTTACGTAGTTTAGAATTTTAGTCTACATGCCTTTGCCTGATTTTCAAGAATTTTATTTTTGAGACAAGATTTATAAAAGAAGTTCAAGGATCATTTTGAGGCATCCAGTGAATCTCAATCAGGAAAGTGTAAGTAGATTGCTGGTACTGAAAAAGAAGCCATGGAACCTGGTGGCTTCACAGAGTAGGGGCGGGGGGATTTTGTGAGTGGGCAAAGCAGACGAAAAGGGGAAAAATGATGATGATAAGAGAAAAGAAACCATTCTGTCTACTTCCACAGAATGTGTTATTTCTGGGGAGGACTGGAGGGATGGGCACAAAAGGATGAATGAAAGGATGAATGGCAAGGCCAGGAACCAAAGAGTCACATGGGAAAAGATCACCTCATCCTAAGGGGGCATGGCTGAATCCCCATTGGGCACCTGTTGTTGCCTGATCAAGTGAGACCTTTGCTTGCTGGGGCCTGGCTTCTGGGTACCCAGAGGCATTTTTCTGAGCAGGATGGTGGCAAGAAAGTTGGCTTCAGAGAGGCTGTGGGTTCCAGTTAACATGCTGTGACTCTGTCATGTGAGGAATTGGGAGGGGATCACCGGGCCACCAACCCAGTACAAAACTGAGGCTCTAAAAAGCTGAGGTACTGGGATAACCAGAATATGGGCAGGCTGAGGATGAGCTTGCCCCGGCTAGGGCACAGGCAGGGCCCTAAGGCTGTGGCTTGGCTCTAGGACTGAGGAGTAGGAGACCCTGAACCAAGGCTTGAGGAGAAAAAACATATTCTGAAACCCTTATTTGGTCAGGCGGGTAGTGAGACTTCTCATCTAGGCTGATGTTTAGATAGTCAAAGGGATCTGAAAATAGAGAATCTGAAGCCAGCATGAGTTCATAATCCACGAGACGAATGAAATCATGATGTTACAAGTAAAGGTGGGAGAATAGGTGAGAACTGGGACACAGACGTCCATTTGGAGACTTGACTAGAATGTGGGACCTATGGCTAGAAATCATTTTACAGGGAATCTGAGGCACTTCCATGAGTGGTAAGGAAGCTGTTAGGGCTGATTTGGGTATCATTGGCCAGAGTTTGGCAATGATACTGTTTAAAAGGTCCAGATATATTGTGGGCTTTTTTGTACATTTGTAAAATTTTGTAATAAAATTTTTATTTGTGGAATTTATTATCAGTTTTCACGTGGAAATATTGTTATTTGTAAAATGTATATATCTATACATGTCTTAAGATCGGCTCTCAGAAGGAAGATCTTGATAAAGGTATTCATCTGCAAGTGATTAGTGGTTTCCAGAAGAAACCAGTAAGGGAGAGAGGGGTAGGGTGGAAGAAAGAACTAAGCAAGGTCTTGGTGAAAGACCAGCTTTGGACGGACTCTTAGGGAGCCCAAACTGCAACCCAGATCTGGCTTAACCTGAGATAAAGGAGCCTGACTTTTGTACCCCTGTGCCAGTTCGTCATTGGCCTGTGGCCGCCCAAGGCAGAAGGAAATGGGTAGAAGAACATACAACCCCGGAGAAAGCAATCCTGCCTGAGAAAAGGCACCTGGGAGCCACTCGCAGCCCACACTCACATGGCTGGCAGCGTGTGCCTGGTAAGGTGTCTGGATAGGGTGCCACTCACACCCACTGTAGTCCATGAACAAGTGCACGTGTAGGTGCGGGAAGGGCACTGCCTCTATTTTCTGGTGGAGATTGTACCGAGGAAAGGGCTGGAAAATAATGATCTGACTCCATGTGTTGGAGCGTGGCTGACCTTGGAGAAGCGACCTTCCCCTTGTTGCATTGCTTTCGAGGGCCTGGTCCTGGCGGGCCTGTAATATCCCTACTGTTCAGAGCATGCAGACGCCTCCCTTAGATTTGCTCACACCTCTGTTATCTCCTACTGTAAGCCCATTTCCCCCCACCCTTGGCCTCTAGCCACTACCAGCAGTATTTGCTCATCCTCTTCGGCTTGTTTTGCTCCCTTGGATGAGCTATTAGATTCACCTTCAGCACTTCTGATTAGCGTTCAGTTCGTTTTCCTCACAGGCGACTTTAACACCCTTGCTGGAATCCGTTTGCTGGAGTTGTAGGGAATAGGCAAGTTGCTTCGATACCTGACCAATCCAATACAGTTCTAGACACAGAGGGAACCGTTAACCGAAGTCTGTAGATGTATTTGTGATAGCCTTCTTGTCTCGAAGACTGGATACGGATTTTCTGCATGTGCTCTGTAAGTTGGAGAAAGCTATGATGCAGCATTCATTTGGGAATGAAGTAGAGAAGAGAGGCTAAGGTGTGTCCCTATTTCGGACTAGCTCCACCCCCTTCCCCCATACAAAGGGGGTCAAAGATTGCTTGATGTGATAGACTATTCAATCAGACCAACAGAAACCTTCCTATTTAGCCAAATCGTACTGCTATATTTAATTCTGAAATAGCACCCGAAACCTTAATCAAAAGGAACAGTTCCTTAAATAACTCGAAAACACTCTATTAAACTTCTACTTTCCACAAATTAAAAGGCAGGGATTGGATTTACCCCTCTTGCCTGAAACAACTGAAAGCTCAAACAGAATATGCGAAGTTGTGTTTGTTGCTGAGTGGACGTCAGGCAGAGCAGGGCAGTGATTCCCGAGAGTCCAGGAGAATGGTGAAAAATTAGGGGAGCTCTTTGGCTGGCTTGGGCTTACCAGCTGGACAGTTTCTAGGCCACCAAGAGAGGAAACCCACATGGAGCCCAGGACTCCTTCTGATGGATGAGATGCAAAGATGCCCTCATCTGTCATCGTCATTTGAAGGCCAGTGGGGCCAAAGCGTTTAGTTTGCAGAGCAGAAAGACAACGCAGGGAAACAGTCACACAGATCTACACAGGAACCCCTTTTAGTCTTCAGCTGAGTTCTAATCAGTGCACGGATATGAGGCAGCTGCCCAAAGTCAGGGAAAGAACCATTTGAAAAAAAGAAGAAGAGATTCTCATGAGCTTACGCAGGGCCAGGCTAGAAGAATTCATAGTCCTACCCAGGAACCTCTTAATTCATGGGTAGTAGAGTACTCAGAAGGCTGTTGCCTCAGTATTGCTGAAAAATCAGCCCCAGATCAGAGGCCATTCTGATGCTGGCTAAGAAAGCTTACAATAAGTCTCGAAGGATCAAACTCTTTTCAGATAACTGCGTCCTTGAACAAAGATCAAGAATATCTACAGGATTTCACAAATGTCGAGTCCTCAACTATGTAAAATTTACATTGTCTGACATCAACAAAGAATTACCAAGCAAGACAAGAAGCAGGAAAAAAAAATGATGTATCACGAGGAGAAATTTAATCTATAGAAATAGATGCAGAAATGATACTATTGATTGAAATAGTAGATAAGTATATGAAAGCAATTATTATATTTAATCTGTTCAGGAAGGTAGAGAATTTATTGAGATTAGGTAGACACAAAGCAAATAGAAAAGAGAACTGTGTCAAATTTCTAGTGATAAGAAATGCAATGCCTGTGAGGAAAAATGTACTAAATGGGGAAAACAGCTGATTAGACATTACAGAAGACAATGTTAATGAATGGAAGACAGCAAGACAAGCTCGCCAAAATGAAACGGCAAAAAAGGCTGGAAAATGAACAGAGCCCAACGAGTGAGCCGTGGGACCACTTCAGCCTTACATGCGTTAAATTAGAGTCCTGAAGGATGAGGGTAGGAGGAACGGAAAAACATTACTCAAAAGTATACAATAGGCTATTAGTCATAAAAAAGGAAGTCTTGCCATTTGCAGCATCATAGATTGATCTAGAGGATATCATGCTAAGTGAAAAAGTCCATCAGAGAAAGATAAATACATATGATTTTACTCCTATGTGGGATTTAAATCTTAAATCAAAAATGAATGGAGGAAAACAAAAAGGCAAACAGACTATAGAGAACAAACTTGTGGTTTCCAGAGGGAAGGTGGGTGGAGGGATGGATGAAATAGAAGAAGGGGAATAAGAGTAAAGAATCGAATCATAATACTGTACACCTGAAACTGATGTAATACTGTATGTTGATAATACTTGAATTAGAAAGAAATAAATGCCATTTTCCCCCAAATTTGATAGAAACCATAAGCCCACAGAACCTCAAATAACCCAATTATCAACATGAAGAGCCACACTAAGGTATCTCTTAATTTAATTTCTTAAAAAGCAGTATTAAAGTGAAAAGCTTAAAAACAGAAGGAAAAGACGTGTTAATACAGAGAAATACAGAGAAGATTGAAGGTAGACGCCTCATTAAAAACAAAGCAAGAAAATGGTGAAGCATGTTTTAAGAAGAGAGAGAAATATGTGAAAGGAAGCTGTTAATCTAAAATTCTATACCAAGTGAAAATATCTTTCAACAGTAAAGGTGAACCAGACTTTTTCAGACATAGAAATATAAATTTATTCTCTACAGACCTGCACTACACAAAATGTTAAGGGAAGTCCTTGAGACAGAAGGAAAAGGATACAGATAGAAATCTGAATCCACGTAAAGGAATGACAATAACCAGAATGGAAATAATGCATTATAAGTAGAAAGATAAAAAAGATCTTTCTCATTTTTGAATTACTAGTAAGATAATTGTTAAAAGTAAAATAATAGCAATGTAATGTGGGGGGATAGTCCATAAGTAGTAGTAAAATGTATCACAGAAAATATGGTATAGGCCGGGAGGGGAGACATAGAAGTAATTTTCTTCAGTTTCACACCATATGTGAAGTGGTATAATATTATTTGAAGATAGAAGGTGGTAGGTTAAAGGCATATAGTATAAACCGATAGAAATATGGTAAAAAAGAGATATAGAAAATAAGCCAATAAAAGAGATAAATCAGTAATACAGACAATGAATACCAAAAAAGAGAAAGAAGAACAAAAAAACATGGGGAAACAACAATGTGGTTGATTTAAATTCAAATAAATATCATAATAACACTAATATAAATGCTGTATACACAACAATTAAAAGTTAGAAATGATCAAATTGGATAAAATAGTAAGCCCCTACTGTAGGATGCTAATAAGAAATTTCACTTTAAAGTAATAAGAAAAAAATATGTTAAAACATTGGGAAGACACATACAATGCTGATAGTAATCAAAAGAAGCTGGGAGTGGCTATATATATTATATATATATATATATATATTTATTTTAATTTTTTTTAACGTTTTATTTATTTTTGAGACAGAGACAGAGCATGAACGGGGGAGGGGCAGAGAGAGAGGGAGACACAGAATCTGAAGCAGGCTCCAGGCTCTGAGCCGTCAGCCCAGAGCCCAACGCGGGGCTCGAACTCACGGACCGCGAGATCGTGACCTGGCTGAAGTCGGACGCTTAACCGACTGAGCCACCCAGGCGCCCCCGGAGTGGCTATATTTTAAATGATAAAAATATATTTTTCAACAAATATATTAACACGGATAAAAAGAATCATTCATAATGTTTTCAAGAGAATATACTAATCCCAAACTTTATGTACCTAATAAAATTACAAAACGCATTAAGCAAACTGATATGAGTGAAAGGAGAAAATACAAATTGATAATTATTTCCAGAGATTTGTAACTCATTTTCTCAGAAATTATTAGTGAAAGTAGACTGAAGTCAGTAAGGATATGGAAGGCTTGAACGACATGGTCAGCCGACGGGACCTAATTCACACTTGTAAGTACTTCCATCCAACAAGAAAAGGACACAGAGTTTTGAAGTACACATGGATATTTACTAAGACAGCCACATTTTGTGTCATGAAGCAGATCTCAATGAATTTAAAAGTATTTGAAGCATACAGAGGGTCAAGTTAGAGACCAACAGCAGAAAGTTCCCTAGGAAATCCCTAAAATTTAGAAGCTAAAGAAGATATTTCTAAGTTATCTATGGAGCAAACAAACAAAAACTCAAGAAGGAGATGAAAACCATACATAAAATATGTGATATGCAGTTAGAGCAGCATTTTGGAGAGAGATTTATAGCATTAAATATTAGGAAAGAGGTTTCAGGATTCAGCTCAGGATTCAGGATTCAGCTTAAGAAAGAAAGAAAATAAGAGAAATTGGACCCAAAGCAAGCAAAAAGAAAGACAAAAGGAAAATAAGAATGGAAAACAATGAAATATAAACAGAAAAACAATAGAGAAATATCAGTGAAACAAAAATCTAGAGTTTGAGATCATTAAAATTGATATACTTGTACTCAGACTGATCAAGGGAAAAAAGATACATAAACTATCAATGTCAGGAATGAAAAAGGTGACATCACAATAGATTGTATAGATTTTGAAAGAATAATGGGCACATATATGAACAACTTTATGGCATTAAATTTGGCAATGTAAATGAAATGGCAGATTCCTTGGAAGACAGACAACCAAAACTCTCTCAAAAGGAATAGATAATTCCAGTACCTCTATTCTGTTAGAGAAATTGAATTCCAGACACACATGGCTTCAGTGGTGAATTCTACCAAACGTGGAAGAAGGAAGTAATAATAATTCCAAAAACTTCTTTTATAAAATTAAGGGAGGAGACTGCTTTGCAACTCATTCCATGAACCCGGCATTTTCCTGATAACAAAGCCAAGCAAATACATTATATGGAGAGGAAGCTAAATACTTTAAACCTCATTAACACAAAGTACAAATTCTCAAAAACATTTCAGTCAATTAAACAATATATAAAAAGGAAGTGGCATCCTAAGTGAGGTTTCTCCCAGGAATGCAAGGTTAATTGAACATTTTCAAACCAATCAATACAATTCACTATATCAAGAGACTGAAGAAAACAAATGTGATCATCTCAACAGAGAACAAGTATTTGGCAAAATCCGTAATCCATTCTGGATAAAAACCCTCATCAAGCCAGGAGGAGAAGAAAATGTCCTTAACTTGAAAAAAGGGCATCTACAAAATGCCTGTAGCTACCATCCAATTAAATGGTGGGAGACTTAATGCTTCCCTTCCAGAATAAAGAACAAAGCACGAATGTCTCCTTTTACCACTTTATTCGACGCTGTACTGGAGATTCTACCTTGGCAGTGTGCAATAAGAATGAAATGAAATGCACCCAGATTGGAAAGGGAGAAGTAACATTATTTGAAGACAACGTGATTGTATAGAATGAGCGTACCCTTACTTACAACTTTTCAGGCGATGAGATGAATATCAGAATTACCTGTATTTCTTTATCCCAGAAACAATGATTTAAGAGTGAAACTTAAAGATGCCCTTTACTGTAGCATCAAAAACTTGAAATTATTGGGGAAAGTCTTGCAACAACTACCCTGTTTCTGAGTTAAGTACCCTGGACAGTGACCTGTTTTCAGCAATCTTCCCTCATTCGCGGTCCGAGGGCTCAACATTCCTTTCCTGACCGCTCCATCAATGCTGTGCTCGTCCACATCACCAAAGCCTCCCATGCTGACAAGTATATTTCCTCATTTAAAAAAACATTGCCATTCTTTGTTAATCTCTTTATGACCTTTCGTTCATCTCTTTTGGTTCTTTTCATACCGTCGGACAAAAATTTTTGTAAATTTCCTGGATTCCATTTCAGGTTCTCCATTGTTATGTTGTTTCCTGTTTCCTTCCTTTAACGAGCATTTGCAGATTTGGCCGTTGAATTATATGTGTTGCATTAAAAGCTGAACTCATCAGGTGCCTGGGTGGCTCAGTCGGTTAAGCGACCTGACTCTTGATTTCCGCTCAGGTCATGATCTTGCAGTTTGTGAGTTTGAGCCCGCATTGGGTTCTGTGCTGCCCGTGCGGAGCCTACGTAGGATATTTTTCTCTCTCCCTCTCTTTCTGCCCCTCCCATGCACTCTCTCTCTCCACTCAAAATCAATACATAAATAAACTTAAGAAAATGGACGTAATTGTAGGGGGGATGCAACAAGAAGGAATTTATATTCTAAGGAAACATGTGAATTCTCTATGAAAATGTGGTAGGGCAACGTGGAGCCAGGGTGGCATTGCACCCAGTGGGAAGAGCATGAACAAAATATGAATACGTAAGGCAGCTATGTGAGTAAAATATTGGCTTTTGGTTGAGGCCAAATATTGAGGTATTTGGCATCTAATTCATAGACTTTCTGTCTAATGCTCTACCTGCCATGATGCTAGATGTCAAATGTTTGAATGACTCAAACTCTATCCTGAGTCCTATTTAATGAGCTCCTATCGCCACATTCTGAACCTCACAATCACTGAAATCTGTTCCTTTGCTTCTGAATCATAAATTTAGATGTCCGGTTTCTGATCACAATTTCCAGTCATTTTAGGCTGCTCACCGAGTTTCCATCTTGCCCTCTACTCTTTGACCTCACCCTTACCCCCTGGCTGCTCTAACTTCTCTCTTTATGTCTCCTGTTTTTATTTGCTTACCTATCCATCCTGAAACCCTCAAGCCATGGCCTCGACCTTTCTTCTTCCTTTGACAATGTTCTCGGTTTTCTTCATCCCTCTGGCCTTTTGGTGCATCTCTGCATATGTGCCTGGTTTCCAGTGTCTCAGAACTGATCTGACTTCTGCAGAAGTAAACACCAAGAAGGATACACCAAGTAAACTCACACACATACACAAGGCATGTGTCTATAAACTAGCAGGCCATCTTATCCTGTGTGTGGATGTGTGTGTGTGTGTGTGTGTGTGCGTGCGCGCGTGTGTGTGTGATCCGTGTGCAGTGTTGGGGCTACTCATGTTCTCAATCCAACGTCTCTTTTCTCCTGGTGTGGAGACATCTGCAGTTTTGCGATTGGAGGACTGTGTGGTTAGTATGGTGTGCGAGCAAGAGTTTTGGTCTCTGGGACTGGAATATTTTGTGCCAGGCAGGCATTTTGTGGTCATTTCTCCAGGGCACCCACTTGCCTTAGAGGACTGGATGGACGCGGACAGTATTTGTCTCCCTAACTTTCCTGTTTTCCCCACTGTTTCCTGGCCCAGCCAGTTGCTGCTTCTTGGACCATCATGTTTAGATGTATTTCTACCTTCACTCAGGATGATGCCACATCTCGCAGGCCTTGGAATCGTTTTTCTCTCTTTAAGGCAACTTTCCGTATTTCTGTTTTGAACCATTGCATGCCGATTTTTTTTCTCTTGGTGCTTATTTCTAAATTCTCAGCATCCTTCATATGGCTACTCTCAGGTACTGACTGTCGCATAACAAATATAAGGCCTTACACACACACACATGCACACACAGAGAATATTCACCAATAGTTACGCAAACAAATATATTCGGTGCAAAAAAGATGAGGGGTATCACCGGCTACATATTTTATGGCAGCACAGACACGGATGTCACCAACTTAGTTAAATGACACCGTGAGTCACAAGAAACTAGAGGTACTGAAGGAAATAGGGGATATTTCACACTGTTTGACAAGCTGTGATTGCAGCTCATGCTCAAATGCAGGATAATGACAGTAATGTGCACCAACTAGAGGTAATGGATGCTCCCCTTTTCCCTCATGGTCTGTCGCTGTTCTATATGCCAGCTGTCACTATCCCTCATGCAGCAATTGGAAGCAAAAGTCTGTTGCAAACGAACATCGAAAGAACGTAGATAAAACTGGGACGGGAAACTCTATCCCTTAGGACATTTAATGTAAAAAAAAAAAAAAAATCAGATACTCCCTGGACTCCTGGCTCATAAAAAGTTTTGAGGACCGGTTCAAACCCACATCTGCTGAGAACCAAGTCGGCGAAAGTGCTGTAGTGAATATTAAAGAGGAGGCTCAGATAAGTACGATTTGGTCTTTGATAGAAAAAATGCTCACAAGAAGTAGTTGATAAATAGATAATTTTAGAAAAGAATCCGTATCAGAAGTATACCGTGCACATACAATTTATCCTAGAGAAGCAGATCCACGTTTTGAGATTGGACTCTACTCATTTTTCTCAGGATTTGGTCCCCAGATCTCCTTCTGTATAACTAACAAGAGAAGAGAAACTTAAGTCATCTCCCTGGGGGCTTCATAGATGTGATCTCACTTTAGGTCTTTTGGTGAATTTATACTACATGAGCTAATCCTCAATTACATAAGCTCGAGGAAAACAGCCTTTAGGTGGCAAGAGAAGTGATGAGTGATGAGCTCTGTCCTTCCCAAAGAAGCAATGAGACCATTTCTAATGTGCGTCCTATAACCACTTACAAAGGAATATAGATTGTTTTCCTTCAAGCGCATAGCCCTGATTTAAGAGCCGTTTGAAAGTTCAAGGCGTGAATCATTCTTGTGAGAATAATAACACAGGACTGCCAAAGAGAATATAAGGTTCAAGTGCCCTTAGGCTTAGGACATTTGAATCCCTGTCAGAAATGGTCATATGAATTAAAGCACTGGTCTGTTCCTTATTGTATGAAATAATCTCTATCTCCTGTCACGTACCTGCCTACCTACCTACCTACTTACCTACCAACCATGTGTGAGAGGATGTTTCTGCATTGCTATAGAGGATGGAGTTTACTAGAAATCATCTCTTCTCTCTGGAAAATTTAATCTTGACTTTTTTTTTTCAATTCCTATTGAAGTCATCTGAAGAATATTGCTGAGAAGCATGATCTAAGAGGGAGTTCAATCTTACGGTCTTTTCTTTGGTCCCTCATTCACTCATTCACATGGGACCATTCGGGCCCAGGGGGCAATGATCGAAAGACATAGTCTTTGCTCCTTAGTAGGTCCTAGAGTAGCAAGTTGGATGGATAAACGATACAGGTGCCATTATGCAGGTATTAGGCTGGGATGAGACTGTGGGAGTTTATCCAAGGTCATGTGACACAAGTGGATGTCATTTGCAAGGTCCTGTGACATAAATATCATGGATTGTTAAGAAACAGCTAGTGTTTTAGAACTTTTGAAATATTAGAGGCCTGATGCTTCAGAGGAAAAGTAGGGATCAGATGATGGTTGTTTTTTTGTGATCTGATAAAACTGAACAGAATCTGTGCTGAGGGTAACAGGAGCCTTGGTCGATCAGAACTGCAGTTGGAACGATCCATCTGTTCGGCAGGACGTTGAACTGATAGGAGAGTAAGGAGGGGGAGCCAGAGCCGGGTTCAAGAAGCCATTACAGTATCCAGGTGGGAAAGATGGAGGCCTGAATGCAGCAGTGACTGTGGGGATGGGAAGGAAAGAATCTCAAGGACGTTGAAGAGCTGAAATCAACAGAATGAAATGGACAGATGGAAATGGGAGGAAGGGCATTTTGTGGTGCTTTGACTGACAGCTGACCAGCATTCTGGCTTAGTGGCAGAAATGTCTGGTTCAGTTTTGATCCAGTGCGTGAGTCCTTATTACATTTAATTGGTGCTCAAAAATTTATGAAAAATGGGAGAATATTTGTGATGTACATGTCACCTGGGTACTCATGTAGTCCTTAAAAATAAATCTTTTTCAGGACCGTTGATGCTGTTCTTATCCAGTGTTTCTGATGCGGAAGGTGAAGCTCAAGGTCATAAATAACCTTCTTAAGGTCACATAGAGCGCATAATGCTACACGTGTCACAAGTCAGTCATTCCCTTCCTGCATGAAGAAGCTTCGAATAACAACAACAGCAATATTAATAATAGAGAAAACATTGAGCAAAAGGCATGAGAAGTTTGTAAAAGAACTATAAATGGCAAATTAACATGAAAATAGCTGAACTTCACAATTCAAGTAGTACAGATTCAAATATTTTAGTGATGTAGTTCTCACAAGGTGCAAATTCGAAGAAAAGGAGGTATACCTCCTTTTTTGGTTTATCAGGTAGGCAGGAATTTTTTAGAAAATATATGCAACATTAAGCAAGTCTGGAAATGTTATATATATGGGGAGATAATACTCTTTTAGCATCAATTTTTTGAAGTATGATAAGTACAGTATATGAATCCTAGGTACATGGCTCTGTGTATTTTCATAAAGGGAATCCATTGTGTTAGCTACTGCTCACATATGCAAGAGCGTGTTGACAGCATTCCAGAAGCTACCCAACCCCCACCATCATCCTACCCAAGGTCACCTCTGTATTTACTTTAACATTATAAATTCATTTTACTGCTTACGGACTTTGCATAAATAGAGTCACATTGTCTTGAATGCCTATTTGCATTCAAGATTATGTTGATGAGGTTTCTCCACGTGCACGTGGCACTATTTTGTTTCACCGCCATTGCTATATAGTATGTGTTTGTGGGACTATATCATTGTTTTATCATTCTGTTGATAACATTGGGATCATTTAACATGTTTGAGCCTATTTTCAATAACATCCTAGCATATGTTTTGGTGAATAATGGTGATTTTCTATAAAAATGGAAATTGGATTCAGGATCTCGGGATAGCCGTATCTTTAGTAAATAGTGACAATTTTCCAATGTGATTGTGTCATTTGCAGTCCGACCCGTACTGCAGTAATTAAGATACTGTGATGTCAGTACAAAGACAGACACGCTTTGTATGCTGTAGTATTGTCAACCCTTGGAATTTTTGATATAAATCAAATGGGTATCGAGTGGTATAAAATTGCAGTTTTAACTTTTTTTTCATGTTTATTTTTGAGAGAGAAAGAGAGAGAGCATGAGTGGGGAGGGGCAGAGACAGAGGGAGACGCAGAATCTGAAAGCAGGTTCCAGGCTCCGAGCTGTCAACACAGAGCCCGATGTGGGGCTTGAACTCATGAACTCCGAGATCATGACCTGAGCCAAAGTTGGACACTTAACCGACTGAGCCACCCAGGTGCCCCTGAAATTGTAGTTTTGATTTGCATTTTCTTGTGACTAATTGATCACCATTTCATACGCTTCTTGGTAGTTTGGATATCCTCCTGTAAGTGTCTGTTCACGTCTTTTACCTTTTCTGGATTGTGGACCTTTTATCTTCCTGATGGCAGCGTATCTGTGAGTCCTTTTCTGAATATGTCTAGTCTAAATATCTTCTTCCATTCTTTGGGTTGCCTTTCCGATCTCTTCATGGAATAGTCTACTGAACAAACCTTCTCAATTTTAATGTGACCTAATTTTCAGTTTTTTCCCTTTTTGGTAAGTGCTGCTTGTTTCATGTTCAAGAAGACTTCGTCTATCCCAAAGTCATGTATCTATTCTCAAAATTTTCTTCTGAAACCATTATTATTTTACTGTTCGTATACAGATCTCTCCGGCATTGATTTTTATGTCAGTCAGTGGTGTCAAAATTCATGTTTTTCATACGGATATGTAATTGACTCAGCACCATTTTGGGGGGTTTCTTTTGGGAAAAGACTACGTTTCCTTCACTGTTCTGCAGTAACTTCTTTTACTTACATCAAATGTTCATGTATTTGCCGCTAGAATATTCTGTTCCACCAATCTTTTTGTCTGTCTTTGTACTGACATCACAGTATCTTAATTATTGCATCTTTGGAGCAAGTCCTGACGTACGACTGTGTAAATCCTCTAACTTACTCTTAGGTCTTCATCTTTAAGATTGTCATAGATACTTTGGGTAATGTGCATTTTTATATAATTATATTAGAGTCAGCTTGTCAACTAAAATTCACCTGCTGAGATTTTGACCGGGACTTCTTAGAGACTCTAGATCAACTTGAGGATGATTGACATCTTTGTAACATGAGTCTTCGTATCCATGAATGTATATAGTCCTCTGTTTGTTTAGATGGTCTTTAATCCCTCTAAGAAATGCTTGGTGGTGTTCAGTGTAATGATATTGTACATCTGTTATATTGGCGTCTAGGTATCTGATGTGTTTTTTAATTATATTGGATTATATCATTTGTTGAATTTCATTTTCTAATTTCTTGTTTATGTATAAAATTGATTCGGTATGTTGCTCTTGTATCCAATGATTTTGCTAAATTCACCTGCTAATTCAACTAGTTGTAGATTTCTTTGGATTCTCTGAGTCTTGTCTTTTGCTTTATAGTCGCTTTATCTGTTTCTCTGGGGACGTTCGGAAGTTGTAAAAATGATTTGCCATCCCTGCAGCTAATAGCTCCTACCCTTTTACTTTTAATGGTGTTCCTTTGCCTAATCATCTCTACGTTGAATCCTTGCATTTCCTCTTTGAGATCTCATTGCATTGAGGCCATGCTTTTTTTTTTTAATTTAAATAACTTTATGATCTGTTTACCATCAAATTTCATAGTGTGCTGTTCTTGATATAAATAGTTCACTTGCCTTGAGCTCAGAGAAAGGCTTCCTGGCTTTTCATATGGTAAGCCCGTATGCCACAGGTATTTTTGAGTAGTGACACGGTGTTTATTTTTCGAAAGCACTTGTAGAACTGTTTGACAGCCACTGTTTCTGCTTCCTCACTTCTTCCTTCCTTCACACATCAATACACGGCACATGTCTCATATACCTACGTCATCTTTCTGCCTTGTCAATATGTAGTAGCAGAGAGGATCCCCCCCACCACCCCCCGCCTCGGGAGCTTTGGGGAAGCTTTGCTTCCTTTGCCAAATCTAGTCCACGCTTCCTCCTCTGGGCTTTGACTTTCCCAGACCCAATGTTTATGGCATTATAAAGTCGTTCCTCATGGAAGAGTTCAGAGGCAGGGCTGAATTTTAGCTTATCAAAGACCTAATTTTATTTTCTGCCCTCTATTTTCCTGTTTCCTTGGTTTCAGGGAGGACAGGAAGACAGAGGCATCTCTACTGTTTCTAAATATAAGTTGATTATTTAATTTTGTATAAAATATTATACAGAAATTCCATCCTTTATGTGCAGTACAAAAGTCATTAAGACTGGAAATGATTTGGAAGATGGGAAGGGATAAAAATAGCACTTTGTAGGCTGGAGGCTTAAAATGACAAAATTTCCTTGAATTATCTGGAACTCTATTAAATATGTTTTTCACTGTTGCTTTATACTGTTCTGTGAGACACAAATGGAATGTTTCTGAGAGATTCGGAAAGACATTTTAAAGTTTATACTGCCCTGTTTTACTGACTGATCTCTTTTTATTTGTTCCCTGTGTGCAATTTCTGGTCACGTAAACATATCCATTTGATGCTGAAATTTGAGACAATCCCTTTTGCTTTAAATGCTTGTTGAT
This sequence comes from Lynx canadensis, assembly GCF_007474595.2. Taxonomy (NCBI): domain Eukaryota; kingdom Metazoa; phylum Chordata; class Mammalia; order Carnivora; family Felidae; genus Lynx; species Lynx canadensis. The sequence goes on along the minus strand of NC_044311.2, from coordinate 4,533,105 downwards.
CTATTATACAGGAAGATGGGTTTTATCTTTCCATGAACAGATGGTGAACAATTCGATCTGGTTGCAACTATTATTCAGCTCTTGCTTCAGCAAGAGCTACATGCCATTTGGAAAACTTACCATTCTTTTGATTTCTTGAGTCATTAAATCCATGGTGCTGATAGACTCCCAGGTTACTGGCATGGTTTCCAGAGATTTTGGTTGCAAAGACTTAGCTTGTGTCTATCGTTTTTACTCACAGCAATAAACGCATTTTGTCCATTCAAGAGAGCGATGCATACCAGTATTTATCCCGAATTTTTGAGTGAAGGTTGAATTTTTTTTGTCCAGCTATCTCTTTTGATTCTAGAAGTATATCGAAAGGAAAAGGCATGGATACATGAAGGAATGAGTGTAGCCTTTACTCTACACGGCCTCAGCATTGGGCTAAATATGGTACAGATTTTTTATCACATTTTATCCTTACAACTTTCAAAATAAGATTCTTGGGTCCTTGTTTAAAGGTGAGAAAACTAAGGCATACAGATACGAAATGCTTATTCAAGGTCAGACAGGCTATGAGTGGAAATTCTGGAATTTGAACTCAGGTTTGCCCGATATCCAAGTCCATGGCTGGCCTCCATGGAGAGCTCTCTCAGGTCACAGCCAGCTGCTGACTAGGTAATTCCTCACAGTCTGATTCCAGAAGCCGCTGTCTTAGCTGTTCTCTCCACTGCCTTTTTGGGGAGAGGAGTCATTTGTCCTCGTCAAGTATTGGCACGGTGCCTGGTGCGTGGTAGAGACTCGATGTATGTTTGTCTCAGAGTGAAAAATGGAAGACAGTGGCATTATTGATTTCTGTTTACCCAGTATGCTTTGCTCCTCAAACCAGAAAATAGGTAGGCAAATAGATATTCTAAGGTTGTTTACTCCTTTTATTTCCTTGTGTTTTTCTATTTTGCTTTCTGTATAGTAAAAATCTAAAAGTCTATGTAAACAACAAAGGCAAAATGTTCAAAACGATGAAAAAAATCACTCACATAAAAGACTGCAAGATGAAATAATGAGACTTCACTAAAAAAAAAGATTTCTTTTTATAGACTGATATGCCAAATTTAGTAGCGAAATGTAAACACGTCACACGTTTTGGAAGTGCCTTGGTTTAGAAAGGTGAGATGAAATAATCTGCAAATCCATTAAAGTCTAATTAAAATGCCTCCTAATCTGAAATAGCTTCATGGGAATCTCAGCTTTGAAAGAGAGTCACCTGTTACTCTTCATTGCCAAGTTTATTAATTCACATAATAGGAACTATACTCTTTTGGAAAGTGTTATAACCATGTCCTAGCGAACAGTATCTTCCTACATCTTAGACTGTGCTTGGCACATGGTAGTTCCTCAATAAATGCTTGATGATTGAATATTAAGATAAAATTTTATTTATTTATTTTTTTTTTCAACGTTTATTCATTTTTGGGACAGAGAGAGACAGAGCATGAACAGGGGAGGGGCAGAGAGAGAAGGAGACACAGAATCGGAAACAGGCTCCAGGCTCTGAGCCATCAGCCCAGAGCCCGACGCGGGGCTCGAACTCACCGCGAGATCGTGACCTGGCTGAAGTCGGACGCTTAACCGACTGCGCCACCCAGGCGCCCCAAGATAAAATTTTAAAGAAGAATGCTACATTCAACTTGGATTGCATGGGATCAGAATTATAGGGAACAGTCAGTAACAAGTAGCTAATATTTATTACACATACCAGTATCAGGTTAAAAGTGCTTTACAAGCACTTTTTAATTTATTCTTCATGACATTTCTATGAAGTTGTACTGATTTTACATTCATCTTACAGATGTGGAAATTATGACTTAGAGAAGGTAATTGTTCATGATCATACACTGTTGGTATGTAGATGAGCCCAAGGTTCAAAGTCCATGGTAACCACTCAGTGTAAATGAAGCTTCTGTTTTTTATCTTTGAGATCTTTCTTCCCAGAAATTGACAATCATTACTTAGACCGAAAAGGTTAACGTGCCAGCAGATAAGGGCCAGAGCTTAGGATGGAGTTTGCAATGTAGCCAAAAGGGAAATATTAAAATAAAGCCCACCAGGACTTTATTATAGGGGGAGGGACACTGGGGTTTAAATATCAGTGTCTCTGTACAGCTCATCCTGAGGGGTTTTCATTGAGTATCACATCAATCTGACCCTGCCAATGAAGTTCATCAAATCGGTTACCAATATTCACTCCCATGGATGTGTTCGTCCTGCAGACAAAATACCCCTGGTGTTTGTTTCAGGGGAAGGCTGCTTAGAAAATGTGTGCATTTTCTTTCTCCCTGTGTTTAATTACCAAATCAAAATGTTTGTCGTGCTTTAGGTAGTCATTTATTTACTTATGTGATATTTATCTGGTGTTTTACGTATTCTAGATGCTGGATATACATTGCTGAATTACATGGCCGTGGTTCCTATCATTACAACCTAGAGAGGAAAACAGATAATAAACTAGCAAACAAATATATAATTATGGATGCAGTGACTGTTGAGAAAGAAAGGATCCGAGTTCAGTGGTTTAAAGGAGCGGCTTTAAAAGGAGGATTTTGGGGCGCCTGGGTGGCTCAGTCAGTTGAGCGTCCGACTACAGCTCAGGTCATGATCTCACGGTCCATGAGTTCGGGCCCCACATCAGGCTCTGTGCTGACAACTCAGAGCCTGGAGCCTGCTTCAGATTCTGTGTCTCCCCCTCTCTCTGCCCCTCCCCTGCTCATGCTCTGTCTCTCTCTGTCTCAAAAATAAATAAAACATTAAAAAAAATTTAACAAAACCGAGGATTTTATGAAGACAGCAGAGGTGTTGATACATACCTGTGTCTATAGGTATATAGCTGGACTATACACAGAAACTTAAGCACATAACGTGATTTCATTTTACGTTACGTTAGGGCCTCAACCCTTAGCAAGGTGTCACTAGGGATATATTCTCTTGTTTCTGGTCCAGGCCTCTCTGTTCTTTTGTTTCATCCTGGTCCCCCTTGTTTGGTCCTCCTGCCCCAAACAGTCCGCGTCCAGGGGTTCATGCTGGCCCGACGCTTGCTTCAGATAGTCTCATTGAATATTTCTTTGAAAGTAGGTGCATGCGGTTGCATAAAACCAAATCTTTGAACTACACAGCCTACCTGTAGCCATACTTAGGTAGTATTTGTTGATGGCTCTGAGCCATTTTGCACTCTCTTTCAACAGTTTTGTTAGGTAGGTCCTCACAGCCCGCGGTTATAATGGGGACAGTGTCTTGCCCAAGGGGCCAAGATGAAGACATCGAACGTAGGTTATCCTGACTCCGTAGCTGATGTCTCTATGGCAGGGATGCTGCCTCCAATGTACATACATGGCCTCGTCAAGCAATTGCATTACCACCACGTGGAGGGATGTCTAGGATAAACAGAGGTGTTTCTTTGTATCAATAATAAACAGAAGCTCTCAAAAATTATTGCCAACATATCATATCCTATAAATCTTTGGATATGAGATAACCAGTGCCTCGTCTGCACTCTAATTTACAGACTTTTTTCTTTTGCAAGGATGGGTAGCATTTGATGGTCCAAATATATCTGTGAAGAAAACATCAGACGTACAGTTCCCATGCATTTGTGCTCATCAGCTATTCTGGTTTGGGAAAGCACTTCAGAATCTTACGGCACTGTGGGTGATATCCGTCCTGGAAAAAAAGTAGTTGGGTCCTTCCGAAGTTATTTATTTTGCAAGTTATGTCCGTACGAAGAGGAAGTCCATTCCGGCTGTTCAACCGTGCTGCTCCCCCCGTTTCTCATCATTTCCGTAGAGGCGAGGCTGAGAGGCCGGAGCCCCCCAGAGGGTTTGCCCAAGAGAGCGGCGTGGTCAAGGAGGAGCATCGAAGGAAGAACCCAGAGAGCAGTGCATGGGGTCAGGTGTGATGAAGGCTGAGGCAAGCCCACTGAGAGAGAGCGGGAAGGTCCAAAGACAGGAACGTGTGAGGGGCGGGTCAGGGTAGGTTCGGGGCTGATGTCACGAGCAAGGAAACGTTGGCGCTGACTTGGACAGGGCGCACGCGGCAAAACCCAGTGCCGGGCCTGCTGGCTTGGATTTGTGTAGGCCCGGGAGTCCCTCCTGTCTGTACGATACTTCCCACTTCCCCTTCTGGAATATGTTCCCCAGAGGTTGTGAGCTGAAAAGGAGATACCAGATTCTCCCCGCAGGTTCCCGTAGATCGTGGGCGCGGTCTGCCGGAAGTCGATCATTGCCATTTTTGCAAAGGACCGGACAGAGGGACAAACCGAAAAGGAAGCAGTTCCTTCCCATTAATGTCGACTGCCTGTTTCGTGGGGACACCTGTCCCACTCACACATCTCCCGGGGAACAGCCACAGCAGCTAGCGCTCAGCCCTTGGGGATTGCTGGAAAGACTAAAGAAGCGCTTCCAGCGTTTGGCGGAAATTGTGACTCTGGCTGCAGCCCAACTGATTCGGTGGGCAGGAGCGTCCTAGCTGTGGACGCACTCCCGAGGGACCTGTCCTAATCCCTTGTTCACTTGCCCCCTCCCTCAGCAGGTTCCGGGAGTAGGCCCTATTCACGCGGCCTAGGAGGGGGGCTGTGGACGTGCCCAGTAGCACTTGATGGGTAAGTGAATGAGTGACTTTGTAGGTTCAGCCAGAGAAGAATCACTCAGGACACCTGTAAGAGAAGTACAGACCGGGAAGTGAAGGTGACGAGGGCCTTCCTGCCTTTTGTGCGATGTGTGTGGATGAATTTGGCTTTCTCTAAAAGATGGCTGACGGGGGGCACCTGGGTGGCGCAGTCGGTTAAGCGTCCGACTTCAGCCAGGCCACGATCTTGCGGTCCGTGAGTTCGAGCCCCGCGTCAGGCTCTGGGCTGATGGCTCAGAGCCTGGAGCCTGTTTCCGATTCTGTGTCTCCGTCTCTCTCTGCCCCTCCCCCGCTCATGCTCTGTCTCTCTCTGTCCCCCAAAAAATAAATAAACGTTCAAAAAAAAAAAAAATTAAAAAAAAAAAAAAAAAAGATGGCTGACGGTACGTGATTTCGATCCCAAAATGAACTGGCAAATCCTTCACCTTAGGAAGAGCTTTGCTGATGTTAGCTGTGCTTTTGTTCCGTACACATGTTCATTCTGTGTTTCCTTAAAGCCCCAATCAAGTTGTTTTTCTGAACAGGTCGATACTGCTTGCTCTGATCCCCTGATTCCTTTTAAAGAGGGCCTATTTGCTGGTTTTGTGATCACAGACCGTCACTTAGAGAACTGTTCTTTTTATTTTCTTTTAGGGACAAATGGACTTTTACTGTCTGAACTGTGGCATTGTTTTCATAACGAGAAGGTAGATCTTTTTCTTCTGTGAGGCTAGAAATACGTTTTGGTTACAATAAAAGCAAAACTCGATGGGGTCTAGAATGTTGCTGTATTTCTGGTTTAATCCTAGGGTAGAAAAATGGCAGCGGGGGGGGCATTTCGTCTGGTTTGATTGCTTTCGTCTGGTTCGGGGAGGCATTTGCGGATAGGAGTGTACCCGAGGGCACAGTATCGACACCTCCCATGACTGTGCCGCTTTGACGCTTACCTTATGTGTTTTGGATTTTGCGCTCATCTTCCAGATCTTGTCCTCTCAGGCCCGTTCAGAGTTCCCGAAGCCACGTGGGGGAGCTGCCCCAATCTTTCATGTGAGGTCCCCAAGTTACTTTTGCTGTGGTCCTTCCATCAGCAGCTTTTTGAGGCCCCGTCTTCTGAGGATCTCAGATCCCGATTCTCTCTGATGGAGGCCCTTCAATCCACTCTGGTTATTTGTCTCTTTCTTCCATGCCATTCCAGTCGGCTCTGGTCACTGTTTGAAACCTCTTCACAGCTAGAACAGCTCCCTTTTCTCCTGATTGACTCTTCCAGAGTTGTTAACCTGGGCACATCTTTTCTGTATTATTTCCATCTATCATGGCCTTTAATATCTTAATTTTCCCCTTCAGATCTGTCTAGATTATAAAATTTTAAACTTTCTTTTACTTACCCTTTTAAAACCTGTCTTTTTTTTTTTCCTTCTAGGTTAATCTTTCATCATAAGACTAAAGAATAATTTTTGAAGGATTTGTTACTGCTTAATTTTTTGATGTTAGGGTTTCAAGCATGGCCTTTTACAATCATTCAGGATCTTTTTTGCCTGCAAGAATTTCCTTAAAATGTCTCTTGCTCTTATCCCAAGAAGGTGCCACGTTGTCTTTATCATCACCCTCATTTATTTTTATTTGTTTTTTAAAATAAAACTGACCTTTCAGTGGGTGAAATGTCAGCGTGGGTGGCTAAAGTCCAAAGGCATTCTTAGAACTAAGTAAAATGCAAGTTCAGAGTCACCTCGAATACACACGGTGGGCAGTTTCTTTGAACCCACGGGCAAGTCCCTTAAACTCCAGCCCTCGCCGTCTGTCGTCCTAAGTACAGGGTGCCTGGCAGCTTGAGAGCAGCTAATATTGTCAGGCTCGTAAATGTCTAAAATAGTCTAATACCGCCTCCAACTCCTCTGTGACTCTGGTTCGAGTAGCAGCAGCTGCGTCCTGAGACCCTTCCCAGGCAGCCCTGTGGGAACTTGCTTATCACCTGAGTGGGTTGTGTTATACCCGAGTTCTGCTTTAACCGTTCTTCGCAGTACAAAGCAGTCATAAGCTGCAGTGACTGACCAAGGCCAGCACTTACTGAAAGCAACTTCCAGCTTCTAACTAGACTGTATGAGATAAACACCAGCCAGGTACTGTGTGAGCCCTCGCAAGCCATCAGGTTCGGAAACGCACAAGGCCGACTCTTAAGACCCGCAAGGTCTTAATGTCGACTGTTCCTTCTCGAATGACACTCACAGAATCTTTCTTAAGATTCATGGTTCAATATTTAGGTTTTGAGGCTTGAGGGAAGCCACATAAATAACACCCAGTAGTAAACAGAAAGGAGTCAAGTATGCAGAGATGAAAATAACATCACTTTTTTTTGTGATTGGCCAATGCAGAATGTGGCTTCTGTGTGCAAGCGTTTAAGCTTCCAAATATAAGAATTATATTCCAAGAATTAGAGGTTGTGCCCAGTTATAGCCATTAGTGGGCAACCCAAGAATTTCCCCCTATGAAAGTTTGCTCTTGCCTCTGTGAAACTCTCCATGGGGACATGAGCCACAACTTTTACCTTTCTCTGTGTAGCCTGGCTCCCGGGAGAGAAGCAGAAATGGGCTAAGCTCAAAGAGATTGCAATCCATTGAACAATACAGGAATATTGCTTTCCTTGGCATTTATCTGTACCTGATGAGGTTGAGTATCCGTTTCCACACGGCCGAGAACAGGTGAGAGAATGCTTTGACCTGGGAGAATGCCCCTGGTTTTTTACCTGCCTATTCTTCTACTGGGGGCCACGAACATAATTCACAGAAGCAGCACGCTCCAAATTCCTTGAACGTGTCGACAGCTTTAATTGATGGCAATCTTAGCATGGTAGCATCTGCATAATTGTGTATTATTCACAATCCTTTTGGAATCGGAGGGCTAACGAATAGTGGCAAGATCTTACCTTTATAAACAGCTGCATGATTTACAAATAACTGTTACACGTATCGCCTCATCCTTTGCAATGATCCCTAAGGTAGAAAATATTGCCCCCTGTTTGTTTTTTTTAATGTTTATTTTTGAGAGGGAGAGACAGCGCATGAGCAAGGGAGGGGCAAGGAGGGAGAGGGAGACCCAGAATCTGAAGCAGGCTCCAGGCTCTGAACTGTCAGCACAGAGCCCGACGCGGGGCTTGAACTCACGAACCGTGAGATCATGACCCGGGCCGAAGTAGGACGCTTAACCGACTGAGCCACCCAGGCGCCCCGCCCCCCCCCCTTTTTTTAAGTTGTTATTTTTCGTTTGGAGAGAGAAAGGGGGGAGGATAAGAGAGAGTGGGAGACAGAGAATCTCAAGCAGGCTCCATGCTGTCAGCACAGAACCCGACGTGGGGCTCGAACTCACGTACCATGACATCGTGACCTGAGCTGAAGTCAGACACTTCACTGATTGAGCCACCAGGCGCCCCTGCCCCCTGTTTTATGGAGAGGACAAACATTTCGGAACAAACTGCCCTTCTGCCTAATGCCATAGCAGCTAGTGAAGTAGAGGTGCGAAGAATGGAATCAAGGTCTTTGGGCTGTAGGATCACTTCTATTTCCACCACGCCAGCCTCTTTTCTAAGAAACAAGCAGATGTAAAAGGCACGTGTTTGTTAGCAGGACGCGGTCACCACAAGGAGAAGGAAATTCAGAGGAGGGCCTCGGGTCCCGCCTCCTTCTGAAAGCGCGCTGACCTTAATTTATATATGCAAACCATTGCCTAGCCTAGGTTGCTGGGAGGTCAAGTCATGGTGATTTATGGGGATGGTGGTCGGGACTCTTGTCCTCTTCTTAAATTCAGGTGATATTAGCACGGTTATTCAAGGCTGGTGAATATCCCACCCCATTGTTTACTGGACCGCAGAGCTACTCAGTAAACAAGTGACCTTTAATGAGGTCCAGCATGCTGGATTACTTCCACTTGACATAATAAGAATAATATTACCTCAGCCCTTCAGAGACTGATTTAGTGATGCTTGGCCAAGGGTGAAGAATTCCTCCGAGTGTAGCCAAAATAATGGTTTGTTAGGACAGGAGACATCAAATTTTAAAGGCAGAGATCGATCTATTTACAGAGCTGCTGTCCGAGTGATTCAGGATGCCCAAAAGAGCCACATTAAGACTGCTCATAAATCAATAACCATCCTAACGAAAAGCAGAGAGAACAAAGATAACACCAAGTTTGTAAATTACTGAGGCTGAGGCGGGCGATCGGAGAAGCTAAAAAGCGAAGCGTTGTTACATATTTGCTCCTTTTCCAGAAGAATTGGAGAACACGCACCAAAAGTTGTGTGCGCACATTTGGAAAAGAAAAAGAAGAAAAAGTAAAGGCTGGGGTTTCAACTCTTTCCCACGGCGTTTTGGTCCAGAGCCACCTTATGTATTGTAATGCTTCCAGACACATATAACTTCCTACCATGCTCTAAATTTAATATTTAGTAACGCTTCTGGATGGTTTCACACTCCTGTGGCTTTCCTCAGAATATCCTGTCTTCCAGGAGTGAAAGCCTTTCTCTTTCTTCACAGTCCAGGTCAAGTATCACCTCCTCATGAAGACTTCTCTGATTCTCTTCTTTCAGATAGAGTCAATGTTTCAGACTTTGTCCTCCGGCATTCTAGAGGCATCTCTCCTGGGGCACTCATCACCAGACTAGGTCACGGAGCATCCTTCCCTAGCTTCCTGTGAACTTCATGGACCACCCAGAGGGACTCATATATAGATAGTTACGGTAAGTAACAACGGACTTTGGTCCAGTAAACATTTATTGTTTCGATCCAATAAACATCTATTATAAAATAGACTCTATATTAATAAATATCTGTTATCTCTGAAATCATCTTTAAATGTGTCAGATCCCTATAAACTTTCCTGTGATAAAAACAATTCTGCTTGACCCTCTCTTATTTAGAAAGAAGTATAAGTTTTGAAGAATTTCCCCCATCTGCAAATTTCAGTTCGAACCGCCACAAAATACTGGCTCAGAAGTTATGGCAATTTTTAAGAGCATGAATTGGAATTTTAAACCAATTATTTTTTTTTTTTATTTGTACGCATTTCTACTGGAATATGAACTAAGGTAGATTTAAAAAAACATACTTGGGGACACGTTAGCATTCCACTGGATAAAACAATGTGGCAAAACTGAGGCTCTCTATTTTAACAAGAGTCAGGGGCACCTGGCTGCTTGGGCTGTGGAGCACGCGACCCTTGATCTCGAGGTCATGAGTGTGAGCTCTATGACGCGTATAGAGAGTACCAAAAAAAGATATTTTAAGAAGACTCAACTTTAACAATTTTACATTAAATATCTACACTCAAAAATAGACTATGCCCAAATTCCATTTCTTGGGGCAGATTTTTATGTAGTAAGGAATATGCCTTAATGACCTTAGTATTAGAAATTTCAGGGGCGCCTGGGTGGCTCAGTCGGTTAAGTGTCCGACTTCGGCTCAGGTCATGATCTTGCAGTTTGTGGGTTCGAGCCCCGCGTCGGGCTTTATGCTGACAGCTCAGAGCCTGGAACCTGCTTTGGATTCTGTGTCTCCCTCTCCTTCTGCCCCTCTCCTGCTTGTGCACGTGCTCTCTCTCTCTCAAAAATAAATAAACATTAAAAAAATTAAAAACAAATTAAAAAGCATCTTGTTCTGTCTCCATCTCGGATAGAAAACCGGGAAGACGATCACTTCAACGATCTTTTCCCCTAAAAATTCTTACATGTTTTCGGTGAGAAGGTAATAAATATCCCTTCCAGTTCACCGAGTGGAAAATAAATAGGCTGTCATGATTGTGTTGAAAACCTATTCCAGTAATTTGCATTTTTTTTCCACCTTAACATGAGCAGAGGAGTTCTGTCTCCTGTACTTAAACCAGTTTTTGCAAGTAGTTTGAACATTCTTGGCTGATGCAAAAGCGTGAATGCTATTCAGGAAAGGAAAACAAAATGTTTTCTTGGTCAGCTCTCAAAATCTGATTTTTTTTTTTTTTTTTTTTTTTTTTTTTTTTTTTTTTGCAGAGGTCAATTGTGTGTGCCAAGTTAGTGGTCTGTGGACCAGGGGGATTTTATGATTTTAGATTCTTGTTACTACTCCAGTGGTCGTAAGACCTTTTACGCTAATAATAACCGTACAGCTAAGCAATTCACTGATGCTTTTCCCTACCCCCTGATGCCCCTGTGGCCGGGAATACCCTCAGAGATTTCAACACCCCTTTCTTGCACCCCATCCAAGATATCCCCATAGTTCACCCCCTGTCCCAGTCTTCAAGAGACATTTCCTTAACTGCATTTTTCCTGATGAGCCTCTGTGATGTAATTCCCTGCCAGTCGTCTATACTGTTATTTCCATCGTCCTATTTAAAACAAATGCTGCCATAGTATCCCTGTCTGTTGCAACCACTGGGCTGTGAACATCATGAAGGCAAAGACCCAGTTACCCCCGGCCACTGAAGTATCCCCAGCACCCAACACAGTATCAGACACATTCTGGCCAAGCTCTGCTGCATAGAAATTCAATATGAACCACGCATGCAATTTAAAATTTTCCAGAAGCCACATTAAAAAGTAAAGGGAAACAGGTGAACCTAATTTTGAGAATTTATTATAAATAAAATAATGTATTTAACATGTAACCAGGATAAAAAGGTTATTCGATGTGGGGCCCTCTTTTTTTGTTTTTCCTGAGTCTTCAGAATCTTTCCTTATTTTACACTTACCAGCATATCTCTTTCTGGGGTAGCCACTTTTCAAATGATCAATGGCCTCATGTGGCTAGTGGTTACGTGTTGGGCAGTCCAATTCTAGACTATCAATAAATATCTGTTGAAAGCATGGAAGCTACAATCCGTTGAAGGCAGAGCTGTGGTTGGTGTCTCATCTACCCATCCAGCTCCTCTCAGATCTTTTTTATATTCTCCGGGTACGTGGTCCCAGCTTTTGTGTGCTTTGCAGCCGTCCAGCCTGTGGACGATTGCCCTGGGCCGTTGGAGTCATTTTACTACACAGAGAACTGGAGGCATCTAGGAGTTTATATCCCCTGAACCCCCCCCCCCACCCCCCAGACCACAGGCACCCCATATAGCCTGCCTGTGGTAGGGAAGGGCAAAACCCAAGCTCTTTTGCCTCCACGGAAGGCACTCTGAGGTGTGGTTCACACTCCAGAGCTCACTGTTGATCAGGCTGAGTGAGTCTCAGGGTTTGTCTGCAGTCACCTCCTGGCTTGACTTATTCCTCTTCCCTACCTGACCCCCCTACTGTCTTGCTGAGTTCTCCGGGAGGCACTTTCTTTTTTTTTTTTTTTTTTTTTTTCAACGTTTATTTATTTTTGGGACAGAGAGAGACAGAGCATGAACGGGGGAGGGGCAGAGAGAGAGGGAGACACAGCATCGGAAACAGGCTCCAGGCTCCGAGCCGTCAGCCCAGAGCCCGACGCGGGGCTCGAACTCCCGGACCGCGAGATCGTGACCTGGCTGAAGTCGGACGCTTAACCGACTGCGCCACCCAGGCGCCCCTGGGAGGCACTTTCTTAATAAAGCCCTTGCTCCCAAATCCTTGGCTCAGAGTCTGCTTCTGGGAAAACTCAAAGTCCTCAAAGTATACGACATTCCTAAACGCACAGTTGTTGGTGTCGCAGTGGCTTAGGCACATTTGGATTCCACGTGTACCTGGGGTAACGATAATGTCCGCTGTGTCTCTCCTTGTCTCAGATACAGCACCCTCTTGAAAAGAATTCAAACCATATGAAAAAGGTGAAAAATCTAAGTGTTCTATCCCCTCCTCCTCTTCTGTAGTAACTGCTGCAATTTTTTTTTTTGGTGTATCCTTGGATAAATTTCTTCTGCAAATCCAACAGATAGGCATAAATATGACATATTCACAAAACGCATTTTTCCTTTTATAGATGGGGTCAGAAATATTCTTCCGCACATCGCCGAGTCCCTCCACATTTTCATAAACGACTTTTCACATTTTTTACGACTGCCTGTTCCACTTTATGAATGTGTTCAATTTACCCCTTTTCTTCTTTGTCTATTTTACTCTTAATTTGCTTCTAGTCTCTGTTACAGAGTCAGTATTTTTAGGTCCCTGGTGTCATCATCTATTTATAGACGCCATTCTTGCCAGCTAATTTCTACCAGGAATATTCAAGTGAAAAGGGATTTCAGCTTCTGAGTCCAAACATGCCTCTCTTCCTACGGGGCAGAGGTTCTAGATCTGGGCTTCCGCTAGGCTCTGATCTCAAATGCATGTTGTTATTGTGCACCTGCGTGTATTTCTGGAAAGAGGGATCAGAGATTGCATTCGAATCTCAAAGACATCTGTGGCATTCAGGTGTTGGAATTAGATGTGCAAATCCACACCGTGTGATCTACTGTGTATAAATCTCTTGCAGGCCTGTCTTATCCACCCCCCCCCCTCGTCAGATTAACATTTAATGAAGTAACAGCTTTTCAGTTAGTCCGTGTAGCTCAGAGGCTGGCATCTAGCCTCACCACGTTCCCATCCCCCTGCTGCCTAGTTCGGTGGTACAGAGAAGGCAGCCATTAACAGTTTCTGGGAAATTGACCATGTTTTCTCTCTCGTATTTGTGCATTCTCGGTGGAACACATTCAGTTTTCTTCTGCTTGCGCCTCTTACCCTCTTTGCTTTAATCCAGTGAAGCGAAGGACACAAGATCCTTTTCTGTAGGGATGGCACATAAATCATTTCGGACCAATTGTACAGACTCAAAGGTGTTGAACAGGAGGCAGAGTGGACGTGAGCATCCCCTAATCCCATGTCCTTATTAGAGCGTGGTTTCAGCCGCCTGGAGTTCTAGCATCATCACCCCCACTCAGAGCCAAGGATACTAGGCATGTGTCTGGTTTTTCCCGTCTCTTTGGTCATTGATATTCCCTTGTTCAGAATTCCAGATTAATTTGGAAGTTTTTTTTTTGTTTTTTTCTTAAACAGTGGGTAGCCAGACCATTTGCTATAGGCTGAATATTTGTGTTCCTTAAAAACCCATAGGTTGAAATCCTAATCCCTGGCGTGATGGTATTTCTACACTACCCAGATAAGGGTCTTCTGTTATAGCAGCCCAAACTGGCAAAGACACCATTTGGCTTTAGTCAGTGAACTCTTGTGTCTCCTTCAGTGTTGAACTGCTTGGGGACGTGAGAGTTCCCTACCTTCTGCACCGTCTGGGAGACTCCGGGGCGCATCTTGTGACGGGTGAGATGCTAACGGCAGGGTCCGCCGACGATGCTAGGTGATCATGTCAGCGAAGAGTGCGCTCTGTCAAGTTCGGTCACCAAAGCGCCACCGCAAGGTGTTGAAAGTGGCAGGGGAGGCCTCGCCGAGCAAGGAAGCAGACAGAGAGCAGAAGGAAGGACCATGCCACGCGTTGGAATACTCCCCAGCCTATTCCCCTACTTCACACATTTTCCCATTTCAACATAGATATTGTGGAAGACACAAGGTGATAGCACATGTTAACATTAAGCTGGAGCTTGTCTGGCCAAACGCATCACACCTTATTCTCTCTTCACGTGAATTCTGTAAGCTTAATGAAAGTCGTAGCCGTATGGCCTTGCGCAAACTCTCTCCCTTCCTCCGGATCTGAGCTACTTAATCTTTAAAATAGAAGTTGGTCTGGCTCGTTGTTTCTTAAGTATTGAGACATGAATCCAGGATGTTTTGTCATATGTAAGGTGTGCTTTGCACGCATACGTATTTGGAGGTTAATTGTAAAAACGGTAATGGTAATAACACTAAAACACTAAAAATAGTGATAAGCCTATAAAAGAGCCTTTGTACTACCTATCAACTCGTTTCATATAAAACTCCCATTTTACAGATAAGGAAGCTGAAATACACACAATTAGTAAGTGAAGTAATGCATTAAATTGAGACAAGTGATGAGACCCCTGGATGGCTCAGTCGGTTAAGCGTCTGACTTTGGCTCAGGTCATGATCTAGGGGTCGGTGAGTTCGAGCCCCGCCACGGGCCCTGTGCTGATAGCTCAGAGTGTGGGGCCTACTTAGGATTCTGTGTCTCCCTCTCTCTCTACCTCTCCCTCACTTGCACTCTGTCTCTCAAAAGTAAATAAACATTAAAAAAATTTTTAAAAATAGGGACAAGTGATGGTTGAGGCACTTGGGGTACATGCCCTTAATGGCATTGTATTGGGGGGAGCAGATCAGATTATATTATATTATATAGGAGACAATGGCTTGTCTCTTTTTCTTTAAAGAAAGAGAAATTGGTCCTCAGGTTCAAAACCTTTTGTAGGTGGCTGGACTCAGACTTTAATAACATTGTTTCACTTTTCCTTGTGATTGGTTTTCCCATTGTATATAGGGGATGGGATGCTGGTTTTTCGTTTAGATTAATAATATAGTTATTTTCTTTTTAAACCAATTGATTCAAGAATTAATCAATTCAAAGACAATTATGGCATACATAATAGTGACATGGCTAAGGCAAAAACAATGAAGGAGGCCTACAAGGCCCTGAAGTTTGGACATTTCCTCTCACCTGCAACTTCCGGGGCTCTAGAATTCTGTGATGAGAGTGTAACGACAGAAGACCATGGAGTTGCTAGAGAGCTCTGATCCTCGCTATTGGAAATAAATTGTTTGCCAGAAAAAAAGAAATAATTGTCGTCACTAGGATGTGTTGCTCAGAGAAAATCAAGATGGTTCTGCCGCATCTTGGATGATGATCTCGCCTACTGCATGCAAAGCTGAACCATGATGGCACCGCGATCTGGGACTTCCAGCCTCCAGAAGTGTGAGGAAACACGTTTCAGTTATTTAAGCCACCCAATGTGTGGCATTCTATTACGGCAGACTGAGCCGGTGAGCACTGTGGCGGACTGAGAAAGTAATTCAAAGCTTCTCCAGCAGCTTGTGGGCGTGTCTCAAGATGGAGGTACTGAGGATCTAAGAAGAGGGTTGTGTCGGATCTGGAGGGCGGTGACCAAGGGGGAAGAGCAGGAAAGTTAAGGAACCCAGGTTGTCCGGGAACAGACTAAGATGTAGATAGAAAAGCTTTGCATCAGGGAAGTGAATGGAGTCAGGAACACAAAAGGAATAATATGAATCAAAGCATAAAAAGGAGTGACATATTAGAAGGAAGAACTCAGGCTAAGAAAGATTTGATGAAGTATGTTAGAACAGTGCCTGACTCTTACCGCTGTAGTATGAGGAAGAGGAGTTCAAGGAAAACCCTTCAGTAGGAAGTGATCATCAGAAATTTCCAGCATAGCACAGTGATTCTCCAGTGGCCTTACCCTCCAGGGCATTAGGTTCTGCCCCATTGTTATCTCAATTTGGAACATTTAGTAGAGAAGAGTGCTGTTGACTGCTGGCTAAGAGAAGTCCCTTTCCTTCTCTTGGGACAGCTGTCTTCTCAAACTCCAGAATAATGTAAAGAATCATCATCCCAATGGAAGCCTTTCAAAGAGTTCAAGGTTGAGGCTAAGATTGAAGCTCCTGGGGTTGCCTGCCAGAGAAAAGGCCCAGCAACACCCCTTTTTCCCTTCTGTCTCTACTTTTGCTCACCGTTGTGTCTGTGGAGCTCATCCATTTGTATGGACATATTTTTAACGCTACTTTCTGCCTGCCTCGCCTGCCTGCCTTTTCCCATGATCCCAGGGCCATCCTTAGCAATGCATAAGCGTGTTAATGGGCATGCGTTCTTGCCCTCCCTGATTGTCCCCTTCCAGGTATAATTATCCCATTATGCCCACAGGCATCCTGAGATGGACAGCCATGAGTTGTCCATGAGAGCAATCTCTCTGTGAAAAAGCAGTTTTTTTTTTCATGCAGTGAAATATACACTGAGAAAGTGATTTAACTCGTGATAAGTTATCATATTACAGTGATGCTCAAGGAAACCCCTAACCTTTTAGGCACCATATCCCTTTTCTAATGTGGATGTGTCTAATCACATGAAGAGAAAGGAGAGAACGCCTAAAGGGAGAACATCCTTTTCTTCCTATGTCCTTTAGACTCATTTAATCTCTTTCATTTTGCTCCTTCCTTCCTTGGTCTGCGATATTTTGATGACAAGGGTAGCACCTTATTAGGTTTTAGTTAATGTAAAAAGTTTTAGGCCATCGCTGTAGGAATGGCTCGCTGTTTCGACACTAGAATTCAGGAGATTAGGCAGTGGCAGCCCTTAAAGAGCTCAGGTGAACATCGGAAACCGTATGTCTTGTAATCAGTTGCTCCCAACAGCTCAAGCGGTGGGTTGTGGGGCCACAGGAGAGGAAAAGATTAATCCCGTGTCCATCTGTGGAAGGTTTAGAGAAAGGCGACGCCTGCACAAGTAGTCATTACATCCCCGAGGAAGTTCTGCTTAGCTGAATGTCACATAGCTTTGAGATGCCCTTCCTCTTTGCCTCGTCACTGCTTCTCTGGGTGGCCTTGGTCAAGTATTGCTTTTTGAATCTCCTTTTTCTCACGTCTGATGGGAACCATTGCTCCTCTAAGCCCTCCGTTTCATAACTTCACTGTCACAGGGCACAAGTGTTTGTGAAAATTAAAGTGTTACAATTCTTTGGGAATCCCGCCCCTTGGCAGGACAATGAGATCTTTTCCTTTCTTTTCCTGAATGTCTTGGGAACGTTAAAGGGAAGTAATAAGAAAATTCAAGTATCTTATTATGAATATAGAGCAGTAGATTGACGGGTAGTAAATCAGTGTCCCAAGAACAAATTTCAAATAGCAGAGTCAATAGCACACGTCCGCTACTAATAACATTTGGTGAAAAGCTCAGCATCCCTAATGAGGAAGAGCCCGCTGCTCGCATGGAGATTAGTGTGACCGTGTAAGGCCCATTACTTCTCCTACTAAAAGAGAAGAGCCCAAGCTGTGGATTAGGAACCTCTCTTGCGTCTTCCGGCTTACCAGATCCCTGCAGCAGCTTGGAAATAACCTTGATTTGCAACTTAACCTGTCTACTTGGGAAGGTCAGTGCCAGGGGACACTGGACTTATCCTATTCCATGTCAAGAAGGTAATAGGTGACAATCCAAGTATGGAGGAAGTGGGGTGCCTTTGGTTAGATTCCCTAGAAGCAGAACCCAAGAAAGGATGCATATACAAGTGATTCACGAAGGAAGTGCTTCTAGACGAAACCAGTAAGGTAGTCGGGACGAGGAGTGAAGGAAAGCAAGTAAAGTCTTACTTACAGAGGGTAGTTCTTACCCTGATCCCATGGAGTAATTCTGGAGTGTAAGCTAGACCACAAAGAAGTCATACCACAAGGAAACCATACCCCAAAGAACGGCAGATCAGGTTGACCGGAAGGCTGCCCAGGATAGGGGAATAGAAATTCCTAGGCTTTTCTCGGTGTGGGCATGTGGGGCTACAAAATCTTGAGGACCGGCCTTCATGAGATGGGTATCAGCTGTTGGAAGCAGAAGGACGCTAAAGGGAGTATGGGTGCAAAAATGGTAAAAGGGACCCAGACAGACCTAGATGGAGCAAACTTACTGTGTACTAAAAGACTAGCACCCAAAGCGTGTGGCAAAGCGTCTTGGCTAATAACCCAAATCAGGGCATAGGGATTACAGAAGAAGGCAACATGACGTCCAGGTTGGCAACTGAAAAGTGGACATGTGGAGCAGGGAGATAGGCACTACCCGTCGGGTTCCAGACAGGACTCAGTCCTTAGTGGGACTGCTGAGCATAAGTCCACGTGTCTCACTTAGGGTCCCATGAGTGTCTGCCACGGTCAAGGCCGGGATACAATGTCCACTGTAGATACAACGTACATCCCGGGCGGAGGGGAGGCTGGCTGAGTCACCCAAAGATAGGATCGGGCTTCTGAAGTTTGTTCCCGGGTTAGGCTTGTCCCTGAGCCTGGCCAGAGGCCGGGAAAGGAGGGGACATTAGAATACGTGCTGTTCAGACTAGTAGTAGCCTCCCTAGATTTGGAAACAGGCAAGATGCTCAGAAGTTGTGGTAGAACTCGGTGTTTCCTTGTGGCTATGTGCAGCAAATGTCTTCACGGTTCAGGTTTTTGTATTCATGTTCCAAATTCATTTTCACTGTCTTCCTTTTATTTGATTTTTTATTTCTATTTTTATCTTGTACCTACTTTTTTTTAATGTTTATTTTTGAGAGAGAGAGGGAGGGAGAGAGAGAGAGGGAGAGACAGAGGATCCGAAGCAGTCTCTGCGCTGAGCACAGAACCCGACGCGGGGCTCAAACTCGCGAACCGTGAGATCGTGACCTGAGCTGAAGGTGAACACTTAAACTCCTGAGCCACCCAGGCGCCCCAATATGCAATAGCAAAATATGCTATTTTGCTAAACATCCTTCTAAGTGACTTTGCCAGCGCAGAGACATTCCTGTACGGAAGCAAGCTTAGGCAAGGGAGCGACACAGGTCCCTGAGCTACATAATAGGCTCTCCGAGCTGTTTTTCATCTCTATAATGGGGACAAAACCACCTACTTCACAAAGTGACTGTTAGAGAGCAGATGTTCGGGGGGAAAAGTAATCTCAGACGGCTAAAAAATAAAAGAGGCAGTAGGCGCGTATTTTTCATTGAAGTGTCATTTCCTCAAATGAGAAGAGAAGGAAGCAATGCGCCAGGTAGGGTTTTTAAGCTTTCCTGGGTTGCAGTTCAGTAGAAAACACCGTTGTGCCGAGGGTGGCTGAGTCTGCTCTGCATCTCACAGGTGACAAACTGCAGAGCTCTGGCAGAGAAAGTGAGGGTTGCACATGTGCACAAATAATATGATTCATGATGGCTGAGTCACAGGTTGGATGGCGAGGTAGTAAACAGCCAGATCCCCTCGTAACTAGAATAGTTTGTTCCCATAGTGTTCTTATTTATCTCAAACTCTGTCTTGCTGCCCCAGGGTGCTTGTTTCTTACTCTGTAATATACAAATAGGGTTGTCATTTAATGTGAATTTTAGTTTCCTATCGGTGAATTATTGTGATTTCATTTAATCTGAAAATGACGACATAAAACGTTATTTCTGTGACCGAAAATGCAATGAAATGTACCGATGCGTTGTAGCAGAATATGTGACCCTCGTCTTCGCGGGGTTCTGGCTTTCCTAATTCAGTCCACAATGCGCCGTCCTGACAGCTGCTGGGGAAACACACCTCCCTAGCCCTCAGTTGGCCCTGGGTGTACATTCAGGGAAATTGTTCAGTCAGGTAGTTTTCCACTGAGGAATGGAATCAGCGATAGCAGGGAGTGCTCGATAAATTCCACCTCCTCTGAGACCATAGAAGGAAAAGACTTCTGTTCCAATGAGGAGCGAAGCAGAATATAGAGTGGCTGTGACTATATGTATTGATTTATTGTGAGCATTTAGTACCTATCAGGTAATATTGCAAGAGAGTAAAGGGAGGTGGGCGGTCAGAGCCCTCTGCTCGCAGAAAGCTTATGTTCTGAAGTAGATAGGGCAGGGTTAAAAGAAAAAGGTCTTAAGAAGGGGACACTGGGAGCATCACACTTAAGGGTGCAAGTGATTATTCGCAGCCAGAGGGAATCAGTGGAAGTCTCTATGGGGCTGGCATTTAGGTACAGCATGTAGAATTTGTCTGTGCAACTATGAGAAGAGAGGAAGAGAATATTTAATAGAAGTGGATACACTTCTGTTAGTAGAGGCATCGATTTATGCAAATGAATTGCATGTATAAGAGAGTAATTCTATGTGAAGGGGACTAGTGGATCAAAAAAAGGTTGAGTTTACATTGTATGAGTCTTAAATTCCACGGTAAGGAGTTTGATCTTTTTCTCTAGGTGGTTGGCAATCACGGAGGCTTTGAGAGGGAATACAAAATCTGTTCGTCGTGTGCCACGAAAATGAATCTGGTGGCATTGGGTGGGATAATGTGGAAAGTTGGAAGAAAAGGTTAGTAGCTAGCCTGATCGCTGAGGACTGGTCTTCATTCAAATACATGTTCCAGACTGACTAGACTGGAAAACCGCTCCGTATAATTGGAGAAACAGAACCTAGAGCTGGCAGGATGCGATCCTGAGGGTGTCAGCACCGAATCCTGCCACAGGTGTTCTGCATTCTGGGAACACCAGGTCACTGCATAGAATGTCACCTTTGGCCAACAGCTGGGTTAGGAGTTGACAAAGATGGATTGTTTCACTTGGAAGAATCACTTTGGAATTTTCAGATCAGTCTTACCTTCCCTCATGGGAAGAAAAGATTAAAAACTTAGAACTATGATGTTCCTCGCAAATACTTACTTGGCTAAGTTATACGTAGGGAACATCAGGGATGTCAAAGAGCACTTTTCCCCTTCATCTGTTTCACTCATCCTCCCGACCAACCCTCCCTCCCCCCACCCCTGGCAACCACAAGTTTAGTTTGTTCTCTGTCTTTAAGAGTCTGTTGGGGTTTTTTTTTGTCTCCCTTTTCCTTTGTTGTTTCTTAAATTTCACATAGAAGTGAAATCATATGGTATTTGTCTTCCTCTGACTTATTTCACTTAGCGTGATACCTTCTAGGCCCATCCATGTTGTTGCAAATGGCAAGATTCCATTCTTTTTATGGCTAAGGGTCACAACACACACACGTGTGTGTGTGTGTGTGTGTGTGTGTGTGTGTGTGAATATATATATGTATATCTATGTGTGTGTGTATTATGTATGTACACACACACACACACACACACACACACACATCTTTATCCAGTCACCTGTCGATGGACATTTGGTTGCTATCATATCTTGACTATTACAGATAATTCTGCAAAAACAGAGAGAGTGTATATCTTTTTGAATTAGTGTTTTCCTTTTCTTTGGGTAAATACCCAAGAGTGAAATTACCGGATCATTTGATCTTTCTGCCTTCAACTGTTTGAGGAACCTCCATACCGTTTTCCACGGTGGCCGTACCAACTTGTCTTCCCACCAATAGTGTGCACAAGTGTTCTTTTTTCTTTAAATCCTCACCAATACCTTTTGTTACTTGTGCTTTTTTATTTTAGCCATTATGGCAGGTGTAAGATGGTATCTCTTTGTAGTTTAAAAGTTTTTTTTAATGTTTATTTATTTTTGAGAGAGAGCGAGACACGGAGTGTGAGCAGGGGAGGGGCAGAGAGAGGAGGAGACACAGAATCTGAAGTGGGCTCTAGGCTCTGAGCTGTCAGCACACAGTCCAACATGGGGCTTGAATTCACAAACAGTGAGATCATGACCTGAGCCAAAGTCAGACACTTAATTGAGCCCCCCAGCCATCCCTCATTGTAGTTTTCATATGTATTTCCCTGATGATGATTGATGTCGAACATCTTTCCATGTGTCTCTTGGTCATCTGTATGTCTTCTTTGGAAAAATGTCTATTCAGATCCTCTGCTCTTTAAAAAAGATTTTTTTTTTAAGAGCGAACATGAGTGGAGGAGAGGGCGAGAGGGAGAGAATCCCAAGCAGGCTCCGCACTCAGCGTGGGCTCTGATGTGGGGCTTGATCCCACAATCTTGGGATCATGACCTGAGCCAAAATCAAGAGTAAGAAGGTCAACCAATGTAGCTAACCAGGTGCCCCCTGCTCATTTTTTAATCAGATTTACAACCGTCTTCTCCTATTCAGTAGCTTGCCTCATCTTTTTGTCGATAGTTTCCTTCACTGTGCAAAGGATTTTATTTTGGTGTAGTCCCAGTACTTTAATTTTGCTTTTGTTTCTCTTGCCTGAGGAGACACATCTAGAAAAATATTTCTAAGGCCGATGCCAAAGAGATTACTGCCCATCATTTCTTTCAGCAGTTTTATGGTTTCGGCTCTCACATTTAGGTCTATTTTTGAGTTTATTTTTGTGTATGGTGGAAGGAAGTGTTTCCGTTTCATTCTTTTGGATGTAGCTTACCGGTTTTTCTAGCACTATTTGTTAAAGAGACTGTTTTTTTTTCCCCATTGTGTATTCTTGCTCCTTGGTAAAAGATTAACGGGCTATATAAGTGTGGGTTAATTTCTGGGCTCTCTATCCTGTTCTGTGATCTGTCTGGTACCATGTTGCTGATTACTTCAGCTTGGTAGTGTATCTTGAAATCTGGGGTTCTGATACCATCATCTTTGTTCTTCTTTCTCAAGATTGCTTTGGCTGTGTGGGGTCTTTTGTAGTTCCATTCAAATTTTAGGGTTATTTGTTCTAGTCCTGTGAAAAATGGTATTTTGGTAGGGATTGCTTTAAATCTGTAGATTGCTTTGGGTAATATGGACATTTTAACAAAACAAATTCTTCCAATCCATGAGCATGCAATGTCTTTCCATTTCTTTGGGTCATCTTGAATTTCTTTTATAAATGTTTTATGTGTTTTGGAGTACAGGTTTTTTACTTCCTTGGTTAAGTTTATTCCTAGGTTTTTCTTTCTTTCTTTTTTTTTTTTTTTGGTGCAGCTATAAAAGGGATTGTTACTCTTAATTTCTCTTTCTGCTACTTTATTATTAGTGTTTAGAAATGCAACAGATTTCTGTATTATAATTTTGAATCCTACGACTTTATTGAATTCATTATCAGTTTAAGTAGTTTTTGATGGAGCCTTTAGGATTTTCTGTTTCTACAGTATCATGTCTTCAAATAGTGACAGTGTTACTGATTCTTTACCAGTTTGTATGTCTTTTATTTCTTTTTCTTGTCTAATCGCTGTGGCTGGGACTGCTAGTACTATGCGGGATCAAAGTGGGGAGAGGGCGTATCCTTGTCTTGTACCTGATTTTAGAGGAAAGCTCTCAGTTTTTCACTATTGAGTATGATGTTAGCTGAGGGCTTGTCATATATGGCCTTTATTATGTTGAGGTATATTCCCTTTAAACCTACTTTGTTGAGGTTGTCATGAATGGATGTTGTACTTTGTCAGATGCTTTTTTTGCATCTGTTGAGATGATCATATAGTTTTTATCCTTTCTCTTGTTAATGCGTTACATCATGTTGATTGATTTGCAAATATGGAACCACCCTTATATCCCTGCAATATATCACACTTGTCATGGTGAATGATTTTTTTAAATATATTGTTGGATTCAGTTTGCTAATATTTTGTTGAGGATGTTTGCATGTATGTTCATCAGAGATATTGGCTGTAGTTCGTTCTTTCTTTCTTTCTTTCTTTCTTTCTTTCTTTCTTTCTTTCTTTCTTTCTTTCTTTGTAGTGTCTTTCTCTGGTCTTGGCATCAGGGTAAAGCTGGCTTCATGGAATGACATTGGAAATTTTTTTTTTCCTTTTCTATGTTTGGGAATAGTTTGAGAAGAATAGGTATTAGCTCTTCTTTAAATGTTTGGTAGAATTCACCTGTGAAGATTTTTGGTCCTGGAATTTTGTTTGTTGGGAGTTTTGTTTTGTTTTGTTTTACTGATTCAATTTCATTGCTAGTAATCAGTTTGTTTCCATTTTTTATTTCTTCCTGATTGAGTTTTGGGAAATTACATATTTCTAGGAATTTATTCATTTC
Source organism: Lynx canadensis (assembly GCF_007474595.2). NCBI lineage: Eukaryota > Metazoa > Chordata > Mammalia > Carnivora > Felidae > Lynx > Lynx canadensis. The sequence continues at coordinate 4,509,058 of NC_044311.2, read as the reverse complement.
TTCTAGGTTGTCCAATTTGTTGGGATATAATTTTTCATAACGTCCTCGTATAATCCTTTGTATTTCTGTGATATCAGTAAAGAGAATTTTAGCTTGATTGTTTTGTTGAGGTTCTTTTGATCTGGGAGACATTCTTGACTTGGCCATCTAAGAATGTGTCAAGATGGTGATATCAAAATGAAGTCATTACATTTAAAAATTTTAATTTCCAAGTATCATTTGCATTGGCTGAGTTGTGGCTGTACTACCTCTAGGGCCCTGAGTGATTTTCAGAGCCTCAGCCTTTGTCAGACATGATGTTGATACCCACCCTGACTTTCCCACCAATTTGTTGTGAGGATCAAAAAGGCAGTTAGGAGAATTTGCTCCATACCCTATAAAGAGCCATATAGTGAGGGATTACTGTTATGCAACTTTTTCTCTATTGTCAACTATTTACTGAGTAGCACCATTACAGCAGTAAATGAGAATCTCTAAAAAAGAGAGATGGTGAATGGGACACATTAAATGAAGGAGCTGCTCAAGAGGCAGCCTGTCCCTTCTCCTGAGCTTCCTGGGCATTCATGTATTGGTTGGTCAAGAATGGGGAAAGGATGTTGTTCATGTCTCTATCACAGTGCCTCATTCAGTGATGATACATGAGAATAATAAATATTGATGAGTGAGTGAGGTAATGAGTGAAATAGTTGCCTGACTTTCTAGGTATGGATCTTTCTGAGAATTAGAAAACAGCTTCCCTTACTCTGGTCCAATTCAGCCCTGAGTTTGGGTGTCTTGATTAGTAGGCAAGTACAGGATGGATATTAATCCCATTTGTCCCCTTGGTTAGAGAATCGTGTGCGAGATGCAACTTGTGTAATAGGATGTAAAATTATGATAATCAGAAGAGGGAGGACGTCCTTCCGTTGTTTTCACTGAGTGTAGACACGTGGGGCACATGTACTACTACCCTGTATCGTTGGCTAAGAGTGTCTACTCTCTGCAACTTTGGCTTAGGGCCCTGAACTTACTGGAGGCTCCATATCTTTTTGTTGTCAATACTCCACAACTACTCAATGTAGGTACCTTTGGGGCCTGCATTTTTATGTGATCTTGCCAAAATAGATACTGTAAAGGTTCTTTTGAGCTATCCCCTCTGTATCTCTTTTTGCTTCTCATCAACGTTAAAGGCAATTCATGCCAAGATTCAGTTTTAATTTGCACGGCTAGACTTATGCATGCTCTGCTAGTTTTGATAAAGACGCCCTAGGAAGTTATTCAGGTGAAGCCGCCATTCGCAGATCGGGATTGTTGTCTGGCTTGACCATGGTGAGGCTGGTAGGCAGAACTTTGGGCCCCAATACAAATACCTGTTAGCACATCTGGAAAACACCTTAAAGAGGAAATCTCTCTGTTTCCAGCTAATGACTGAGCTGGAGCACAGAGCAGGTGCAGCATTCCATGCTGAACAAGAGGATTTAACTCACAAATAGACAAGAGACGGAGCAGTGGACAGGCCAGAGAACATCTGTTTTTGGCCAGAAGAAAGGCCGGTAGGTGGAGATTTGTTTCTCCTTCTCTATACTGTGACACCTGCCGAACAGATTGCCGTGGAAGCTGTTCTTTGTAGGCACCAGCAGAATAATATGTAATCTCAACACAGTGGCTGAGAACCTAGAGGATGACTTTCATTCATGTTTATCTCTCTATGAAACAATAATGATGCAGTAATTTCCATTTAGGGGTTTCCAATTATGATGCGGTATTTGTCTTTAACATAGCATGAACCTAAAAGAGTAGATTCTATGATCTCCACTTAAAGAGTGAGTCAACTGAGTCTCAAAAACTTCTCTGGATTCAAACCTGGGTCTGTAAGGCCCCCAAATATTATGTTCCCTTCACCACGCCATGCTGCCTCTTACTGTGCTAGAGGCCATTCTGGATTCCATAAAGGCACTTTCCCGTCTGTACTGGATCATTGTTTTAATCACCTTTTCAGTAACTTAGCAGTTCTTAGACAAAGGTACAGGCGTAACTCCCACTTTCCTAAGTGTAAGTTATACGCAATGACCTTCTTCTAAAGAGTACAGTGTGGAAAGTGGGTAAAAGAGCAACTTTATAGTGGAGAAGTCTGACAAACACTACCACGGCCAGCTCATCAAGGTGAACATCAACAGAGATTACTCTGTGCCCTTGGTAACATGGGATGAGAAAGACACTTCACCTCCGTGGTCTTCCTTCAAGACCTCGTAGCCCCAGTCCAGTCACAAGGAAAACATTCCAGATGAAGACCATGCTACAAAATACCTGTCTAATATTCCTCAAAACTGTCCAGCTCATCAAAAACAAGAAAAGTCAGAAACTGTCATAACCAAGGGAAGTCTGAGACATGACAACGCGATGTGATCGGATATGCTTTCTGGATGGGATCCCAGAACAGAAGAAGGACATTAGGTGGAACATAAGTAAATATGAATGCAGTTTGGACTTGAATTAATAATACTATATCAATATTGGTTCAGTGATTGTGAAAAAAATGTTCCCTGTGAATGTAAGATGCTAATGATAGAGGAAACTGGTTATTAGTTTGATGGACACTCACCATATTATCTTCACACGTTTTCTGTAAATAATTTTAAAATAAAAAGTGTATATTTTTATTTAAACATTTTTTAATGTTTATTTAATTTTGAGAGACAGAGAGAGTCAGAGCGCAAGTGGGATAGGGGCAGAGAGAGAGGGAGACACAGAATATGAAGCAGGCTCCAGGCTCTGAGCTGTCAGCACAGAGCCCGATGTGGGGCTTGAACTCACAAACCGTGAGATCATGACCTGAGCCTAAGTTGGAGGGTTAACCGACTGAGCCACCCAGGTGCCCCATAAAAATTTATTTTAACTATAAAAGCTCATAATTTAAAATCTACCATAATATAAGCAAAAGGAATTGGCAACTCAGGAATGGTGCCTTGTAGCTGACTATCCATATGGAGGAAAAGAGGATAAAACTTGAAAGCTACCTAACACCGTACCAAAAAAAAAAAAAAGAAAGAAAAGAAAAAAAAATCTAGATGAATTAAAGACCTGTATGTAGAAAAGGAAAGCAGTGAAAAAGTTTTGAAAATAAAAAAAATCTTTTTGGAATGATCTCATGGAAGTGTGGTCCCCAGACCAGCAGTATCAGTTAGCATGCTTGGGGAATCTATTAGAAATGCAAATTCTTGGGCTCCATCCAGAGTAACTGTGAGGTCGCATCTACCTGTCTTTGTTGTAAAATGAGGACCACTGCAATAGAGCTAACTTCATAAACAAGATAGGAAAGTCAAGCTAAAAAGTGAAAGTTTGATAAAAATGGCTATAGTAATATTTAAAATGTGAAATATTTATTAAACCATTGTCTTAGAAAAAAGTAGCTGACCACAGATTAACATACGAAATATTCAGCACAGATAAATCTAGGGCAGTGCTTTTCAACTAGGGGTGATTTTGTCCCCTGGGGAATTTACAGTGTCTGGAGACATTTAGGTCATCAAAACTTCAGGAAGGCGGTCATTTAGTTGACCAAGGACAGCGGGGTTGCTGCTAAACATTCTATAATGCACAAATAGTCCCACCCAACAACAAATTACCTGGCTCAACATGCATATAGTGCCGAGTTTGAGAAACTGTGGTGTAGAGAATTTCTTCAAACCATTAAGAAAATGATAATCAGCAAAGTAGTTTGGGCAATTCACAGAGGGGAAAAAACCCAGAGGACCAATATGCATATGAAAAGTGGCTCCAACTGACTAGTAGGTGGGTAAATGCAAACCATCACACCCCTTAGTTTGGCAAAAAACAAAACACTGAGTCTTGTAACTTCCTGTGTATTGCTTATTGTTGGTATAACAGATTACCAAAAACTCCAACTCAGTGGCTTAAAACAACAAATGTTGGGGCGCCTGGGTGGCGCAGTCGGTTAAGCGTCCGACTTCAGCCAGGTCACAATCTCGCGGTCCGTGAGTTCGAGCCCCGCGTCAGGCTCTGGGCTGATGGCTCAGAGCCTGGAGCCTGTTTCCGATTCTGTGTCTCCCTCTCTCTCTGCCCCTCCCCCGTTCATGCTCGGTCTCTCTCTGTCTTAAAAATAAATAAACGTTGGAAAAAAAAAATTTAAAAAAAAAAAAAAAAACAACAAATGTATTACCTTACGGTTCAGGAGGTCAGAAGCTCAAAGTCAGTCTCACTGGGTGGAAGGGAAGGTATCGGCAGGACTGGTTGCTTCTGGAAGCTCTAGTGGAGAATCTACTTCCTTGCCTTTTCCAGCTTCTAGAGGACACCTCCTTGCATCGTGGCCCCTTCCTCTGGGTCAGCAGCATCTTCAAATCTCTGACTCTCTGACCTCTGCCTCCGTCCTCACATCTCCTTCTCTGTCCCTCCCAACTATTTATGAAGGGCTCTTGTGATGACGTTGCGCCCACGTGGAGAGCTCAGGGTTATCTCCCGGTCTCAAATCTCCATTTGCAACGCACCTTTGGCAATGATCAGGTAACCTGTTCCCAGGTTCCAGGGACCTGAATGTGGACATCTTCGGAGGGCCGTTATTCAGCCTACTTATTATGCCGTGAGGAGACCGTGGGGAAATGGGACACTTTTACTTTGGAACTGTCAAACTGTTCTGGAGGGCAGCCGGGCTTATTTAGTAATGTTGACGAACATCTTTCAACTCGACAACAGCATTTCTTAGTGGCTGTGTCTGAAGAACTCGTATGCACAAGCCCAAGAAGAAATGCGCCCCAGAAGACAAGTACAAGGACTTTAATTGCAGCAGGGACAGTACAAAACTGGGAAATAACCCCAGTTACCTCTTAGTTGTCAGGTCAACTCAAATCGAGATATCAACGAACTAGGTGTTTTTGTATCAACATGTATGAATCTATAAACTTAAAGTCGAGGGGGGGAAAGGAAAGGATACACGTATTAGAATACCGCTTATGTAAACTGTCATTCCTGTGGATTTATACATACACAGGAGAGATACGAAACATGCCTAAGCATGACTTACTTATACTAACTTGACAATGGAATGTAAGCCCGAGGAGTGAAGGCTGAAGAAGAGATAGGAATGTGGCTTTATGTATTTGTTTAACTGTTCATTTTTAGAATTACACACACACACACACACACACACGCACAGAAACCCAAAGCCAATATGACAAAATGGTAACGTTTTAAAACTTTCAGTAGTGAGTATATAGATGTGTGATAGTATTTCAAAATGAATGTTTCTAACTCTCAGAACACCCTGGGCCCAGAGGAATTCATTTTCCTATGGTGATATCTTCTGGAAAGTTCTGGTTATTATGGCACAGCCCGCAATTTTTTTTCTTTTACTTTTTTGTCCTGAAAAGCCATTTACTATGATTTTGATTCGTGAGAATCCTTCCCTTAGAGCTCCATCACCCTGAAAGGAGAAGCTAATCTAATTTCTGCTGTAAGGTGGCTAACTTCTATACTTCGTTTATTTGCTTGGCCTTTTTTGCCATCAACCACTCAAACATCCATCAGGAGACCTCTACTCCAGCTTCCACTCCCTGTGATTTTGTGTAACCCACTGAGCTGTTCTGAGATTCACCTAGGACACGATGGCACTAGGCCAAGAGCATCCTGAACGGCCTTCAAGTTTTAAAATTCTGGTCCTCTTGGGGCGCCTGGGTGGCGCAGTCGGTTAAGCGTCCGACTTCAGCCAGGTCACGATCTCGCGGTCCGTGAGTTCGAGCCCCGCGTCAGGCTCTGGGCTGATGGCTCGGAGCCTGGAGCCTGTTTCCGATTCTGTGTCTCCCTCTCTCTCTGCCCCTCCCCCGTTCATGCTCTGTCTCTCTCTGTCCCAAAAATAAATAAACGTTGAAAAAAAAATTTTTTTTTAATTCTGGTCCTCTGTAGTTACTTTGACTTTTTATCTGTGAGCATTCTCGCTAACTATGTTGTTGTCACTCTCTAGTATTATCTCCTAGACCTGAAAGAATTGCTTTGGAGAACACAGACCTCTTAATTTGTTCTTAGAGGAACAGTCAAAAAAATTAAGATCCTTGAAGACCTGCAACAGCCCACATGGTACTCAACCACCACCGGAGTTGTATTGATAGGGCGCTTCCAAGATCTAATTTTAAGAAACGAGGTGAAAGACAGGGCCCCACTCTCTTTTCTAACAGTTCAGCATTTTAACGTTAAAAGGTACGTTTATCACTTGCTGTCTTGGTCCGTTAATTAGAATATTGGAATGGTTGGTATCATAGCAACGTGACACATTTGACGACTTCTCATCTTTTCCCGTGCGATCCTGTCAAATTTGTGGTCGTCCTCTGTTGTACACGAACTCATTTCTCTTCTGCCTGGGGCATCAAATATTGGGGGTTCTATAGCACATCCTAGTTTATCAACATTCCCGTCTTTCTTAGGAACATGCATGCATTGTATGCAAAGAGTGTGGCTGGTTTAATAGATGGGAACATCCCACCAAAGACAGAGGACAAGATAAGTCTCAACCATATTCTCAAAGAATTTACATTGCTTATTTCAATTTACCCTCGAAACAACTTAATTCAGTTCTAAATTATTCTCATTTTGCTGCTGAGAAAACTGGGGCTATCATGAGAAGCTGGTTCTATTACCAGGGTTTTGTAATCGGAAGAGCCAAGATTTAAATTCCAAATTCACATATTTCTCTACTCAGTTGAAATGCCTGTCTTGTCAGTGAATACGAAAAGTAATGGCAAGGTAAATCTTGATGAGTTAAAGGAATTACAAATTGGAGCAAACCTGAAATTTGTTATTGAAGCAAATTTCCTGTTTGGAGCTTTTTTAGGGATGTTGGGAGAAAAACACCATGCTAAATAACTAACTAAAATGTGTTTATTGGAAGTCGGCAGCTTTACTTAATTTATTAAAAATGGACAGACAGTATGATTCTGTGTGTTTGGCGCTGTGTAAGAATTCTTCAGATACATTTAAAACGTTATTTTGCATGCTGTTTGGTTATTTGCGTGGAGACTGTTTACTTACAGCTGAGGAAGTCAGTTGTAGGTTAAATAAGAAACAAAGTGAAAAAACCAGGGTTGATAAGACAGAAAGGAGAGAGAGGGGGCGAAAGGGCAGTCAGTATACGATGAATTTTATTTGTACTTTTTTTTTTGGCTGTGGTGAAACTGATTAATGGGCAGGCGTGGAGAGGGCACACTGGGTATTCTGCCTTTGAGCCGATTCGTGGATCAAAAAAGCAATCGGGGTTGTTTTATGGCCTCATTTTATGGCCTCCCACTTTGAAATTTCAGCTGAGACCGATCCTACAAGCAGGCAGCCTCCCTCAAGTGGCCTCACCCAGAGCCTGGGGGGCACCCACGCCTTGGTGAGGACACCCCCCTGCGTGGTTCCCCCTCTTGCGTAATTCTCAGTACTACCCTGTGCTCTGCACACTCAGGTGAGGGGAGGGGTGGGGGGGGGGTTCCTGGATGACTTTCCACTTAGGTCCATTTGAAGTGGTCTTAAAAGACCAACAGAAAAGGGAAGATTGGGTCACCATTTGAGGGATGCGAGGAACCTGACTGGCCAGGAGAGTGCCTCTGGGACAGGGGAGGGGACACACAGATAGTTTGGTGCTTTGGAGTCCTGGGGACTGCAGACGCCCCAGGGATCCAACTGGGGATAGCCCTGCAGACCTCACCCCGGGGCAGAGTGTGGCCATCTGTGATTTCTTTTCTTTTTTTTTTTTTTAATTTAAATTCAAGTTAGTTGACCTACAGTGTAGGATTGGCTTCAGGAGGAGAACCCAGGGATTCATCTCTTACGTAGGACGCCCGGTGCTCATCGCAGCCAGTGCCTTCCTTAATGCCCATCTCCCATTTAACGCATCCGCCACCCACCTCCCCTCCAGCAGCCCTCCATGTGTTCTCCATATTTAACAGGCCATCAGTGATTTAAGCCGGGTTTGGCACGCAGTTCACGAAGTCTCTGCCTGCAGGGAGGGCAGGGAGCCTGCAGCCTGCAACTGAGCAGGACGTTTTTTTTTTGTCCGCATCAGGGACCGTCCGGTGGCATCTCCTGTCACCTTCAACTTTAAACAAGTACCATAAGTCATTTTAAAAGTCATAGCCTCCATCGGTAGCAAGCAGAGTCTTGCGAGGACAGAGTATTCTCAACTGCCTAATATGTTGTAAAAATGTATCCAGATATTTCGACGGTGCTAGAATTTTGAGTTCAGTGTTTGAAGATTCAGTTCAGTGTTTTGGAGACAGTTATTCCTGAACGCCTCAGAATTACCTTAGAAAACTTTGCCATTTTGCACGTCCAGGGGCTGCCTTCTGTCTACAAGTGACAGGTGCCTTCCTGTCTTTTCAGGGCAGATTCTCTCTCCAGTGTATCACTTACAACATCTTCGCATCGGTCTTCCTGTCTGAAGTCCTGGCCCACCTTCAAATATCTGAACTCCCCAATATTGCCTACACGGTTTTTAAAGATAAGAGTCCGGGGTGGTTCTCCTTCCGCATCCTTTGTTGTAAAAACCGCTTACGTTCGGTCTCCCCATCCTTACCTCCCAACCTCTGACCAGACAGCGCGTGACATTTTGTCTCTAGGCATTTCCAAATGCTCTTCCCTCAGCCCTGAACTATCTTTCCTTAAAACTATTTTCTCCCTGCTCTTTTTTTTTTTTTTTTTTTAAATTTTTTTTTTTTTCAACGTTTATTTATTTTTGGGACAGAGAGAGACAGAGCATGAACGGGGGAGGGGCAGAGAGAGAGGGAGACACAGAATCGGAAACAGGCTCCAGGCTCTGAGCCATCAGCCCAGAGCCCGACGCGGGGCTCGAACTCACGCACCGCGAGATCGTGACCTGGCTGAAGTCGGACGCTTAACCGACTGCGCCACCCAGGCGCCCCTCTCCCTGCTCTTTATTAACAGGCAGGCTAAGGCTTCTCTGTTAATTGAGTTGTAGGCCCACTTACAAACAACGGGGCGCAGGAAACTCTTCCATTAGGTAGCCTATCTCGTTAGCATTGAGCAGAACCCCAAAGAAGGAGGTTGTGACCTTGAATGATGACACAGTAGGTCACAGTAGAGCCTTCGATATGCTTGGGCTGGGGAAAAGCCTCCTGGCAGGGCAAATATCTGACTTTCGCAACGTGTCCTGAAGGAAGCCAAGGAAAAACAAAATTTGCAACGCCCATTCATGTGAAACATTTGAAGCGTCCTTGCCCAAACACTGTGTCACTGTGTACATCCTGATAAGAAACGATGAGATCCCATATCAGCCAAGCTGGCTGGCGCGACAGGCAGGTGATCCCTTTAGTTTCCCGTTATTGAGTCCCAGAGTTCATTTTGGGGGATTCAAAATGAGGCGGTGCCGTTGACACTGAGAAGAGAATACATACAGGAAAACGAGAACTTGAGATGTCATGGCGTTCTCAATGCAATCTCATTCCCAACAACCTGTGCCCCTCATCATGATTCTTGTACCTGCTGAGTTGGCCTCTGCTTCTTTATTAATTAATGAGATTAATGACATTTGTCCCATCAGGATACTGTGAGGAATAATTTAGGTAATACTAATACAACAGTGGCACAGTCCTGGACCTAACAAATCAGCACAAAATTTTATTTCTTTCTCTTACTACCATATCTTTTCAGGACTTTGTATTGTCCCAGTATCTAAGGCAGGTGGATAGTACCTGATCGTTAGAAGCAAAAAGATTCTTTTTTCTCATTCTTGTCTTACTGTCCTTTGACATATACACCAAAAGGCAAGTGCTGCCTCATCTATGAAGCTTTTTCTGATCCTATTAGCACAACTTACCATTTTTCTCTTTCGTGGGCTCGTGTAAACCCATGTATAATTAAGTCAGTCTCCACCTAGTACGATGTAAGGCACTTTAAGGCAGGGCTTATGTCTTATTTTGTTGCTTTATTTCCATCTTAACATATTATATCTCGGCCTATCGTGTTTACTATATGTGTCCAGAATAAGTGAAGAATGAATGAATGAGCTTGCAAGTTAACAGCTAACAGTGCATTTAGAGAAAGGACATATGCACTCCTAGACAGAAGAGCATTTATCTGCTACGCCCAGGGTGACAGGTGCCCACAGCAGGGTCCAAGGGCTCTCTCTCTGTGCCCACAGTGCTGTAACCCCTACAACCAGGACCACAGACCGTGTCTCATCATTCACAGGCTTTGCCCATTCTAAGCTCATACAGGTCATGGCTTCCAGAAAACTGAAGGAGAGGGTTAAACATCATAGATTCATAGGACATCAAGCTGGCACTTTCCTTGGTGTGCCTCGATTTGGAGCTTCGTAAGCTAAAGCGTTTGGTTCCTCCACTTGTGTGACCAAGCTCTCTCCATATCCCTCTGTGGAGTGGATGCTGTGATAGACCTTCTAGATCTCCCTGCAGGATGAAAAGACTTATTTCCCCAGCTCCTAGGAGTCCCGCCAGCAGATCATACCTCAGTGAAAGAGAACGGTCTTTCCCAAAGTCACACCCTCTTCCCAGGGCAGTTGATATGCAATTACCAGTGGAGGCAAGGATGTAGTGGCCTGGACGTCTCACCCCAACGTGGGTCTCGAGGTAGAAGGACTTCTATCTCAACGTCTCTTGAGATAGAAGGACTATCTCAATTTCAGATCTCCCTTGACATCAGCTGAAGCCTTTGTTAACATCGCATCACAGCCAAGCTCTTCCTCTGCTCAGTCCTGCCTCTCGCCCTTCCCCTCTCTTCCCTTGTAAACTCTCTGTGTGATCTTCTTGATCTCAGTCTGCTTTTCTGGGAACATACCCTGTGATGGTGGGTGCCAGGGATGGTGTAAGAAAGAAGATGCCGAGGCGAGATCTGGGATTCGGGTCCCTCTCCACCTGGCTGGCGGTGAAGCCCCCATCTAGATCACAGACAGTCGCTGGCATAGAGCTGGGTGTTTGTTGAAACTTCACCCTCGGTGAACTGGATAGTATCGCAGTGGGAGGAAATGCAGGAGCGGGGGCTGGCTCTCCGTTCGCAGAATGTGATGGGAAAGAGCATAGGGTATGCGCCATGTACTGTATCGTATGTACTACGAGGACAGTGAAATTGGATAGCTGTTGCTAAATATTGATACTTGGAAAAAGTGAGAGAAGTCTGACAAGCTGGTTAATCAGCAATTGTAAGCTTAACGTGGGATGTAGAAGGTTGGGGGGTGGGGAGCACTCCAGGAGTCTCTCTCCCTTCCTGTCGCTAGGGGGCAAATAAAGCTGTGGACCAAACCCAGGTCTGACGCAGAAGAGTAACAGAGCTCCCAGAAGCTCTGTTGGAAATTTCAACCCAGGCAAGTGTGCTATGACAAAATGTTGCCTCTTTGGGGAAAGAATGGGACGCTGACATGCGGGATGGGACGTCTGAGTTGACGAATCTAACGATCTTGGATATTTAGGTTCCTGTGACCCCTTTGTGCCTGCCGAAGCGGTTCATAATTCCTTGTTAGGGGGCAGCACTCCTTGCTTGAAGATGATACAGGGTTCTCTGCCTCTGGGGAAAACCTGTGATGACTCCTCAGGATCTGCCTCTAACTCCCCTTCGGGTCAGAAGGTCAATGACCAGGATTCGGTCACAACAGAATGTGGCTGGAGTCCTGCTAAGCCTGCGAAGGGAGGAGAGACAACATATTACAGAGGAGTTAAGAACCTAGCCAATGGCCACTGGTAGCAGCCGGACTGGATTTTGAGTGTGCTCAATACGAGGGCAAGACTGGCAGAAACTTTCATACGGTGCCATGTCTCCGAAAGGTAGAATACATTGGTCTGAGAACCAAGAGGCAGAAGCCCAAGCGTACCACTGGTTGTGAGCCCCAGTGATTCCCTTGGGAGAATATGTACTTCCCATATGCAAAATGATGGATTCTGAGGGTTTAGACACATTAGTTGTCAAAAGTGAAACACTTTCTTGGGGCGCATGGGTGGCCCAGTCGGTCGGGTGACCAACTTCAGCTCAGGTCATGATCTCACGGTTCGTGGGTTCGAGCCCCACATCGGGCTCTGTGCTGAACACTTGCTCAGAGCCTGGAGCCTGCTTCCGATTCTGTGTCTCCTTCTCTCTGCCCCTCCCCTGCTTGTGCTCTCTCTCACTCGGTCTCTCAAAAATAAATAAATGTAAAAAAATTTTTTTTTAAAGTGAAACACTTCCAACCAGAGAGGTCTAGCAAGATTCTCACGGAACTATAGGCTGTGGCTCCTACCTGGGCACTGTAAATTCCTCTTGCCCAGGGAAGAACAGGAAACAGGAAGTCACCTTCTTGGAAGGGATGATCAGTGATCATCAGGAGGAGAAGGGGATACTGTTATATGGGGGCAGGGAAGAATATGTTTGGCGAGCGAGTACGCTCTTGGGCGCCTTTGGTATACCTCTGCCCAATGTTCATGGCAAAGAGACAAAGCAGCAGCCTTGGCCCAAAAATTGTGGTTGTGATCAGGGACTCGGGTTCTTCAGGAATGCAAGTGTCAATGATGTGACAAGATAAATCACTGAGAAAAGCAGAGGTGTTGGCTGAGGATGAAGGAAATCCAGAATCGACAGTAAAGGGGGCAGATAATCAGTATCTGTTCTGACTTCAAGACCAGGTGTCCTGGGAGGGGCCATATTTTTCCTTTTCCAAGCTTCCTTTAGGAAGAGAGGCCGCCTGGGGATCCTTCAGTATCTTCTCCCAGAATTAATTAATTAAGAATTACTTTTAAGTTCAAGTACAGTTAACAATGTTATGTTAGTTTCAGGTGTGCGATATAATGATTCAACAATTCTGTGCATTACTCAGTGCTCGTGATGAATGTACTCTTAATCCCCTTCTCGTTTCACCCGTCCCCCCACCTGCCTCCCCTTTATTAACCATCAGTTTGTTCTCTATGCCCGTGGTCTGTTTTTGTTTGTTTGTATCTTTTTGTCTTTGTTCATTTGTTTTGTTTTCTTAAATTCCACCTATGAGTGAAATCACATGGTATTTCTCTTTCTCTCACTGATTGATTTCACTTAGCGTTATACACCCTAGATCCATCCACGTTGTTGCAAATGGCAAGATTTCATTCTTTTTTATGGCTGAGTAATATTCTATATTATATGTATATACCACGTCTTCTTTGTCCATTCATATTTTAGTGGACATTTGAGTTGCTTCCATAATTTGGCTATTGTAAATAATGCTGCAATAAACATAGGGGTACATATATCTTTTTAAGTTAGTATTTTTGTTTTCTTTGGGTAATTATTCGGTAGTGGAATTATTGGCAATTATGTTTTTAATTTTTGGAGGAACTTCCTGTTTCCACAGTGGCTACGCCAGTTTGCATTCTCCCCAATAGTGCGTGAGGGTTCCTTTTTCTCTGCATCCTCACCAACACCTGTCGTTACTCGTGTTTTTGTTCTTAGCCATTCTGACAGGTGTGAGATGATGTCTCCTTGTGGCTTTTATTTGCATGTCCCTGATGATGAGTGATGCTTTCATGTGTCTGTTGGCCATAGGTACATCTTCTTTGGAAAAATTTCGATTCATTTCGTCTGCCCATTTTTGAATGAATTATTTGTTTTTTTAGTGTTGAGTTGTATAACTTCTTTATATATTTTGGATATTAACCCCTTATTCGATGAGTTATTTGCAAATATCTTCTCCTATTCACTAAGTTGTCTTTTTTTTGTTGATGGTTTCCTTTGTTGTGCAAAAGCTCTTTATTTTGGTGTGGTCCTAATAGGATAATTTTGCTTTTGTTTCCCTTGCCAAAGGAGACCTATCTAGGAAAATGTTTCTATGGCTGATGTCAGAGGTCACTGCCTATGTTTTCTTCTAGGAATTTTATGGTTTCGGATTTCACATTTTGATCTTTAATCCATTTTGAGTTTATTTTTGCGTGTGGTTGTTCAATTCCGTTCTTTTTCACGTAGCTTTCCAGTTTTCCCAACACCATTTATTGAAGAGACCGTCTTTTCTCCATTGTATGTTCTTGCCTCCTGTGTCGCAGATTAATTGACCATGTAAGCAAGGGTGAATTTCTGGGCTCTCTATCCTGTTCTGTTGACCTGTGTGTCTGTTTTTGTGCCAGTACCATACTGTTTTGATCGCTACAGTTTCGTAGCATATCTTAAATTCTGGGATTGCGATACCTCCCAGACTTTATTTAAAGAGTTGGACTTCAGTACTGCAAGGGGGTGGGGAGGCGGAGGGACTCCCGTGGACACCAGACTGTCTGTCAGGACCGAAGGTCTTGTTTTCCCAGATGCTGGGAGTGCTCCCAGCAGACAGCTCTCAGCTGTTACAGCCTTCTTTGGGAAGTGCCTAAGCGGAAAGAGTTGCTTGGTCCAAGGCTATTCCTATTATGGGCCAGCCCGTGTCTAATGACTGGTTGAAGCAAGGCTCTAAAGGCTCCCCCTTGAAACACTGCAGAAGAGCGAACCTATCTTTAGGATTCCTTGTAATCTCAGCCGAGGACTTTTTTGAAACTGCATCCCAGTCCAGCCTCTCCCTCTGCTTAATTCTTCCTCTTTCCTTTCTTTCCCTTCCACAGACCTTGTTCCCAGGAATATTCCTGATACATTTTTTTTAGTATAGTTAACACACCATGTTACATTAGTTTCAGGTATACAGCTTAGTGATTTGACAAGTTTATATATCATGCTGTGCTCACCACCAATATAGCCACCGTCTGTTACATCGCTATTATAATATCACTGATTATATTCCTTATGCTCTGCTCTTCATTCCTGTGACTTCCTCATTCCGTCACTGGAGGCCTGCATCTCCCTCTCCCCCATCACCCATTTTTCCCAGGCCCCCGCTCTTCTCCCCTCTGGCAGCCATCGGTTTGTTGTCGGTATTTATAATTCTGATTCTGCTTTTTGTTTGTTCGTTTTTGTAGATTCCATTTGTTAGAGGAATCACTTGGTATTTATTTCCTCATTCTGCCTTGTTCCACTTAGCATAATACCCTCTAGGTCCGTCCATGGTCTCAGATAGCACAATCTCATCTTTTTTGATGGCCGTGTACTATTGTGTCGTGTATATGCAACACTTTTTCCTTATCCGTTTGTCTTTCAATGGACACCTGATAAAATTTTTGTATGCTGATCTTCGTGACTGCCTCCGAATGAAACCGTCCTACAATACCAAATCAATGTAATGACCAGACCGTTATATTATTTCTTTGGATCTTTGTCCTTAGCCGGTAACGTGGCTAGCCTTTCAGCTTCCTGAAAAAGTTGGGAATCCATATTTCTCTGGTCAGCTCCAATGGCGAAGACCTTGTTTCTTGTTTGACCACAGCTCCCTGAACTTGGACCTTTACCTTAGTCAACAGCACATACGCTCCCACCATGCTCCATCATCCTTGAGGAGTGTTGCCCAACCTCTTTAGCTGATCTCTGATCCTCCCAAAGCAGTCCTCCCGAGGGCTCCACCTACTCATTCGCTTCTGGGATCTTCTTTTGTGATTCAGCCTGCTTCATCTATCTTCTGTTTCTAGAGTCTCAGGCTTGGGTGTAAGTAGAGCGAAGACTGAATTCTGTTCTCTCAAAGGCCATATGGATTCTGGTGTCTAGGATGAGGCTGGGGAAGCATTACCACATGGGAGTAAAGACATGTCTCCTGAAGAAGGTAGGCATCTGCAGGAACCTCCACAGAAATAGCCTTTATTTCGTGGTGATTTGCAGACTGACGGTGTTAAGGAACTAGGAAACAACCATTTAAGCTGTAATCATCACAAAACAAGCTATGATTTTGGAAACTGACACGTGGAAAGGTGTTATATGCTAACAATTACAATCAGGAAACCGGTGGTCAGAATGGAATGAAAGCAAAGTGGAATGCCTTAAAGGAAAAGTCTCTTTAGACATGATTTGGTCCCTGCAGAAAATCGCATGGCTGACACATCTAGCCAGAAGAAGCTCATTATCAGTGTTTAACTTGTTATGATTATTTTTAATGCCAGCATCTGTCCCCTGGTCTCCTTTGGGATCATACCCTGAAGAGAAAGTGTCCTGTTCAGAGCACCAGTCTTAGACATATATGAGATACTATGAATATATTACAACTTTATGACGCTGAAGTTGACTTCACAGTACAAATTTTATGTACTAAACTAGCAAGTAAATTGTCTTTCTTTGGACTTCCTAAAAAATGTGTAATCCCCATGCTCTGTCTGCAGAACCTAGAAAGTGCCTGTTGCGTAGTAAGAACTTAACAATGTTACTGGTATTAGAATCCCTTCTGAAATCCACGATTTCTATGAGAAACTCACTTTAAACACTTTAAAAAGTTACGAATGGGTTAAAAATAAAAAGATAGAAAAGATAGGCCAGGTATATACTAGTAGTAAAAACAGAATGGCTGGAGTAGCTATGTTAATGTCAGACAATGTCAACTTTAGAGCCTAGGAAATTAACAAACATAAAGAAATACATTACACAGTGACAAAAGGGTCAATTCACCAAAAAGACATACGGTTTCTAAATGTGTATACCCCTTATAAGAGTGTTTCAAAATACTTAAAGTGAAAGCGGATGGAACTGAAAGGTGAAATGGACACATTGGATTCACAGAGTTGAAGACTTTCATCCCGTTTTCAAAGTAAATAGAATGAGTAGAGACAAAATCAGTAAAGAGGTAAGAAAGTTGGATCTAATTGAGATTTATAGACCACTCCACCTAACAAAAGCAGAATACACATTCATTTCAAGTTCAAATGAAGACTTACCAAGTGTTACCATGTCCTGCATCATAGAACAAACTGTAAACATTTTTGAACAATTGAAATCTTAGACATTTGTTGTCTAATCTCTTTGGCTTGTAGGGGGTCATGTTTGTGTTCATGTGGCATTTTCCCTGTATGCATGTGTATCCAAATTTCTCCTTCTTATAAGGGCACCATCATATTGGATTAGGGACCCACACTAACTACAGAATGATCTCATTCTGATTTAACTAGTTACATTCTTAGAGACTTTATTTCCAAATGAAGTCACATTCTCAGGTAGTGGGGGTTAGAACTTCAGTATATGAAATTGGGGGAGGGGACCCAATTCAATCCATGACAACTTACATTATAAAAGACGACCTCACTTCTATAAAAAATAAATCAACAACCTAATTTTCTACCTTAAGAAAATCGAAAAAGAAAAAAGGGAAAGGAAGGCAATAAGGTAACATAGGTATAAGCAGAAGTCAGTTAGAATAAAAACAGAGTAACAATACAGAAATCAATGAAACCCAAAGCTTATTTTTAAAATGGTCAACGAAATCGTTATACCTCTAGTCAGACTCACAAAGCAAAAGAGAATATGCAAATTACCACGATCAAGAATGAGAAGGGATAGCTATACAGACCTCACAGGCATTAAAAGGATAATAAGAAAACGTTAAAATATTCATAAGAACGTAGTAATAAGAAAATATCACAAATATTACAACGTATTAGAATTCCAAACACACGCAGTTGATGATTTCAATGAAACCCAGTCATTCCTTGAAAGCCACACACTGTCCATAGTCACCAAGAATAGGTAACCTGAAAAGAACTGTATCTATTGAAGCAATTGTACAGTAAAATAGTCAAAGAAGTCCTCCGAAAGGAAACTTCAGACTCAGATGGTGTCACAGGCAGAGAAGAAAAGGCAAAGTCTGCAAGATTGGTAAGGAGGTCCCCTAGGTAGGAGACTTTCTTTATCAATTGGTCTGCCCCCGTGGTTTACCAAGCTAGGCTCTGTGACACCGGAGTCACTGGAGAAGTCCTGAAGTTGTGACCCCTGGTGGGGAAGAATCTAAAGAGGATCTATTTATCCGGAGAACTAACTCCCCTTTGTAGACCATTCTAGATGGGAGGGACCTCAGAATTCTTTTCTCGGGTGATCCTGCACTTCCTTCTAAGGGTCTACATGGGCCTTTTTCTGAGTGCACCTCTATGCTCCAGAGTTGTTTTCAGAAAGCATAGACTTAATTGGACAGTCTTAGAAGACTCCTAGAGGAGTGCACACTGTGCAGGAAGACCTTTGCAGGGCAGAAAGGAGGAGGGGTGAGAAGAGACGAAGGGCCGGCTTTTGGTGGGAGCCAGAGGCTGGGGGGGCCTGGCTCTCCTCTTTGCACTGCCATTCTCTCACAGGGACTTCCAAAGGGTTTGAGCATCCTAAATTTGAACATGAATACCATAAAGTCATGTGTTTTTTAGGGGTGGGCACGATATTCAGGCATTTGTTAGCTTGACGTAGAAGCTTGACGTTAAATACCTAGACACATGGCGAATGGGATCTGCTTGTGCTGTTATTCTGAGCCGCTCAGAGTAAGCGCCGGGGTGGGGGTGGGGACCTCATCTGCTGCCATATCCTGAACACCCAGAACAATGCTTGGCGCAAAGCACGCCGTCAATAATAATTTCAAATTAATGACTGTGTAGATGAATGAATGAGTTTAGTCCTCACAACATACCTGGAAAGATCCTAGCCGAGCAGAGAGTGGCAATGGTAAAGCATTGACACAATGGTGGGTAGTCAGATCATGATCTGAGAAGACAAAATTCTTCAGGAGATTAGACATAAGCAGTGTGTTATTACCTGCTCTGCTGGCCTGTGTAGAAGTCAAGTCTATGAGCACCTCTCAGATGAGCGTCCTGATCCCCCGTGGGCTGCCACATGCCATGTTTCAAAACTAGTAGCTTAGGGGCACCGGGGTGGCTCCGTGGGGTTAAGCGTCTGGCTTCCACTCAGGCCACGATCTCACGGTTCATGAGTTTAAGCCCCGCCCTGGGTTCTCTGCTGTCGGCACGGAGCCCGCTTCGGATCCTATGTCTCCTTCCCTCTCTGCCCCTCCCCTGCTTGTGCTCTCTCTGTCTCTCTCAGAAGAAGTAAATAAACCTTAAAAAAGAAAAAAAAAAAAAAGAATACTAGCTCAGCCCTTTCTTTGGAGCTCATGACATTTCCACCGTGGGTCCCAACTATGAGATGATGTAGCAGTGACTCAGATGGCTTCCCCGCCCTCCAGGACCTTACTCAGCATTTGTCATGTTAACGAAGGACATGTTGATTCTCAGGAAGAACTTTGATTCCAGAATGACTTCGGAACTTTTAGGAATCTCAGCTCTGACATAACTGATGGTATTCTTGGAAGAACATTAATTGGAGAACAAAGCAAGAGATCTGGGAGTGATAGAACATGTTTGCCCTATGCTGATGAAAATTCTCCATCTACTACTTGAATTTAAATGAAGCAGCTTTAAAAAGTTTTCCAAGCTCCTTATGTTCCTGTAACACAAAGTCACGATTATCGTTCAACTTCAAGATGAATTATTTTCAGCCATTCTTTGTATCAGGGGGAGGATACACCAAACAAGCAGTTTAATTATTTAAAAGAACTTTGGAGCAATTAAACTTTTCCTACAAATACCACACGAGTAAAGCAGACGGACAGAAAGTAATGTATTGACTGTTTGCCATTCAAACGGCTCGTTGAGTCTCCAACGATCATATGCTACAAATAGGAGATATTTATATCACATGCAAATTTAGAGCCTGAAAAAGCATCCGTAGTAAACTTTCACATGGCTCACTGGCTTATGGTCTTTAATGATTAAGCCACAAGGGAATTATTACTTCACCAGTACCTCATTCATCCTCTCTGTGACTTCCTCCTTAATTCTGTCAATTCTATTCTTTAATAAATGGCAATACCCACCATTTCTTTTAAAACGCAACTAACTGCTCAATCGAGAACGGGAAGGTAAAATCAAATATACTTATAAATAGATGTGTAATTGTTTACATTGCTTTTGAGTTGAAAATCACGTCTCTAAAATAAGACAAGCAGACGTAAGGTATTGAATCCTGAAGAGCATAATAGTTAGCGTATATTTAAGCTAATTTACACGGTACCGAGCTATAGAACTGTTACTATTTGATTAAAGCCTTTTGCCTTGACTAGACATGTTTATAACAGGAAACTGAAAAACCCATTTCGATTTCAAATGCATTCCTATAACCATCCTACCATCAACATGGAACTATTAAGAATACAATGTACAAAGTGTTAAATACACGAGTGCCCTGATACACAAGTACATTTGTACTAAAGGTCCCTGGAGTAAAAGACAAATTCATATAGAATTGGCTTCTAAATTTATATGTGGTCCGTGGCATAATTAATGAGTGAGTCGATAATTTTCCTAATTCTTACCCAGGGCTTGGTCTTCAGTTCACGGTGTGCCCTCTGTGTGTGTGTGTGTGTGTCTGGATGTGTGTTGTTTATAGCTAGAGTATCGCATGAGTATATTCATTACTATATTCTTAACAGAGATATTAGACACACTTAAAACTTTCTCTCCTAATCTGTTAATCCATTTTCTTTATGTTCTTCCTTATCTTTAAATGTGCCTACTGAATTTTTAATTTATGTTGTCATTTTTATTTTTTAAAATTTATTTACGTTAAATACGGTGTAGTATTCATTCCTGGAGTTGAATCCAGTGATCCATCACTTACGTATATATAACAACACCCAGGGCTCGTCCCAACCAGTGCCCTCCTTAATGCCCATCACCCATTTAGCCCATCCCCCGACCCACCTCTCCTCCAGCAGCTCTCAGTTTATCCTGTCTTTCAGAGTCTCTTATGGTTTGCATCCCTCTCTATTTTTATCTCACTTTTCCTTCCATTCCTCTGTGTTCATCTGTGTTGTTCTTAAATTCCATATATGAGTGAAATCATATGATCTTTGTCTTCCTCTGACTGATTTTGCTTAGCATAATACACTCTAGGAATAAACCTAACCCTTCCCCAGGCCCTGTGGCACTTGGGTTGTGAGAAAGTAGCCATCGCTCAGAGGGTCCCTAAAGAAACAGTCTCCTGAGAGGGACTCAAGTTTTAGAGGCGAAGGTGGAAGAGATCGAGGAAGTAGGGAGTTTTGTTGATGCCAGATGGAGTGTTCCATGGAACATGAGGGAAAGGTTTGAGAGCTTGGCGGGAGTGAAAATTTGTGTCAGGTTATGGAGCCCTCATAGAGCCCTAGGAGCAAAATGTCCTAATGTCAATGGTGGCATGGGTGGCTCGGACAACTAGTGGTCCCTGAGATACTGAGGAGTGTAGGAATCCAAGGGCCTGCTCTGGAGGCCTAAAGGAAATGTGAGTAGGCAGTTCTGAGTTCAGTATCCTTCTCACACCTGGCCTTTCGTGTCACTGTGACTGGTGGGGCAGGCGATGTTTGGCTACAAGGACTAAACCAAGACTGGCATCGCCCTGGGGGCTCCCTTGCATCAGGTCCCTGTTGGCCTTTTTTTATTAACTGAAGTAAGTGGTGTGGTTTCTCCGAGTTCACCAGACACTCTGAAGCCTCCACCCACTCGGCTGTGGCCCGGATCTGCCGTTAATGGTATGTGTGGGCCTCATTTCCGTCATATACAAAAGGAGGACATTGGCCTACTTTGGTGCTTCTCCAACTTTTCCACCACACGTGTCCTAGAGAAGCCTGCGGAGGTGGCCCGAATAAACTTAGTGTTGATCACATTTTAACTTCACATTTGATAGGAAGTTTTGGTGGGAAATAATATTAGCCCATATAGTGCGACCCTTCCTTGACAGATTAGTTGGGCTTTGCATTTCCTGCTGCAGAGAACCATGACAGATTAGAGCTATGGTGGCATTCCCTGTATTTTCCCTCTTCTGTTTCAGAGAAGTGGCTAGATCCTTAATTTTCCTACCTAATGGGTTTTTTTTTTTTCCCAGAGTATAAGACACAAACTGATGAATGTTAATCACTCTACCTCTCTGTGAACATCAGCACTCATGGCACGGTCTATTCTAGGTGTGGGATGGGATAATGTAGGGGGGTAGACACGTGGGCCACGAGAGAGGACAGAATTTGGGCCCTGTGCATAGTACAGACTTGGGCCCCATGCCTGGCTGCACACAGAAGTGTATGTGGTGCACAGCACAGGCTTTACCCTTGGTCTGGGGGCTCCAGCATCAGGGAGATGCCCGTGTCCGAGTTTAGCTCTCTTGTGGCATATTTGATAGATTTAAGAGATCCAAGATCATTGAACAAATAGGGTATTGGCAGTGACTGTGATAGAATAAAGATAAGACCGTCCTTCTCCCATTCGGAGAACCTCGTGGAAGTCTCCAGATTCTTGAATGATCTCAGAGGGAACCCTACCAGCTGTCATTTATATATATACTTTTGTGCTCGCCTCGCAGGTACTCCCGGGTCACATGTGGCTCCCTGATCTTGGTAAATTCTCCTGGTCTCCTTTCCCTCCTTGGAGAAATGAGAAGGGAGGTATGAATGATTTTCGTAGGCACATCCAGCTTTAAAATAAAATGTGATCAGACGGGCGAGCCTACCCTGAAGACTCTTCCTCGGGTGTCCTCTCTGCCACCCACGAAACCAAGGCCGTGCTCTGGAGGAGTATGACCAGCTTCACTAGGCCACTGCATTCGGAACGAGAGAGAAGCATGCCTTTTTTTGCCAGCTTCTTTTCATGTTTCTCTGCATAGGAGCGTTAGAGACTTCATAGCGAGCATTCAAATTAGGAAACATTGAGTAATTTCTTTGTTCTCCCTCCTCGCAGAGCCAACTTCAAAAGCACAACAAAATTATCAAGAAATACGATGTAAAGAACAAACATTATTTAAATCGATGGAACTCAGCAGCATTTTTAAAAATGAGGAAAAACTGGGCCTTGAAAAAGATGCAAGAAATTAAAATTAGTAAATTTTAGTAAACAGTAGATTATATATATATATATATATATTTTTTTTTTTCCTCCAGGAAATACCCTAAGGAAGGAAATTTTCACTCCTTTGTGTACTTCAAAGTAAATAGTTGCCCGACCCTTAACACTAAGTAATTTTCACTCCTCTTGTGTACTTCAAAGTAAATAGTTGCCCGACCCTTAACACTAAATGCGTTTACACCTTCAAAGAGAGTTAAAGGGGACCGAGGGTTGGCACACCCCCGTATTTCCTCCAGCTTGCTCCTCTGCCTTTCCCCTTACAAATCTGACATACAGCAGTCACTGACCCAGAGCACTAAAAATTCATGCATCCTGAAGTACGTGGAAATGCCTAAAATTATGGGTGTCCTCTGTTTACACTAGTGCGTGGTAAAGTTAGGACTTGAGCCGCCACCGTGACATCAGCATCATAAACATACTGTTTTGCTAGGTTAACAATGGCTTTTGGTCAAGATTACATAGTCTGAGGGTAGAGGTTTTGGCTTCAGAAATCTCAGTTCACATTTCAGCTCCGTCACATAGCAAAAGAGGAAGCTTATATCACGGAGCCTCCACGGAGACCTAGGTCGTGCTTTGCCCCCAAAGCACACAGTCGAATCCAACTCACCTTGGCCAGATTCTCAGGCTTCACACCAGTGCTCCAGTGTGCTGGGCGCCTTGGAGGTCTGGAGAGGGTTGGAGTTCCTGAATTTCACTTGGGTCTCAGGTGAGATAGACACTGCTGGTCCAGACGCCACTCTTTGACCAGCAAGGCTTTCCACTGTAGCACAAGGAGCATGTCATATGCACCCACATTACCTTCTCAGTTGTGTGTTAAAAATGAAATGCTTCTCCCAAACGATTTCCACGGAGATACCCATTCACTCCTTAGAATTAAAAAAAAAAAAAAAAAAATTTTTTTAATGTTTGTTTATTTTTGAGAGAGAGAAAGACAGAGCGTAAGCGGGAGAGGGAGACCCAGAATCCGAAGCAGGCTCCAGGCTCCGAGCTGCCAGCACAGAGCCCGACGCGGGGCGCGAACCTCCCAACCATGAGATCATGACCTGAGCCAACGTCGGATGGTTAACCAACTGAGCCACCCAGGCGCGTCTCCTGCCCCTTTTGAAAACTTCCTATGATTTGTGAAGTGAATAATTCTGTGCTAAATCAAAAGTCTAAATATTTTGAAGGTTTTAAGGCAAGAAAGATCATACCTCATCTAGAATATGGGATCAAGAGAGCGTGACTGAAAAGCGGCAGTGTGCATGGAAGGGTGAGAGGACTTGGATGGGTACAAATGGAGGTGCCGTGACGGCAGCTGATACAATGACAATTATAGCAGCAGCAACAAACATCTGTATGGCCCTTAGTGTCTGCCAGGCGGTGTTCTCAGTCTTCTACACGTATCGACTCTTTGTACCTTCCCAACAACTCTGAGCGAAGAGCTTTTATCACGTCATTTGAAGGATGTAAGTGACGTCACCGGGGCACAGGGAGGTTAAATGACCGTACTTTCTCAAGGTCACAAAGCTGGGAAGAAAAGAGCTACAGTCTGAATGTGGGCAAGCAGGCTTCTGAGTCTGTGTGCTAGAGCACCCCACTGTACCCCTCCATCGTGTGGAAAATACAGAACAGGTTAATCCACCCAAGAGAGCAGGAAGGGTGTGTGAAATACAGAGTCCAGGTGGGAGAGGAGCCGCAGAGCGGTCGGGAGGTTGGTGCAAACAAGCTGAGAAGTTTGGACTGCATTCAGTAGGGAAAAAAGCCAGGGGTGCTGGGCTCTGACGTTGACTGACTTGTTCAGATCTACCAGAATTCCCTGGTGATGAAGAATATTTTAAGCACATTGGTGGTCTCAAGATTCTTTTCAATGTTTGTTTATTCATTTTGAGAAAGAGCGAGCGAGAGAGAGCGTGTGTGAGCAGGGGAGGAGGCGAGGCGGGGGGAGAGAGAGAGGATCCCAAGCAGGTTCCATGCCATCAGTGCAGAGCACGATGTGAGGCTCGAACCCACCAAACCATGAGATCGTGACCTGAGCTGAGATCAAGAGCCGGACACTTCAATGACTGCCACCCAGGCGCCCCTAAAGATTTTCAATATGCAATCAACGCAGACATTAATTTCAACAGACCTGGGTCCAGTTCCTTACTCTCCCCCCTAAGTGGTTGTCAGCCATTAAATAAATGGAACTTTGAGGCGGCCATTAAATGGTCTTAACATTTTTATCTTTTTATGGTCTGATGACTTTTGCAACACACACACACACACACACACACAAAATACAGATTTCCACACCTGGTGGATAGGGCATGAGATAAATTATTACCTATCACTTTGAAGACAATGCCATGGGGACTTCCCAGTGGCACTAAGTGGCCCTCTGGCTGACACACAGGACGTCGTGATGGAGACGGAAAGGCAGTGCCTGACGTTGACAAAGCAATGTTTAGTGTTAATGTTAAATGACTGGCTATTTGAGCAAAGAGTGGCAAATGGGGGGGGGGCTGTTGCCACTGTTGGCATGGACCTATCGCAGCTGGGGGGGACTGGGATGGCTCCTCTCACTCTGTCCCTTGTCTTTGTGTCCCTGACCTTAAGGGAAATGAAAGAGCAGAGAGTTTTATCTCCGGCGTTCTACCCCAAGTTCTTTTCCTTGGCCTCTCAAAGTGACATCTGGCCATTCCAGCCCTCGCGTTAAGAAGCATGAGTAGAGACTTGAATCAAGTAGAATATTTTAGAGGCTCTGGGCCCATTGACTCAGGCTTCTTTCCCCTTTGATCTCACACTTGGTGCACCCGGGACGCACCCAGGATGGGGGAGGAGTATTTGTCCTCCCTGCGAGTACAAGGAGTGCACACAACGATGGGATTCCAACCCTCTCCCAGCCACAGCAGCTGTTTAGAACTGCGCACTGAACCTTATCCTCGCTCCAGTCTTGCAAACGCTGTTCTCTGATTTTTCCTCCAATGTATCAGACCCTCGTAATGCCACCGAACACTGTCCAGGTGTAGAGTTGACAGTGCTTCAGCTGTGACGTCTTTTTTCTTTTCTTTTCCTTCCTTCCTTCCTTCCTTCCTTCCTTCCTTCCTTCCTTCCTTCCTTCCTTTATTCATTTTTGAGAGAGACAGAGCATGAGCGGAGGAGGGTCAGAGAGAGAGGGAGACGCAGAATCCGAAGTGGACTCCTGGCTCTGAGCTGTCAGCACAAGAGCCCGACGTGGGGCTTGAACCCACGGACGGCGAGATCATGACCTGAGCTGAAGCCGGACGCTCGACTGACTGGGCCACCCAGGCGCCCCTGTTTTTCTTTCTGATTGCAATCTCAGACAGCTGCCTGGGCTTCAGGGTGCCAACACTTCCGGATCCCAGGACACCGCTCCTGGTAAGACCTGTGTAACCTCAACCTCTGCCCCTCACTCCGCCATCATAGAGTGCCAGCTTCTACAGGGAATCCTTTCACAGTAACACTACTCGGCTGAGTCCTTTATCATCTCAGGTGCTGTGCTAACAGCTTTAACGTCATTATCCTACTTAAGTCTTCAAATAAAATAACTATTATTGCCTCTATTTTGCAGATGAGAAAATTTAAGCACGTTGGTAAAGAAGGGCTTCATGAGGGTTGTTTAATACTAGTATGCTTACACAAATACAGAATGACTTTATAACTGTGATGCTATTTGGGCAAATATATGAAAGAAATGACATTCCAGTGTGAAATTCACACACCCATGTGTAGCTAAAAGTGCTTGAGAAAGGGCTGTGTTGGAAATGTACAGGAGATGGCATGATTATGTCACAGAAGAGGGTCTAATTCAAGCGGCAGGTTCTTCAAACAGAGCATGTGCGGTGGGGGAGGCGTGGGAGCTTCCGGAACATTTGGGAAAGTCTGGGGGCTGCTTGTGTCTATAGCCTGGGAGAAATATTTGCATTCAGTGGGTGGGGCCAGGGATGCTACATTCCCATAGTGTCAGGGCGGTATCTCACAACAATGAGTTGTCTTACCCAAAATGCCAAGTCGTTAAAATGTACTATATTGCTAATGATCTTTAATTTTTTTTTGTTTTGCCTTTTCTACGTCTGACTGAAAGAATCTCCCAATGTGACTGTGTTTATTTCTTTTTGTCCTTCTATTTTTTCCCCTTTCTCTTTATGTTGAGATACGTTATTAGATGAACGCAAATTTAGAATTGTTACTTTTTTTTTTTTTTTCTGGTGAATTGAGTCATTATAGTATGTTCCTTGTGATCTCTGGTAATGCTTTTCCTTCAAGTCTCCTTTACGTATATTAAAATAACCCCCAAAGCTTTTTGTTCTTGGTGGATGTTTGAGGGGTACGTGTGCTTCTTTTTGGGTGTTGTGCATTTCAAGGTTTTCAAAGATAAAATTTTAATGTTAGAACAGTTTTATAGTTAGAGAAAAATTACAGAGATAGTACAGAGAGCCTCTCTATAGCCCATAACCAGTTTCTTCTACGATTAACACCTTAGTATGCCACAGTTTTTAGAATTAATGAGCCATTATTGAGTATGATTAACTAAAGCCCATACTTTATTGAGCTGTCCTTAGTTTTCGCCTCATGACCCTTTTCTGTTCCAGGATGCCTTGCAGGACGCCAAATGACACTTAGTTACCGTGTCTCTTTTGGCTTCTCGTGGCTGTGACAACTTTTCAGACTTTTCTCTTTGCTTTTTAATGACCTTGACAGTTTTGGGGAGTACTTGTTAGGTATTTTGGAGAATGTCTGTCAATAGGGATTTGTCTGATGGTTTTGTTTGTCGTTGGATTGAGGTTATGAGTTTTGGGGGGGGGAAGGTCACAGAGATAAAGTGTCATTTTCATTATATCATTTTAAGAGTACGTACTCTGAACATATCACTGTTGATGTTGACCTTGATCACTTGACTGAGGTAGTGTTCGTCGGGTCTCCCTTTGCCGCTGGAAAATTGCTTGTCTCCCTCCCTCCCCCCACTTTCCACACTGTGCTCTTTGGAGGAGGTTACTATGCGCAGCCCAAGCTTAATGAGTGGGAGTTGTGCCCACCTTCTCACGGGCAGAATATCTACATAAATTGCTTGTAATCGTCTGTCTTCTCTTTCTCATTTATTCAGTTGTTTCTGTCAGTGTGGATTTGTGGATATTCGTCGAAGACTTTGGGCTAGAATCCAACACTACTTTTCTGTTGCTCAAATTGTGCCAACCGTGGACACCGTAAGCGCCTCCTGTGTCCCCTTGACCCAGTGCTGTCATTGTGGTTTCTTTTATAAAACAACTTCGTTACTTCCTTTCCCTGTAAGATGCGCCAGGCTGACTTTGTATATTTCCTATCCCATTTCCAGAACCAGTCATTTCTCCACGGAGCACCCGTTCATTTGGTTGGAGATCTGGGCCCTAGATGTGCTTGTTGCTACTATGGTATTATTCCTGCCTCCAATTGCTCTCTGCAGGCAGAAGGATTTCTGTGTGTGTATGCTAACCTGTGGATAAACTCATAGCTGTAAACATTGGTCCGTGTAACCATACGTAGTCACACATGAGTTTATACTGTCTCCAACTCCAGCTCATTACTATAAATTCGTTCTAGCCTCTTCCCCTGGCTTCTCTACAAACTCCTTGTCCAACAGAAAGCAACCTGATCCCACCATCCACCATCCAGTTCCTTAATCACTTAATTCCAGTATTAAAACATAACGGCATTAGATGGGGCACCTGGGCAGCTCAGTTGGTTAAGCGTCTGACTCTTGATTTTAGCTCAGGTCGTGATCTCATGGTTTGTGGGATTGAGCCCCATGGGAGGCTCTGTGCTGACAGAGTGGGGCCTGCTTGGGATTTTCTCTCTCCCTCTCTTCCCCTCCCCTGTGCATGGGTGCACTCTCTCTTTCAAAATATATAAATAAACATTAAAAAAAATAAAACATAGCAGCATTAGAATTGTTCACTCATACTTCCTTATTTCCATTTACCTTATCAACGAAAGCACAGTGTTTGTATACAGTTAATTTTGCCCTCAGTGTTAGAGACTCCACTCATTTTCTTTTTTAAGTTTGTGTATTTATCTTGAGAGAGAGAAAGAATGAGCAGGGAAGGGGCAGAGAGAGAGAGAGGGAGAGAGGGAATCCCAAGCAGGTTCCTTGTCATCAGCCCAGAGCCCCACAGAGGAGTTGATCTCACGAACCACGAGATCATGCCCTGAGCCAAAATCAGGACTTGGATGTTGAACCAACAGAACCACCCAGGCACCCCAGAGACTCCACTCATTTTCAAAGTTACTTAGGTCAGTGACTTTTCCTCTACCTCCTTCAGTAATAATGTTTTTTAGAACAGTTAGATTCTTTGGTCATATCCTACGTTCCATCCAGGAATCTCCTGACCTGCTAAATTTCCTTAAAAAATTTGTGATTCACTCTTCGTGTTATGAAGTTCTGTGAGTTTTGATCAATGCATAGTGTTGTGTGGCCATAATTACTTTGTCATATGGAATAGTTTCATTGCTTGAAAAGATACTCTATGCTTCAGCTACTCAACCCTACCACCCTCCCCCCAAATCCTAGCAATGCTGATCTTTTTACCATCGCTAGAGTTTTGCCTTTTCCACAAGGTTGTATAATTAGAAGCGTACAGTATATAACCTTTCAACTGGGTTATTTCATTTACCAATTTGCATGTAAGTTTCATCCATGTCTTTTTGTGACTTGATTTGCTGTTGTCAACCATACTTCATTTTTTTAAAAAAATTATGGTTGCCCTAGTGTTTGTCATATACATTTTTTAGTAATCCAAGTTTGCTTCAAGTAACACTTTCAGTATATTTATTCTCTCCCATCCTGTATGGCATCCTTGTCCTTCATTTATCTCAAGATAAATGCTATAATTATCCAATATATTGTTGCTATTTATTACCTAAAACAATTACTTTTAGATAAATTAAGAATAAAAATATTTCATCTTTATGTGTTTCTTTTCTGAAACTCTTCGTCACATAGAGTCAAATTTCTGAAACAATTTTCCTTCTCTGTGAAGAATTTCTTTTAACATTTCTTTAAGGGCAAATCTATTGGTGATGAATTCCCTCAATTTTTATTGTATGAGAAAGATATCACTGCATGTAGAATTCTAGGTTGGTGGGTTTTTTACTCAATACTTTAAGTGTTTCACTTAACTGTCCTCGACTTTGCTCAGTTTCTGATGAGAAGTCTCTAGTAATTCTTATCCTTGTTCTTCTATAAGTAACACTATTTCCCTCTGGCTTTGAAGATTTATTCTTTGTCTTTTGTTCTCCACAGTTGGAATATAACATGCCTTAAGTGTGTGTGTGTGTGTATGTGTGTGTGTGTGTGTGTGTGTGTGAGAAAATATATAGTTGGTATTTGCCCTGTTTGGTATACTTTGAGCTTCATGCGTTGGGATTTGGTATCATCATTACTTTTGAAAAGTTTTCAGTCATCATTACTTCAAATATTTTTCTGTCTGATACTTTCTTCTGGTATTTCAATTATTCATATGTTACAACTTTTGAAATCATCCCATAGTTCATCAATGTACTTATTTTTATTATTTTTTTAATGTTTATTTTTAAGAGAGAGAGAGAGAGAGACAGCACAAGCAGGGAGGGGCAGAGAGAGAGGGAGACACAGAATCTGAAGCAGGTGCCAGTCTCTGAGTTGTCAGTGCAGAGCCCAACGCAGGGCTTGAACTCACAAACCATGAGACGACCTGAGCCAAGATTGGATGGTTAACCTACTGAGTCCCCCAGGCACCCCTGTTCTTGTATTTTTTTCCATTCTTTTCCTGTCTTTGAATCTGAATTTGGGAAGTTTCTATAGACCTGTCTTCAAGCCTGCTGATTCTTTCCTCGGCCTTGTTTAGACTATTGATGACCCCATAAAAGGCATTCATTTCTCTTATAATGTTTTTGATTTTTAGTATTCGTTTCCTTTTTATTGTTAGTGTTTCAGTCTCTCTGCTTATATTACCTACCTGTTCTTTCCTGTTCCTATCAGTTTATGGCTCCAGCAGCTTCTTGGCTGTGACTATCTGAATTTACCAATCTTTCCAGATCTTAAAGTAGAAGTTGGCCCTGTGACTCCTTTCTCCAATGAGCCCAAGAATAGCCATTGATTTTCACATCAGCCCTTTCTTGTTGCAAGAACAGGAGTGAATATGTATGTTTAATTTCTGCAGTTTCCCATTTCTCTAGTGTTTTAGAAGTTTCTTTTCTAAACTTCATATACTTTTGGGGTGCCTGGGTGGCTCCGTCGGTTAAGCGTCTGACTTCGGCTCAGGTCGTGATCTCACGGTCCGTGGGTTCGAGCCCCGCGTCGGGCTCTGTGCTGACAGCTCAGAGCCTGGAGCCTATTTCGGATTCTGTGTCTCCCTCTTTCTCTGACCCTCCCCTATTCATGCTCTCTCTCTCTGTCACAAAAATAAATGTTAAAACAATTTTTAAAAAATAATAAACTTCATATACTTTTTTTTTTTTTCCAACGCTTATTTATTTTTGGGACAGAGAGAGACAGAGCATGAACGGGGGAGGGGCAGAGTGAGAGGGAGACACAGAATCGGAAACAGGCTCCAGGCTCTGAGCCACCAGCCCAGAGCCCGACGCGGGGCTCGAACCCACGGACCGCGAGATCGTGACCTGGCTGAAGTCGGACGCTTAACCGACTGCGCCACCCAGGCGCCCCACATATACTTTTAATCATCTAATATTTAATATATGTTGTATATAATATATTATAATATTTAATACAATTATGATATGTTTGTACTTAAAACTATGATTTTAGTATGCAGTTTTATTTACTCTTACCCTTTCTAGGTTCTTTTTGCTCTCCTGTCTTTTCTTTGAAGTATTATGCTTTTAATCCATTACTGGATAAATATGGCAATACTTTTCCTAAGGTGTTTGTGTTTTATGTTCATGAATAATAATTGTTTTTTCCCAGTTTAGATTTGTCAGATTTTAGTATCAAGTCTGAGCAGTCCTAATACAATTTGTTGGTAAATGTTTCATCTTCCTTTATTTCTTAAGAGTTTAAGATTGTTTTTTTTTTCCCTAAATAATTAATGGAACTCACCTGTGAAGCATCTGGGCTAAAGGTTTGCTTATTCGACCATATAATTTCACTCCTGTGTGGAATTTAAGAAAAAAACAAGCAAAGGGAAACAATGAGAGAGAGAGAGAGAAAAAGAGAGAGAGAGAGAGAGAGAGAGAGAGAGATGCAAACCGAGAAACAGACTCTTAACTATAGAGAACAAATTGATGGTCCCCAGAGGGGAGGGAGTGGTGAATGGGGGAAATAGGTGATGGGGGTTAAGGAGGGCACTTGTGATGAGCACAGGGTGTTGTATGGAAGTGATGAATCACTATGTTGTACACCTGAAACTAATATTACACTGTATGTTGACTCACTGGAATTAAAATAAAAACTTAAAAGGTTTTCTTATTTGGAAAGTTTAACATTGCAAGTTCAATGTTTTCGTAAGACAAAGGGTTATTATGATTTCCTATTACTTCTTTCAATAGTTCTTAGTGTGCTTTTCAAATAATTATCAACTACTTGTAATAACTTTTATCAAACTTGCAAATCTCTGTAGGATATATAGTGATGGAAACACAAATCTATAAGGATTCCACTGAGTTTTCTACGTGTAGGATCATGTCTTCTCTGAATGGCAACCAATTCTTCCTTTTTAATATTTACGACATTAGTTTTCTTGCCTTATTTCATGGCTATGACTTCTAGGACAATATTTTAATCTGTTTTTTTTTTTCTATTACACAGAGCATCTTTCCTCCTAATTTTTCTGTGATCTTTAGTTGTTTGTTGAACTTTTCTATTTATGATTAAAAGCTAACTTTAAAAATTAAAAGCCAAGTTTTAAAACGTCAGCATGAAAAACTATTTTAAGAACAAAGCATGTTTGAAAAAGAACGGAAGAGAAAGTCTAGAAAAAGAACTGTAATAATTGAACTTTGTAAATAAATAATACAAAGGAGAATCTAATTAAATATAGATTAGAAACAAAGTGCTCAAGGATACAAGGAGCAAGGTAATATATCAGAAACTACATTCTAGAAGGAGAACAGAGAGAGAACAAAGAGAATATTTAAAGAGCTAAAAGCTGAGAATTTTCCAGATGAAAGGTATGAAGCCAAAGATCCCAGAAATGTAAATTCCATACAGGAGAAGCAAAAAGATGCCCAAAGCCAAACACGCCTTAGAAAAGAGATAGAATGCTAAATGTGTAAAGACAAAACTTCCAAACTCTGACGGACCACTGCCGCTGTGACAGCTGACTTCTTACAATTAAAAAGCAAGTCAGAAGATAGTAGGATGTTACAATCAGTGTTCTAAAAGACGATACCTGTCCACTGATAATTCTATATTCAGAAAATGTATCTTTCACAGATAAGTGAAAAATAAAGACAAAAATGATAGCGTTCATCACTGGGATATGCCCCGTAATTAAACATGTGAAGTTATTGTTGGAGCAACAAACAAAGGAAATTAAAAGGGGTTGTTGTTGGGTGTAGGAGGAACCAAAGAGCAACAAAAGTGGTAGAGACATGAACAGTGAGCTAGGACTGTACAAACCCAATGTATTCATACATTACCTTGTTAATACATATAACCAGACTTGGGGAGGGGGTGGCAATGAAGTTAAGTCGATCTAACGTTCTTGCATTATCTAGAAAAAGTAATCCATTGGTATCAATTGACATTAGACTTTGATAAGTCAAATATGCATGTTATTGTTTCTAGGCTTTATTTGCTAGAAATAACGCGCGCGCACACACACACACACACACACACACACACACGCTTATATATACTTTTATCTATACCTATCGATATCTGCTGCTTTCTACTAGTTTCTTCTTTTTCCGGTGCCTTCTTGCATTGGGATTTGGTATCATCCCAATGTCTTTCTTTGTCTGGAGGGTTTTTTTTTCCCCTCTCTAATAACTTCTTTAAGAAATTCTCTTGCCAACAATATTCCCTTAATTCTTGCATCAACAAAAATTTTTGTAACCTTTATTCCTAAAAGAAAGCATGGCTGGGTATGAAACACTTTGTGCTCACTTTCTTTCCTTGAGGACACTGGACACTTTGACTCCTCCGGGATCTGTTGGTAGTGTTGCCGTGGTGATAGCTGTCTTGGTATCTTTTGTTTGTCCTTCCAGATCCTCAGGTTGGTGTGGACAAAATAAGAAATAGTTCAAGGCACCAGAATTGAGAGATTAGGAACGGACTCATATAATCTAGTGTAAATATGATACATGAAATTAATAAGGTAAATCATTACACAAATGATATTGGAAAAGTTATAAATGCCATTTAGAAAAAAATCTGCATCATTAATATACTTCTTGCACACCCAAACAAATTTCAAAGTGATTACTTATTTAAGTGTAAAAAAGAAGAGGCTTGAAATATCAGAAGACAATATCAGTGAATGAAA
Organism: Lynx canadensis; assembly: GCF_007474595.2. Taxonomy (NCBI): domain Eukaryota; kingdom Metazoa; phylum Chordata; class Mammalia; order Carnivora; family Felidae; genus Lynx; species Lynx canadensis. Next base: position 4,474,896 of record NC_044311.2, on the reverse strand, counting down.
AAATTCTTCTTGATCATGATACTAAATCTAGAAATGAAGACAAGTTCTAAATATTTTTTATGTATAAAAAAATATTACAACTCAAACTACTAGATAAGAAAATATGATTGAAATCAGCCAATGTGTTTTATACATAAATCTTTTTTTTTTTAATTTAAATTTAAGTTAGTTAGCATACAGTGTAGGATTGGCTTCAGGAGTAGAACCCAGTGATTCATCTCTTACGTGTGACACCCAGTGCTCATCCCGACAAGTGTCCTCCTTAATGCCCATCACCCATTTAGCCCATCCCCCACCCACCTCCCCTCCAGCAATGCTCAGGTTGTTCTCTGAGTTAAGAGTCTCTTACGGTTTGTCTCCCTCTCTGTTTTATCTTATTTTTCCTTCCCTTCCCCTATGTTCATCTGTTTTGTTTCTTAAATGCCACATATGAGTAAAATCCTATGATATCTTTCTCTGACTGACTTATTTCACTTAGCGTAATACACTGTGGTTCCATCCACATTGTTGCAAATGGCAAGATTTCATTCTTTTTTTAAAGTTGTTTAATGTTTACTTATTTTTGGGAGAGAGACAGGGACAGAGCGTGAGCAGGGGAGGGGAAGAGAGAGAGGGAGACACAGAATCTGAAGCAGGCTCCAGGCTCTGAGCTGTCAGCACAGAGCCTGATGTAGGGCTTGAGCCCACAAACCACGAGATCATGATCTGAGCCAAAGTTGGACGCTTAACCAACTGAGCTACCCAGTGCCCCTTTCTTTTTGATCACCGAGTCGTAGTCCATTGTATGTATATACCAAATCTTATTTGTCCATCAGTGGATGGACATTTGGGCTCTTTCCATACTTTGGCTATTGTCGATAGTGCTGCTATAAACATTGGGGTGCATGTGCCCCTTTGAATCAGCATTTTGGTATCCTTTGGATAAATTCCTGGTAGTGCAATTGCTGGGTCCTAAGGTAGTTTTATTTTTAATTTTTTGAGGAACCTCCATACTGTTTTCCAGAGTGGCTGCACCAGCTTGCATTCCCACCAGCAGTGCAAAAGGGTTCCCTTTCTCCTCATCCTCGCCAACATCTGTGGTTTCCTGAGTTGTTAATTTTCGCCCTTCTGACAGGTGGGAGGTGGTATCTCATTGTGGTTTTGGTTTGTATTTCCCTGATGATGAGTGAGGTTGAGCCTGCTTTCGTGTGACTTTTAGCCATCTGGTTATTTTATCCGGAAATCTTAAAATTTATTTGAAAAATTTAAATAATCAAAACTAAAATTGGGCACATGGTAGGAATGAACAGTTGCGCCCAGAAGGAGCAAACACACGGTTAGCAAGTATGGAAGATAAACATTCAATCTTATGCATAATTAAAGAGATACTGTTCAGAAATGAATGCTTCGATAATGGATTCGTAATCTCTTATGTGCAATTGGGGAGTACGAAAAGGTCTGAAACTCAAAGTTGCTTTTATAAACTTGGCACCAAATGTTGTCTGTCAGCAAAACCTTGTCTGAGCTGACAACAGGTGTTGGCTCTCTGTCAGCACTCCTACCAGTCGCCCAGACTGTTGCGTTTTGATTTTATGATTTTGTTAGTTGCTTTGTTGTTGTTGTTGTTACTTTACTATTTCGGTTTTAACTGCACTGCGAGACTGTCGAAAGGCATGAGGGATATTTCATGGGTTACAACAATGTTGGGGGGATAACCTCGTACAAAATGTACGGATGGAAGTTTAGCCAGTAGGTGCCAGACGCAAGCACACACACGCGCCATCGTATCCTGTCACCGCAGCGACACTTCCTGAACTGCGTCTTCCACGCGGAGTTGTTTGTGCCAAGGGAATGCTCCGCAGCAGTGTTTGCAATCGCACAAGGTAATCTGATGTTAATCATTAATTACGTGACAAATTGTATCAGTTACGATCCTGCCATGCGACGGAGAGGCAAGGCAACAACTTTTAAAAGAAATAGCCCTCCATGTGCAATTTCCATCCTCTTTCCATATTCATAAACTAGTCTATTAATATTAAAAGGATGACAGATTTGTTCTGTAAAGAATATCATTTCCTAACTCTAAATTTTCTAAGTCAATGAAAATTATGGTTATAACCATCCTCCATACTTAGGCGATAGTTAGAAAGTAACACAGTAGATTGTAACAAGTTAATGGAAAAAGATCTTCAAGTCCTGTTATCAAGTGACAACGGAAGAAATTATTCTCTGGATGGAATTTCCCTTCTGTCGGCCTTGAACTTTAGACAGCTTCAAAATAATAGTCATGTCCCATGAAGAACGAGGCAAGGGCCTGCTCCACGCATGCGTATTCACGTAGGGGCCCTTCCTATGAGCACGGAAGCAGTTGGCATCAGTATCTCCAGTAAAAATAGCTGTGCTCCCTGAGACCAGGAGCATTCTCCCAAGTGTCATTGGAGGCAAAGAACAGAAATATGTTGGAAAGTGAAAAGTCATTGAAAATAAAAAGTAGTTGTAAAACTGCACAGGAGAAAGGAGCTCTCAGATAGGACTGATCTACATTTGATTTATATTGCATACGTTCTATACGCACACACAAACCTATACGTGTGCATATAAATATATTTTGCAGAGATGTGTATGCTTAGATGGTTATATGTTAAATGCCTCTGTGCGTATCACTTCTGAAGATACAACTGAGCTTTGCGATGGCTGGATAGATTCTAATTGACTCGCAGCTGTTAAACTAATTTCATATGAGTTAACATCAAATATAAATGAGTTAATAAAATATCGTCATGCCTGAATTCTTTCCATGCTCATAAAGTGGTCCATTAATATTAAAAGAATGGCAAATTTGTTTTGTAAAGAATATCATTTCCGAACTTTAAATTTCTCAATTAACCAAGTATAAAAATATAGATAGGAGTCTTTCAGAATAAATCACAAGCTTGAGAGTCCTATGGTTGTGTAATCTCTTTTCTTTCTTTAAAGTTCTAGTTCTTAGTGGGCAGAGTATGCAAGGGTCTTCCCTTTTATTTTAAGACATTGTGGGCAAGAAAAAAAATGTTTAAGGGTATTAACACAGTGATGTGCCACCCCAGAAGTTCATTATCCCTCCAGTGCTTAACTTTTGACAATTTTTTAAAAAATTTTTTTCAAAATTGTCCTTGACAGCCACCGAAAGTCTAAGTACTGTATTGGTCAGGACTCAGTTTTGCAGGTTTTATCAGGCTGCCCTGTGAGTCACTACAAAGTCCTTCGTCCTTACCTTTTACTCACATGAGCCTGACGGGTAACCCCAGGTGCACTCAGGCGTCACCTCTGCTGATGGGCGTGCTCATTCCTAGCCCCGAAGCTCCTGTGACTCTAGGCTGTAGGACGCCCATGTCTACACTCTCGCACATGCATCTGGAAGTCCAGACGAGTTAATGCCCAGTGGGACCACCCCTTGACCAACGGAGGATGGAAAAAGTGGATCATAATAACTTTTTTTTAACTCAGTGGTGGAAAGTTTAGAGAAACCCTTAATCAGGTGGGACCTCAGAAGGGCCCAACTGAGCTAAGTGATGGTTGTCGATTGCCAGCTCCATTATGCACCTTAATATCACCCTCTCTCTCCTTCCCTGCTCCATTTTCTGTCCTGTGCTCCTCCGTGGGATTTTTTTTTCCCAACGAAACCAGTTTGGAGCCCTTGTCTCACACCCTGCTTTCAGAAATATCCAAGCAAAGGAACCAGTAAAACAGTCCATTGTTGGCTCCTTCAACCTGATGTTGGAAGGTTGCAGATGGCCTCAGGGAGGATCTGATCTTTCCTGGTTCGGGGCTGGAAGGCTGCCCACTGTTTCTTCTCTTTTTCTCTCTTTTATTTCTGTTCTTCACTCTCTGAGAGCCACATTTGCTTTTACAGTAGAAATGTCTTCCGAGAGAAGCAGGAAGTAAGCTTCTGATAGTCTTGGCCTCATTATTCCTAAACCCCCCTCTGCCCCTTCCCAACAGAACCACATCGGAGTATTAGACTAACCAGAGCCTGGGACTGGGGAGGTGGTGAGAACTGCTCTTGGAAGAAGTTGACTATGCCATGAAAAAAAAAAAAAAAAGTATCGTGAGTTTTGTGCTTTTATAGTATAGACCTTGAGAAATACAAGCTTTCACTATCCTTAAGTTAACGAATTAATTTTTCTAGCTTTATTGAGATATAATTGACACGGAATATCATGTAAATGTCAAATGTACGTGTCGATTTGATACACTTCTACATTGCAAAATGATGACCACCACAGCATTAGCAAATGCCTCCGTCGCATCATACAGGTAGCATTTTTTGTGTGTCGATCTATTATTTAAGATATCTACTAAAGGGGCGCCTGGGTGGCGCAGTCGGTTAAGCGTCCGACTTCAGCCAGGTCACGATCTCGCGGTCCGTGAGTTCGAGCCCCGCGTCAGGCTCCGGGCTGATGGCTCGGAGCCTGGAGCCTGCTTCCGATTCTGTGTCTCCCTCTCACTCTGCCCCTCCCCCGTTCATGCTCTGTCTCTCTCTGTCCCAAAAATAAATAAACATTGAAAAAAAAAATTTTAAGATATCTACTATTTAAGATCTACTTTCCTAGCAACTTTCACGTACGTGATAGCATTTAACTATAACATGTAGTACACCATAGCACTAGAAATTAGTCATTTTATAACTGGAAATTTGTACCCTTGGTTCAACATCTCCCCATTTCCCAGCTTCCTCGCAGCTCCTACTGACCACGATTGTACTTTCTGATCTCTATGCGTTTGGCTTTTTTTTAGGCTTCGCGGTATTTGTTGTTCTCTGTCTGACTTATTTCACTTAACGTAATGCCCTCAAGGTGCCTCCATGTTGTCTCGGATGCCCGGATTTCTTTCCTGCTCATGGCTGAACGACATCCTTAATTTTTAGGCCGACGTCTGCTATGTGTTCTGCATGTTCTCCATAATTCGGCAGGCCTGTATCCTAGAGATGCAAGCCAAGACAAACAGAGAAGAAAATAATCCTTGTGTGGTCTCAACTTGGTCACAGCTTCTGTCCTCAACTATCTGGTCAGCCCATCTTAAACTCAGCTTTTGGGCTTATTCCTTACACATTTCCTAGTTCCTGAACTCCTTCACAGTTTGATCCTGAGGTTTTCTACTGCTTTTATCCTTCTGGCTCCGGCTCACTGCCTCACCTATGACGAACGTGTACTGATTTGCAGTTTTAAACCACTCTAGGTAAATAAAATCCAATGAGTCCTCCTGGACCCTTCGCTGCAGACAGGTCTGCATAATACTGTGACTGGCTCTGTGGTCTGTGGGCTAGTCCTCTGTCTTCCATGCAAAGCCCAGCAGAATATCAGCTGTCCCCAAAACCTTAGAATTAAAGTGGACCTCTGAGAACCAACGTGATAAAATCCAAACATAAGTGACAAAACACGTCACTTCTGGAAATATCCAAGATGTTATCCAAAACATCATATGTGTGTGTGGGGGGGAAATATTTTCACATGTGGGAGTACCCGATCTCTACTTTGACAACCTGGGTATTACTTTAGGAAACAAGACTGGATTATGATGGTAATACTATGACAAGTGTATCAACTATATTGTGACTTGTAGGAAAATTAAAGTCCCTGCTAATGGAAAATGGTCCGCGCGGTAGATACTACAGAGGAAGACTTGGGCTTTAATCAGAACTGCCCAACGTTGAGAAGTTGGGGACTATTTAGATCTCAAGGACGGTCCAGGAATGCTCCAACTTGCTCATCATCAATTGAATAATCTCTCAAGACTATCCATGTCGCTGAGCTCCAAGTGTATGCTCCACAGGGCACGAAAGATTCTGCTCGAAAGCGATTTCATCAAAAGGGGGCGGGCCTGCCTGAGATGCTAGGAAAGCCTATTCCAGGGCTCCTGTTACCGTGTGCCAAGAAAACCTCCTTTACGACAGTGCAACTTACCACCCCCAGGGCAGCCATGGGCATGGGCCTACCGCTACCCCCTTTGGGATTCAGTCCATTGTGTGGCAACTTAGTTCTTGGAAGAAATACTCTGTTTTACGATCTGAAGTGTATCACAGTGAGCCTTTGACTCAGGATTTAAACACGACTATTGCACACGGTGGTCTCACCTTAATTAAAACTAACTCATTCCGGGATTCCAGCTCCATGGGCAGCACTGGCTGCCCACCATAGACAGTCTATGACTGATGGAATTCACTGCTCAGTGAGACTTTGCGCGAGTTCTTCTGAGGTTGCTTTGGAATGCACACACACACCCACACTCTCTCTCTCTCACACACACTCACACCTTCTCGCACACGTGGAAATCATGCCCAGCTACGACCCCGAAGTGGTTCGTGCCATATAGTAACGCCATTTACCTTTCCGTCAGGAAAGATGAGGGTTTTCGTATTTCTTGGAGTTACTCATTAAGGGCGATTTTTCATAGTAAATCCTCAGAAGGCATCTGTCGTTTGGGAGAATTTTCCAGAAGATTGTTGTTTTGGAGAGTTTTCCTGTATCTGCTGTCGTATGTAGTCTTCCCCTTTTTCATCGTAAATTATTTCTCACAGGGTTATTTGAGTTGGCATGTGTTTTATTGCTTTTGATGGGGAAAAAAAATGTTCTCTCATTTTGAAGAATCGACACTCCGCTTGGCCTTTCCCTTGACTGCAATTGCTAAGTCAATTTTATTCACGGTGCAGACAACAGTCTCTGAGCTAGCGGCTCCCGGAGTTCAGATCTGACACCGGATCACTCATGATAGACGCCACCGTAATAGTCCAAATGCAAAGACTGTGGTGACCGAGGCTTGCTGGAGAGCTGTTCGCTGCCCATTTCTCCCCACAGATACTCAGATTGCTCAGTCATACTGAGCCATGTTCCTACTGCTCAGACGGAACGGACCTTTGGGGTCCTGGTATTTGCTGTTCCCTCTGCCTCTGCACATGCCTGGCTCGTTCTCATCGTGTTGTTCTCAGCTCACATAACACATCATCAGAGACGTCAGCTACCCACCTCTGCCCCACCTTCTTCATCAGTACCCCAAGGTCTACAATGATCAAAAACCTAAGAGCGAAAATATGTGCTCATAACACAGTGTCAACAGAACAGAGAAAGGTTATAATACATGAAAGATCCCAAAACCTATTTAAAAAAATTGTATGACCAAAAAAACGGTGTAAAAACAAAAGACAAAGGACCAACTTTTCTGGGTATTTGAAAAAAAAATACATTTGGATAAAGGTATTTTTTGCATTTTGGTATTACTTATTGAAATTAATAAGTTAGCGATGAATAACCCAATAAAACATAAGCAAAAGTTATAAAACAGAGAAAGACAATGAATCAACATATGGACTATTCAAGCATACTAAAAATAAAAAAATATTCAGATTAGCATAAATTAATTAAGCTTAAAATAAACCCCTAATCGGATTCAGCAAAAATTTAGTTTGATAAATTAAAATGGGTGTGGAGAAACAGGCACAATAAAAATTTCAAGGGCAATTTGAAGAATCTGTAAAAAAAAAAAAAAAAAATTATGTGTATTTATTTTTGAGAGAGCAAGAAATCCCGAGCAGGCTCTGTGCTGTCATAGGGCTCGAACCCACAAACCGTGAGATCACCATCTGAGCCGAAACCAAGAGTCAGACACCTAACAGACTGAGCCACCCAGGTGCCCCTGGAGAATCTTTGAAAACTTGACACAGTAATTTGAAAGGTAGAATTATTTTATCCCATAAATGTGTTGCAATGGATATATAGCAACTTAGCAGTGGTTATTATTGAGTACTTACAATGTGCCAGAGCCTGTTTGGAGCACTAAAAATCCCCTTTCATCCAGTCCCAAACTTGATGAGCGAGGCACTATCCGTCTTACAGTATTGTACATGTGGGAAGTGAGGCAGCGGAGGGGAGGGGATGTGCCCCGGGTACTTAGCTGGTGGGCAGCACCTGCAGAATTGGAACGGGGCCGTCTGGACGGATGCAAGGCCTGCACACTGCACTTCAACCCTCAGCTGCACGGGCCCCTGGTAGCACTTTCAGTAACAATGCCAACCCAGAAACAATAAAAATGTTCATTCATAGGAAACTAAATGCAAAACAAAGTGTGGCCGTATAAACAATGGACACGTGTAGTAGCTGAAGGAATGGGGGAGATTTACATGTACAGACACGGACAGGCATCTGAGACACGTTAAGGAAAAAAAGTGAATATATTTAGTGTAATCAACTGCATATACACACACACACAAACATGCATGTGTGTATATATGTACTATATATGTATGCGTGTATGATAAAATATACATGTGCTTATGCATAGATAAGTTTGGGCTCAGGATGTAGGATTCTGTTTTTCTGGTATGGCCATGAGCAGTTGTTATTGCTTAAAATTGACCCAAGAAATGGAATATATTTAAGTATTAAAATTAATATTAATTTAATATTAGTTAATATTAAAATATTAAATAAAATTGACTATAATTATATGTCAGTGAGAAAACAATAGATCAGTGTTTCCCAACTGCTTTCTCATTTCATAGAATCTATAGAAGAAGAATAATAGAAACATCGTTTTTTCTGAGTCTGGGTGGCTCAGTCTGTTAAATGTCCGACTCTTGGTTTTGGCTCCGGTCATAATCTCACAGTTCATGAGTTCAAGCCCTGCATCAGGCTCTGTGCTGTCAGCACAGAGCCCGCTTGGGGTTCTCTCTGTCCTGCTCTCACTGTCACTCCCCTGCACTCTCTCTCTCTCTTTCTCTCAATATAAATAAATAAACTTTGAAAATTAACATGTGTAAGGTGCACTGAGAAGGAGCTGCTTGAGACTGAAGACTGAGAACCCACGGCCCTGCAGCTGAAGGAGGTTGCCTCCAGTGCACATCTAGAGCCCAGTCTCTGCCCGTATAGATTCACAGCTACGGGGGTAGGATGGTTATGGGGGGGAGGGAGGCGGGGGCAGAGACTGTTTCTGGACCTTGGGCATCTTGGTGCTACCTCCATGCACTAAGAAGAATGGGAGATCAGAGGCGCCTGGGTGGCTCAGTCGGTTGAGCGTCCAACTTCGGCTCAGGTCGTGATCTCGCAGCTCGTGAGTTCGAGCCCCGCGTCGGGCTCTGTGCTGACAGCTTGCGGCCTGGAGCCCGCTTCGGATTCTGTGTCTCCCTCTCTCTCTGCCCCTAACCCACTTACATTCTGTCTCTGTCTCTCTCAAAAATAAGTAAATAAACATTAACAAAAAAAAGACGAATGGGAGGTCAGCCAACGTGCATGTCGTGTGTTCGCCATATCCCCATTTGGAAAGTGGGAGCTAGCTCCAGTCGTGGTCGTTTTTCTTGGCATTTTGTAGGCTCAGATTCCAGGATCAACACGAACAAGGCACTGG